>NW_026622808.1:15501167-16101167 GCF_023065955.2 Ursus arctos
TCCACCTGAGCACGGTGGAAGGTTTTGCAGGAGATCGGTCTTCCCCTGGGGGCGGGGGAGGCGTGGACTGCGCTTCGGTGTGTCCCATCTGTTTGGCTGGGGGGAGGATGCTTTTGTTTTAATAATTCAGGTGCACCTGGGGAACTGTTTCTCGAGTTATGAAACTAGTGAGAAGGTGGTTCTGCTCAGTGGAATCGAGTGATCCTACAACATGGGAAGAGTGTGTTCTTGTGCATGTGTTTGTCAGCTTCGTTTATTCAGCAAGTTCCTGTGGGTCCCACTGGGTGCCGGCTGTGTCTTGGGGCCAGCGGGTACTGGGATGCAGTCAACGCTTGGGTGCCGTGCCCCACCCCTCTGCCTCAACAGCCATTTATGTGGTTGTCCCCAGGCTGGAGAAAGCCCCTAAAATGGGCTCATTAGATGACTCTATGGGCTTTTATCGCCGCCATCCGAGAGCTAATGACTCCCCTAATTCTCAAATAATAGCTTCCTTATGAGGCTTCAGGAGGGTTTGTCAACTCGCTAGTCAGCCTTTTCTCGCCACCTCTGCAAGAGCAGTGGACATACTCTCCCGTCTTTGCAGATTGTTTTTTGGAACCCTGAAGGACAGAGTGTGAAAGTCGTGCAGTCAACTTGTGATTATCTGAGTCGAGGGTTTCTGAAACTCGCTGGCCCTCTTTCCGTGTTTCTGATTGGATGCTTGGCAAATCTTGGTGTTCCTGCATTTGTGCGGGGGACACCATGCCGGTCAGGCTGCCCTGCCCTGGGGGATGTCACTTCTGGGGAGCAGAGGGGGTGGCCGAGGTGTGGTTGCCCAGGTGTTGCAGCACGTGCATGCCGGTCCTGTGTCAGTCGCCGCCTGTGTGTGTGTGTGTGTGTGTGCGTGCGCGTGCGTGCATACTCGTGTGTAGCTGTTGAGGTCTTGGAACAATTGATTTTCTCCCATTTTCTGATCCTCTCCTCGTTGAGGGTGGGCTGCTAAGGAGATGTGAAATACTGGCGCTGAAAGGTATTGTTGATTGGTCATTTAGGACCCCGCCCGGCCTTTGTTGTGCTTTTCCTCGGTCCCTGTGCCATCCTGCGGGAGCCCTCTGGGGTGGTCAGCCCCCTCCCCCCACCCCCACCCCACCAACCCCCTTTCCCCCACCCTGGCCGCTCTGTCTGTACTTGATCCTGCGTTTTGCCATTGCCTCTGCTGGTTTCTTGCCCCTGCCCTCCCGTGCCCCACCCCCTTCCCCTGGAGGGGCTCAGCCATCTGTTCCTGGTTTCTATCTGACACCTGTGAGAATGGGGGGGGGGCGCGGTGGAGCACTGGTACAGGTTATAGAGAATTTCTAACTTGAGGGGGCCTCGGTTCTAGTGGTGGAAGGGAGAGGTGGGGGTCCTGGGATGTGAAGCCCACCATCCGTGGGGCCTGGTTCAGGGAACGGGCAGGAACGGGATGGGTAGTGATGGACTGAGGCGCTGCAGATGAGCCTTTGCGGGTGGCTTTCTTCCTGGGACGTGGAAGTGTGGTGTGGGGTTCAGAGCTGTGTGACCTTGGGCCAGTCACTTGTTGAGGAACAAAGTTGGGGGATCACTAAACCTTCCCAAGTTGGGGGGCAGGGTGGAGAACAAATGAACTACTTGCAGAGGGCATGACTGTGGAGGGCCCCACAAACCTGCTCGGTCACCACTGTGCCTCACCCACAACCTTGGCCGGTCGGGGTTCCTGGCTCTGCTCCAGAGACTTGCCCCGTGGCTGCTCCGTGCCTCTGTGCCCCAGCTCTTTTCTGCCCCGCCCTGGTGCCTCTGCTTCTGGCTGAAGATGCTGGGCAGCAGAGGACAAGGCCGAACCTGGATTCCATTCTGACCGGCTGTTCTTGGCCATGTCCCTGGATTCCTGTCCTCCTCTCCATTCCCCAGACACGCTTCCAAGTGTGAGGGACCTGGGTTCAAATCCCTCCTCTGGAGCAGGTCACTTCCCTTCTCTGGGCCTTGGAGCCCTCATCTGTAAAATGGGTATAATGAGAACCCATCCTAGGTCCCATTGTGGGGATCAAAGGGAATGAGAAGCACTGAATGCTTTGTGTGGCACCAGAAGCTCAGAGCCGGACTGGGTTGATGACTGGTGTGTGGCGTCAGCTTCCGTCAGGGGCTCTCTCTGCCCGTCCACATTCGATCAGATTGTCCTCCATAGGGACGTCCTGGGCACTGTAGGGGGGCTGAGCAGCTTCCCCGGCCCCGCCCACTTGATGCCAGGAGCACCTCCAGTGTGACAACTGCAGATGTCCTCAGACATTGCTGAGTGTCCCGTGGGGGACACAGTTGCCCCGGAAGGAGATCCTGTCACTTAACCTTTAACCCTGGAGCAGCCTGGTATTTGGCTATGACTCAGATCTGCCTCAAGTTCTGGTTCCCTTTGTCCCCTTCCTCCCCTCTGTCCTTGAATAGGGAGGGGCTTGTGTTTGCAAACAGTGTCTGGCCAAACAGCCTGGCTGTTCAGGCCCTTCTCGGCTGTCGCCCTGCCTGTCCCTGGCCCTTCTCAGCCTGCAGCTTCCCCTCCAGGAGAGGAGCGCACCCACAGACTTGCCCATGCTGCCTGGCAGGCATGGCACAGGGGTCTTCCGGGGCTGTCCTCACCCCCAGCCCCGTGCGGGTGCCCTGCCCAAGCTGGCTTCCACCTGTCACCGTACCCGCCCCCCCGCCCACCCCCCCCCCCCCCGTCACCATACCCCTTCCTGTCACTTTGCTTAACAGTTCTCTTTAAGTTGACTTTGAGGTGACTCACTTCTTCAATCTTGCCTCCTACTGAACAGTAATGTCCATGAAGTCGTGGCGCTGTTCATATGCTGGTTGCAGACGCTTTTATCCAGTGAAATGGATTTAACTCTGATATTAAAAAGTTTGTGTCACCACAGTAGTAAGGCCCGAGTAGACTGATGAATTGATTTTGTTGTTGGATGAGTTGGTTTTTGAGTTTCTTCCCCACTTTAACTTGGCCTGTTCAGGGAGCGGCTTGTTGGTTAGATAAGGTGTCTCCGTTGGTCTGTCACTTTTCACTCCTGCTTCCTCAAGGAGCTTTTAGAAACTTTAAAAGTGGTCTGCCTCTACTCAGAACGCTTCGGTAGCTTCCTGTTGCTCCTGGAAAAAATTTGAGACCCCTTCCGTGGCCTCCGTGCTCTGTCCTCTGTGGTCTGTCCTTTCTCCTTGCCCTACTGCTCCTCCTCCTGTGCCTGCTCCCTCAGTCGTAACCAGCTTCCCTGCCCTGCCTCAGGGCCTTTGCACGTGCTCTTGCCTCACTCTTCTAGCCAGCTGGCTGCTTGTCATTCACATCTCCTCTCAGAGGCCATCCCTGGCCACACTGCCTAAACTCACCGTCCAACCACCCTCTCTCCCCATCCTGCCTGTTCTCCTTTGCATTCAGCACTACTGTAAACACACACATTAATTTGTTTACGTATTTATTGTCTGTCTCATCCAGGAGAACAGAAGCTCTTTATATAAAGGGCCAGAGAGTAATAGTTTTGGCTTTGTTAGCCGGTCTGTCCCAACTACTCCGCTCTGCCACTGTAGCACAAAACTATGGGAATGAATGAGAGGGTCTGGTTTCCAATAAAACTTTATTTGTGGTCACAGAATTGTGACTTTCACATACTTTTCACCTGTGATGAACTCTTTTTCTTCCTTTGATTTTTTTTTTCTCACCCAAACACTAAAAAAGGTCAAAGCCATTCTTAGCTCAGAGGCTGTACAAAAACAGGTGGTGGGCTGGGTTTGAGCCATGGGCCACAGTCTGGGAACACCTGCCACCAGGGTGTGAGGTCTGTGCTAGAGGAATGACGTCTCTGTTGGCTGCTACGTGTCTCCCCATCACCTCGAGCAGTTCCCGGCATGCGGTGGTTGTTCAGTCAACGCTCCTTTGCTGAATGAATGAATTTCCATCTCTCTTACATCAAAGCAGTCAGAGTCCTATTCTATATTAAAAAAGATGGGTCCTGGGTTGTTTAAAGGGAAATATAAGAAAATGTTATGACTCCGTCCACCAAAATAACCCCAAAATGAGAGAAAAAAAAGTAGCTGTGAACAGGGGCGAATACTTTGCAATTTGCGATGCTTGAACCCGACCTTTTCATGCCCCCCCCCCCCCCGCCTGCACACCACACCCCAGAAGATTGGGAAGGAATATTCTCAAAAGAAATATTCTCAAAAGGTGGGGAAGGAGTCTTCTTGGCCTAAGGAGTTTTGTTTTACCTGGCAGAGGCTGAGGGTTTAAAAGGAAGACGGGTTTCCCAATCATTTCATTTTGTAAGCATCTGACCCACCCTCTTTACCAATACTTGCGCCCTGGTCAGGAGGGGTGGTGAAGTCCTGCGAGGTGGTTTTTTTAGTCACCCGGCTGCCGGGTCTCCACAGGGACACTGGGAAGAGGTGGCTTCCGTAGGTGTGAACACTGAGCTTTGTGGGGCACGTGGATGACAAGGTGACTGGCGGGCCCAGGAGTATGTCCAGCAGCACTTGCTGGGCCTTGCTCCTCTGCTGCGACCGCCACCACGGCGGGAGGAGAGCGGCTGATGTGGGGTTTCTGAGCCAAGGACATCTTTAGTCTTAGATTTGGTACCTTCCCAGGAACGTTCTGACTTGTCAAGAAAGCACACCGTTCATTTGTGGTCACACCTTCAGTTGATTGAAATAAACAATTTGGAGAGGGTTCCAAAGTTGCCTGTCCTTTTTGGACTCTCTCTCTTTCTGTGCCTCTCCATCTCTCCACCTCTCCCTCCCTCCTTTCCTTCCCTCCCCTCACTTCTCACCCCCCTCCGTGGTTCCAGCGAGTGCGCGGGCACTGGTGGGCGCCGGTGGCATCGACGGAGCGCCTGTGCAGAGCTGTCTTTGGCCCACGGGCGGCTGTGCTTTTTAGCAGTGGTCGAGCGCAGAGCTGTCCTGTCGCTCTGGACTGTGACTCTTGGGGCTGGAGGCCTCGGGTGGGTTTGTTCAGTGGACAGAGAGCGAGTAGTCAGAAAGCAGGCCGCCGAGGGCTGCTGTGCCCCCCGAGTGGGTCTCCAGTGCAGATCAGAGCAATAGCTAATGTAGGATTTGCCCATCTTTGCTGACACGTGATCACAGTTATATTTCTCAGATGAGCCCATACAGTGAGCTGTGAAGAGGTGATCTTTAGGTGAGGCGCTCCAGATTTTCCCCCAAATGATGGCACCTTCTGGGCAGGTAGGGGCGGAGGTGGGCCCACCTTCCTGGTTTCGTGGCTGCTCGCTCCCATCTCCAGGGAGAGAGATGATTTGTACGATGAGCTGGCAGTGCCTCTGGAGTTGTGCTTTGTGCAGAAGAAGCCAGAGGATGGATCCCCGAGGCCTCCTTTGACCAAGAGCCAGTCTGAAGCCACCAGCAGGCGCAGTGTCGGCCTGATGACGGGGGTGTGCGGGGATCCCTGGACCGCAAGTCGTGTGGGAATGGGCTGCACGCCCCAGCATTTCTGGGCAGCCCAGACAGCGGCCCAGGAGCCGGCTGGGGTGGTGTCCCCTCTTGGGGACCCCAAATGAGTGAGGGGGACCCTGGCCAGGTAGCCGGACTGGGAGATTCTGTCATTTTGCTCCCGGCCCCTTCAAATGCCCGCTGTTCCCCCACTGTCTCCTTTAAAATCCCGTCTATCAGGAAGAGTCGGGCCTCGTTGCGGTGGGCCTCCTGTCTTAGGTTGGCGGGTTGCATGGATCTGATTATCATAGTCACGAGTTGAGAGGCTTGCTCGTGTCTAGCTTGCGTGTGAGTAAAGCCCCTGGAATTTAAACTCTTGATTCACTGCGTTATTCCAACTCCGTCTCCCCAAGGAGGAGTACGGAGTCAGGAGAGAGAGCTCGTTCAGTGACACCCGTCTGGAGAAGGCGTCCTGCCGCCCTCTCTTCCTGGGCTGCAGCGTGTGGAAGCCACAGAAGGGTCGTGGCCGCGCCCGGGTCCTGTGTCCCACTTGCACTGAAGGCGGGGCAGAGCCTCGACTCCCAGCAGTGTGTTCATCGAGGGGCTGGCTGCTCTGCGTGGAGCGCCTGTCGCTGGGCCCCGCAGAAGGCGGGCTGGGCGGTCGGACGGATGGCTGCGGGGAGCTCGCTCGCCATCGAGCCCTGCAGCTGCAGCGGGCGGGCGCGGTCAGGTGCAGGCTGTGCATCACGGGGAGAGCGGGCAGGGCGGCTTCTGCAGACACCGCAGCCGCGCGGCCCGCCGGCCTCTAGGCAGAGGTGCAAAATCAAGAACCACAGAAGCCTCCTCACACGTGGCCCTTGGGCTGCTGACGCATGGCTCATCTTCGTGATCGGGCCGGGGCTTTATAGCGGACACACGGCTGTGGGAGCCCTGGCTCCATCTGAGGACGTCCGCCGGTATCTGTTGACGGTGACAGTTGTTGTCAGCCTTGCTTGGGTCTGGCCAGGTGCTGGTGGCAGCTGGATGAGCAGCGTCTCCTGCCCACAGGGGGTGTGGCCCATGGTGGAAGGCAGAGGGGCTGGGGGCCCTGGGGGGTGAGGGGCAGGGGAGCAGAGCTGCCAAGATACATAGAAACCGGGCCGGTGGAAGCACAGGGCAAGGGCAGCGTCTGCTGGCTTGGGTGGTGGCCAGGAAGATGATAGAAGAGTCACCGCTTGAGCCGAGCCTTGTCGTCATGGGCGATGGTGAGCTGGCAGGTGCCGGAAGGGGGGATCTTGGAGGGGATGCTCAGGGCCATGGCCTGGGGGACCAAGTGAGGAGCACAGGGGAAGCAGGGAAGCCTGCCTGTCTCTTGGGTGTCTTTGCCCCCGCCACTCTCTCCCACCGCACCAGGCTCCGAGGGATTAAGGGGAGAGGGGGCCCTCAAGGATCCCAGAGTTTAAGAGTAGAGCTGCTCAGGTCACCAGGGAGAGCCACAGGACAGCTGCCAGCCACTGGCTCTGGTAGGATGACCGGACCCTGAATTTTCTAGAGTAGCCCTTCATGAAGTCCTCCTGCCCTGTTGTTGTTATTTTATATATATGTTTTTTCAAAGTAAACTGTGAGCCCGATACGGGGCGCGAACTCGTGACTCCAAGACCAAGAGGTGCATGTTCTGCCGACTGAGCCAGCTAGGTGCCCCTTTAAAAAAATTATATGCATTATATATATATAACTATATATTTTGTATAATATGTCTTATATAAAAATATATGTAATAATTAAAAATATATATATTTAAAATTTTTTTTATTTGACAGAAAGAGAGAGAGAGAGCACAAGCAGGGGGAACGGCAGGCAGAGGGAGAGGGAGAAGCAGGCTCCCTACTGAGCAAGGAACCCGATGCGGGGCTTGATCCCAGGACCCTGGGGTCATGACCCGAGTGGAAAGTAGATGCTGAACCGACTGAGCCACCCAGTTGCCCCTCATATTTTTATTGAGATTGTCACATACCAGAACATTCACCCTTCTCAGTGGACAGTTCATTGTTTTTTAGAATGTTTATAGGGCTGTGCAGCCATCACAACTATCAAATTCCAGAACATTCCAGAACCTCAGAAGGAAACACCATACCTATTAAATGGTCACTCCCCCCCGCCCCCCAGCCCCTGGCACTCACAAACCCCCTTCCTATCTATGTATGAGCCTGTTCTAGACGTTCCGTGTAAATGGACTCACACACCGTGTGGCCTTCCGTGAGCATCTGTGCGGGGAGGCTGGACCTGTGGCTGTGGGGATGGGTTCTGAAGATGAGGGAGAGCTAGCACGTCAGGCACGATGACCCAGCGCACCTGCGGGAGGTGCTCAGGCTGCCCTTTGTGTGCCCAGTTCTGGACTCCTGTATTCAGCGGTGAGTCCTCACCTGTCTGCTCTCTTTTTGCTCCAGCCCGGGCTGGCCCCGTGGGTCCCCTGCGGGACCTCTCAGTGCACAGCAGGGCCTCCGAGTGTCTGTTCCATGGAGCACACACCCTTCTGACCCCTATGGCTCTGGCTTATCCATTTCCTGTGTCCTGTAGGTTCACCTCCTGATCTGTAGGCCTGGGGCCTCCCTGCCCAGAGTCCACCATGGCTTAGGCCAGAAAGGGGTGTCCTGGTTCCTGCTGGCCTGGTTGTCCGTTTGTTGTCCAAGCCTGAGTGGGCCTCCCTGAGAGCTTCATGTGGTTGGGAGGAGCCCTACTTGCGCCCTCCTTTTTGAGGCTACCCCCCCTCCGCCCTGCAGCCTGGCCAGCGGCTTTTAAAGTGAGCTGCCTCCTTTGGGCCACTTTCCTTTCCTGTTCTGCCTGGCCCCAGCCTTACCAGGGTTGCGATTTGTCTCTTAGAAGGCAGGGGCCGGGTGCTAAGTGTCCCCTTAGCCCTTACAGGGCCCCATGAAGCCCGCTAGCCCGTGAGTTGCAAGTGGGCCACGGGTCCTGGCCAGGTATTCCCCTACCCCACCAAGTGAAAGAGGTAAGTGGGTGCCCCCTTGCCCTCCGGGGGGTGGCATCACCACCCTGGGCGGTTTAGAAATGCATCTGGGCTCTCTAGGGAGGAGTGAGGGCCTCAAGGGGCGTGGGTTCGCAGCAGCACACAGCTGGACAGCCCCACCCCCTCCTGCATGCCTGGCTGGCGCCTTCCCTGTGGGGGCAGTGACGCATGCCCGCGTGCGTGTGCCTTTCCGTCCCCCTGGCAGAGGATACCCGTGAGCCGGGGTGTCCTGAGCTCATGGGAGGGTGCCCTGTGGGTACATGAACGCCCTCCGAATGTCACGTGACAAAGTTGGTCCCCTGCGTCATGCCATAGACAAAAACTGACTCCAAAAGACTCAGTGACCTAGATGTGAGACATGAAAAAACGTCCTTCCTGTGGCAACGCCGTCCAGTAAAGACGCAAAGCAAGCCCGTTGTGTAAGTGCCGTTTTTCTAGTAGCCACACTGGAAGGTAAAAGGAAACAGATGAAATTAATTTGACTAATGTATTTTTATTGAACGTAATATACCCCAAATTAATGTTTTAACATGTAATTGCTATAAAAATAGTTACGGAGTTTTTTTATACTCCTTTGTGTTTTGTTTTGTTTCGTTGGTACTGAGTGTTCAGCATGCTGGCTGTATCTCACGCTTACTGCTGGCCCCCACGGGCTGGTGCTTTGCGGGGACCTCAGTCCCTGGATGAGCTGAGCACCGTGATGGGGTCGGGGACGCTAGCCATGGAGGTGCTGGCGCTTAGTGGAGACCGGCTCCTTCCATCGGCCTCCTGTTCCTGCCTACCTTCCTGGTCCATCAGAATTTCTGGAGCTATCCGCCTCTAGCTGGAGAGACGAGACAGAGCCAACATTAACTGGCTATGGCCGCTGAGGGGGAAGAGGGGAGGGCATTGACCCACTACAGGGGGGGTGCGGCTAAGGGAGAGCCCTTTGTGGGGGCCCAGGGGAGGCCCTGAGCCTTTCATGGAGGTGGTAGAAATCAAGCCAGCATTTGGAGGAGGAGGAGGAGGGGGAGGAGGCTGTGGGCCGACCCAGAGGTCAGGACAGCCTGCCTCCGGAAGGGCAGGGGCTGAGCCCTGGAGAGCCCTGTATGGGGTCCTGTGGGGAAGTGGAAACAGCCAAAGTCTGGCTCTTGAGATGCAGTAGCTGAGCCCCCCTGGCCTGCGGTGCTGCCTCTCACTCTGGGGTGTTGGGCCCCATGGCCGTGGTCCCGACCCTTCCTGTGCACCCCTGCAGTGCTGCCTCTCATGTTGGACAGGAGCCTAGAACCCCATCCAAGCTGAGGCCCAGGGAGTCCTGGTGGCTAAGCCCAGGGCAGGTCATGTGTGGCATGGATGCGGGCTGTGCTGGGGAGCTGTGAGCTTAGAGCTCAAGCTGCTTCCGGGAAGGCCTTGGAGGCACTGGGAATGCTGCTTTGGCCGTGGGAGAACCCAGGAGAGAGGCTCGTGCAGAAGTGTAGCTTGGAAATAGCATCCCCCAGCTGCAGACGGTCTTAATGGCCTGAGGTCTCAAGGCAGGATCGCCGAGTGGGATGAGCAGCCAGAGGCTTGAGCGCATGCGCCTCACCTCCCCGGTCTGTGTGCTTACCTCCAAAATGGGGACGAAGGCGAAGATCTCTGCTTCAAGGGTGGGTGAAATGAACTGAGTCCATACCTGAAAATCCATTTGTGGAATAGTTCCTACCCCAGGGCAGCTGTGCTCCCAGGGGATGCCGGGTGGTTGCCTGGTGACATCTGTGGTTGCCATGAGTTGGGGGAGGGATGCCGCTGAGGCCCCCACGGTGCCCAGGACGGCCCCCTAGAAAACAACGGGCCCAGCCTTGTGAGCCTTCAGTCGACCACAGTAACAGCTTTTCTCTGCATTTCTGTCTTTCCTTGCCTGTGAATCAAGGTATTGCAGCTGAAGTTTCTAAAACCACTTTCCATTCCAGAGTCGCCCATGGTTTTCACACCGCTGTTCCATATTTATGCTGGGAAGGAAGTTAAGAAACAGTCAAGGTTATTAGAAGGCACCTTGAAAATAAGTTTGTTGTTTTTTTTTCCTCTGAAGCTTCTCTATTTTAATGGGGCAGGTAGGAGGGTTTGGCGGGGGATTTACGGACCAGGAAGCAAGGGCGCTGTTCCCCGGGGAGGCTGGGCCGGAGGCAGCCAGGCCAGAACTCGGAGTCCTGTGGCCTGTTCCACATGCCTCATTGGATTTTCTCCTCCAGTGAACTTGGGGCTGCCATAAAAATGAACTTGGAGCCACCAGCCTGGAAAACCGGTGTCCTGGGCCGAATGGTGCTGCTTGGGCCTGTGTGTGAGCCTGTGGATTTTGCAGACTGGCCTCGGGTGTGAACAGCTCTTGGTGCGGCTTTGTGCCCCTTGGCTGTCACGGCTCAGGCACAGGCGTCCTTGATGTGGCCCCTGTGACACTGGGCACCGGGAGCTGCTGCCTCTGGGTACCAACACCTGCTCCTTGAAGCCCCAGGTTTCCTTATATTAATTAACTTGGCCTTTAACCAAAAGAAGGCCTGGGAACTTTGGGGTCGGCCGAGTCACATGGCTGTTTTCCTAACAAGCCTGCTGGAGAGGTCTTTATTACAAACGTAACTCATCTTCGTGGTAGAAAACTCAGCAGTGCCTTTGAGCCAAAACCAAAACTACCTTCTGTTGTCCCTGTGAGCGTCTGGTGTGTGTGCAGCCGGTGGACTTTGTGAGGGTCCCTCTGCGCTCCTGGGGTCCGGTGGTCAGTTTGGGGCTGATAGGACGTCCTGCTTGCCCTGAGGGCTGAGGCGGGAGTTGGGGAGGCCGGGGTCCCTGGCGGGGACTGGCTACATGGCCCTGTGAATGACAGTCAGGGTCCTGTCACGTAGGCTGGGTGCCTGGGAGGCCTGGAGCTCAGCGTGGTCAGGATGGGTGGAGGGCTTGGGCGCGGGCCTGGCCCCGAGCCCTGCGGAGAGGGGAGATCGTAGCGGGTGCTCCAGAGGGCAGGGCTGCTTGAGGTGCCCCTGCTGCTCAGGTGAACTGGGCCTGAGAGAGCCCCATGCTCCGCTTGGCCGGTGAGAGCGTCCAGCCCCCAGGCCAGAGCTGTCCCTGAGGACTCGGACTGGGCCCGTGGAGGAGGGCATGGCGAGGGCTCTCCGGAAACCACCGGAACCCTCGGCCCTTTGCCTCCGTGTGTCTGCGTTTGGGATTTCCACGCTGGGCATTGAACAGCCCCACGACATAAGAGAGAGCCCCCCCCAGCTCTGATTGGTCCCCTAAATGGCGACCTTGCACCCTGAGGTGCACACCCCCCTTGTTGGCTCCCGCATGAGGCTGGCCTGGAGCAGTGGTGGCTGTGGGACCTGGAGAGGGGCCTGGGTGGGGGTTCCATAGCTGCCCCCTGGGGACAGGACTCCCTAACAGTCCACAGGCTCAGGAAGACCTCGCTGGGGGATTTTGGGGGAGACCAGCCTCTCCTCAAGACTTGGTTGGGGTCTAGAGCCAGTGCTGAGACTAGGACCCCAGTTCCCAAACCTGCTGTGCCACTGACCCGGGGTGCACGCCACCGCCTCTCTGGGTCTCGGCACCCTCCCATGCTCTCCTTGCTAGATGTAAACGGGGCGAGGTACATTAAGAAGCGCTCGGCGGGGCGCCCTCATCCCTGGCTGGCCAGTAGGCGCTTCGGTGCTTACCACTGGCTGACTCCCCAGCCCCAGCTCTGTAGAAGACAGCAAAGGCACAGTGCAGCCCTGATGGCCTGCCGGACGCCTCCATGCTTACTGTGCCAGGCTGGGTGCTAAGTAGCCCGCAAGGAGGCCATGGCTCCCGGGTTCGGAAGCAAGGTAGTGATTTGACTGGGAGGTACAAGGGGTGATGCTGCTTTAACTGGGTGGACAAGAATCCGGTCCAAGGAGGTGACATGTGGGCAGAGATCTGAAAGACTAGGAGGTGCCAACCTTGAGGAGATCTGGAACAAGAAGTTTCAAGTGGAAGAACAAATAGTACGTGCAAAGGTCCTGAGGCGGAAATGAGCTTGGCATGTTTTAGGATTGGAAGGAGTCCCATGTAGCTGGAACATGAGCTGGCAGGAGGGTGGTAGGCCCTGAGGTTCAGAGAGGCCAGGCGGAGTGAGTGGCTCTGCCACTTAGGCTCCGGTAAGCCAGACCCCATTAAGGGCAGGGAGAAGCCTGGGGAGGTGATGATGAAGTCAGAGATTTATATGTTTTCAGAAACCCCTCTGGTGGCTGTCAGGAGTAAAAACAGGGAGGGAACTCCAGCGGTCATCCAGGTGAGCCGTGGCAGTGGCTCTGAAGAAGGTGGTCTGGTCTCGGGGCAAGGAGGGGCTGGACTTGGGGGGCTTTTGGAGGTGGCAGACCAGCAAGGCCTCCTGAGTAGATTGGATGTGTGGGAAAGAGGAATTACTGCTGACTCCCAGGTTGGAACAGCTGGTTTGAAACCCAGGCTCCACCCTTCCTCTGAACTGTGTGACCTTGGGCAAGTCACTTAACCTCTCTGGGCCTCATCTTCCTTATTGGTGATAGGTAACATAAGGGGACCTACCTGGGAGGATTGTTGTCGTCATTGGAGAAGGTTGTCTGTGGGGAACAATTGGTGCAGCGCTCCATGAGTGGGCCCAGAGTGGAAGGTACTGGGGGGCGCTGGTTCTCACTTCTTCCAGGATGACCGGGCAAGGTTGGGCTGTGTGAGCTCACCCTGCTGCTTGTGTCAACCAGTCTTCCTTTCCTTTATTGCTCTCCTTAATTTATATATATATATATATATATATATATATATATATATATATATATAAATTTAAAAGTTCTTATATATATATATATAAATTTTAAAGATCTTATTTATTTGAGAGAGTGAGCGAGTGAGAGAGCAGAGGAAGAGGGAGAAGCAGACTCCCAGCTGAGTGGGGAGCCCTATGCGGGGCTCGATCCCAGGACCCCGGGGTCATGACCGGAGCCAAAGGCAGATAGATGCTCAACCACCCGAGCCACGTAGATGCCCTACATTTTCTTGTTGAGAAAGAGTTGAGACCTTGGTGTGAGAGCAGATCATTTTCACCTGGAGATGGGGACTCTGAAAAGGAGAAACCTCCTGCAGAATGCCAGACTCCGAAAGCTTTGCAAAAATTCCCTGCCCGTGAGCAGTTCAGGTTTCTGCTCCAGAATGAGGGCTTGGGGGTGGGTGAGTCCTGGCAGGACTTGTCGCCTTGGCTGAAGGAGAAATGCCGTATGGGAAGGGAGAGCCTGGCGCTGGGCAGAGCTCATTTTAGAGATCATGCGTATTAGGCGAATCTCACATGCTGCTTGGAGTACATTATTCAAGGTGGCATTCAGACTGCCCTGTGTCTCTTTAGGGTCTGTGTTGTGAAAACACTTGGGCACTGTTTCGGGGAGCATATCAGGCAAAAGGGGCTGCAGACTTGATGGTACGGTTTGAAGGGTGTTTGTAAGTCTGGATGGAGAAGACCCTTGTTAGTGGCTATTACTGTGTTTTTCCATGTATTTTATATTTTAAGCTTTTTATTATGGAGACTTGGAACACATGCAGAGGTAGACAGACTAGGATAAAGAACCTGCTTGTCCCTGTCACCCAGCCCCAGACCACCAACTCATATGACAATCTGCCCTTCCATCCTGCTATCCATGCGAAATATTTTTAATATTTTTTAAAACTTTTTATTTTTCAAGAGTTACAGACTCCCAAGAAGTTGCAAAAATGGTACAAATGGGGTCTCCTGCGTCGCTCAGTTGGTTAAGTGTCTGACTTCGGCTCAGGTCATGATCTTAGGGTCATGGAATCGAGCCCCGCGTTGGGCTCTGTACTCAGCAGGGTGTCTGCTTCTCCCTCTCCCTCTGCCCCTCCCCCCGCTTGTTTTCTCTCTCAAATAAATAAATAAAATCTTAAAAAAAAATGGTACAAAGAGGTCCCATGTACTCTTGACCCATCTGCCCCCAGTGGTGACAATTTACATAACCACAGTCGATTGTCAAGACTAGGAAATTGACATTGGCGTAATATACCCCGGGCATCACTGGGATTCCACCAGTTTTATTGTGCGCTCACATTTTGTGTGTCCTCGTGACATCAGCTGCATAGATTTGTGTAACCCCTTCACACCCAAGATACAGAGCTGTCCCACCAACACGAACGAGCTTGCCCGTGCTTCCCCTTCCGGACTTAGTCCCCACTCTTGCCCCCAGGTCCCTGCAACCATTGATCTGTTTTTCTCTATGATCTAGTCATTTTGAGAATGTGATGGAATCATGCATCATGTGTCGCCTTTGGGGATCCAGGTGGTTGCCTGTATCAGTAGCTCCTTGCTTCTTGTTGGCTCAGTAGCTCTCCAGGCCACTGTTATTTCATAACCCTTTGTATTTCTGTAAGGTGGCTGGTAGTGGTAGTGTCTCATCTTTCATTCCTGATTTTAGCAACCTGAATCTTTTCTTGCTTGATCAGTCTACTTAAAGGTCTATGAATTTGGTTGATCTTTTCATGGAGCTGACTCTTGCTTTAGTTGTTTTTCTCTTATTCTGTTCATTTCTGCTCTGGTCTTTATTATTTCCTCCTTATTGATTGCTGTAGTTTTAGATTGCTCTTCTTCCGGCGTAAGGTACAAGTTTCGATTATTGACTTGTGAGCTTGCTTCTTTTCCTGTAGGCAGCTGTGCCTTTCCCTCTAAGCACTGCTTCCCTGTGTCCTGTAAGTTTTGTTTTAGCGTGTCTTCCTATACGTTCACTTCAAAGTTGTTTTTTTTTTTTTTTAAAGATTTTATTTATTTATTTGACCGAGAGAGAGAGACAGCGAGAGAGGGAACACAAGCAGGGGGAGTGGGAGAGGGAGAAGCAGGCTTCCTGCTCAGCAGGGAGCCCCATGCGGGGCTCAATCCCAGGACCCTGGGATCATGACTTGAGCCAAAGGCAGATGCTTAACAACTGAACCACCCAGGCGCCCCTCACTCCAGAGTGTTTTCTGATTTTGCTGTGATTTCTTCTTTTACCCATTGGTTATTTAAGAGTATGTTTTTTTTTTGGGGGGGCACGCCTGGGTGGCGCAGTTAAGCCTCTGACTCTTGGTTTCAGGTTCATAGGATCAAGCCCCACATCGGGCTCCGCACTCAGTGGGGAGTCTCCCTGACTCTTGCCTTCTCTCTCTCCTGCGAGTGCTTGCTCTCTCTCTCTCTCAAATAAATTAATCTTAAAAAAAGAGAAGAGTATGTTTTTTAATTTCCACATACCTGTAAATCCCCAAATTTCTTTCTGTTATCGATTTCTAATTTTTATTGTGGTCAGAGAACCTACTTTCTATGATTTGAATTCTTGTTAATTTAAACGAGGCTTGTTTTACAGTCTAACATATGGTCTGTCTCAGAGAACATTTCATATGTACTGAGAAGAAAGTCTATTTTACTTTTCTTAGTGGGGGTTCTCTACAGATGGCTGGTGGTTTGGAGTGTTGCTCAAGGCTTCTCTTTCCTTGTTTCTGCCTGGTGGTTTTATCCATTGTCGAAAGTAGGGTATTGCTGTCTCCAACTATTGTTGTTGAATTGTCTGTGTCTCCCTTCATTTCAGTCAGTTTTTGTTTCATGTGTTTTGAGACTTGTTATTAGGTGCATATAAGTTTATAATTATTCTATCCTCCTGAGGGATTGGTCCTTTTATCATTATAAAACGTCCATCTTTAACATGTTTTTTAAAGTGGTTTTGTGTGATAGCAGTATAACCACTCCAGTTTTCTTACAGTTGCTGTGTGCACGCTCTACCTTTGTCCTTTTATTTGCAACCTGCTTGTGTCTTTGAATCTAGTGTCTCCCATAGACAGCGTATAGTCGGATCTTGTTTTGTTTTGTTTTTTCCAGTTTTGACAATCTCTGTTTTTTAAAAGTTTTTATTTAAATTCCAGTTAGTTAACATGCAGTGTAATATTAGTTTCAGGTTTAGAATGTAGTGATTCGACACTTCCATGCATCACCCAGTGTTCATCACAACAAGTACACCCTTTAATCCCCATCACCTGTTTTACCCATCCCCCTCCCACCCCCCCTCTGGTGACCATCAGTGTGTTCTCTGTAGTTAAGAGTCTGTTTCTCGGTTTGTCTCTCTCTTTTCCCCCTTTGCTCACTTGTTTTGTTTCTTAAACTCCACGTACAAGTGAAATCATATGGTATTTGTCTTTCTCTGACTGACTTATTTCACTTAGCATAATACCCTCTGGTTCCATCCACGTCGTTGCAAATGGCAGGATTTCATTCTTTTTTTTGTGGCTGAATAATATTCCATTGTGCATATATAACACATTTTCTTTATCCATTCATTAGCGGACAGACACTTGGGCTGTTTCCATAGTTTGGCTATTGTTGATAATGCTGCTATCAGCATCAGGGTGCATGTATCCCTTCAAATCAGTATTTTTGTATTCTTTGGGTAAATATCTAGTTCTGTTTTTAACTTTTTGAGGCACCTCCCTACGGCTTCCCAGAGTGGCTGCACCAGTTTGCGTTCCCACCAACAGTGTAAGAGGGTTCCCCTTTTTCCACATCCTCGCCAACATCTGTTGTTTCTTGTATTGTTGATTTGAACTGTTCTGACAAGTGTGAGGTGATCTCTCATCGTAGTTTGGATTTGCATCTCCCTGATGATAAGTGACGATAAGCATCTTTTTTCATATGTCTGTTGGCCATCTGTGTGTCTTCTTTGGAAAAATGTCTGTGCATGTCTTCTGCCCATTTTTTAATCTGATTATTCATTTTTCGGGTGTTGAGTTTTAATATGTTCTTTATATATTTTGGATACTAACCCTTTATTGGATATATCATTCGTGAATATCTTCTCCCATTCTGTAGGTTGCCTTTTAGTTTTTGTTGGTTGTTAACTTTGCTGCACGGAAGCTTTTAATTTTATTTATTTATTATTTATTTTCTTAAAAGATTTTATTTATTTATTTTGAGAGAGAGTGTACATACACTCTGGAGGGGAGGAGGGAGAGAAGCAGACCCCCTGCTGAGTGGGGAGTCCGACAGGGGACTCGATCTCACGACCCTGAGATCATGACCTGAGCTGAAATCAAGAGTCAGTTGCTCAACCCACGGAGCCGCCCAGTTGCCCCGAAGCTTTTTATTTTGTTGAAATCCCAATAGTTTATTTTTTCTTTTGCTTCCCTTGCCTTTGGAGACGGGTCTAGTACGAAGGTGCTGTGGCCGGAGGGCTGATGTCAGCAGGGTTACTGCCTGTGTTCTCCTCTAGGATTTTTATGGTTTCATGCGTCACTGACATTGGGGTCTTTCGTCCATTTTGCGTTTATTTTTGTGTGTGGTATAAGAAAGTGGTCCAGTTTCATTCTTCCACATGGGGCTGTCCAGTTTTCCCAACACCGCTTGTTGAACGGACTGCCTTTCCTGCTTTGTCGAAGATTAGTTGACCAGAGAGTTGCAGGTGCCTTTCTGGGTTTTCTGTTCTGTTCCACTGATCTGTGTTCTGTTTTTGTGCCAGTACCGTACTGCTTTGATGACTACAGCTTTGTAATATAATTTGAAGTCTGGAATTGTGATGCCTCCAGCTTTGCTTTTCTTTTTCAAGGTGCTTTGGCCATTTGAGGTCTTTTGTGGTTCCATACCAATTTGAAGATTGTTCTAGTTCTGTGAAAAATGCTGGTAGTATTTTGATAGGGATTGCATTAGATGTGTAGATTGCTTTGGGTAGCGTAGACATTTGAACAGTATTTGTCCTTCCAGTCCCTGAGTGTGGAACGTCTTTCCATTTGTGTTTGTCATCTTCAGTCTCTTTCAGAGGGGTTCTGTAGTTTTCAGAGTACAGATATTTTACTTCTTTGGTTAGGTTTATTCCTAGGTATCTTACTATTTTGGTGCAATTGTAAATGGAATTGATCTCTTAATTTCTCTTTCTGCGGCTTCATCGTTGGTGTATCGAAGTGCAGCAGATTTCCATACGTTGATTTCGTATCTTGCAACTTTTACTGAATTCGTGTATCAGTTCTAGCAATTTTTTGCTGGAGTCTTCTGAGGTTTTTAAGAAATTGTTTTTAGAGAGTTTATTTATTTGAGAGAGAGAGAGAGAATGAGTGGTGGAGAGGGGCAGAGGGAGAGGGAGCAGCAGGCTCCCTGCTGAGCAGGAAGCCTGACACAGGGCTCCATCGCAGAACCCTGAGATCATGACCTGAGCCAAAGGCAGATGCTTGACCAATGAGCCACCCAGGAGCCCTTGAGTTGTCTATATAGAGTATTATGTCATCTGCAAATAGTGAAAGTTCTGCTTCTTCCTTACTGATTCAGATGCCTTTTATTTCTTGTTGTTGTTTTGATCGCTGAGGCTGGGGCTTCAGTAGTATGTTGAATAATAACATTGGTGAGTGTAGACATCCCTGTCTTGTTCCTGACCATTGGACAGTCTCTGTCTTTTGACTGGACTGTTCAATCTATCCACGTTTTTTAAAACTTTTATTTATTTATTTATTTATTTGAAGATTTTATTTAATTATTTGACAGAGAGAGCAAGCACAAGCAGGGGGAGCGGGAGAGAGAGAAGTAGGCTCCCCACTGAGCAGAGAGCCTGACCCGGGGCCTAATCCCAGGACCCTGGGATCATGACCTGAGCCGAAGGCAGATGCTTAACCGACTGAGCCACCCAGGCGCCCCTCCCTCCACGTTTAATGTCATTACTGATATAGTTGGATTTATGTCTGTGATTTTCCTTTTGTTTTCTGTCCCCTGCCTTTGGTTCCTCTCCTTTACTGCCGCCTTTTGCATTAAGTGCATATTTTCTAGTGTAATGTTTTAATTGCTTTAATGACTTTTCCACTGTATTTTTTGAAGTATCTTCTAGTGGCTGTTCTCGGTCTTACCATCGACATCTTATCAGAATTTTCAGTATTATTTGAAACAAATCTATGCTGATTCCACTTGAACTGGGCTTCCTCAGGATTAAGTTCACTTGATCAATGAAAGAGTGTGGGTTTTTCAAGGACGTGGACGTGGCGGTCTGCCTGCGGTGCCTGTCTTTTGCCCATTTCTCCTCACAGTCGGTGAAATGAGCGCGTCAGAGCCCTCTTAGGGCTTTTGTCCCCGAAAGTATTTGTGAGGCTTTCCCATCTTGGGCTCGGGCTTGGGAAGGCCCCGACTGTCATCACCCTGCCTGTGGTGTTGGCCTCTTCTCCCTTGCCCCATCTAAGCTGACTGGTTTGTGGCACTCGATCCTGGCCCAGGATTCCAAATCTGGGTCAGCGTGTCACGCCCACTTGCAGGCCGGCAGGTGTTTGGTCTTTAAGGCGTGCCTGGTACTCAGCCTAGAGACCAGTCTGCAAAGGCCGGCAGAGGTGGGGGGTTGTGACCTGCTTGTTAACCGACCCCTTTTGTGAGAGCCTAGGAGGGCAGCCTGTGCGGCAGTGTCAGGGGCGGACGACGCGGGTGGCCACGGTGCTCTGGCTACGTTCAGTCGAAGCCTCAAAACAGCATCGAAGTGGTGGTCAATCTTTGGGGAGCTCTGATGCGTACATTTTCTGGCTGGGTGTCTTTTTTTAATAGTGGCTTTATTAAGTAGAATTCCCATGTCATACATTCATCCTTCTAGAGTGTACGAGTCTGTGGTCGTTGGTGTATCTACGGGGTGGTGTACTGATCACCACCTGCCAGGGAACCCTATACCTTTCAGATAGTCCTGCCCACTCCCCTCCCCCAGCCCTGGCAACCACTCAGCTGTTTTCTGTCCATGGATGAGCCTATTCTGGACGTGGCACACACGTGGACTCACACACCGTGTGGCCTTCCGTGTCCGATTCCCTCCCTGAGCGTCGTGGGCTCAGGGTCCATCCCCGGGGCAGCACGGGTGGGCGCCTCGTTCCTGTCCGTGGCCGAGGGCCGCTCCCATGTGCGGTGGACACACCGTGTGTATCCGCTCCCCCACTGATGCACCCTTGGATTGTTTCCCCTGTTTGGCCGCATGACTAAAGCCTATAATGCACAATAAGAACACCGCGGGGCTGGCTTTTGCATGCTCGCTTGTTTCCATTTCTCTTTGGTGGATACGTCGGAGTGGAATTGCCGGTCATAGGGGGACTCCATGTTTCACACTCGAAGAAACTGCCACATTGTTTTCCAGCGTGGCTGCACCATTTTTGCAATCCCACCAGCAGTGTATGAGGGCTCCAGTTTGGCTAGGTATTTTTTTTTTAAGATTTTATTAATTTATTTAACAGTGATAGAGACAGCCAGCGAGAGAGGGAACACAAGCAGGGGGAGTGGGAGAGGAAGAAGCAGGCTCCCAGCGGAGGAGCCTGATGTGGGGCTCGATCCCATAACGCCGGGATCACGCCCTGAGCCGAAGGCAGACACTTAATGACTGCGCCACCCAGGCGCCCCTTGGCTAGGTATTTTAAATTTGAATTAGGTAAAGAGTGGGTAACATTTTGGTGATGGCTTAATCCCGGGACACTTTGCCTCTTTCCCCTGAGATTGGTTTTTGTCTACACGATGGAGCAGGCAGTTAGGCTGCTGGAGGGACAGGACCTCTGGTGTCAGGCACGGCTCTCGAGGTGGGCTCTATTTTTATAAAAGTCAGTATGAGTATTAACACTGAGGACAGAAGTCTGTGTGAATTACAAATGTCCCCAGACCCCACCCCCCAGAGATAACCATCCCTGGCGTCTTGGCCAAGGCTCTCCTGGTTATTGACTGCATCTGTCTTCATTTTTGTAGGGGCGTGGATGCCTCTCTCTTCTTTCTCCTTAAACAATGCTGTGGTGAACATCCTCGAGACTGTTCCCTTTAGGTGAGCTTCACCTTGTGGGCCCTTGGTGTGGACACCTTTTGTATCTTGAGGTACATTGCTCGGTTGCCCCAGGAAGGTGGTTGGGGTTGATGCTCCCACAGTGGCTGGAGGCTCCCATCATACGGGGGACAGCCCCAGTTTCTGTCATCTCCTCGTTGCCTTTTTTTTTTTTTTTTAATTGCCAGTTCATAGCCATGGCCCACCCATTAAACTGGGTGTTTATATTTTCTCTTGACTTATAACAGAATTTCTCAAACGATTTGATGTCCTGAGCCAGGCCATTCTCTGGGGGTGTCCCAGGCGCTGTGGGGGTGACCAGCATCCCTGGCCACGATGTCAGGAGCCCCCCTCCCCCATGTGACAGACATAGATGTCTCTAGATGTTTTCCATTGTGCCCTTGGGGGCCGGATCGTCTCTGGCTGCGAAGCAGTGTTTTATAACATCCTTTCCTGTATTAGGGCTGTTAGCACCCTTTTGTGTCACACGTTTTTTTTCTCAGTTTCTAATTTATCTTTCAGCTTTATTTTTGACGTGTTGGTACATAGAATGTTTTCAAGTTTATTGCCACTTTAAAGCTCCTGGTCTTGTGACCTCCTTGGAGAGGTCTCCTCTGCACCCCCCAAGATTATAGAAACATTGACCTGTGTTTTCCTGCTTGCACGCTTACAGAGTTCGTAGACTGCAGTCTAGAAGCTGTGGGTGGGAGGAGAGCTCTGTGTCTTCTCGTGTCTCCCCGCTGGTCTGCGTGGGCTCGTGATCCATGTAGAGTGTGGCTGCCCCGTTGCTAGCTCTGTGGTCTCAGACAAGTCACTCCACCACCCCGTGCCTCAGTTTCCTCATCTGTGAAATGGGCTGTGATGACAGTGCCTGCTTCCTGGGGTTGGGGCTGATCAGACATGCCAGGCGTTTAGAGCCGTGCCCACACGTGGGTTAACTGTGCCCAGAGTGGACTCTAGAGGGAGGGTAGCTTTCAGAGAGGCCAGTGAACCTGTGCAGACTCACCAGGGCCACAAGAGAGGAGCAGTTCCTCTCTGGGCACGTAACTCGTATACCTGTGCGCTGTCCAGCCCCAGTCCCACCCAGCGCCTGCGCACAATTATAGGGCACGTGGGCAGAGACATAGGAAGATCAGTTTGTTACTGATTATGGTTTTATTTATTTATTTATTTATTTATTTTTTTTTTTAGATTTTATTTATTTATTTGACAGAGATAGAGACAGCCAGCGAGAGAGGGAACACAGCAGGGGGAGTGGGAGAGGAAGAAGCAGGCTCATAGCGGAAGAGCCTGATGTGGGGCTCGATCCCATAACGCCGGGGATCACGCCCTGAGCCGAAGGCAGACGTTTAACCGCTGTGCCACCCAGGCGCCCCACTGATTATGGTTTTAAATGGTGAGTTGTGGAACATCTAAAACCTGTACAGATGAATAAAGAATGGGCAGGTGTTTCGAGCATCTGCCAGGCCCCTGGCTTTGCAGGGAGCTTGGTTGGGGGCTCCCAAGGATGCTGGCATCAACCCCTCTCTCTGTGTGGCACCAGCCCCTTGCCCGTGGCTGTGGGCCAGGGGGCCAGGTGGCCTTTGCTCACGCTGCTTCGCTGACCCTGTGGAGCCAAGTGAAGATGGAGGTGGGCTGGCAGACCCAGAGCTTGTCCCTGACACTCCGAAGCAGGTGCCGGCAGCCATGTCCACGGCATCCTGGACTCCTGGCTTTTCGTCTGAGCAGTCCCTCCTACTTTGATTTCGCCAATCCAAGGGCTTCCTTTTTATTGTTTGTAATTCAAGGTTTTGGAGACATGATTTCAGATTTACAGAGAAGTTGCGAGAATAACACAAAGAATTCCTGGATGCGTTTCACCCAGTTGCTTGAGCGTTAACAGTTTACTCATCTGCTCTATTCCTTTCCCCTCTCTCTGCATTTTTCCTGAACTGTTTCAGAGAGATGCCCCTTTCCCTCTAAATACTTCAGTGTTTAGTTCTTCCAGACAAGGGATTCTCTTAGCAAATTACCCAAATCAGGAAGTTAATTCTCAGAATTCTCAAAAGAGAGCCTAGGCTCACACATGTATTCGCTTGTCTGGCTGCTTTCATTGCTCTTGAATTGGAGCAGTTCCCGAGACCATGTTTGTAGTTCATGACTTTGACGTTTGGGAGAGGACAGGCTGGTGGTTCTGCAGGATGTCCCTCAGTGTGGGCTCGTCTGATGGTTTCACACCGTTACATGCTTTTGGCAGGAATATGCTGGAAGTGACCTTGGCGTCCTTCTTAGTACATAGTATCCGGAGGCCCCTGGTGTCAGTTTGTTCCATGTCTGGTGATATTAACCTCCATTGCTTGGGTAAGGAGGTTTCTCTACCCTAAAGTGACTATTGTCCAATTTGTATTTAGTAAGTTTCTGGTGGGGAGGTAGTCTGAGACCATGTGCACACCTTGTTGTTCCTCCAGCATCCAGTGTTGGTTGGTTGGTTGGTTGGTTCATTCATTCATTCGAGAGAGAGAGAGAGAGAGAGAGTGCACAAACGGGGGGAGAGGCAGAGGGAGAGGGAGAAGCAGACTCCCAGCTGAGCTGGGAGCCTGACATGGGGCTCGATCCCAGAATCTGTAGATCATGACCTGAGCTGAAGGCAGAGGCTTAACCATCTGAGCCACCCAGGAGCCCCTCCAGTGTTGGTTTTAACAGGATTGTTGATTCTGGCCAAAGGGTGATTGTCTGATTCCATCATTCCTTTTGCATTTTTATTTGAGAGAGTGAGCGTGAGAGAGAGAACACGAGCTGGCAGGGAGGGGCGGAGGGAGAGGGAGAAGCAGACTCTCACTGCTGAGCAGGGAGCCCGATGTGGGACTCGATCCCGGGACTCTAGGATCATGACCTGAGCCGAAGGCAGATGCTTAACTGACTGGGCCACCCAGGGGCCCCTCCCTTTTGCATTTGTTAATTGGCTTTCTGCTGTAAGAACCGGCTAGCTCTCTCTTCTTCCCCATTTGTTTATTTATATCCATGTGGACTCGTGGATTCTTAACCTGACTCAGTAGGTTATAATCCATCGCTAGCATTATGTGTTTGCTTGCTCCAGTGGTCCCAAATTTATCCAGAGGGCGAGCCCATATCACGCTGGCTCCTTGTGTCTTTTGACATGTCCTCGCCATTCCCCTGGGTGCTTCCTGACTTTCGGACACAGTGAGCGTTCCAGGCCTATCCTGTACCCCTCCTGCCCCCTGCTCTGGGCTTGACCACTTCTCCAGGGAGCCTTGGTTCTTCTTGTGGACAATGGCATTCAGAAACCAAGATCTGGGTGTTCAGTGTGCTTATTGCCACTGGGGTATCTTTGCTTCTAGGCCTTCTTATTGGCTAGAGCTGGGAATAAATACATGTATGTGTCTATTTAGCGTTCCTATGTGCACGCGTGTATATATCACACATACACACAAAGACGTTTCTGCTTCCAATCATCCGCGTGTATGCAGTGGTGCCCATGAGTTCACATTGGTACTTCCGGTCCCAGTCTCCCACAGAAGCTCCTTGCTGTCTTCCCCTTTCCTTGTTGATACCTCCCTCTCTGTCAGCAAGAAGCCGCCTCATCACCAACCGTAAAAGAAGTCTGTGGAGTAGAAGTTCATACTTCGTTGTGTCATTATTTCCAGAGCATATGGTTCCAAAATTGTGTTTAAAAGTGGCCTGAGTTCTTCCTTTTCTTCTTTACTGTGGTTCTTCTATTATTACTTGAAATATGGTTTTATTTGTTTCTGTTCTGTATTTGTTGTAGATTCCGCGCCACCCCCCCCCCCCCCCCCCCCGCAATCAACTCTCATTCACTCGGTAGGTGGGACATTAGCATGGCTCCGAGTCCAAGTGCAGAAAGGCATCTGGAGAAAAATGTCCTCACTCGTCCCTGTAGGGAATGATCTCCCTAGTCCCTGGCTTATCCTGGCTTATGTTTTCTTATGTCTCCACTTTTTTCCCATGAAGGGTGGCACCGTGGGAATCGCTCTTGAACTTGACTCTTTTCACTGAAGCACACATCCCAGAAACCACCTCACCTGGCCGTGGAGATGTCCCCTTCTGCACGGTGTCCGCTGTGAGGCACAGCAGTTAACAGCCTCTGCTGTATGTGGGCATTTAGGTTGTTTCCAGTGTCCTGCAGGTGTAAATGGTCCTGCTGCGAATGCCCTTGTGTATTAGGTACTTTTGTACTCGTGGAAGAGTATCTTCAGGGTGGATTTCTAGCAGTGAGATTGCTGGGCCAAAAGTTAAGGGTAAATGTGTTTTGTCAGCTTCTGCCCAGTTCCCTTCCAGAGGGTGGTATGGATTTACTCCCGTCGACCCTGTGGGATGACAGGTCTGGTCCCCACAGCCTCACCAGCAGGATGTGCTGTTCTATTTCAAATGATCTGCCAGTCTGAGAGGTGCGAGAAGTGGGGTCTCAGTGTGGTTTAATTAGCACTTCTGGAATGACGAGTGAGGCTGAGCAGTATTTAATATGTCAGGGGGCATTTTTGTATCTTTTCTGTGAACTGCCTGTTCATGCTTTTCACCCTTTTTTCAATTGGGTTTACTCACCACCACCCCCACTTTATTTATTTATTTATTTAATTTGAAAGATTTTTAAAATTTATTTGACAGAGAGACAGAGAGAGCACAAGCAGGGGGAGCAGCAGAGGGAGAGGGAGAAGCAGGCTCTCCGCTGAGCAGGGAGCCAGATGTGGGATTCGATCCCAGGACCCTGGGATCATGACCTGAGCCAAAGGCAGATGCTTCACTGACTGAGCCACCCAGGCACCCCCCCCCCCAAATTTTAAAACTTTAATATACATTAGGGAGATGAGCCCTTTGTGGTATGTTTGTAAATATTTTCTTTGAGTTTCCCAGTTGCATTTTGACTTTTTTTTTTTTTAAGATTTGTTTGTTTTATTTTAGAGAGAGGGATTGAAAGAGAGACCATGAGCACAGGGAGGGCCAGAGGGGGAGAGGGAGAGAGAATCTCAAGCAGACTGTCCACTGAGTGCAGAGCCCGACGCTGGGCTCAATCTCACCACCCTGAGATCATGACCTGAGCCGAAATCAAGACTCAGATGCTTAACCGACTGAGCCACTCACGCGCCCCTGCAATTTGACTTTTTAATGGTGGGTTTTTGTTTTTGTTTTGGTTGGTTTTTGTTTTTTTTTGCCCTGAAGAAGTGTGTTTTAAAATAATTTTTGGTAGAGTCAAGTTTATGGATCTTCCTTTTTTTATTGCTTCTGTATTTGGAGTCCTAGTTGGAAAGCCTTTTCCTATGCTGAGTTGGAGGGGAGTTCATGTTTTTTTCCAGTACTGATACGGTCACATGCTTTCCAAGCAGACCCCTCACCCATTTGGCGTTCATTCTTGCTGGTGGTGTGAGGTATGGGTCCGACTGTCTTTTCCCAAATTGTTGCCCAGTTGTCCCGGTGCGGTGAGTTGAAAGCCCATCCTCATTCAGTACTGTGAGATGCCACTGTTGTCTCGCTCCCTCCCTGATCTGTGGCCCCCAGCCGCCCGGAGGAGGTCATCGTTGAGAAAGACAGGTTACACGCTCCTTCCTTCCCAGGATGTGAAGCGTGCTCCGTGTGTTCCGCAGAACTGGGCACCTCGCCTCCAGGCGTCTCCTGGTTCACACACACCTAGCCGGGACGTCCCCAGTCCCGGTGCTCCCTCCGAAGTCTTTATTTACCCCGCGCCCCCCTCCCCCCTCCTCCAGGTGCCAAGTTGTTGGCAGCCTTTCGCGCTCCAGACCCTGCGGAGGAAGGTCCTGTAAAGGAGTCTGAGTGGACGGGGGGCTGTGTGTCCCAAACACGAAGGCCGAAGGGCCGCTGGCTGGAAGCAGGTGGGGGTTTCTAAAACAGAGAGACATTCTGCATGGCCGCTGGGAGCATGGTGAAGGCACCCCCCCCCCCCCCCCCCCGTGTCTTCAGAGCTGCCTCCTTTGCCTGCGGGAGCCACGGAGGCGACCGGGCCCCGAGCGGCTGCCGACCGTGGAGGGCTTATGGTGTGCCTGGGAGTCCTTCAGGCACTTCTGTCAGTGGCCTTCCTTAGCCCCCCACGATCGTGAGTACGGCGTTAACGTGGTGACCCCACTTTACAGATGTGGAAACTGAGGCCCAGAGGTTAGGAACTTGCCCTGGTTACAAGGCTGGAGCTGGGCCCAAGCCTCTGGAGCCTGCGCTTGTCACCCCGAGCCCGCCGTGCTCTCCAGGGTAAAGCCTGAGAGGACGTAGAAGGACATGCCGTGAAAAGCGTCATCCTCACAACGATAAGGCTCTGCCACCTCGGTAACAGGCCCCAGCTGCCCTGTCCTCACTTTCTCTGGAGTTTTGGCCTCTTTTTTCCTCACTTGCTCTGTCGCTGTGACGTCGCGCATCTTCTCATGTGCCGGTCGGCTGTTTCTCTTCTTTGGAGAAACGTCCATTCAGACCTTTCATCTGTGTGCAGATTAGGTGGTCTTTCTGTTGTTGATCCTTTAGAGTTCTTTATATATTCTGGCTACAAGGCCCTGGTGGGATAGATGACCTGCAGATACCTTCACCCATTCCGTGGGTCGTCTTCCCTTTCTTGATTATGTCCTTTGAAGCGCAAAGTCTAATTTATCTGTTTTTTCTTTTTCTTTTTCTTTTTTTTTTAAGATTTTATTGTCAGAGAGAGAGTGCAAGAGAGCACAAGCACGGGGAACAGCAGGCAGAGGCAGAAGCAGGCTCCCGGCTGAGCAAGGAGCCCCATGCGGGGCTTGACCCCAGGACCCTGAGATCATGACCTGAGCCAGAGGCAGTCGCTTAACCGACTGAGCCACCCAGGCGTCCCTCACCTGTTTTTTCTTTTGTTGCTTGTGCTGTTGGTATGGCATCTAGAAACCATGGCCTAACCCACGGTCACAAAGATTAATTCGTGTGTTATCTTCTCTGAGAGTTTTATAGTTTTAGCTCCTGCGATTAGGTATGTGATGGTTTTGAGTTAACTTTGCATGTGCTGTGAGGTAGGGGTCCAGCTTCATTCTTTTTCACGTGGGTATCCAGCTGTTGAAAAGACCGTTCTTTCCCCATTTGAATGGTCTTGGCAGCCTTCTTGAAAATCACTTGGCTTCACAAGTGTGGGTTTATTTCTGGACTGTCAACTCTCTTGCACTAATTTCTGTGTCCGTCTTTATGGCGGTCGCACACTGCCCTGTTTACTGTGGTTTTGTCATCCTGAGTTATATCTGGTCTCGGGGTGGGGGTTAAGGAAAAGGATGTGGTGCTTACATTTCCATGAATGAGACCAGACCCTTCTCAGTTGGGATTAGACAGCCCGGGGTGCCCGCGACTTCCCTGGCTGAGCCCTCCCGACTTCCACAGTGGGATTTCAGCGTCCATAAGGATATGGGGGATTTGGTGAGGTGTTTGTAAATAAGAGGCTCTTTCGCCAATATGGAAAGATTGAGGAAACATGTCACTTTTTCATCTCTTTCAAACAGGAAGGATCTGAAACTTGTGTTCCCCAGGTTGGGTCTTTATCGGGTCCTGAAACTGGATGGTAGTGTGGTGTCAGCTTGCTTTTTCTTTTCTTATCAGTTTGGATCTTTTTACAGCCACTCTCCTCTTCCAGCTAAAACCTGCTGTGCAGCGAGCTTCAGAGGACAGAGGTAAAGGCTGGCTTTTTCTTTTTTTTTTTGAGTTTTTATTTTGAAATAATTTTAGACTTATTGAAAAGTTACAAAGACAGCACGGAGAGTTCTTGGGTGCTTTTCAGCCCCCTCCCTAATGCTAGCATCTAACATAACTGGAGAAGAATGACCCAAAGTAAGCAAGGAGCACGGAGGAATAGTATTTAGCCTTTCTTCGAATTTCCCTCCTTGTCACATGCATGTCCCTTTTCTGCTCCAGAGCCCCGTCCGGGACCCTGTAATGCATTTAGTTGTCAAATCGCCTCTGGCCCGTCCGGGCTGGGACTGTTCCTCAGCCTTCCTGATCTGTCGTGAGCTCGACACTTTCGGAGAGCACTGGGCGGGGATTTTGCGGAACGTCCGTCCGTCCGTGTGCTTGGCTTTGTGCGGTGTTTTCCTGGGATTCGATGAGGGCTGCAGTTCGGGGCGGGCTGCCTTCTCCGTGCAGGATGTTGGTGTGTCGCTTTGCTGGTGATGTCAGCCTCGATCCCATGGTTACGGCGGTGCCGGCCAGGAGTCTCCACTGGAAAGTTACTAATTTTCCCTTTGGGGACTGTGCAAATACCTTGTTTCCTCTCGAACGTTTGCAGGCCTGTCTGTGGCTCTTCCCGGCCACAACTGTTGCTGTGATGTTCACACGGTGACTTTGTATCACCCTCGCGGCTCCTCCACGTACCAGTTAGATTCCTTTGTAGAAGAGGGCCCGGCAAAGACTTACGCGTATTTGTTTTATCCTGTGGGTTATAGTCTGGTACAGTCACTGTTTATTCTGTTGCCCGAATTGTCCTTGCTCTGGCCAGCGGGCATGTCTTCTTTGGAATCCTGTGTCCTTCCTTCCTGACCTCGTCCCCGAGGGAGGGTTGCCTTCCTTCCCGCTGCCACCAGATGCTCAGGCTCACCTGTATAGTCCCTGCCCCAGCCCCGGAGTAGACCACGTCTCCAAGGAGGCCTGGTTCCTCAGGTTGGAGAGTGATACTTGACCCGTGATCTGGGTGCTGGGTGCGCTCCGTGCTAGGGGGTGTTGTGGTATCTTCTGTCAGTGGACAGAGCTTGAACCATGTAAACCCTAACCTGTGCCTGCACACCTGTGTTTATTTTTGCGTCCATCTATCTGTTTATGTACGTTTTCCAAAAACCCATGAGTTGGTTCGTACTGATCCGATGATAGAATCTTCGGGTCAGTGGTCTTTCTGAGGCTTTGGTTGCTTCCCTGCCCTGTAAGAGGCATGTATAGTCCTTGCAGGCTTGGGGGAACAGCAGGGGATGCCAGGCCCCTTTTGTGGGCCCCTTGGGCCCCGTGGCCGTGGAAGAGCAGGCAGAGTTGGACAGTAAGCCCTTCTGGGTCAGGTAGCTGAGTGAGTAGGTAAGGGCTCCTTTCCTGTCTGGCCCCGAGGCTGCCTGCTCAGCTCTCTGCGTCTCAAAACCCCGGGCCTAGCCCCAGGGCGAGAGTGGGCAGTGTGGTCTGGTATGGGCCAGCCCCGGGCAGCTGAGAGCTGATGGGACTGGGGGACACGGTACCTTGCCCAGGGTGGGGAGGCCAAGCCCGTGGGGTCCCCGGAGATGCCACCAGCTGGTGGCAGTTCCTAATGCCTTGGCCTTTGGGTACATCTGTCTCTTTCCCTGTTTCCTGCTGCTGCTGCTTCCTGGCCCCACCTGCCTGCCCTTTGCAGAGGGCGTGGAAGCGGAGGCCACTTTGCACGGTGCTTCCGCGGCTGCATGCTCGCAGTGGGCGCGTCGGAGTCACTACATCTTCCAACGGTCCGACTGTGCCTTTTTAAGGGAGAAATGGTCGGACTGTGCCTTTTAGGGGCATCCACGTCTGATGTCTCAGGTCGCCACTGGAAGCTCTTACCTTGCTGCAACCGGACTCTCCTCCTGAGTTCTATTCTTAGTGCCCCAGATTTCCTGGGACCCACAGTGAGGTCAGCGGCTGGGCTGGGCCAGCCTGGGCAGCGGGAGGCATCAAACCCGGCCTGCCTGCGCCTTTTTGTTTTGTTTTCTTTTTGAAAATTACTGAGACTTTATTTTTTAAAAAAACCATTTTGAGATTTGCAGAGAAATTGAGAGTGTTTCCCCTGCCCCCTCCCGCCGCGCCCCCCCCCCCCCAATGATTCCCACTGGGCTCTTCTGTCGGGCTGGGACCCTGTTGCAGTTAATGGACCCATGTTGATACATTCTCAGTAAGCAAAGTCCACAATTTATTCCGATTTCCTCAGTTTCCCCCAGTGTCCCTTTTCCGTCCCAGGACCCTGTCCCATGATCCTATATGACCCGGAGTTGTCATGTCTCCTTGGGCTCCTCCAGGCTGGGACAGTTTCTCAGACTTCTCTGGGTTTTGAGCTCCTTGACAGTGGCACGGAGGACGGGGCAGGGGTTTTGTAGGAAGCCCCTTCCTTGGATTTGTCTGGGGTTTTTCTCGTGGTGAGACTGGGGGGATGAGTTTGGGGAGGAAGGCCCCCAAGCAAAGTGCCCTTCTGACACCATCTCGGGGGGGCGTGCTGTCACCATAGCTTGTCACTGCGGACGTTGGCCTTGGTCCCCTGGCTGAGGTGGGCGGTCAGGTGTCTCCCCTGCAAAGTCACTCTTCCCAGTTTCCATGCTCTTCTGTTCGGGAGGAAGTCACCATGCCTGGCCCGCATTCCAGGGCCCTCTGATCCCTCAGCCCCGGATTGCCTTGTGCCCAGTGGGCCTGTGGCTGTATCTGAGGCTGGGCCCTGGCATCCCAGAGCCTCCAGGGTGGCTGCTGGCCAGCCGTGAAGGGCCTGCAGCCCCTGAAGGAGCTGTGGAGGTAGGCGAGCCCAGCCCCTTGTCCACGGCGGACATGAGTTAGGGTGGATGAGGCCTCACTTTGGGCTATGGCCTGGGAATTGGGGCCTGACCCCAGACCCAGAGCTTCCAGCCTCCCAGCATGGGGGTCAGGGCTATTGGCCCCCAGAGCATGAGGGCAGAAGGACCCACGGTGTTGGTGGCCCTGCAGCCATGGGTAACAGCAGACTGAGGTCTGTCCAGCTGAGAACCCGAGGCCCTAGGGGTCTCTGTGCCTTTCAGACCATGTGCTGGTGGGCTTGGCCCACGCCTAGCGTGGGAACAGCTTGCACGGAGATAGTTACTAGTGATGAGGGAGACATGTGGTCCCATGAACACAGGAGTGAAAGGTGGAGGCCAGCAGTTTGCCGCCTAGAGCCCCCACTGTCCATGGAAGTGAAAAGATCCCTCAGCCGCCATGAAATCTGGGAAATGCACCTCGCACCTTGAAGCTGCTGTGTTAGTCTCCCTGCGCTGTTGTAATGGAGAACCGCAGACGTAGTGACTTAAAGCAGCACGTGCTGATGATGTCCGACCTGGAGGCCAGAAACCCCACCTGGGTCTCACTGGGCTGCTGTCAGGGTGTGGGCAGGGTGGGCTTCTCCTGGAGGCTCTGGGCAGAATCCGTTCTTCGCCTTTCCAGCTCCTGGAGGCCCCACATTCCCCGCCTAATGGCCCCTTCCTCCATCTGCACGGTGTGCCTGTGTGGCCTCTACTGCTGTTGTAATGTCTCTTTCTCTGACTCTGACCCTCCTGCTCCGCTCTTGTGACAACACTGGGCCCGCCAGGTAATCCGGGATCCCCCCCCGCCCCCGCACCCCCTAGAGTCCCTTTTGCTGTGGAAGGGAGCGTGGCCACATATGCAGGGATTAGGACCTGGACACGTTGGGGGCTGTGACTCTGCCAGCTACAGCTCCCCGGAGGGGTTCCAGAGTCATCGGATCCTCAGACGTGAGCCTTGCTGATGGCAGGTGCTAGCAGGGCTGTGGAGCAGGGAAGGCTTCAGCTGCACAGGTGGGAGAGCCCCCGGCAGTTTACCTCTCCCAGAGGGTGTGTGCAGCCCGAGGTCCAGCAATCCCACAGCTCGCTGTTGTTTTCAACCCAGGGCCTGACCTGTTAAAAGACAGTGAGATCTGTTTAATGGGGTCATGCCCAGGAATCTTAAAAACCAGAGAAAAATAAGAGAAAATTCCAGCCTACATTGCACGCTGTGAGAGGTGTTGGTGAAGCTTTTATGTGGAGAAAGTTTGTGGAACTGCATTTAACAAAGCCACAGCCCTGTGGGGCGAGCTGCCCTGGCCAGGGGGACAGGCCATAGGGGACACTGGAGTCTTGGGTGGCAGGCATATGAAGGCACAAAGGTGGGGGTGAGGGTGGGGATCCGGGAGATTTTGTGCTGTCAGGAGCTCAGGTGTCTGGAGAGGTGGGGGCAGGGAAGGTGGGAGAGTCAAGGTAGTGGCCATAGCCTGGATCGTCAAAAGTCGGGAGTCTTGTCCTTCGTCCATTCAGTGAGTGTTGGGGGTCTCTGTGCCCAACTGTAAAGTCAGTGGTTGGGACCTTGTCCTCCGTGGGATCTTGGCTCTGTGCAGTCCCTGCTATGCTCTCTCTGCGTGCTTTCTGCCTGCTGGGGGCGTGGGTGGTAGCCACTGGGCATTGGTGTTGTCCCTGTGACTTTCCTCCTTGGAGGGGTGCCTTTCTGGCTTTAGGGGTTTGGAGGAGGCAGAACTTCTCGTAAGCCTCTCAGTAGCCGCCTGTACCTTAAGGTTTCCAGAAGCTTCTTTGGTTTAATTTGATCGTTTCATGGAGCCTCTTACTTCCTCCACTACTGATTTTTAGGAGCTGAGCTTAAAAAGGGCAGTCATGGGAAGACTTTAATGGGGAAAGTGCTTATAACTATGGATTTCAGTGTTCTTGCAAATTGGTAAGGAATTGGAAATGTCTGAACGAAGGCAAGAGTCCTTGGGCTACGTGCAGCTGTTCAGAGTAGAATTTGGACTTAAGGTTCAAGCATGTAGTCAATTTAGTTAATCGTGCTTTTATTTTGTGCATTTTAGGAACCGTCACCATTGCTGAGACCTGATAGAAACCCCTGCCAGTTACCAGGGCACCTCTCATCACGGCCTTGGCTACAACCGGGTCTTTGAAGTAAGTACTTGGGCTCCTGGGCCCAGGTGGCCACAGGCCACGGCCCCTCCCATGATTGCACGCACTGCGGTGGGAGAAGGGGGCTCCTGTTTGGTCCCGAGTTCAGGGGTGTCCAGGGTCCAGGCTGAGGAGCCTAGAACCCCCTCTGAGGTTTGTTCTGTGGGCTGTTTCTTCTTTAGTCCATGTGCTGACGTTTGTGCTCTGGTCCTTCAGTGTCTGATGCCTGGGCCACGCTTCACATTGTGCATTTTGGGGGATGCTGGGATCACCTGGGTGGAGCTGTCCCGTCTGTGTCATGTGGATCAGGTGGGCTCATCAAGGGGCGTTTTCACCCCATCCGTGCCCTACAGGAAATAGCGACCAGTCACAGTGGAGTGGTGGCGGGGATCTTTAAGAATGGAGAATTATTTTTAAAACGCCTTTAAAAGAATCTCATTGCCCAGCTGTTCTGGGTTTTAAGGATGTCCACTTTGTCCTGTACTTTTCTTTAATCTTTTTTTTTTAAAAGATTTTATTTTTTATTTGTCAGAGAGAGAGAGAGAGCGCACACGCACAAGCAGGGGGAGCAGTAGAGGCCGAGGGAGAAGCAGGCTCCCCGCTGAGCAGGGAGTCCCATGTGGGACTCGATTCCAGGACCCTGAGATCATGACCTGAGCTGAAGACAGATGCTTAACCGAGCCGCCATACTTTTCTAATAAATGGGGGGGACAAAGGGTTTTAAAGAGGTAGCCTCTGATGGCAGTCCAAGGCTATGGCTCATAGGAAGAGAGGGCACAACCTAATCACTCCCCGGCTCCCATCCCTGGGTGGGGTGGCGGGGGAGGGGTGACCTCCATGGAGGGTTGGTCAGTGTGGGACGCACAGTTCTGTGTGCTCCCTGGCCATTCCACATTGGCTGCTCCCGGTGGCCTGAGAATCGTGTTCAGTGTTGATCTCCAAGGCCACACGGCTAATTGGGCTAAGCATGGGCTGAATTGTGGCCTTCTCTGTTCTGCCATGATTTAGGAACTCAGGGAGATGGGCAGTGGAACTTTGGTGCCCCTTTAGGAGGGGTGAAGTCACGGTTTTGATTCTTAAAGGGTAGACTTCAGGCATCTGGTTCTGGGGTCAGCAAACTGTGGTCTACAGACCAACCCGGCCCACTGCCTGTTTCTGTGAGTCAGCTGTTATTAGCACACAGCATTCATTGACACGTCGTCTCTGTCAGCTTCTTCCTCACAATGGTAGCATGGAATGAGCCGTTGTGATAGAGACTATGTGACTGCCAAGGCGAGAGTATTTACTGTGTGGTCCTGTACAGAAAAGGTGCGCCGCCCTTGACCCAGGTTCGTTTGTTGCTCGCTGGGGCTGGATGGTTTGCAAATGGTCTGTTCTGACTGTGCCTCCTAAGACATTGATTGCTTTTATCCTTAAACCTAGTGCTTTGTTGTAAGGCAACCAGATCTCTAAAACTTGGCTGTTCTCTTCGTACCCAGATCAATGTGACATGTTCTGTGTGCGTAGCTTCCCCCATGCGGCTAGATGAACCTTTAGCGGTCCCACACTGCGGTCATCCTGACCTGTCCTCTGCCTCCATCAGTCCATTTTACAGCCGAAGAAACTGGGCGCCACGACTGGAAGGTGCGAGGAGGCTCTCTGGCAGAGGGGAAGACGTGAATGGCACTCGTGGCTCCTTCTCCAAAAGGCCTGGGACATTCAAGATCAGAGTCCTTGAGACAGACCAGACCGGTTCACGGTGGCCTGGCAGGACCCTAGCAGGCCGCTGTGGACTTTGTAAAAAATTCATTCTTATGCAGACATAATTCACATACCATAATAGTCACCCTTTAAAGTGTACGATTCAGTGATTTAGTATGTTGCACAGACATCCAACTGTCACCACTGCCTAATTCCAGAGTGTTTTATCACCCCAAGAAGAAACCCATCTTGTAATGTACATTAAGCAGTCACCCCCTCCCCACTTCCCCAGCCCCCGGCCCCCACGAGCCCCCTTCCCGTCGTGGAGGAGCCTGTTGTGGACGTGTCACACACGTGGACTCACACGCCGTGGGGCCTTCTGTGTCTGGTTCCCTCTCTGAGCGTCGTGGGCTCGGGGTCCGTCCTTGGGGCAGGTGCCTCCGTGCCTGGCCCCTGTCCGTGACCAAGGGACGTGCCTGCGCGTGGAGGGACACGCTGTGTGTAGCATTCATCCGTCGATGGACTCTTAGGTTCTTTCCACTTTGGGGGTATTATGAACAATGCTGCTGTGAACATTCACATACAAGTTCCTGTGCAGACGTATGTTTTGCTTTTCTTGGGGGGATGCCTCGCGTCGAATTGCTGGGTCACGGGCCCCTCTACGCTTTGCCCTCTGAGTTACTGCCACCCTGCTTCCGCAGCGGCCGTGCCCAGGCCTGCCAGCGCCGATGTGGGGTTGCAGGGTGACGTTGTCTGTGGGGGTCACACGTCCAGACACAGCTTCTGTTTACATGGCTCCCGCCTCTGGCTGCCCCCCCGCAGATCTAACACCGCGGCCGGAGGCGGCCGGCTCTCCCCGCTCCGTGGCCCCGGGCGCTGATCCACGTCTGATTAGACTGAGGGGAGAACAGGGGTTGCAGACCCCTGTTTATAGCTCCGTCCCGTTTCCGATTTTCTAGAAAGCGCTTCTGTCTGAGTGAGCGTGGGCAGATGGGCTCCTCTCCCCGCCATGCAGCGAGCGGCAGGCTTCAGGTTGGAGGGAGGTGATGACTCTTCCTTCTTTCTTTGCATGATGGCTTTTTCACATGGCACTTGCAGCAGACTGAACAGTGCTTCCCGAAGGTGCCCACACCCCACTCCCGGGAACCTGTGACTGCGTTCCCTCTTGGCATCTGGGATTACGTGAAGGCCCTGAGATGGGAGATGATACTGAATCATCCAGGGCCCTGATGTCAACACAAGGGTCATCATGAGAGGGAGGCAGAGGGTCAGAGTCCGAGAGCTGGGCAGACCCCGCACTGCAGGTAGTGAGGGGGGAGGAGGGGCTGCGGGCCAGGGATAAGGCCCCTCTGGAAGTCAGAATAGGCAGGGAAGTTCCAGAAAGAACACAGCTGACATGCCATCCAGGACAGCCTTCCGGCCTCCAGAAGGATAAGGTAATAAAGTTACGAGGTTTTAACCCTTAGGCTTGGGTGATGTGTTACCGCAACTGTAGAAATGAGCGCACGGGGTTATGGGCGATTCTTCCCTTGGGCTTCTCGGACTTCGTATGTCTCTCAAATAAACGTTAGGCTAGTCCTTGGTCTGCTGCTCGTGGCTCCCCGCCTCTTCAGTGCCCGAAAACCTGGTCCAGCTATGCCGCCTTCCTCACGGCTCTTGACCTTGCATTTCTTACTTGGCCCTGGCCTCCTGCTTTCCCGCCTCTGGGAGACACTCTGCCTGCTTTGTCCCCTTGTGTGTCTGTGACCATTTCAGGCCGGCCGGTTTGGCGGGAGCAAGTCTGGCGTCTTCTCTGGGCTGTACCCGGTGCTTCTGCCCACGGCCTGCCCTCGTGAGCTGTCCTTCTGGGCCGCCTGCTCCCACTGGCCCATTTCTCCTGCTGCTCGGAGGGCCGGCACAAAAAGCTCCCCCAGCTGTGGTGCCACGGGCCACAGGCCGAGGGTTCTGTGCCACTGGGGTCGGCAGGTGGTTGTTCCCCCACCTTGCGGGCTCCACGAGGTCAGGGGTTGTGCCTGTGCCTTCTAGAGAACGTGGGGCATAGTCGATGCTCCTGGTGGAGGAGGAGGACATGGAGGACGTTGTACTCTGTCTTCCTTGCTGCGCATGGACCACATGCAGAGGAGTCCGGCCCTTGTGGAGCTGCTTGTGGGACACGGCCACAGCGAGGGATGGGGCTCTTGTGTCACCTCTGCGGTAGGCTCTGTGTCCACCGCTGGTGAAGATGTAGAGGCTCCTCCCGGGACCTGCTCCTGCTCTGGGGCCCCTCTGCTGTCATCCCCACCTGGGAGCTGTGCTTTGCTGGCAGAAGCCATACGGTGGTGGGAGCAGGGAGCCCATGGCTGGGCTAGGAGGTTCGAGCTTCATGCAGTGGCCAGACTGCCTGGGACGGGGACTGGCGGGAGCAGGTGGAGGTGAGGGGCCAGGATAGAGAGCTAGGGGAGAGATGCCCCCTTGGGGCAGGGGATGGGCCTCCCTGAGAAGGACTGGGGTCCTCAGGGAACTTTCAGACCTCGTGTCATGGAGCCCCTAATACTTTCCAAGACAAGTGTAGAATATTTCTCAAGGTTGTACTTCCCTCATGGTTAACTTTCCAAGACAAGTGTAGAATATTTCTCAAGGTTGTACTTCCCTCATGGTTAACCTTCCTTTGCTCAGAGGACGTACTTTCCAGCGTCCTGAACGTCAAAACCTCGAAGATACGGGTCCCGCCCATTTCATTTCGGGAAAATGTCTGCCATTGGGCCTCATAATCCCTGGGGGTCAGTCTCTGAGCCCGTAGGTCAGAAAACCAGGCTGACGCCTGGGCAGGGCAGTCCTCTCATCTCTGATTCTGGTTTCCATACGGATGGACAGGCTGGGCGCTGGCTGAGCGGCTGTCGCCTGGCGCTGGGAGGCCCATCCCTCAGGCGTTTCTCGCCCACTCTCCGGGGCGGCTCTTGTGGCTCAGTGCACCCCCACTGTCAGGATCTGGGGGGCTTCTGCCCCAGGGTTGGAGTCCAGATATGGGGAGAGCCTTCTCCTGAAGAGGTGGTGCTGTGGTGGGGGTGGGAAGGACGGCCACCCAGCTGGGCAGTGTGGTGCCCGTGGTAGTGGAGAACTCCTCAGGGTGGCCGGAGTGTCGCATCCCCAGCTCCTGTGTCCCTGCATTTGAAGGCTATCCCAGGTCAGGTGCCAGTGTAGTTCAGCTTCCCTGGGCCCAGAGCCCAGCAGGTAGCCCCGGTCAGCCTGGCCCGAAGTCTCTGCTCTTGTGACACATCCCTGGGCGGACAGTGTTCCTCTTCCGGGTGTGGGGAGGAGCTGCCGGGATTGCCTGGGACAGCCGGGGGACTACCGCCACATGCTGTGATCGTTGGTCCCAGGTGATGGGCTGCAGGTGAGCATCAGGTCAGGAAACAAAGGACCTTAAAAAATTAAGAGCTTTCTTGAGCTATAATTCACATGCTTGCAGTCCACCCATTTGGAGTGCGTGCTTGAGTGCTTGTTGGGTACCTGCTCTTAGCCTCAAAATGAGGAGCAGAGATAGGGATGCTTTCTTTTCCTGTTCAAGATTTTGCGGGCCGGGTCAGGTGAGTCGTGGGGGGGGAACCCACCAAGAGGCAGCCCTTCCTGTTAAAGCATATACCTGGTGGACACCCCCGCTGGCTCTGGCTTCAGGATGCTGCCCAGTCTCTGCACAGGTGGTGGGGCCTGGCTCAGGTGTGGGGGAGCAGCAAGGATGGAGGGGAGCCCCCAGCCCGGCCCAGGCCTGCGCCTCGTGCATGCTGAGCATGTGGCTGGAAGTTGAGCGACACTCAGATCGAACAGACCGAGGACATGAGGGCTCCGGGGTGCCCATTGTGTGAGGTGGCCATGGCTCACACAGCCCGGGGAGTCTCATGGGCCGGGGGAGGGGGAGGGGGCGGTCACGTTCATGGAAATGCCGAAGAGCTTTTTGGGAACACGTTCGCCTGATCTCGCGAGAGCTTCCCTGGCTGCTGGAACAAACGGCCACGAACCTGGTGGCTTCATTTTCTTCCACTTCTGGGAGGCCACGAGTGTGAGTGAGTCCTGCGGGCTAAACGCAAGGCACTGGGAGGGCGGCTCCTTCGCAGATGTCAGGGCAGAACTGACTTTCGTGATTTTTTTCAGCATCAGAGGACTGCCTGCTCTCCCTGGTTAGGGGCTCCTTCCTCGAATCCATCCAGCCTCTGCTCCCCCATCGCGTCTCTCCTCTCTCCCTCTTGTGAGGATCCAGGATCATCCCCATCCTTAATTCATCTCACCTGCAAAGTCCCTTTTGCAGCAGAAGGGGGCATAGTCAGAGGTCTCGGGGATTAGGACTTGGCTGTCTGGGGCGGTGCATTCTCCCGCTCACCACAATCTTGTCCAAACCAGCCTCTCCCACCTGCCGCGCCCTCCATCTCCCCCTTCCCTGCACTTGATTCCTCCTTCCTCGCCCTTGGCAAGTTTTGTTGCCTCTGTCCTCGAAATGCATCCAGTCCCCTCCTCCTCACCACTGTGGTCCCGAGCTCTGCCCTTGTCTGCCAGCTTCCATGCTGGCCCTGCGCAGCCAGGCCCGACGGCAGAGCCTGTGGGACCCAGGGCCAAGCGAAACCCCAATGCCCCTCATTCTAAAATGGAAGAAATTCAAGAGGGTGACAGCCAGGCATTAAACACGGGCCGGCGCTGACTGCTGGGGTCTTTTGCCCCGACGAGGCCGGCCCTACCTGCGGTTCGTTTCCCACAGCCAGAGGGGGCTTTCTCAGGATGTAAATGGGATCTGTGTCCTTGCTCTAAACTTCCAGTGGCTTCCCGGTCAACCCACGCAGCACACACTCCACCACGGAGCCTGCTCGGCGGCCTGGCCCCCACTGTGCCTCACGGTCTGCGCCCCTTTTCCCGGCCACTGCCAACATCCTTTCCTCTGCCTGGAGTTTTCTCTCGCCCCAGACCTCTGTGTGACTTGCACCCCCTTCGTATTCGATATTAAATTTGAGTCAAACAGCCCCCTGCCGCCCGGTGCTGCCCCGTCATGCTGACTTTATCTGTCTTTGAAGTTCTCACTCGCCATTCTGTGACGTGTTCAGCTCCTGACTTGGCTGCTTCTGGCTCCAGAACTTAAGACCTCCTGTTCCTGGGTGGCCCTGGGGTTGGCTCAGCCAAGGAGGATCCCCAGCACCCCACGGCCTGCGCAGGGTCCGCGAGGGCCAGTGCAGAGTGGATACACCCTGGCTTCGCGCCTTCAGAGCTGCCGAGCGTGAGGAGTTCTGTGCGAGTTTGTCAGCGTGGAATGGAAAGAGATCCAGAGATTGTTGAAAATAAAATCCCCTCCTTGCTCCCCTCCAACAGCGCGCCTTTCTCCCTGGAGGAACGGTCTTCTTCCCGGTGTGGAAGACCGAAAGGGGTCCCTGATGGAGGGTGCGCCTGGCTGCAGCCCGGCGGGCCAGCGGGCAGGGGCGCAGTCCCCGATGGGAAGCAACGTGGGAAGGGCCTGGCGGGCAGCAAGTGTCCGTGTCCGCCGCGCTCGCTTTTGCTGTACTTCCACACGTGTCTGTATTTCAACAAAGCATCTCGGCGTGCATCACAGGCATCACGACTGCACCCCTAAGTAACACAGCGACATCCTGAACATGAACCACCGTTTCCTAGTGTCACGCGGCATCCCGCCCGTGTTCACATTTCCCCCCTTGTCCCCACGTGTCTTCACGAAGAGTGCGTCTTCCACGCATGGGGCGCCGACGTCTCTGGGTGCCTGCTCTTGTTTCTCCAAGGGCAGAACTTTCTTCCTCTTTCCTTCTTGCAGCCCTCCACCCACCTCTCCCTCTTTCTAACAGGGGTGGGTAGTTAGCAGCCTTACGGAACTATAATTCACACACAGAGTTTGCCCACTGAACGGGTACAGTCCCATGGTCTCTAGTGTGTTCCCGGAGTCGCGTGACAGTCACCACGGTCAGTTTCAGAACATTTCCATCACCCCATGAAGAAACCCTAGACCTCAGCCCTCTGTGTCTGGTTCCTTCCCTGAGCTCATGGGTTTGGGGTCCGTCCCCAGGGCAGTGCATGTCGGTGCCTCACTTCTGTTCGTGGCCGAGTGATGTGCCTGTGGGTGGGGGACACGCCGTGTGCATCTGTTGGTCCGTCGATGGACACTTGGGTTGTTTCTACCTTTCGGCCGTTGTTGACAATGTTGCTGTGAACCTGGATGCACACGTTTTTGTGTGGACACATGTTTTCATTTCTCTTGGGCCTATTTCTACGAGTAGAAATGGGTCATCTGGTAATTCTAGGTGTAAATTGCACTGTTCTCCTCAGCGACTGCCCCATTTTCCGTGACCCCCACCAGCCGTGTGTCAGGGTTCTGATTTCTCCACATCCTCCCCAGCACTAGTTGTCTGTTTTTCTTTCTTTCTTTTTTTTTTTTAAAAGACCATCCTGGGGTGGGGGGGTGAAGCGTTTCTCGTCACGGTTTTGGTTTGCATGTCCCTGATGGCTAATCACGTCATTGTCATTTCGTGTGCTTGTTGGCCATGTGTGTATTTTCTTTGGAGAAATGTCTGAGCTCTTTGCCCACTTTTAAACTGGCCCGTTTGTCTTTTTATTATTCCATTGTGAATGTGCCCACTTTTTGACGTGCCACTGACCTGTGAAGAGCACAGTGGTCTTTCCGGACTGACCTGCACGGTCCCTCAGGGGGTGCTCACTTGGTCCTCTGCCCCCGCCGTGTTTCCAATAAACTGGGAAGTTGGCCCAGGGCTGCTGTTCGCTGAGATTCCTTTCTCATTTCTTAAGTGTGTACACGTATGATTTTTTATTTGCCTTCCTTCAGAAAACGTGTCAAGGGTATGGAGTGTTGGGATTATAAACCATTTAAATTTTCTTCTATATATTTACCTACTCAAAACCTTCATTTCAAAAGGCACAAATAAGGCCGAGGAAAAATCACACATAATCCGCCGCTGAGCTGCATCTCGGTGATGCCGGTGGTTGGAGTAAAGCGTGTCTGGCTCGCGCGCATGTGCAGAAAACCCACCTGCTGTCTTATCATCTGCTCTTTCCACCTCCTAGATGGAAAACTCATCTCTGCATCGTGATTTTTGATGCGTGAGGGAGCGTGTGTGGGCAGGACCCTGGGCTGCCCTGGCTCTGGCTGGGATGAGCTGGTCCTGGGGAGGTGGTGGGCGTACCACACGGTGCCATCTCCCCCCGCTGGCACCGGGTGGCGGACGGGCCAGAGGCAGCCCCCACTGGAGGTGACACTGCTTGTCCCGAGGCGCTCAGAGGAGCCTGTGCACCCTCCCCTGTAGGCCACACGTGAGCTAGCCTGGGGGGAGAAGCAGCCAGCTGGCCAGGACCGGCCAGGCCAAAGATGGGAGCTGTTGAGTGTGGGGACTCAGGCCCTGCCACCTACCTGCATGTGGCCTGGGCACATAATGTCCCCTGAGGCCTCAGTGAGCTGTGCAAAATGAGCTGATTGTGTGGAGTGGACGAGTCACCCACATCAGTCACATACAACAGGGCTGGGGACTGTTATGTGCTCACCTGCCCATTGCCAGCCAACCTGGGCACTGTCCACAGCGGGCTGAGGGCTTAGGACCAGGGGCTGCGACCAGGTGATCATGTCCAGCCGCAGGCGGGGTTCCTCATCCACACAAGACGGGTGGTCAGCGGGGTCCCCCGGGGGCTCATTGCACTGTGCTGTGGGTGTGGAAAATCCTGGGGGGTGGCAGGGAGTGGGGTGGGAGTGGCAGGGTTGGGGGAGGCAAGGAGTGGGGTGGCAGGGTAGGGGAGTGGGGTGGTGGGAGGCTAGTGGGGGGTGGCAGGAGTGGAGTGGCAGAGGAAGGCCGATGAGAGCAACTGCAGCTTATCCTCTTTGAGTTCAAGCTGGTGTCTCATGTCTCATCTGAGGTCCCTGCCTAGGGTGGTCTCCCCACCACCCCGCCCTTCTGTGGCTCCCTCCACAACTGACAGCCCAGCTCAGTCCACGCTGATGTTCTAGGAGTGTCAGAGTCAAGGTCATCCCCCCAGACCATGAGCTCCCCCAGGACAGACACTGTGTCCTGTTGCCAGCCGCATAGGCCATAAGCGAGCCCCACGTGGTGGCATCTGGGCTGGAGGGGAGAGGGCAGGGGGCTGGGGTGGGGATGTAGGCTAGGGGGCTGGGTTGGGAAGGCATGGTGGTCAGTCCCAGGGACTGGTCAGGGCGCTCTGATGGGGCAGCCTCCTGGGTGGGCAGCCTGGCTGTGGCCTGGGTCCTGTGGTCCCTGCTGCTCTGGAGGGAGGTTGGTGACAACCCCTTTCCCTTTATGAAGCTGTGTTTTCATGGGAGTTCCTTGTGATCCCATGCAGAGCTGTTGTCACACTGTCCCGCACTGCCATGCACACTCCCGTTTTGTGGCCACTCCACAAGGCGAGGCCTTGGGATTTGCTGTGTACATGGGGCAGAGGGCCATGGTGGGGTCCTAGCCCAGGATGGTGATGACCCCCCGTGTCAGGACCCTCAGGAGCCCTTACTGGCAGGCAGTCTGTCATCAGAGCATGGCCTTAGTGCTGTCCCCCTGGTCCCAGCCCCTTCACCGCAGATGGGGAATGGGGTATCAATACCACCATCAGTCCACCCCCAGCAGGGTCTGGAAGGGGTGTCTGGGTCTCCCAGCACCTACCCAGCTGATAGTGCAGGCCTTAGCAGCGATTTCTGGGCTCATGCTGCCCTCTAGTGCCTGCCAGGGGGAGTGCCTTTGGGGAGGCTGCGGCCACATCTAGGCGACTTGGAAGCCCCCTCCCAGGGCCGGTGGTCTTCCTGCACTTCAGAGGAAGTTGGGTTTGGCTAATTGTCTTCCGGGTTCTCAGGTCTGTATGCACTTGGCTTCCGACCTTTTCCAAGGGACCCTTCCCCAGAGTCTGTCCCCAAGCCCCTCCCAGCTTGGGATGGGCCACCGACTGCCTCGCTGGGTCCTCTTAACTCCTGGAACAGGAGGGGGCCACTGCAGCGTGTGGCCGCCTCTCCAAGAGGAGCCTGATGCCCAGCCTCTCTCCGGGCGCCTATGGTGAATCTCGGAGCCAGCACATCAGCCACACTCTCGGCTCCTACGCAGAAACTTCCAGGCTTGGTTGCAGCTGAGGGTGACACTCTCACACACAGCCTCATTCACCTTCGAAAGCCACCACCGGCTGCTGTCAGTGTGGGTATCCGGCTCCGAAGTAGATGCGTTGATTTGAAGCTGATGCCAGTGGACCTAGATAAGACGTCCCCGATAAGGAAAGCTTTTATTTCTCAGGGCCCCTGGTTTGAAATTAGTACTCCGGCTTCCAGTATTGCGTTGGCTTGGAGAACTAGGGCGCCTCTGTTTTTAATTAGTTGCAGTCATTTTGGTTTTTTGTGCCAGTGCGGGGAGATGGAGTCTGCTCCCAGGCTCCTCTCCGGCCCCAGCTTAGCTGCGTGGCCCCTGCCTTTGTCTTCCCGAGGCCGTGGGTATTGTTAGCATGTCTGGACCGGTGGCGGCACTGATGCGCTCATGCTCTCTTGTCCTCCCCTCACAGGTGTGACAGCCTCTCCGTGGCAGCCATGGGGTCTGAGGATCATGGGGCCCAGAACCCGAGCTGTAAAATCATGACGTTTCGCCCAACCATGGAAGAATTTAAGGACTTCAACAAATACGTGGCCTACATCGAGTCCCAGGGAGCCCACCGGGCAGGCCTGGCCAAGGTGGGTGACGCCCCAGGCCCAGCGCCGCCTTCCACCAGCCCGGCCCTGTGCGTGCCCTGGGGCCCCGGGCCTGGCGTGGCTGTGCTTGTGTCCACTGAGCCGCCCTGATCTCGTTGTCAGAAAATGTTACGGAGTTCTTCCTGTGTGCCAGGCTCTGTTGTAGGCCTGGCACGCAGACATGAGCCCCGCAGCCCCTTTCCCTGCGGGAGCCGATGGCTGAGGCCAGCCCCAGGGGCAGCGGGCGCCTAGGGCCTTGTGGCGGCAACACGCAGTGAGGCTCATCCCGCGGCGGGGCGGCGGACAGCGGCGAGAGGGCGTCGAGAGTCGGGGAAGGCTTCCGGGGAGACCGGCACCCGTGAACCGTGTCTCCTCCCATGATGTGTCGCTCGTGCGCATGTCCGTGTGAGTGCGTGGTGATAGCAAACAGACAAGTGCAGCCCGTGTGCAGTTTACCAAGAACGGTCCATGGGAAGCCGCGTGCGTGGCGCCGCTCTCCAGATCATCTGGACGGTTTGTAACCTGCTTGTTGTGTGGCCTAGTGGCTGCCGGTGTGCTTAGCTCTTTCTCTAAGGTGCCTGGTTCTCTGTTCTTAAAACTGAGGGGTCAATGAACCTTTTCCACAAAGAGCCAGGTAGCAAATATTGTCAGCGTTGCGGGCGGGGCGGTCTCTGTCCCACCACTCAGCCCTGCCACCTCAGCGACCTGTGAGCCGGTAGGTGTGGCTGTGTGCCAATAAAACTTTATGCACACCGAAATGTGAATTTCGTGGGACTTTCACTGGTCCCGAAACATTTTTTTTGTTGTTGTTTTTTTCCCCTAACCATTTGAAAAGGAAAAAAACAACACCCCATATTCTTGGCTCGCGGGGCCGTGCAAAAGCAGGCGGCGGGCGGGATTTGGCCCAGGGCCACGGTTTGCTGCTGCCTGGCGGTAGTGGGGAGAGGAGAGTCGCTCCCCCCATTCTTGCCCCTACCTGGTTTGGGTGGTTTTGTTATGGGTATCAGTCTCTCTCCTGTTATGGTCATGCCTCTAATCTCAGCCTAAGGAGACAGGGCGGGCAGCTGCTTGCGTCGGCTTCCCGCCCCTCCGTCTTGATCTTGTCCGTGTGCAAGCGCCAGCATGGACACAGCGTTCTACGATCCGGACAGTCGGGGACCAGAGCCCCCGCTGTTGTGTTAGCGTTGCTTCTCCCTTTAAACTCCGTCAGCTCCCGGGTTCTTGGGGCTGACTGATGGGCAGGTGTCCAGTGTCAGGGGACGGTTTCCTGCCTGGTCCGCCCTGTCGAGGGTCCCTGTTGTAGGGTGTTTGTTGGGGGGTGGGGGTTCCTCTGCCTTGTCTCCTGTCATTGGCCTGCTTCTACTTTTCCCGGGATGCGACAGCCCTTCTGTTTCTGGTTCAAGTCGTCCCTTGCTGGAAGGTGTAGCAAGTTGCTGTCCTGCACATCTCTGCCCGGGGCACCTTGAGGCCCCCACAGCTCTCATCCCTGCTCGTTTCTTCTGTCTCACTGTCTGGGGCTCCTGTGTCCTGGCCGGCCCCATGGCCCTGGCCATTTCTCGAGTTTTCCATTCACAGCGCTGTGGTGGCTGCGGGCTCCGTGTCCCCTGTGACCCCGTCTCCCCGTGCCTCTGCCTGCCTGTGCTCCTTCCCGGTTCGTCTCCTTCTCGGCCTCTGTGCTGCTCCTTTGAGCCCCAGTGTTGCTGCTTTGAGCTCTAGTCCCAGTGGAGTCATTTTTTGCTAATTTCTTTGGATCGGAGGAAACTGTTTGGACTGGGTGTCTCCTGAGGTGGGAGTTTCCTGGGTCTGTTTTCCCTCTGCTTTTTGTTTCATGTGCTCCTTTTTTAGCTTCTCACATGGGATTCTGTTGGCAGCTTTCTCTGACTGGTCATCGCCTATGTGTGCGGGGAGGGGGGGGGCGGGGAGGGCACGGCGTTCTGTCGCACCGAGGCACAGGCCGGAGGACGTTGGCAGTTGCAGAGTTGTGCCGACCACACGTGCACACCTGGCTGGGACTGCATGGCGGTCCCTCGAGTCCCTCAGCAGCCTCCCTCCCACTCTGGGGGGACAGGCGGGGCTTGGGAGGCATGTGCCAGGGGCCTTGGGCAACCACTGCTTCTCTCAGAGGGGGCCCCAGCTCTCAGGGCTGCTGGCCTCTTTGGAGAAGGGGCACGGTGTCCTGCTGGCCCAAGCCAGCTCTGCAGGTGCCGACCTCCCCTCACCCTGGTCTCGTTGGTCTTGACCGCCCTTCTTTGTGCATTCGTGTGTGTAGTGCTAAGGGTTTTCAGTCTCATCACAGCCGAATTCCCCACCCCCCCACAAAAGTTGCGTAGGGCCCTGTGGAATTGGGTGGGGGTGGCTATTCAGCAGGTATAGCTGGGGGCCAGGGTCCAGAGCCAGAAGAGGCTCTGAGGGTGTGGGGGGCCCCACTCTGGGGCTATTGGGGCACCCCTGTCTTTTTTTTTTTTTTTTAAAGATTTTATTTATTTATTTGACAGAGATAGAGACAGGCAGCGAGAGAGGAAACACAAGCAGGGGGAGTGGGAGAGGAAGAAGCAGGCTCATAGCAGAAGAGCCTGATGTGGGGCTCGATCCCAGATCGCCGGGATCACGCCCTGAGCCGAAGGCAGACGCTTAACCGCTGTGCCACCCAGGTGCCCCGGGGCACCCCTGTCTTGTTCCTTGGCTGCTCTGTGCATCCCCCTGCCCTCTCAGGCCGGTTCTGCACCCCCCACCCCCGAGGCTGCTTGAGAAGCACTGGGGTGGGAGGGAGCCAGGCAGGGGCATGGCGTTGGGTCCTGCGGGAGGGGTCAAGATTCTGCGGTGCTTGGTTGTGTCCCTAAGGACTGTCCCTGCAGGCAGGAGGTGCCCCGGCACCGCCTTTAGCCACCTGTCCCACCACCTGCAAAATGGCTTGTGGAGCGGGAGGTGTTGGGGGCAGAGGCTGGCCCCTCACTTCATTCCCTCCTACAGGGTCCCCCGCACCTTCTAACCCAGCTGCTCAGACACCCCGAGCCGACTGCCTGGTGCCGCCTCATTTACCTGGGGAGTGTGGCCTGTCCGCCGCTGGCAACCTGGCTGAGGCTTGCCCTCCAGGAGCTGCGAGGGAGGGTCTGTCCAGGGCCATGCCATGCCCTCCAGGCACCGGGTGCAGTCAGGACGCTCAGATGTCATCCGCTGGTATCCGTTAGAGGTGGCTCGCCCGAGAGCCTCCCTTCAGACCCTGGTCTCGCAGAGATTTGAGGGCATCAGGCGACAGCACATTGATCTTCCCAAGGGCTTGGGGTCCTAGACCCGCTGGAAGTGGCTTTCCGTCACGTGCGTGTTTCAGAACCTGCCTAGTGTGTGTCCGCACAAGCGTAGTTCGTGCGCCCCAAGCGTCCTTCTCCGGTTTTCAGGTGTCTGTACCCAGCAGCGCCCGTGATGGGGAGAGACGAGCAGAGGGGCCCAGGGCTCTCAGAAGGGAGCCGAAGCTTTGGGAGTGACGTGTTTGCTTCCTTGTGCAGCCTTGGTTCCTGGGCGGGCTTCATGGAACGGAACTGGAGGGGCGAAGTCCCAGTTCCCCTGCGAGCACGCGTGGGGGCAGGAGGAACCACTGGCTTCTCTGGGAAGAGGAGTCGCTGCCCACGTGGCCAAAGAGCTCAGGCTCACAGCCCTTCGGCCCAGACGCCACTCCTCTGCGAGAGTGTCTCCCACGCTGGGGCCACCGGCCCTTTCATTTGTAGTTTTTGCGTTTCCGGTCTCAAGTGGGTTAGTTGATCACCTGATTCTTCAGATTTCTCACTTGAAATCTAAGAAAACCGTTGACCCGCAGGCTGCCCCCAGCACCCCGTTGTCATGAGGCCTCATACCACACATGGACACCCATGTGGCTTATTGCAGCTGTGGCCAGGGAGTGGGGGGAGGGCATGTCCCCAGAAAGAGCTTTGACGGAGCAGCCGTGTCTCCATTTAACGTAAATCGGGGTTCCTGGCCTGGGCTCCGTTGACGTCGAGGCGGGTCGTTCCTGTGGGGCATCCTGGGCGCTGTGGGGCCTGAGCAGCATTCCTGGCCCCACCACTTTGATGCCAGGAGCCCCCTGTCGGACAGCCACAGACGTCCCCAGACATGGCCCAGTGTCCTCTGGGAGCAGGGTCAGCCCGGGTGAGAGCCTCTGACTTCCTCTTACTGCTGCTGTTACTTATTTATGTGCCGCCAGTAAACCCACGAGTGCTGACGGTGGGGGCGGCACCTTTCTGTTGTCGACTGGTACCTGGAGAATGAGTGTTTCCATGGCCAAGCAAAACGTTTTGTTGCCCTGATGTCTCTCGGGGAATCCTTGGGGATGGCAAATGAATTTCAGCCGTTCTGGAAGTGGTGGGCACACCTGGGCGTTGGTGTGGTGTTCTTCCCTCATTCGCCCCGAGCTGGGTGAGGCCTGGGCCTCGGCCTACCCAGAGTTCTTGGCTGCCGCACTGAAAACAGGTTGGTTTGGTTCCTTTTCTCAAAGCTGCTGGGTGGCTCGCTGGGTGCCCCAGAAGGAGAGCTGTTGTTTGCAACACCTGCCCAGGACTGGGAGAGACCGGCTGTGTTGGCCCCAGGGGCCTTGGCAGCAGGGAGCCGGGCACCCAGGAGGCCCCGGCTGGGCCCAGAGGCCACGCCCAGCGGAGGAGGGGAAGCAGGAGGGCCACGAGGCCAGTCGGGCAAGCTCGGTGGAGACCCAGTGCTTCCCCACCCTGCGCAGCCCTTCCCAGAAGCCCTTCCTGCAGGCCTCTGGGGGCTCTCTTGGAGAGGGGCAGGGGGTGGTCGCCTGGAGGCCCCACTGCCACCGTGAAACGGTCGCGCTGTTCCTTAGAGTGATCCTCTCAGGTCTTGTCCGCTTGGATTTATGGCATTATCGCTCTCCTGCATCTGGTGCCTCACCAGCACTTCTCTGTTCTTTGCACTCAGGGTCTGTGCCCTTTCTAGTTCCCTCATCCCTTACCGCATCGTACTAACTGCTCGCTCCCGCAGTGGAAGGCCGCCATGGAGCTTTGCTGTTCCATGTCCCCCCCGGCACCCAGAGCTGTGCTTGTCTCTAGGAGGTGTCCCGGACTCCCAGCCTGGCCCTGGTGGTCCTGAGCCAGGCTCGCAGTGCTGTCTTCCACAGCCGGGGGTGGGCCGCAGAGCACCTGACCGGGCGAGAGTGTGGGAGCCCCGGCCCCCCGCCTGTTTGTGATCACGCACATATGCATGGGGGCCGGGCCCTGGGCTCTGGGGGGCTACCGCTCCTAGCTCTCAGAGCCCAGGCTGAGCTGCAGAGGGCCCGATGGGCGGCGTCGGGAGGCCAGCACAGCTGCGCCCCAGTGGTAGTGCCCATGGCCCCCACAGGCCACCTGGGAGTTTGAGGAAGTGTGGAGATGGTTCCTGGTGCCCCTGCGGTGTGGGGCCCGGACGCGTTCCCAGGGAGCCGCGGCCGGTCTCCTGGGGGAGGGCAGTTTGTCCTCCTATCTGGAGGCGCCGCTGACTCCCCTCTCGTCTCGCAGATCATCCCCCCAAAGGAGTGGAAGCCCCGGCAGACGTATGATGACATCGACGACGTGGTCATCCCGGCCCCCATCCAGCAGGTGGTGACGGGCCAGTCGGGCCTCTTCACACAGTACAACATCCAGAAGAAGGCCATGACGGTCGGGGAGTACCGCCGCCTGGCCAACAGCGAGAAGTACGTGGCTGCGGGTGAGGCGGGTGTCATGGGGGGCCCCGAAACCCGGTCTCTGAGGTGGAACCATACCTGAGGGCCCCTAGGCAGCTCCTGACTCTGGGGGTGCAGAGAGAGTAGGGCATGGTGGGGACTGGTCCGTGTCTTCTGTCCCTGGAGTGCTTCCCCACACCCTCCCATGACATCTCTGGTCCGATGGCATCTCCTTGGGTAAGGGCTCCCTGACACATGTCCCCAAGTACTGTTTCCTAGTTCACTCACAGGCACGCTTATGCATTCCCTTGCACATCCGGGTGCATTTGCAGGCAGGCATTCACAGCACACACCCCGGGCTCACTTGGACGCCCACTTCCAGTGTCGACTCTTCCTTGTTCTCTGTTCCCCAAGCCTCCCTCGCTTGCTGAAATGTGTGCCTTTCCGGCGGTCTCTTTGCTCTCAGACATAAGCATCCCACGGGAGCAGGGCGTCGTCTGCCTTGTCCTGCCGTCCTGGCGCCCGAGACAGGGCCTGGCCTCTGGTCGGTGCTGTTGGTATTTGCGAGCAGAAGGCTGATGAGAACCAGAGCCTGCGCCCCTCACCTACTCCAGCTGTCCCCGGCGTGTGTTCTGACTCGGGTGCCCCAGGCCCTGGTGACCAACGAGATGGGACGAGTGGGCGTCATTCCGGGGGGGGCCTACTGCCCATCACGTACCCCCCTCAGCCCCAAATAAACGCTCTCCCAGGGCCACATCCACGTTCTCCACGCTGTGCCCCGAGGTGGGGACGGAGAGTGCGCATGTAACCGCGCCCCGGAGGGGTGAGCCCCATGGCCATGGTCGCTGTGCTGTTCGTTCGCCAGGTACTGTACCCCACGGCACCAGGACTTCGATGACCTGGAGCGCAAGTACTGGAAGAACCTCACCTTTGTCTCTCCCATCTACGGGGCTGACATCAGTGGCTCTTTGTATGATGACGTGAGTACCCAGGGCCCCCCGAGAGATTCTGGGGGAATGAGGGACGCCTGGTAAGCGGTGGAGGGAAAGGCGTGTGAATGGGACTTTATCATGAAACCCGGATGTTACCATGCCGTGGCCAGCTTAGCTGGGCGTTCTGTCCAGACTCTGGTTACAACCACATGTCGAGTCTCAGTGAAGAAAGAAGGGATCTAGGGGTGTTTCTGATCTGCAGAATCTTTCCTACGAAACTGTTAGTCCCTCCTGCCCTGATCTGACCTCAGGTAGCCTGCAGCTGACCTCCCAGGGGCCTCCTTATTCTTAGTTCGTCTAGTACTTTTCCTCTCCAGTTCCTCTCACTGTGTCTTTGGGGAGCCCTGGGGCCCTGAGTTCTAGCCCCTGGGCTGGGCTAGGAGGGCCCTGGGGGTACCCGGGGCAACGGAGGGGCCTCATGCTGGTCTTGGCCTGTCCAGGGGCATAGACCAGACACTGGTGGAGACGTGATGCTGAGGCCCCGCAGGGTGCTGCTGTTTAGCAGGTGGGGGTTTGAGTGGGACCCACACTCTTTTAGGGGGCAGTTTATTAATTTTTATGGGCCCTTTGATAACCCTGGGGTGGATCTATCAAGACTGATTGATTTCTAAGCTCTTAAGCTTGACTCTGTCCTGCATGTGTTTTGCCCTGGGGCTCTCCCCAGGGTGGCCCCTCAGCTGTCATCTCTGCCCCCTGCCCTGAATCATCACTCCGAAGGTCATCTCTTGCTGGAACATTCTGTCCACTCATCCATGGTCCTTGTGAGAATAGCTGGGGGTGCCTCCTGAGTCCTGGGCTTGGGTGGGGCTGGTGTGGGTGGGAATAAAGCCCCCTCCTGAGAAGGGTCAGATCTTCCTGAACCCAACAGGAAGTTGGCGGTCACTTGTATTTCCCGAAAGGTGTTGGAAGGATGTGACCATTGTGTGGGTCCCAGCAGTTTGCCCAGCTTGGGGAACCTGTCTGACCTGTGGCCCACTGGTCTTCCAACTAGGGGGTCCTGCTTCATGGTGGGGGCAGGTTTGCTCCTCTGAGCTGGGCACCAAGGGCGTGTCAGTCTCAAAGGGAGCTCACCCCTCTGAACGCGAGGGAGACGCCCTCGCCCTGGGAGGTCAGGGACCAAGCTGACTCCTGGCCCTGGTTCCCCCTTTTTGGACCTCGGTTTCCCCATCCACTAGAAGGGATATGGCAGGTGTGTGGCTGTCCTCCAGCAAGGGCATCCTGAACGAGGAGGTTGGGCTTTTCCCTGGGACCATGAGCTCATCCACTTGGCCTTGACTCCACAGCAATTGGAAGCTTTTGAGGCCACGTGGCCAGGCCTTACCCTCGTGAGTGTGCAGTCTGAGGGCAGAGCTGCATGCACACCTTGGGTGTGGCGAGGACAGGAGGACAGGGTCCCAGAGGCCCTGTGGGCACACACACATCTAACATGAGGGGGCACAGCCCAGTCTCTCATGCTGCCCCCAGCACACCTCAGCTGGCATGTGGCTCACCCCAGGACCTCAAACTTTCCAGGACTGTGAGCGGTTGCCCTGTTTATGGTTGCAGAAGCGTTCGGCACCATGAGCCAGCTTGCCCTTGCGCCTGGCTCAAGGCGTAGAAATTCCTATGGCAGATTGAGTGGGGAACAGTGGGGCCATGTCCCTGGGCTTTTTTGGGCCTGTCTGGGTCCGTCCACCTGGGTGGTGGCTGCTGGTCCTGTGTGCCTCTTCCAGACGCCTGCGCTGCCACTGTTCCCCATTTCTGCGCTGGCTTCAAGGGCTTCCTGGGCCTGTAAGAGGGGCCCAGCTTCCCAAGCCCCCTTTCCCACGTCAGGCTGCCAAGGTCCAGAGGGCCCCATCGTGGCAGCCCCATATCAGGCCTTGCCTCCGACCCCATTCCATCTGGGCTTGTGGCACCTCCTTGAAGGGATCTGGCAGGAGGCCAGCAGTGGGTGTCCCTGTTGCTGCACCCCTGCTCTGCGAGAACACGAGGAGAGCGATTTTCCTGGGGCCTCTGCAGGAGCCCTGTTCTTGATGTTTGTGACGTTCTGTCCTCCTCCCTGCCTCAGGTGGGGACCTTGAGGCTCAGCAGCTGGGATCCTTGTCCCTGTCCCCATCCCACTCTCCGTGCGCAGTCTCAGCCATCGGTGCTCTTGGCGCGGCCACAGTTGGGATGACGCTCCGGAGCTTGTGGGCCGGCGCTGGCCCTGCAGCTCTGCTTCCTAGACTCCAGATCCTGACTTCTAGGAAGGGAATCTGACCCCAACAGCCGGCGGGTTGGGAGAGCTGAAGTTCCTGAGTTGCGTTTAGGACGAGTGGGGAGTCACATGCCTGTTTGTCAAACGGGCTGCTCTTTTCCACCGAGTTCTACAAAGTTAGTGCTTGTGGGGATTGTTCACTCGTTTGTCCATTGTCTTGACTTCCTGCGTCTTTTTTGAAGGAAGCATTGTTGAGATGTAATTCACACACCATATAGTTCCCCCACATAGAGCATACAATTCAACAGTTTCTACTGTATTTCACTGAGTCGTGCAGCCATCACCACAATCAATTCCAGAACACTCATGAGCCCAAAAAAGAAGCCCCTTCCTCATCAGCCGTCACTCCCCGTCCCCTGCCCGGCCCCCACGAGCCCCTTTCCCGTCTGGAGGAGCCTGTTCCGGACGTGTCACACACGTGGACTTAACACACCGTGGGGCCTTCTGTGTCTGGTTCCCTCCCTGAGCGTCATGGGCTCGGGTCCGCCCCCGGGCAGCGCCGGTGTGCGCCTGGCTCCCACCTGTGCCCAGTGGCCCGCCGTGAGTGGTGGACACGTCGTGTTAACCATTCACTTGGATTGTTTCCAGTGTTTGGCCACGGTGAGTCATGTGTCTGTGAATGTGCGTGTGCAAGTGTTTGTGCAGACTTATGTTTTCATTGCTCTCGGGCACGTCCCTAGGTGGAGAATTGCACTCCTCACGTGCTCGCTCCACGTTTACCTTCTGAGGAACGGTCTGTGTTTTCCCCCAGAGGTCGCCCCGTTTCCCATCCGCAGCAGGAGGGAGTGTCTGAGGTCCCCGCCTCCTCCCCTTCCTTCCCGACACTTGTTACTGTCTGTCTGTGTGACCCTGCCGTCCTAGCCGGCGTGACGTGGTGTTGGCGCTGGGGTTTTGATTTGAGGTTTTCTGTGGGTTAATGACGTTGAGCATCTTTGCACCTGCTGGTGAACCGTGTACATCTTCTTTAAGGAGAAACGTCCATTTAGGCTCTTTACCCATTTTTTAATCGGGTTATTTGTTTTTCTCTTGTAGTTACAGGAGATCTTCAGAGAGGACACAACCAGTCTCTTACCTGATAAATGACTCACATGTATTTCCCCCCTTCTGTGGTTCTCTTTTTCACTTTCTTGATTTTTTTTTTTTTAAAGCACAGAAGTTTTTAATTGGATGAAATCCAATTTATCTGTTTTTGTTTTCCTTGAGCGCTTGTGATTTTGTGCTTATGTTCCAGGCTTCTGCCAGGGGCTCATCTTGCCAGGACCAACCCCTGGTTCAGGGACCTGTTGTGACGGGGAGGGTATGAGTGGGGTGTTGGGCAGGGTGGGCTTGGGCCAGAGAGAATGCCGACGCCCACTCAGCATCTCAGCAGACGTGGAGGGTTCTCCGGGGGCCGGAAATGGATTGATGTGTTAGGAGCTGTCATGACAAGATGGGACCTGTCTGTGGCATCAGAAATAGATGAGTCCAGCAGGCAGGGATTCTGGCCTTGTTTGCCTGGTTCCGAAAACCGTCCCTGTCTCCTCTGGTGGAAGGTGCCGGAAGGACTGTCTGGCATGTTTGCTGAGCTACCCCCGCTCCACGATTGTCTTCCTACTTCCATGTCATTGACTTTGAGGCATGTTAATTATTCATGACCAAACCTCAGCCTTCACAGCATGGCCTTCGCTGCCTGTGATTAATGCACAGCTCAGTGTGTCATCCGGAGAAGGGCCTGCCTGACTGCCTGGCCCAGGCCTAGGGGCTGGTGTCTCCTGGTGGGAGTAGCCCCTGCTGGGTTTCAGATGCTGGAGCGGGTGAGGCTCTGACGTGGGCAGGTTTGGGGTTGACTGCGAGCTCTCGGGCCCTCTGTGGGGGCCGCCCTGTAGCCTTCCTGTGCTCCCGCCAGCCCCTGGGGGTGACCCGCCACCAACTGCATGCTCGCCGTCCTGCAGGATGTGGCCCAGTGGAACATCGGGAGCCTGCGGACCATCCTGGACATGGTGGAGCGCGAGTGTGGCACCATCATCGAGGGCGTCAACACCCCCTACCTGTACTTCGGCATGTGGAAGACCACCTTCGCCTGGCACACGGAGGACATGGACCTCTACAGCATCAACTACCTGCACTTCGGGGAGCCCAAGTCCTGGTGAGTGTCCTGCCAGCAGCCGGGCCATGGGGAGGGGCTGCCCAGGGCTCCTCAGGGGAGCCGGCGTGGGTGGCCCCTGGGGACAGGGGGGGCCTGTGACCGGGCAGGCAAAAGTTGAGGGGCTCCAGCAGCTTGTGCTCTGTTGGCCCGGCCCCGGTTGGCTTCAGGGGCAGCCTCAGTTGGTGATGGGGGTGCGTGTCCCCAGAGACGAGCTTCCTGCTCCCCGGAGCTCATGGTTTGCACCCGTGGGGGCGGCGTCCATGGAGTGTCTATTGTGCTGGGGACTCTTCCTGGGGCTGTGAGCCCGGGGGAGCGGTGGCTGTGAGCCCTGAGCCTTCCCTGGCTTCCCCTGTGGCCTCCAGGTTCAGGGGCGGCGTTAGCCGCCAGCCCCCTGCTGTCAGGGGTGTGGGCCAACCACGGGTTTGCAGGGCTGGAGTGGGCTCGCGCCCTGAAGGCCACCCTGGGAGCGATGGGCCCGGCAGGCCGGGTGGAACGTCCAGCGCGATCTGTGTTCTGGAATCTGTGAGCCGAGCACCCCCTTCACATCCAGCTTCCGCTGGCGGGACAGCTCGGAGCTGCCTTCTGTGCAAGGCCTCCTTTGTTCAGTGTGGTTTCCAGCAGAGATTTCTGAGCTGGGCCTTTACATCTCCTTGCCTCTTCTCAGCTGTCTTAGAAGGTTCTGTTACAGTAATCATCGTAGCTCAGAGGGAGTGGGAGGGGAAGCAGGGGCCCCAGGAGCAGATCGTGGCACTCCAGAGCTCAGCCAAGTGCCTCCTTGTGTCTGATGGCGGGGGCGGGGGTGCAGAGGCCCCAGCTTAGTCGGGGACCCAGGCCAACCCTGGCTAAGGTGCCACTCACCTTGGTGTCCCAGCGGGGAGCTGACCCCCCGAGCGGCTGAGCCTGTGCCCACAGGCATGAGGGAAGGCCACCCCCGCTCCCATTAAGTCACTGGGACATCCCGGAGCCCTTTGCTAAGGGAGGGCGGGAGCAGGCACTCTGGAGCAGAAGGCTCAGAAGCCAGCAGGAGGCCCCAGGGGGGAAGCCAGGCCTCCCTGTCCAGGTGTTGGCTATGTGACCACCCTTTCCTCGCCTCTGAGGGGGACGCAGTGGAACCGCGGCCCTGCTCCGTGACAGCGGACTCCTGCTCAGACGGGGAGGGATGCAGAAGTGTGGGGGACGAACACGGCAGGGGCTGCGTAACAAGTGACTACAAACCTTGAGGCTTAACACACGTACATTCTCTGACGTTTCTGGACGTCAGGAGTCTGACTCAGGTCGCACTGGGCTAACGCAGGCATGAGCAGGGCCGGTTCCTTCCAGAGGCTCCAGGGGAGACCCGGCTCCTGCCTTTTCCTTGCCCGCCACCCATCCTCCATCCTCACCGCCAGCAGCATGGGGTCTGCCCATCTCTGGGACTCCCACCCTCTGCCTCCCTCTCGTGAGGACCTCGTGAGGACGCCGGGTCCCCCGGGAACCCAGGGTCACCCCACCTTGGGGCCTTGACTTAATCCCACCTGTAAAGTCTCTTTACTGTGAGGTGACATACTTAACGAGCTGTGGTGATGAAGATGTGGACATCTTTGGGGCCGCCGTCCTGCTGGCCACAGCTCTCCCGACCTTTGCACTGTGCGGCTTTGTTACCTCGTGCGTTTGCTGGGATCCTGTTTGAACTCCACAGCTTCTTGTTTTCGGTCTACTTGTCTCTGGCTTTGCGGCAGGTCTTGACCGTTGAAACCTCTAGCTGGGAGCTCTTCACCTTTTAGGAAAAATCTGGAGAGAGGTTGACAGGGCTGGTGTTGCCCGTTGCACAAAGGCCTGAATCTCACCCCCGAGCGGTCCTGAGCGTGTGGGTGGAGGCATGTTCTGGTAGGCAGTGTCACCCCAGTGCTGCCCAGGAGGTCCCAGTGACCGCTTGGTCACCCCATCCCCTCCCCTCCATCTCCATGGCCAGGCCAGGCTGCAAGTCCGTGGAGGCCCCAGTCCAGGCCCGTGGAGAGGGGCTCCGCTCTGCCCCAACGCCATAGCTGTGAGCAGGGCCTGGTGGTGCAGCTCATGAGGCGAGGTGCTTGTGCCCCGTCCCTGGGGGCTCTGCCCGCCGGCTCCCAGCGGTTGGCGTCCTCCGCATGGGCCGTGGCAGGCTGAGCGCAGATGAGGAGCCTTCTCGCTCCCTGTACAGATCCACAGGCTGGGGCTGTGTGCACAAGTGCGTATGTGTCAGTACGTGCGTGTGAGAATGTGCGAATGTGCGAGTGTGCATATGTATACATGAAAGTGTATATGTGTATGTATTCGTGTATGTTGGTGCATACGTGTTTGTGAAGGTACACAAATCTATGTGTGAGTATGGGCGTGCATGAGTTCCGTGTGTGAGTGTGTATAAGTGTGCAGTCGTGTGTTTGTGATGTATGAGCGTGTGTGTGCTGCAGTCCCAGCTCACTGGTCTGGATGATTCTAGTGCTGGGGCCCCCGGGGCTGGGGGTGGAGGGGATGGGGTGTCTCTGTCCTCCCAGCACCATGTCCCCTCCTGGCCCCGCGCGGTTCCCCGAGCACCACTAGATGGCGCCCCCACCCTTCAGCACTGGCGGCCGCTCCTGCGCTCATGGAAATTTCCCAGGTTCTTCCATCCTTTTTATGGACTCCTGGACCCCAGCAGTGATGGCCCCAGAGACTCCCTGGGAGCGGCAGCAGGAGGAGAGTGAAGACTGCTGGGGCGGGCCGTGGGAATGCTCAGCCCCCTGTGGACGCCCACATTTTGGCCTGGGTCTACCAGCCAGAGGGATCGGAAAGGGAGAAAACCCACCTTTTCTTTAAAACACAGAACAAAACAAATAAAAGAAGCCACTGCTGAATTCTGGCACATGCCAGCCAAAGGCAGGTTGAGCTTCAGCCATGGCCCTGCCTGAGGATGGGGTGGCCTCAGGCAACTTGGGGCAAAGCGTGAGCTTTTGGTGGGCAGCAAGGGTCACAGGGAGGGTGACTTGGGAAGTGGCCCGGGGAGCCCAGGGAGGCAGCTGGGCCAGGCCCGTCCCGAGGCCAGGGTGGCGGGGGGGGGGGGGCAGGGGGCTGGCTTTGAGGGAGGCAAAGGAGAGGGCACTGGGGTAGCAGTCCCCGGCTGATGGGGCAGCTGACAGGCAGGACTGATGTCCGGCTCTCCATGCTCACCTCCTGCCTCCAGCGGCTTGGGGTTCTCCAGACCACAGCCCCAGCACCCCTGTCCCCTGCTGTCCACCCACCCCCCATTTCTGCCCCTTCACCACAGCCCACTCCTGAGAGCCCTGGGGCAGCAGTCGGCAAGGCTGGCATTGGGCATAGCGGCGGTTCATCTGTGGGAAAGAATGTTCTGGAAGGCAGCTTGACTTTGGTCTTGATTTCTGGTCCTGAAGGGGGATGGGATCGCACATGGGGTTCCTCATGCTGAGTGTGGCCGGTGGCAAGAAGCTTCTCAGTGCAGCTGTGTAGGATCCAGCTGTTGAGGCTTCCCCCACCCCCCTCTGCCAAGCTCCCTGCTCCCCTAGCCCCAGCAGCTCAGCTCGGCACCATGCCCTCTCCCCAGGACCCGGGTGGGGGCCCCAGATGTTGGTAGGGCACCCCACCCTCGTACCAGCTATGTGTGATATTGGCGTATCTCCCCATCAGATTGTGGACCCTGTGAGGGTAGGGCCCTCGGTCTCCCCCGCACCCCCACCCTGGGTCCCTAGCCCCCAGCAGGGGCCTGGAGCAAAGAGGGGGCCCTGTGCCTATCAGGGTCCTGGAGTGCTGGTGCCACGTCCGTGGGAACTGGTCCTCGGGGCCGAGACCCCTCTGGGGCACCCCTGACACCAGCCCAGGGGGTGGGTGCGGTGCCTGGGTGCCTGGGCTGGTGGTTCGGGGGGCCCTTGCCCCGGGCCCTGAGGGCTGCTCCCCAGCAGATCGCGCTCACGCGCCCGTTTCCCTGATTGCGTTGTTCCTCCCGCGCCTGCAGCGGCTTAATTGCAACCATTTCCGAGTATTTCGGTAGCAGTTTTTTTAAGTGTCGGCGTCCTCAGGTTTACAGTGTTTCGTGGAGCCTTTCTGGGTCTGTTGCTACTTCGCTAGCGTGATTTGTGTGTCGCAGCGGCGCGAACAGCCTGGTGTTGATAAAAGCATGGAATTGCTTCAAAAGGCCGGCATTAGGTGGTGCTCTCAGGCAGCAAGGCTAAGAATATCTGAAGCGTTTGAGTGCTTCAAAATCCCTTTTGAGATGGGGATTTAAAATAGACCTGAAACTTGCAACTCACCCCCTACCCGGCCTTCCCGGGGCCCGGTCAGTTAGCGAGGCCAGGAGGGCGGGCACGCGTGGGCCCCGGGCATGCGGGGAAGGCTGCGTGATTCTACCCTGATTCAAGTGGCTCGGGGCGGGGACAGTGCCCCGGGGCTCGGCGTCCAGGGAGTGGCTCCCACCATCCCAGGCCCTCCTGGAGCCCCTGGTGGCCGTTGAGCTGGAAGCGATGTCCCACGGCCTGTCCCAGGACCCCTCCACCAGATGGCCCCCGCAGCTGTTCCCCACACGCTGTAGCCCCTGTGGGTCCCAGGCCTTGCGAGCTCGCAGTGGGGAAATGTGAAAATATGGGAATGGCACCCCCCCCCCCCCCCCCGGCCTGGCCCGCCTTCTGGCTCAGATGCCGCACCCACACAGCGTTCTGGCAGCATCCCCTCCTGTTTTCCCTGCCACTTGTGCCCGTGGGGTGGGGGCGAGGGGTGGGGTGGAGGAGGGCAAATAGGGGGAGCACAGGCCTTCCAGAGGCCTGCTCAGGGCCCCTGGGTGGGGACAGCCAGCGTTCCCTGCAGGGCGTCTGGGCCCTGACCCTGGCCTTCAGGCCCGTGGCTCAGCAGCAGTCCCTCAGAGTGGTGGGCTCTGGCCCTGGAGTTGTGTCTCCAACAGTTTTCTTGAGGCTTCCCCAGCCCCTCCCACCCTCCTGGTTCTATTTGCCTGGGATGCGGTCTTTCAGGTCCTCCTGGTGCCCCACGGCAGGGAGCACGTGCTCAGATCCGCACGTGTGCCCACACGCATGCCTGCCTGCGCACACGTGTGATTCATTCGTGCAGGCTCCCTGCAGGGGGGCTGGGGAGAGGGCCTCTCGGATCGTGCTCCCACAAAGGGCATGGAGTCCCCCAGCTCATGCACCATCCTGGGCACGATGAAAGGATCCTTCTAAGCAGAGTCTGGGGAGGGGGTGTAGGTGGGGGGGGGATGGTACCAGAACTCCACTTCTCTGACCTTTAAGAAGCCCAAGTGAGCAGGGCCCCGGGGTGCACTGAGAATTTTTCCTTTTGACGCAGCTGCACCTAGAGTTTTTGTTTGGCACTTTCCCTTAGGAGAGTTTCACAGGAGAGGGACTGGGCGGCCTTTCTTTTGTTGCCGGGAAGCTTGACTCTCAGCGAGCACGGCCGTCTCTGCCTGCACGTGATACTGTGGGGGCCTGTGTGCGTGCGTGTGTGAGTGTGCACGTGTGTGCATGCGTGCACGAGTGTGGGCACAAGTGTGCATTTGAGGACGTGTGCTCCCTGCTGTGGGGCACAAAGAGGAAGAGCGTTGTGGGTACAGATGCTGGTCAGCTCCCCTGTTACCTGCTCTTGCAGCGCGGGGGAGAGGCTGGACGTGCCAGGCCCAGGATCGGTGGGTCTGTGTCTGTTGCTCAGGGAGGCAGAGCAAGGCTCTTTTGGAGAAGGGGGCTGCTGGGCTGCTCCCTTGCCCCTTGGTTGCGTGTCTTCCTGGCCCCTCAGGACCTCCTTGCAGGCCCACTTGAGCCTGTATCAACCCACCTCCCAGCAGTAGCTCCTTCCCGCATCCGTTAATCCCTCCCAGTGAGCCTTTAGGGATAGGCACCTGCCTCCCTGCCTCCCTCCCTCCCTCCCTCTCTACCTCCCTCCCTGCCTCCCTGCCTGCCCCCCTTCTTGCCTCCCTGCTTCCTTCTTGGTATCCAAAGCAGGCTCCCCAGGCCTGGCTGCAGGGGGCGCTGCTGCACCAAGTGCTGAGCCAAGCCCCTTGAGGGGGCTCTGCTTAGTCCCCAGGGAGCTTGGGACTGAGAAGTCCAGCTGGTGGATGGAGCCAGGTGCAGCTGGCCTGGGCAGCAGCCGCGAAGGCCCTTGGTGGAGAGGGCCAGCACCTGAAGGAGGAGGCACCTGGAGAAGTCTTGGAGACTTCATGGCTTCTGAGAGCCTGGCTCAGTGGGGACCAGGGCTCCCCATTCCCTGACTCAGGCACAGCCCCTCATCCGGCGACAGGATGCCTGGCTCTGGCCCACGAGAGGCCCCATGGTGTCAGGGAGGGCTCGGCGCCACACCGATATGGGTGGAGATCGGTAGGAGCCTGACAGCGTCACAGATTGGCTTTAATAACTCAGCTTCCCAGCACTGTGTCCTGTCACCCGCGCAAGATGTGGAAGGGAAACAGACACTCTCCCTCCTTCTTCCATTCCCCCCCGCTCCGCCCCGGGCTAAAGCCGCATTTGGGCATCTGGGGACAGAGCCCCGTGGCAGCTCAGTGTGACCGCTGTGCCTGGGGAGGCCGGATGGAGAAGACCCACCAGGACGCTGGAAGGAGGGCCGTCCGTCTGCGGCTTGTTAGCGTGCGGGGCACCCGGCCAGGCTCCAGGGCCTGCGCTGAGGCGGCAGAGACAGCAACAGAAGGAGCGTTGCCGAGCAGGAAGCTCCCTGAGAGCAGACTCCCACGGAGGCAGGAGGTGTCGGAACCCCGCGATTAAAAGGGAATAGATAAGGGGGTGAGGTGGGTCACTCGGCGTGTGAGTCAGCACGCCGGGCCGCGGAGGCCTGCTCTTAGGGCCCCGTGACTGCTCCCGGCAGAAGGACCCCCTTCTGCAGGACAATGGCCACTGTCCCAAATGGCCGGGTGCGGCCCCGAGAGCGCTGAGCTAGACCTACTGAGGCCCAGCTTCCCGGCCTGTTGGTTCTGGGTCGAAACCTCTGCCACCTGCCGCTGGGCCTGCTGTGGCACTCGGCTGCCCCGTCTGCTGCGCGGGGACCGTGGGCAGGCAGGGAGAGCCTTCTTGGTCCGGCTTCCAGAGTCTCCTCTTTGGACAGTGACCATGGCCGCGGCAGCAGAGCCGATTGTCCTTTGTCCCGACGCGCCTGACCTGTGTGCCCGCCGTCCCCTTCTGAGGAGCAGGTGTGTGTGTGGGGGTGACCCGTGCAACTTCCCTGGTCCGAGCCGGAAGTCCTGCATCCTGGAGCCTCTGTGAGTCGGGCCGACTGCGGGCTCTGGTCACCCGAGTGTGCAGATGTGTGTGCGCATGACTGTGTGCACTTGTGGCGTGCACGTAGGAGAGAAGGACCAAGTGTCCCCTCCCGCAGGCAGCCTGTGAGTCTGTCCTCCGGAGTACCCCCACGAGACCGTGCCCCGAAGACCGGGGACCTGGCGCTCCGGGAGCTCACTAAGAGCCACCTTACCCACCTCACCCATAGCCCTTGGTCAGAGCCACAGCATTCTGCTTCTCAGGGTTGTGTAGGAAACCTAACAACCGAAAGCTGATTTTAGCTTTGGCAAATTAACTCCTGATGCTGCAGAGACCTTTGCGTCTCAAATCGGGGCTCAGGTGTCATCAGACCGCGAGGATGGGATTGCGTCATTAGTTACCACAGCGAGTACGACAGGCAGTTTTGGAGAACTTTGCACGGCGTGGTGCAACGCAGTGCGAATTCCAGATCATTCGTTTGTCTGATTCCCTTCTTCCGGTGTCATATGCCCGAAAGTCTAATTGCCTGGCGCTGCTCCGGCAATACCTGACAGCATGTCACGTGACAGCACGTGCTGTGTGCCACTCGGGGTGGATCAGAGGACCCCAGAGACCTGGTGCGTTTCAGGGCGCCTTCCCAGGGACTCTGCTCGGCAGGCGGCAGGATCGGTGCCCGTGGGCTGGCTCCTCGCCTCTCGCGGCGTGCTGGCGGGGACAGACACAGTCGGTGTTTGTTCAGGGAATGCAAAGTGATTTTAACATCGTGCTAAGCAGAGGAAGGTCAGCCTTCTGCTAAGGAAAAATCTCACCATATGCTCTCCTCCACAAGCCAGTGAGAGGGAGTGGGGGTTCTGGTATTGTGGACGGCCTGACGCCTCGCCACGAGCCCGGACAGCGGGCAGCACTGCGGCTGGTGGGGTCTGGGAATCGGGCTCCGGGTGTCGGGACCCACCCCAGGCAAACCCTCTGCCGCGGGGCGTTCTCCTTGTGCCTCCCGTGGTTGTCACAGGCCCCTTTACCCACTGTTTTGGTGGCATACTCTTTTTTTTTTTGGTGTTTAGAACTGTTTTAGATTTATGGAAGCACTGAGGAGCTAGTCCAAATGCTACCCCCACCCCACGCTGATTCCCCACTGGGCTCTTCTGCCGGGCTGGGACCTTGTTGCAGTTAACGGACCTGTATTGATACATCCTTAGTAAAGTCCATGATTTATTCTGATTTCCTCGGTTTCCCCCAATGTCCCTTTCCTGTGCCAGGGTCCCATGTGACACGGAGTCTTCGCGTCTCCTTGGGCTCCTCTGCGCTGGGACAGTTTCTCAGACTTCCCTGGGTTTTGATGCCCCTTGACAGTGGCGTGGAGGACAGGGGAGGGGTTTTGTAGGAAGCCCCTTCCTTGGATTTGTCTGGGGTTTTTCTGGTGGTGAGACTGGGGGGGATGAGTTTGGGGAGGAAGGCCCCCGAGTAAAGTGCCCTTCTCCTGATGCCATCTTGGGGGGGCATGCTGTCACCATGGCTTGTCACTGCAGACGTTGGCCTTGGTCTCCTGGCTGAGATGGGCGGTCAGGTGTCTCCCCTGCAAAGTCACTCTTCCTAGTTTCCATGCTGTTCCGTTCAAAGTGTCCTCTTCAAAAACAAAAAACAAAAGAAACTTCCACTATCAGAAAAGGGAAGAGAATCGTGAACAGACCGCCTCGTGCCCACTGCCCATGTGAGCATCCTAGCGTTCTTCTGTCAGGGATTTTTGATCTGTTTCTTTTCTCCTAGCCTCGAGTGGAGGTGGTTTTGGCTTTCGGTTGCTGCGTGACAAACCAGGGGGCGCGCGGCCTACGTTTATTTGCTCTTGGTTCTGTAGGTCAGAACTGAGGCATGGGCCAGCTGGGTCCTCAGTTGAGGCTCTCAGAGGCTGGAATTGAGGTGTCGGTGGGCCCCGGGGAATGTTCACCTCCAGTCTCATCTAAGTCTTTGGCAGAGTTCTGTTCCTTGCAGTGGTGGGAGTGAGTTCTCACGTCCTTGCTGGCTGCCAGCCCTGGGCTGCTGTCGGCATCTAGAGGTCACTCAGGGCTTGCCTCCCACTGGCACCGCGGACTTGAAGAAGGCTCCCCCCCCTTTTTGAGGGCTCACCTGCTTAGGTCAGGCCCACCCAGGGTAATCCTGGGTAGTCCCGATGTGGGACCTTTGTTAAAACAGCAAAAACCCTTCACAGCAGCACCAAGAGAACATTCGAGTCACTGTGAGCAGGGGCCAGGCGTCTTAGGGGCATCTGAGAACAGTGTCCGTCATAACGCTTTTGTTGCGAACTATACACGGTGCAAAGAACGTGCAAAATAGGTACGTGGCCCGGAGATACGTATTCACGTACTAAATGTTTATTGGCTGACTCTGCAGTCAACCCTGCGTAACCCCGGCAACGTCGGGAAACGAACCTCCCCCCACTGCCCACCCCGTGCCCCTCCCCGCTCAGAGCTGATGACTGTCTTTCTGCCTCTCCTCCTCCTGACTCGATGGTGCTCCTGTTGCTGCTGCTCTGGGTCCTTTTCCTACGTGTGTCTGTGGCCCCAGGCAATGTGGCTGAGTGGTGGCTGGAATCGAGCGCCGTACACATAGGCTGCGAGTTGGGGAGGAAGGCGCACCCTGTTCCATGTGGCAGGAGTTCATTTATTTCTGTGGCTGTAGGGTTTTCCGCTGTAAGGGTTCGCCTCCATCTGTTCATCTGTTCACGGGGGATGGGTGTCCGGGCTCTCTCTGCATTGGGCCACCTGCACACGCCGCTTTAGCGTTTGTACCTGATGCTGGTACACGGTTCGTTACTACGCACGGGGACGCGCTGAGAAATCCTGACAGTAGGGGCCGCGGGGGATGCCTGTTGCAGCCCCACACCGCCCCCCTGCACAAGTGAGGCTCAGGCTGGCCGGACACCTGCTCAGCGCCCTGGCGCTTGGAGGTGGTGGGTCCGGGGCCCAGCCCACATTCCCTGCTGCTGCTCCACCCTGCCCCTCCCAGTGGAGGGCAGCCTTGGGGACAGGGTGTGTCCTGTGGCAGAGGTGGCCTGGACTTGAAGGTGTGGGAGGGAAAGGACTCTTTCCTTGTAGAGTCCCCAGAACGGTCCCTCAATCAAGCCGAAGCTGGTGGGTTCCTGTGGGAGATGGAGACAGGAACTTGGGGACCCAGGCTGGCGGGTGCTCTGCCATCTTAAGTGCATGGCCTTGGCAGAGGTCACCCTGGGCGTCTAGGTGGGGCAAGAGGGACGATGTGTTCCAGAAATTCTAATGGGCGGGCACAGGAGGCAGAGCCCCAGGCTTCCTCTCACCTCTTACTGCCCGGTGCCTGGTCACATGGCCACACTTAGAGCCAGGGAGCCTGGCCAACACTGTCCAGCTACGGGGCTGGGAGGACAAGGGAGAGGAGTGTGTTTCATGCGTCAGCTCACGTCCCGCTGGAGTGTCCACTCTGGAGCCAGCACGGACCGTGCCGGGATTGACACTACCTGTCAGGACGAGAGCTCATGGTGTGGCCCACACCTGTAGAGCAGGGCCAGGCTGGGTGGTGGCCGGGCGCCCCCATGTGGGGTCAGGGAAGCCCGCAGGGCTGAGGCCGGTGGGAAGAGATAGAACTGGGCAGCCCATGGAGCGGGGCCTAGCAGAAGGGTGGGCAGCCGGGCCAGGGGCGTGGGACTGGAAGGTTGGTGGTGGATGAGTTCCTCCCCTCAGCCACGTCCCAGCAAGAGGATGCATCAGCTGGGAGGGCGGGCCCAGGGGTGGGACTTGGGGGCCTGGGGCCAGAAGGTCAGGCTAGTGCCCTTCTGCTCCTCTGGCCGTCATCCTCTGTCTCCCTGCCGCTCACGGACACCGACATCGCTGGCCTGTCCCGCCACCCCACCAGCTTTGTCTGGCAGGAGCAGATGGCCCTTCACTTCGGAGTCTTTCGTTCAGAGAGTGGTAATGTGCACTGGGGTAGATTAAGAGAAGCAGGGTTTTGGCTCTAGGGCGGCCCGAGCTCCCGCTCCCAGGCTGGAGCGCCAGGCGAGTAGCTGGAGTCCTCTCTCTGCCCAGCCCTCTAAGAAACTATTGGTTCTTCTGTTTGAAATGTCGCTGGGCATGAATTCCCTTGCTGAGATCCTCCCACCCGGTAGCGTTTGGATTGGGACCTGATGAGCCGCCGAGTCTGCGGCTGGTGGTGGGGACCCCTCCTCCCGCTGCCGAGATGAGGCCAGCCTGGCCAGGAGTCACCCCGCCCCCCCGCCTGGTACCGTAGACGAGCCATCAGAGATTTGGGGTCTGCGTGCAGGGTCTGGTTTCCATGGCAAATTTCTCTCCTGTTAGTGAGGTTGCTGCCGGCAGATTTCAGCTCCTCTGAAGGGAGATGCCTGCAAATCTGTGCGGAGAGAGAGAACGAGTCTCTGTCAGCTTTGCTTAAAAATCTGGCTGTGATTGGGCTCCCCCTTCACGTTGGCATGGCAGCAGGAGGTGGGGAGGCCTTGCGGCCTTCAGAAGGAGCGGGGCGGTCATGGGCCATCTTGGGTGGTGCCCACAGCACTAGAACGAGACCTGTTAGCGGCCCTCCTTCAGCGGCTCTCTCCAGCCTGGTGGCCGACTCAGCCCAGGCATGAGCCCAACCCTCCCAGAAGTGCCAGGGCCTGGAGTGACCCCAGGAGTGACCCCGAGTGCCCTTCACTCCCAGACAGTAGGCTGAGACTCACCTGGTCTGACACGTGGAAGCTGGAGCCCCTGGGCACCTGTGTATAAAGACGGCATAATCTGTGTGCTCTCCAAAGCCAGCCCTGTAGTTAAGAGGGCACGTTGGAGATACCCAGGGCCACCTCTGGTCAACAGAGGCCTCACTGTCCGCGTGTGTCCACATGAGGGTCAGTAGGCCTTGCTGTCTGTGGGTGTGTGTAACCATGAACGCCGACGTGTCCAGGACATGGCAAATGACTTTAGCAGACCTGAGCCCCCCCCCCCCCCGAAGATGTCCTCCTGATTGCTCTCAGCCTGTGGAAAGAGCTAGACTCCCAGCCACCCTCCCAGGCCCCAGCCAGCTTATTGGCATGTCCTGGGCTCGTGCTGCTATGAGTTGGGTACTGACATTGGCCTGTCCAATTCCTCTCGGCTGCGGACGAAAGGGAACGGCCATCCTTGGCTCTTGAGCCACTAGCCCCGTCCCTTCCGAGCCCTTGTGCTCTCACAGACCCGCCCCTGTTCCTGCCTGTTCACACCGCCTGCGTGTTTCAACACCAGCACATCAGGGGCGTCCCCGCTGCAGCACACACCACGTCTTGAGGAGTCTGGGGGCCGGAGCAGCTGGCCTGTGGGCCGTGGGTGCGGGTGCGACAGGAGGCTGCCTCCGGCTCACTTTATGAGCCGAAAATCAGGCCAGTTCTTCCAGGGGGAGACGGCGGTGCTCTGTGCCGGCACTGTGTCCCCATGCTGGTCTCCTTTTGCCGCTGTGACTGGTGGCTGCACCCTCTGTGTCTGCCTTTGGAAGCCTCACCTGAGAAGGGCTCCCCCACTGCTTCAAACGCCTCAGAAACAAGCACGCACGTGACTTGACATTTGCAGTCCCGTCCTAGGACAAAAATAATTCACAGGTCTGAAATAAACCGGCGCTTGGGATCCGATGCCTCCAATTCGGGATTTAATGGCAGGCTCGACACCACTCGCCTTGTAAAGTCTCTCTTAATTAACGTGGGCTGGCCACCTGTGAACTGGGCCCGGCGCCTCCGCATCCCCGGTTCCCGTGGGGCGGTGCCGGCACAGGTGGGGAGCCGGGGCCCTCCGAGAGGCCTCAGCATCCCCTCCCGCCCACAGCGCCCCTTTGTCTCCATCCAGTAGGCCGGTTCATTGGGCATCCTCGCGCGGTCATCCCATTGGAGGCTCCCTGTTTTCTCTGTTTATCTCCTATGTGCATTTCAATAAAAATGTCATTATTTGAAATCGTTGACACTGCTGTGCCAGACACGGAATTCCATCACCTGTTGTCCCGTAACACGATCCATTAAAGATAAGACCGCCGTGGCTCAGTAAGGCTCTTTCCTGGGAATGAGCCACCCTGTTCCTTGGCCGATCCCATCTCCCCAGCAAGTGTTCGTATTTGTTGCAGAAAGGGGCGCCGGGACGAATGAGGGAGGCTGCCTCTCCGTGGACTGAGGTTCCTTGGTTAAGATGGGGTTTCTTGCGAGAAATTGGGCAGGTGTCTGTTTGCCGGCAGACAAACGGCCGCTCAGGGAGGGGGCTGTGCAGTCTAGGCTGAGCTTGGTGCAGCGGGAGCCTCCCTGGGCTGGAGGGACTTGGAAATGTGCTCTGGTTTCTCTCCTGAGTGTCTGGGACAGGGTCCCAGTGTCCCCTCCTTCCCCAGGCCAGGTCCTCTCTCCCCCTCCAGGTAGACCGGGCTGGTGACAGCTCTAATTCATCCCGTCCCGGTGGGCATGGGGACCCCAGGCTGTCTGTCTGTGCAGGCCTTTGCACCTCTTTACTCCTGGTTTAAAGGCAAGTCTGTCTGCCGGATGCTTTTTCTAACGTCTTATTTCTCCAGACTGGTGTGTGGGGTAACCATCTGCCCTGGTTGACCCATGCCATCCAGTGTACTATTATTAGTGCTCCTTTCACACTCCTACCATCACGATAAGGACAGCCTGCTCACACCCAGTGTAGTGACCCCACCACGCTTGCATCATGAAGTCAGCCGGCCCTCATGTCAGATCACAAGGTGGTCCCCTTACCTCGTTTACTGAAGGACTAGCTCACAGGTGAGGGGGCATTCTGATGTGTGTTTGTGGCTCTCCTGCTCTGGTCAGAGACTATGAGTGGTCGCATTCCCCAGCCTCACCAGCTTCGCAGAGAAGCCCATCAGCTCTCTGGGGTCAGCCTCTGCGATTCTGGCAGTGGTGAGCACACACGCAGATTATGTTTGACCTCCTTTGTGGGAAGGAGCTCCTGCTACTGGACCACAGACAAGGGTCAAGTCTACCCTCGTGGGTTTCGTGGCCTGCTGTGAATGTCTTTCTGGTTCAGATGACATCAGGCTGTCCTCACGCCCATTGTTTGTTCTGCTCCCTAATTGGACTACTTCATTCTGTCTTTTACCAGCTTGTTCTTAGTTTTCCCAAGTCGAAGGTTGTGTTGTTCATAAAAGAGTTTCTGTCTTCCCTTCTTATTGTTACTGTCCTTTTATCTTTTTTCTTGACCTGTGACAGTGGCTAGCATCTCCAGTATGGTGCTGAGTGCTGTGATAATGGGCAGCTTGCCTTGCTCCCGACTTTCCAGAATGCCTCTCTTGCCTCATCATGAACTATGACCATGGGGAGGTCCCTCCTAGCCTAGTTGCCTAAGAACGTTTATACTGAATGGCTTGAGATTTTGGTCTTATAATACTCTTTGGTGTCTGATTTTCTAAGATTTTATTTAGGACTTTGCAGCTATGTGAGACCGGCCTATCATTTTCCTGTGTGTCTTTGTCCTGTGTTGGTGACAGGTTTTCCCATTCATTGGTTCATTCATTCATTCATTCAAAAATATGCCACAGTCATAGAAGGAGTTCAATAGCATCTGATCTTCCTCTCTGTTTGGTAACCATATGCATTAGTGGGCACTGGCCCTATACTGTGAAGGTTTTGTGGGGCTCTTAGTAAAACCACCAAGGCCTGGTGCCTTTTCCAGAGCGGTTATCTGTAGGTTTCCAATTCCTCTGACAGGGCTCATATTAACCTGGTGGATGCCTTGGTTCAAGGCCCAGAAGACAGTGGAGGGCCAAGTGCATCTGTGGCACTGAGCCCAGAAACTGGGGCAGGGACTTACTCCTCACTTCCACATCCACAGGGCTGGGGCATTGTTAATAGATTTATCGATTTATAAAAAATAGATTTATAACTTTCTTGCCACACATGAAATCCTAGACACAGAAGTCACCTGAGGTACTTGGACATTTCAGTCATGACTTGTCTTAGTGATCACCAGATCATGGGTGACCACTTGTATCGTGTTTCTCTGGGCCCTCCTGCTCCACTAACCAGCTCAGAGATGGTGCCCTGGCAGCTGGGAGGCTTGTGGGGCAGCCCATCCGGTGACTGGGTCATTCTGCTTGGCCTGCCCAGGCCACGGGGCCGTGTGCTAGAACTGTCCAGCCAATGTGTGGTTAGAGCAGGTGTGGGCTGTGGGCCGAGATGGGGCTTCGTGTTTGAGGATTGCAGCAATAATGGCTTTTCCGCATGCCCAGCACACGGGGGCCCTAGCGGGGCTACTGGCATTTGGAGCCGCTGAGGCCTCCTGGGCTTGTACGGGCGGCTGGCTCATGCCAGGTGGCCTCCAACTTGACACATGGTCTCAGCACTTCCAGTAGCCTCTGCCTTCTTGTTTCTGTTTCCGTAATTATAGCATGTTAAACGGCCAGGGGCCTGTCTGCCCAGGCCTTGTGCACACACTGTGAAATTAACTTCCTCACCCTCCAACACGCGTCAGGCTGAGCTGACATTTCCAAAGGGCTCCTAGCTGGACCTCTGCTCTTGGCACGCATTCCTCAACAGAGAGGAAGGCCGGGGAGATGAGCCTTCTCATCACGGCCCCTGATCGCCGGGAACCTTGTACAGGGGACGCTGTCAGGCTGGGCGACTGTCACCGGCAGAGAGTCGCACAAGTCTTGGGAAAAAAAAGAAAGTGTCACGGTGTTGCATGTCCCGACTCTGAGCAAGATGTTTCCAAGCAGGGGCCCCAGCAGGGGCTGAGGGGCCTTGTGAGAAGGGTGGTTGGGGATTTGAGAGCTTTGGCCCCAAGCAAGTCTTGTTACCCTTGCAGCAGGCAGGAGAACATACCGTAGAAATGCTGCCCTCCTGGCAAGGGACCTGAGTCCGCCTGTAATGGGGCCCTGCAGCCTGGGGCAGCCAGCATGTTCGAGGAGATGAGGGGTGGCCGACTGGCACAGCCCCTGGGCGCTGTGGGGTGGGTGGGGTTCCTTCCACTGGAGTTTCACGTTGCTCGTCCTTTGTCCCATGAGCGTGGGGTTTCTTGCTGGTCTGAGAGGCAGCAATCCCTCTGGCGTTGCTGGTCTGCGGCCTGGGAGAGGCGAGGCAGGGGCCAGCCCCGCAGTGGCCTTTCTGAGGTTACAGGTAGCTGTCCACATGGGGGGCATTTGGGGCAATGGCACACAGGATCCCGGGGCTGCCGGGGGTCAGCTGGGCACATAGGTGCCCTCGTCCAAGGCATCCTGCCACCCCTACCCCCTGGCCAGGCAGCCGCAGGCACTCACGCCTCTGGCTGGAGGGGGGCCTGCACGGCCCACAGCCCTGCTGCTCATCGTCATTGTAACTAATGGCTCCCGAGCAGGTCCCTGCTCTCCAAGATGGTCTGTGTTCCTCTTCGTGACACACTCATTTAATTTTTAACTCACAAGGCATTTGCTTATTTATTTTCATTGTTCTTGATAATAATTCTGAGCCATTAGAGGGGAAAATTATATTCAAAAATGCTGTTTCACACTTTATTTGTTTGATGATTTAGAGCGATAGAAAATAGCACATTTGCTGGCTTTTATAGTCTGATAATTATTCACATCCATCAAGCCATTCCAGGGGAATAAACAAAACACCAAGAAAATGACACTATTAATAGCACCCTCCGCGGCAGACAGGAAGACTTTCCTGGGCCGGTGAGTCGGTAGGATGGAAGCTGCCTGTCCCTTGGCCGGCAAGCATCCCGGGCCGCAGAGGACGCCTCTCGTTTTAATTACCCAGCCCCGTCCGGCCCCGAAAGCTGCCCGGCTGCCAGCCTAAGGCCTCCGCCCGCCCAAGCACCCACCAGCTGCCTGGCGTCACAAGCCCTGGAGTGTCTTTGCTAGACCCCCGGGTGTGTTGTGACCCGTGCACACAGAAGCTGCCTTTTGTCTGGGGCCACGCGGTGTCCCTGACATGGCTCTGCCACCAGCTTGGACTCAGGCCTCTTGCCCTCTGGCCTCAGTGTTAGAACAGGAGCACTGGGCCGGCTGGATGGCACGGCTCTCTAGCATCCAGGCTGCGCTTGTAGGCAGGTCAGACCCCCCACCGTGTATCAGGCCGCAGGGCTCGGATGTGATTGCTCACTGCTCTGGCCCCGACCTCGTGGGCAGGTTTGCGGGTTTCAGCTTTGCCTTCTTGGGGTGGCTGTGATTGGAGGGGGCGCATTCCCTACGAGTACCTCAAAGTATAGGAGCAGGAAACACAGGGAAGGCTGGGGGACGGCCACCGTCCTGGAGCAGCCCATCTGGTCTCTCCCCAGACCTGGGTGTCGCTTCCTTCAGGAACTCGGTGTCTGGGTGTGGGGCTGGCAGCTCACGGTCACGCCTGAAGTGTGTTCCTTCTGGTTGGCTCGTCATTTGAACCATGAAACGGTTGGACAGTAGTGGTCTTTGAACCACTGCGCGTCACTCATCTTGTATCCTCACGGGGGGGACCCAGTGCCCGGGGCTCTGGTCTCTCGCGTTGCCTCCCGCGTAGCTTATTCCTAATCTAAAACTGTTTCATTTTCTCACCGAAGCCCCTGACGTTTGCAGACACCTGCTTTTCTGAAAGGGGCGTCTGGCAAATGTTGCCTGAATCTGGCATCTCGGCCTTCTGGGCAATTCCACGGCATTAAACCTGGAGTTATGGAGCCTGTCTGGTCCTGCTGTAGCCTCTGCAGGGTCACCTGGAGTGGTTGCCAGGGATACCATTCCGACAGTGCCTACTTTTCCAGGACTTTCTGGTTTAGTGTTGTCCAGAAGTACATTGTATAGAATGTTCAAAAACGAAAAGGCTGGTGAAATAAAGACCCCAAGTGGGACTCTGTAGAGAAAGTTCCAGATTCCTGACTCTGTAGAGAAAGTTCCAGACTCCTGCCCGGCCGACCTCAGGACCAGGATGCACCGTGTGTCCAGGTCATGGCCTATGCGTCCCTCAGACTGCCATAAGCAAGGAGTCTGAGTGACCCTCATGGGTGGCCGTTTCTCTTGCCGCCTTTCCCAGGCACCCCCCCCCGCCCGCCCGTCCCAGCCCCTGCACTCCCCATTTCTGGTTCTGGTCTCTGAAGCCTCCAGTCTGCGTGCCCTCTCATGGCTCACCAGGTTCTGGAGATCGCTCTGCCCAGTTCCTTTATCCAGCTACTCCAGATTCTTCCACCGTGACTTGGGTGCTGGGGCGTCAGACTCTCCAGGCCCCTTGGGCTGGCCTGGAGTGAGGGCCAGCCAGGTGCAGCCCAGGCCTGGGGGAGGAGGTGTTGATGTGGTCTGATGCGGTCTCAGGCTGGGATGTGGCCGGCCCTGGAGGAGGTGTTGGGCTGTTGGGCCAAGGGGACAGTATCGGGGCTGACGCGCAGCAGCATGTGAGGGGAGGCCGGCCTTGCTGGAGGGGGTTTCCTCACCCTGGCCGAGAGAGGGATGGGGAGAGCTAGGGGAGGTTCTGAGAGGACTCTGGGGCTGAGCGGGAGTGGGGAGAGGGCAGGAGGCCTGCTGGCCACCCGGAATGAACTAGACCAGAGCACTGGGGAGACTGTCCATCTGAGGGCACCGTGCAAGAGCGCTTTGCCGCCGGGCGGCTGGGGCTGCAGGTCCAGAGGGGTTTGCAGGCCGGCCAAGTGAGTCGATTTTGGCCGTGATGTTTGACCTTGTGATGGGGATGGAGGTCCTGGGGAGTGAGACAAATTGCCCCCATGTTGGTAACCAATAAAACCGGCTCTGTTTTATGGCCCCGAGAACTCGCTCGCTAACGGCCAGACAGATGCTCCTGCCTCGGGGTTGGTGAGCAGACAGACTCCGCCCAGACGGCTGCGTGTCCTTCTTTGCTCCCGGAGCCCGACCTGAAGAGGAAGGGATACCCCCACCAGCTGGCATGACGCTGGATGGGGCTGTGACCAGGGTGACAAAGCTCTGCTGTAGGGGCCCCATGGGGTCTGGAGGGGACTTTTCTTCAGGGGCCAGTGTCCGTTCCTGTTGGGAGGCTAGCTACCTCTGTAGCCAACTCACCTGGGCCCCCATAGTGGGGGGCCTCCCAGGGCACCCAGAGGGCAGTGGCGTGGAGAGAGGGCCCCGTGGGAACCTACGGCCCACAGGGCTGGAGTTTCTCACAGCTGTCGGAGGGAGCCGTACAGACGGAGCCTTCACGGACCCCCTCTTTCGGGCAGGCGGCCCGAGTTCGCTCAGAGCTGTGTGTTGTAAGGATCCATGCCCCAGTTCTGCTTGCCTTCCCCTGAAATCTGAGGCTTGCATCTTGCTGAGGCCCCAGGGGGTGGGCTGGGGGGCGCATTGCTGGCGCTGGGGCTTCTCGCCACCCTGAGGCTGTCGTTGGTTTGTTCCAAGTGGTGGAGGGGCAGCTTTCCCTTGGCCGTTGGAGCCCAGACATCCCTGGGGCTGTCGGCTTCCCGTCCACCCGTCCTTTGTAATCCCTCCAGGGCCCGCTCTTCTGAGCGCTCTGCCCAGCGTCCTGCAGTCTGTACTTTCCGATAACAGAGGAGCCACGTTCCAACGTATTAAACTTTTAACATCCACCAGATTCAATTAATCTTATCTTTACAACTCCCAATTACAGGCGGTAATTAAGTGAAAGCGGCATCGTAGACGGGGGATATTGCATTAATCATCACAGCCTTGGAGCCATAAATTAGTTCCTCCCGTCCTCCGGCAGCTTCCCAGAAGGACCGGAATGTTTCATTTCCTTGTTTGGGGGGACGTTAATCCCACAAAGGTGCTTTGGATTGGGATTAACTTTTATCACCCTTATGTAAGTGATAAAAGGCTGTTTAAAGAAGGGTCACCTCATCTTTGTCCAGACAGTGGAGAATTCTCCGGCGACAACAGAATTGGAGGTGCCGGGCCATCTCCTCCTGGGCCCTGCGGTGTGCCCAAAAATTAATTATTTTTATCCTGTTAGATTAGAGACCACCTTATCTCCTGCCCCTGCCCCTTTTTATTTTATTAAAAAGCAGTAATAACCCTCTCGATTGGAATGGACTGAGCCAGCTGCAGAGTCTGGGCTGACTTCCCTGTCCCGGGCTGTTCCCATCCTTCCTCCTTGGGACAGACAGACGACTGCGCGCAGCACTTGGTGGCGTTAGGGACCCACACGCCAGTTCTGCCTGCCTGTGCTTGAACACGGAGGTTTTCATCCTACCCCGTCTGGGTGATGTGTCAGCTGGGCTGGGGCCCCTTGGCATGCCCTGCCCAGGCTGTCCCCACCGGGAGAGAGTCCCCGCCGTCCCAGCACGCCAGCTCCCGCACACAGTGTTAGCGGGATGTCACTCTGGCTTCATCTGTTTGCAAACTTTCACCTTACATCTTTCTTATTTATGATGGAGCCTCAGGAATCTTTGAAATGTAAGACGTGTAAAAATAAAACTTAGGGAGTGGTGGCAGATGAAGTGTTTCTCATTCCTGAGGCTTCTTCCTGGGTAGCTCCTGGGACTGGGGGAGTGGGAGGCAAGGAGACTGCCCGAGGAGGGTTGGGGGGCCACCCCGGTCTCCTCTCCAGCCCCCCTCTGGCCCCTCCCCCTCCCCAATCCAGTGCTCACATTTTTAGGTTTTGCTTTTTGAGCCTCACGTAGATTTAGTGCCGCTGAGCGGGGAGCGTGTCCAGCCCGGCGTCCGGGAAGGCCATCACAGCCTGTCAAGCCCCTGGACCGTGGCCTTCTGTGTGGGTCCCTCCCCCGACACCCTCCCCGCTGTCCTTCACCGTTCTCATAACGCCCAGCGCGGCTGTGGTTCAGTTCTGCTCTGAGGCCATGGCCTCAGCCCGAAGGCCCCTCAGATGCGTGGTGGCCACGCGATGTCGTGTCTGACATGCCTCCCTTCTCTTGTAGGTACGCCATCCCGCCGGAGCATGGCAAGCGCCTGGAGCGGCTGGCGATCGGTAGGTGTCTGCGTCCCCGGGCCGGGAGCGGGGCTGTGGGTGGGCAGGGGTGGGGGGTGGCAGCCCCAGGGTCCCGGGTCTCCCTCTTGGTGCGAGTTTCCATCTCTGGGTGTGGTGGCAAGCCGGAAGATGTCACTGTCTGATTTTCCATTTCCTTTCCCGCGTGTGAACAGATCGCGGTACCCCCCCCCCCCCCCCCGCTATGGGGTTTGTCACATTGTGAACGATGCACAGGACGCTGTTGCTTTAAACTCTCTTTTTTCTGGGTTGTTAGCCGTGAGCTGCCAGACGTGACTGCAGGCTCCCGCAGGCCGGGGAGGGCAGCCGCGTTCTTTTGTCTCGCTCCTGGCGCCTGGCACTGCATCATGCCCTCCTCTAGGTCTTACAGTCTGTGTTTGGTCTGGAAAACGAGCAGTCTGGTGCGGGGCTCCCTCCTTGTAGCCTGCAGCTGCACGGTGGCCAGCAGGCTGTCTGCTCGTGTGTGCATGCTGCCTCCTTGGGCTCCCTCCGCAGACACCCCCTCCAGACCAGCTCCTCCAGAACGGCCCCTCAGGGGCCTCTTAGGCTGATGGGATTTGTCAGAGAGGGTCCCAGGCTGTGTCCAGAGAGGGGGCGCTGACCACTTTGGGTAAAGACAGGCCCTCAGGACATGGGATCCTTGGAAACAAGCCAGACACCCGACTGGGTGATGCTGAGGCCTCGACCACCCTGACAGAGGGGCTGGCCAGGTTCCCGCATTGCTCACCATGATAGCGCCCTGCTCTCTGTTCTGGTGTCAGGTGGCTGCAAGCCCCTGGGACGACGTGAAGAGACCCCGCTGGCCCAAAGAGTCTGGCCCTCACTGGCAGGCAGCACCCAGGCAAGGGGGCAGTTGGGGAGCCAGCCCTGTTGTTGAGGAGCTGCTGGGACAGCACAGGGGCCCGTCCGATCACCCTGACGCTCTGGGTGGCAGCGGCAGGCAACCTGACCCCTCTCCCCTGGCAGCCACGAAATCTTCCAGAAGCCATCACTCAGCGTTGGCGCAGCCTCCCTAATGTCCTGCTGCCGTCCTTTGTCCCTTCCTCATGCCTCCCCCAAAGAACACCGGCTGTGCTCTTCCCCTGCCCCTGTTGACTTTGGAGATGGAAACGGTGGAGCTTTCTGGAAAATGGGCCTCCTGTCCTAGCTGCTCCCGGAGTTGCCCATCTGTTCAGCAAACGCCTGCTACACCCAGATTCCCCGAGGATGAGGACAGAAGGAGACTTGTCAGAAAGGGGGGCCAGAGCCCCAGGCACAGGCTGGCCCAGCCCCGAGGTAGGCCGTGTTGTCATGGTGGCCTTTCTGTTGGAAACCCGGACTCTGTCTTCATGGGCAAGGCTGAAGCCCACGATCAGGGTCGCGCTTCCCACTGTAGAAATGCCAGGTACTGTCTAGCAAAGAGTGATTTCTCGTAGTTGTTAAGATCTAAAATAAAAACCAAATTAAATGTTTTCCCACCATATTTTTTAAAACACAAATTTAGAATACAAATATTAATTTCCAAAATATAAGTTCACAAGTATTTTTCCCTGTTGTTTTCTTTTCCTGTTGCCGTGGTAACAAATCTCCGCAGTCGCTCCAGCAGCACGATCCCTCAGTTTTGCTCTGACCCCGAAACTGCTCTAAAAGAGCCCAGGTTAAACCCCCAGGCCCAGTCCCTCATGTTTGGAGGTCAGAAGTCCCACACGGGTCTCGCTGGGCTAAACCCAGGCGTGGGCTGGCCTGGCTCCCCCGCAGGCTCCGGGGCGGGCTCTGCCACCCTTTCCCGCCTCCAGAGGCACTGGCTCCAGCCCGTGGCCCTATCTGTGGTCACGTGGCCTCCCTCTACGTAGCTCCTGTGGAGACCCCGTGGTGACCCTGGGGCTCCCATCTCAGGGTCCTGCACTTAGTCCCGTCTGCGGAGCCCTTGCCACACAGAAGGGAACATAGTCACAGGTTCTGCAGAGCAGGATGTGGCCATCTTGGGGGGCCACTGTTGAGCCTCCCACCCCACATGGAAGCAAGCACCACGAGTGGTCCACAGGGGTGCTTTCACCACAGTGCTGGTGTCACCCGCCCAGAAAGCCTAGTCTCTGCTCCTAGTGTCCCCCTGGATTTTGCAGTTAGCCACACCCAGCGTGTTCTTCCTCTCTGTGCCTTTTCTGTAAGAAAAGAAAAGTCTTGGATGATCTGAGTGTCACCTAGAAAAGCTAGAACTGGAATCCTTTGGGGCCATGGGCATTCTTTCTGGAGCTTGGCCTGCTCCCCACCTCTTTCCTGCCCCCGGGGCTCTGCTGCCCCTGGATCTGGCCTGGTTTGCTTTCTGGGCGCTTGCAGGAGGCTCAAGTGGCCAGGGCTAGGAGAGGATGAGCCAGGAGCCAGAGGCCTGTGGGGGCCACCTCATCGTTGCTTCGTGACCAGTGTGGACTCATTAAGTCACTCCTTGGCAGGGGGACCGGGGCTCTCTGTCCTGGGGGAGGGTGGGAAGCCGTGGCGTTGGCGGGAGAGCTGGCCTCATGCTTCCCCTGCGCCCTCCTCAGAGGGAGGATAGGAGAGGTTCTAGGGCAAGTGAGTCACTGCCCTCCTCCGTGTCCCTTCCAAACTTTTTGGGGGGGCATGCGTCACAGACTCCATTATTGAGATGGATGGAATGAGTTTGCGATGAATATGGAAAATGAATAGTCGAGCTCCAAATGGGCTCGCTGGGAGAGTCGTGGAGCCCACGGAGAGAGCATTAATGTGTTGGTTCGTTATTGGTACTAATCACTTAAAATGTGCGCCTTTATTAGAGCTTTAATGAGAGCCACTTAAACTGTGCATTAGAAAGAGGGACTGCAGAGAGGCCGCGGGCCGGGCGGCAGGGGCCATAACTCTAATTGAAACGCTTTTAGCACCGAGGAAAGTTGCTGGATTCAGTAATCCCTGGCACTTTCTAGAACCTGACAGTCGCAGTCGTGTCCTTGCCGGCGGGCATCCCAGCCCCCACCCCCTGACACTGTGGCTCAGAAGCCCCCACCGCCGCCCACAGCAGGTGTGTGGGTGGGGCCGTGTGCTCGCACACAGCACACGCACACACATGCAAGTGTGCTCTCTATAACTGTCCACCCATGGGGGGTGTGCACTGGCCTGAAGGCTGAGGGCCCACGGTCTGGGTCGGCTCCTGGGAGGGTCCCCGGGCCGGCTGTGCCTGGGGGTCAGTCCTGGAGGGAGCTGGATCCTGGGAGAACCGGCCGCTGCTGTGGCACTTCCCAGACCTTGCCGAGTCTGCGAGGCAGCCCTTCTTGGCCGCCTCTCGGTGACGGTTCGGGTGAGGAGCCCAGCGCCTTTGCGTGGAATCCCAGGGCTTTTCTTTAATCTCAAGACCTACACGTCTTTGGTGTGAGCTTCAGCCAACGAGTGGTTGTGAAGTGTTAGTGAGACACAGTTTCTGGGCAAGTAGAGCTGACGGGCTGACTTCCGTACATTTACGGACATCGTTTTAAGTGAGTTATGTGGTGTATACGGTGCGACAGAAAGCATACCCAGACATGCACTCAAACCACCTTGTGCGTAGCAGACGGTCAGGCCTGGGTCAGGCTGCTCTGCCCCTTTCCTGCCACACCGCGGGCCTCGGAGGGTCAGCCAAAAGCCGGGGCCTCCGCTTCCTCGCCTGCCGTGTGAAGCAAAGAGCCCAGGCAGAGCCTGTGCCCAGAGGGGGCCTCTCTTCCTCTTCGTTGCGGACTCGGTTGTGTGGGGGGCACTGCTCACGGCTTCCCAGGTTGAGAGCATCCGTTCCGGTGTCCCATCTCCCCTGCTGCACCGTTACCTTGGCTGAGTGATTGGCTGCATGCAATGCAGTGTGTTTTATGTGGGGGGTGCTCAGAGGGGCGGTCTGTGCAGCTGTGCCCTGGCCCGCACCCTATCTGTGGCTTCAGGGCAGCACGTTGTTGCACAGATGGCCCTGGCCCATCCTGGGCTCACTAGCCAGAGGTCTGAGGGCTGCCATGACTGCCACCAGCAGAGTACATGGCTTTGCGGCAGGGTCCTGCGTGTTTTGGGCCCTTGGAGCCACAGGCTTCATACTGCGTGCCTGATGGGAGGTGAATGCTGCCCAAAAGAGGCCTGCTCAGCTCCGGCCCATCAGACTGATGCCCATCTTTTCTGCTCCAGGGTTCTTCCCCGGGAGCTCCCAGGGCTGTGACGCCTTCCTGCGGCACAAGATGACCCTCATCTCGCCCATCATCCTCAAGAAGTATGGGATCCCGTTCAGCCGGGTATGTAGAGGCTGCTGGGGCCCCAGGCAAGGGGACCACCAATGTCCCAGGAAATTGGCTTCTTTTTTTTTTTTTTAAGATTTTTTAATTTATTTATTCAACAGAGATAGAGACAGCCAACGAGAGAGGGAACACAAGCAGGGGGAGTGGGAGAGGAAGAAGCAGGCTCATAGCGGAAGAGCCTGATGTGGGGCTCGATCCCATAACGCCGGGATAACCCCCTGAGCCAAAGGCAGACGCTTAACCGCTGTGCCGCCCAGGCGCCCCAGGAAACTGGCTTCTTAAGCCCGCAGAAGGTTCTAGAACACTGGCAAGCCAGGGGAGGGCAGGTTGGCTGGACAGTCAGCCTCCAGCTCTGCTGTGGTGGGGGGTGAAGACGGAAGAGGGGAGAGTCAGGTGGGGTTTTGCCTTCCGTAACTCTCATCCTCTCCCACGCTCACTCCCCAGCCCCGTGTGGTGGCTGGCTGCCCCCCTGCAGGGTCCTACAGGGCCGGGATTGCAGTGGAGGGGCAGCTCCCAGGAAGCCACAGGACAACTTGGGCAGTTCCCTCCCCCCCCCACTTTGCCCTGAGCTCTGGCTGCACCCCATGGCCCACTGCAGACGTCCTTTGCGAGAATGAATACCTGTTTAGAAATGAAATATCTGGCTCTCCCACAGCGTGAAGACTGTGAACTCATTCAATTTACTGCTCCAGGGAGTGATCTGCTTGTCCCCGGGAGAGGCTGTGATGAACGAGGCCTGAAGCTGGGGAATCGGGGTGGGGGTGTGTGGGGGGGTGGAAGACCAGCACTCGGGCCTGGGCCTTCGTCAGGGGCTCTGCTCCGGGGTGGGGCTCAGCAGGTATCCCCTGCAGGCAATCCCTTCCCTGCAGGCAAGCCTCCTGGATGGGAAGGTCTAGCCTGTGTCCCCAGGGTGGTCTTGACGAGAGAGATGTGCCCAGAACCTTCTGGAGAGGCTCGAGCAGATTCTGGGCTGGGTAGCGGGGGCAGGCCGGGAGAGGAGGCCCTTCCGGGGACTCTGGTTCCTGAAGATCCCCTGTAAAAGCATTTGTCGGGCACGGGAGCAAGTTCTGCAATCAGACCCTCACGCCTCACTCTTGCCGGGAGTGTCGGTGAGTTGGAAAGTGCTTCTGACATTTCAGTCACATCGCCCACAGCATTAGTGCTCAGATCGGAGATTCACTCTCGCTGTCGGGCTCATCCATCAGATAGCGGCACGTTCTGCTCTGAGAAATGCAGGTTTCCGTGTTCCCTCTCCTCCCTTCATCTTCTGATTTGAACACCGCCGGCTACCAGGAACCTCACAGACAGACACGGCATTGCTCCCAGAAGTGAGAAGTACTTGCTTTCCTGTGGTTTGTGGAGAACATTCTCCCAGGTGGTGCTTCCTAGAGAGAGAGAGAGGCCGGGCAGAGGAGTCAGCTGGCGGGCACCCTCCTCTCTCCTACGTGCTGTCCCCATGGCACTGTGCTTGGTGCATGGAATGCCTGGACATCACCCGAAGGCGGTGGCCTCCTGGCCCGGGGCAGTTGGCTCTCGGAGGCCGTGTTTCCCTCCCACCAGCCCAGCCCCCGGCTGTCCATGGGCCTGCGGGGCAAAGGCCAAGGCTGGGCCAGGAGGGAGCAGCGTCAGGCTCCAGATGAATGCCCCGTCAGGGTCCGCGTGGGTCCCCTCATCTGAATTCCTGGCAGCCCCCGGGGGGAGTGACTCCCGCGCTCCGCTTATAAATCTTTGTAATGGTATTTACTTCTAGAAGAAAAAGCAGATCAATAGCAGAGCTTTTTAATAATTAAAAGTGTGTATTTCTGTAATCTGCCATGGACTTCCTCATTTATCCTGCGAGAGTGCAGGCAAGCAGCTGAACTCAGGCTTCCTCCATGACTGGCGTGCGGGGCCGGCGTTCCCTTCGCTGCTTATTACTTTGCCTCGTGGCCTATCCATCATCCCAAGTGCCTTCTAATTTATTGTTGGGATAATGTTGACGGCGGTGACATGGAGGACAGACACCGCGGGCTCGAGGCGAAGCCAGCAGGATGTCGGTTTTGTGACAGGAACATCATCTTCTTGCCGGCTTTACTGAGCGCAGCGGTTCTAGGCCTTGGTTTATGGAGGGGTCGTCAGGGAAGGCGAGGCCCTGCAGTCTGCCTGAGCGGGGGACAGAGGCATCTCCCCTCGCACCCCGGCAGAGCCAGCCCCGCGGGGACCCCGCAGCGCACTCTCGAGGCTCCCTGCTCATGCCGGGCCTGCGCCCTGGTGGGTGGAGGGAGGGAGGGGAGCAGGCCAGCCGGCTTGGCCGGAGAACTAGGTGATGCTGTCCAAGGTCAGCTCAAAAGGGATAAGAAAATCGGTAATTACATTTTCAAAGAAAAAAAAATTCCTAAATTTTAATTGTGTTTTGCTACCCATTTCACACAGCCTCATGGCAGGAGCCAGCCCAGAGAATCCTTGCTGTGGCCGGGGGGTTGCTGGGGCCTCAGGGACACTGAGTGTTCTCTCCCCGCCCCCTCCCCTGCCGTGTGGGGGTCATCCCCCACATGCCTGTCACTTGGACAGGAATTTAAAAATATCACTTAATGCACACTGACTTCCCTTGATTGGTGCAATTCATTACTTGAAAAGAAAAATATCTTCGTGTTCTTGAGGACTGGCTTTTCTCCAGGCTGTGTCAGTTTTGATTGATTTTTGACTCCGTGGTTGGCTTTTGGAAGTCTCCCGCCCCCCATCTCCTGCCCCCCACCCCCTCTGGGTCTGACTTCTTGTTGGTTACTTAAATGAATCCAGCAATTTCTGCTCATCTCTCAGGAGGAATAAATAAAGATTAGCAAGCCTGAGAACGCCTACAAAGCTACAATAGAAAGATGAACAACCTGATAAATGGGGGCAACAGGAGACACTTTGCAAAAGGAGGTGTAAGCACCTGTAGGCCTCAGAGAAAGGGGATCAAAACCACGAGGAGGTACCGCAGCCAACCCGCAGGGACACCCCCGCACGCCGGCGAGGAGGGGAGCGATGGGGACTCCCCACCACCACCAGCACAGATGCTGAATCGGGGGCCGCTGCAGGAGACCACCGGGCAGGTTCTCGGGAACCCCTATGTGCTGCTGCCAGGAGACCCCACAGGAATGCAGCCACACATCTGTGAGAAGACTGGCCCCCACCGCATTCTTGCAGCTCTGCTCACCAGAGCCCCACTCCAGAAACAGCCCGCGGTCTGTGGGCAGGAGGACAGGGAAGCACCCAGCAACACATACACACGACGGAGGCCCTTTAGGAGCGAGAAGGGCAGAGGACTTGGAAGTCGCACCGAGGGACAGAGGCAGACACAGGAGCGCAGTCCGTGTAAAGCCGTTTCATGAAACCCGAGAAAGAAAAGTACTCCTCAGTGACGGGCACATTTCACGGTGGGGGGATTGCTGGGTGGGGGCTGCCCACGTGGTCCGTTTCTGTTCAGGCGCTGGTTACGCCCAACTCCAGACAACCTGTAATCTGTGGCTTCTACCAAATTTCAGTCAAGGACTTCAGAATCACTCCCTCACCACCAGCCTCGGTTTCCACGTCCATGGATCGGGCCTCTGGCCCCACCTCTCATGTTCTGGGACAGTGGCTGCTGTTAATTGTCATCCTTCTTTTGGATCCTGCATCTTCTGGAGTGCTTGGGTGATGGGGTCAGTGCTCCCCGGGGGGAGAGGGTTCAGAGGGGAGGCTGCTCCCCCCCCCCTTTTCCTCCAGGCCTCATGAGGTAGAGGTTCCAGAAGCCTCTGTCTGCGTTCCATGTGGGCCTTCTCCCCCATCACTCACACCCAGCTCCTTGATTTGGGGGAGGGGGGAGGTCTCTGTTTTTGGAAGCTGGATCAGGCCATTTGAATGGGTCTGGAACCATCAGCTCATTTGACAGAGTTCCGACCTTGACACATGTCCTTGTAACGTGCTGTTTCTCCTGCCTCTGTGACCTCACTTGGAAGGAGCCGCCTCCTGGGATATAAGGGACAGACCCGTGCTTATGACAACCAGAGGGCTTAGGTCATTTTCCAGGAATGTTTTGTCCATGCAGCTGGACCTCTTTTCCTCATGAGGGCAAGACCCTGTACTTAGAGCACGCCCCGTCCTCTGCTAGGGGGCTCTGTGGCTGCTGCCCGTGCCGTCCACACCCTCTCACCAGCCCCTGCGCTGTATCGGAATATCCTACAGTGGACCTCAGGCGGTCACGGCCACCTGCCTCCAGGCCAAGAGATCCCCTCCCTCCAGAGACTGCCTAGAGGCATAACATTCAACAGCCCGTTGTCTGGAGTGTCTGTCACCTTGGGGCCCCGCCTGGGGCTGGTGGCAGCTCTTGTCCAGGCCATGGCCACACCTATTGTATAAACCCCATGGGAGATTGGCTGGAGCCCTTGGACTTCGGCGGAGCTACCTTCCACTGGGCAGAACTCCATGGGCTCCTGAAGTCAGGGCTCCTTGGCACTTGTCGGGAAGTCCTTGTGCCCCCGTGCCCCTGCTGTGCTTTTTGGTGGCTCCTGGTGCCCTTGGCCACCAGCCTCTGCCTGCCCCAGGCCGGCCGTGCTACCGGGTAGGGGAGCCACGCGGTAACTGCCATTCCTGACTCTGGGCCTCGCCCGTTGCCTGTTGGCTGCTGCTCACCTGTCGGCCTTTTCCTCCTCAGATCACACAGGAGGCCGGGGAGTTCATGATTACGTTTCCCTACGGCTACCATGCCGGATTCAATCACGGGTTCAACTGTGCGGAATCCACCAATTTTGCTACTCTGCGGTGGATTGATTATGGCAAGGTGGCCACTCAGGTAAGTGCCGGCAGAACCTGTGAAAGGGTCTAAACGGGTCAGCCCCTCTCAGCCCGCTTGCTCCGACCAGGGCCTATGTGGCCTCCGCTTAGACTCGGCGGGGCCTGCTCTCTCCACCAGGGTCTGATTCTGGCATCCTCAGTGAACTCATCCCCAGGACGTTCCTCACCTGGAATGAGCAGGGAGGAGGCATGGGGCCTGCGGCCTGCATCCGGGGGCTTTCCTTCCCCGGCAGACCTGCTCTCTGGGGCCTGGTGTCTGGGCTGTCCGTGGAGATCATTGAAGGGCAGGGGACTCCTCTGATTCTTTTCCTGGGAATTTGCTGTTCCTGGTCTCAGAGGGCCTCGCTTCGAGACAGCGAGGAGGTGCTGTTGGTGCAAACAGGCTTGTACCAAGGGCCTTCCTCCGGGGATTGCCACTGCGGCCCTGGGCCCCCGTCCCGGCCTCTGCAGAAGACGGCGTGCTCTTCCCGTCAGGCTGGGCTCAGGCTTTGGCCCTGGGTTTCAGCCCGTCTGGCCTCTCTCCACTGCAGACAGGCCCAGTTACTCACGGGTGTCTCTCTAGCGCTGGGACATGTGGAACAGGAGAGCCCCTCCAGCAGGGCCAGTATGGTGTGAAAACGGGGTGCTTCCCACCAGCTTCCCAAGTTGGAGGCTGGGGGTTCCTCTGAGGAATCCCTTGGGCAGTTCTGAGTCAGCACCCAGGACTGGGGCAGTCGGAGGGTTTCTCACCAGACCCAGTAGTGGTGACCCCATGGGGATGAGCACGGGGGTCACTGGCCATGTATGGGTGTCATGGCCTTGAGCTGCGAGTGTCACACACGCCATGTCTGAGGCTTGGTGTGTAACAAGGGACATGAAATATCGTGCAGATAATTGGTTCATGCTGGTTATGTAGGTCATGTTTTTGGATAGGTTGTGTTAAACCAAAGATATCGTCAAAGTGAGTGTCGCCTGTTTCTTTTCACGTTTTGAATGTGGAGACCAGACTGAAGATTACGTAGGTGGCTTGTGTCCTGCTTCTGGTGGGCAGCTCGGGTTGAGATGGGTGGGCTCACCTTTATGTTTCTAACTACCTGCTTCTCTAGCTTCACTGTTTCAGTGCAGTTCAGAAGGAACTGGGCTTTGCAGGAAAGAGACTGGAGAGGCACTGGGGGTTAGCAGTGTCGGGATTTTTGTCACGGAGGGCTGTCTTTGGCAGACACCAGGCTTTGCTGAAAGAGAAGAGGTGGGAGCATCAGGATTTTTTCTTTTGAGCTAAAGGAACACTGGAATGTCCTGGAGCGAGTGGTTTTGCTCCCATGACTGTGGGGGCGCGGTGGACAGTGAGACAGCGTGCGGAGAATTCCATGGGGCCTGTGTGCACCGAGAGCCCCGGCCGCGGTGGGAGCTGCGATTGAGTCGTAAGCTCTGGACAAGATCGCAGGCTTGTCCTGGAGGTGCCGTCAGTGCCAGAACTGCAGTGGGGCCGGCAGGGACTGCCCAGATATTAAAAGCAATTTTGGGTTCAGCCATGCGTTCACAAACAAGTGACATCTGGGAAGTGCTGCCTTGGATTGGGCCCCCACGCTTGCATTGCCAGGCGGCGCAGCGTGAAATTACTGAGTGAGTGGCGCGCAGTGCTCCGCGCAAGCCGGGGTTCAGGCGGGTGGCTGGGCCCCGTGCTGGGCTCCCGTGCAGAGCCACCCCAGCTGCCCTGACCCCAGGGCGATGAGGCGAGGGGTTCAGCCGGGAGTGACCATTGGCCGTGGGGCGTCTGTCCGTGCAGCCCTGCATGGGAGCCCGCAGGCTTTTCGGCGGTGGAACAGGCCGGCAGTTTCTGCCTCTTACAAGCTCTGCTGCCCCGTTAACTAGTCCAGGCCGGAGACACGGCTAAGGCGCCTGGCCTCGCAGATGATGGCTCAGGCGCATCAGAGGCAGGACCTGGGAGGGGCAGGGGGTTGGTTGAGGTCGGGTGCTTCTCAGGGACCTGCTGAGTCCTTGGCCGAGTTTTAGGGAATGGAGAGTGGGATTGGGGGAGGATGCTTTTCTGAAGCAAGGGCTTCTCTCTGCTGGCCCAAGTTGCCTGCCCCTGTCTGTGCTTGGGACACTTCCTTTTGATACCTTACTCGGAACCCAGGGAGAGCATTTCTGCTTTCCAGATTTTTTTTTTTTTTTAAGATTTTATGTATTTGAGAGATCATGAGCAGGGGGGAGGGATAAAGGGAGAAGCAGGCTCCCACTGAGCAGGGAGTCCGATGTGGGACTCGATCCCAGGGCCCTGGGATCATGACCTGAGCTGAAAGCAGTCGCTTCACAGACTGAGCCACTCAGGCGCCCCAGCCACTTCCCAGATTTTAGAGACTTTCCAACTTGGTTCTTCACCTTCTTCAGGCTCTCAGGAAGTCCCTCTGCCCCCCCTTGTCCCTTTTCTTGTCCCCCCTTTGTCATGCTACCTCTATGCTGGCACATTAGATGCCAAATTCTTGCACTTGGCTGGCCTCTCTGAATTTCAGGTATTCGTGTTCTTTCTTCTAGAGCAGGGGTCAGCAAACGGGGGCCCACAGGCCAAATTTGGCAGGTTATCTTTGTGTCTGCAGCCTGAGAATGATTTTTACATTTTGAAAGAGTTGTGCAAAAGATCTCAAGAAGAATATGCAATACGCCACTTAGGTGAAACTCAGAGTTCAAGTTCATAAATAAAGTTTTATTGGCACACAGCCATACCCATTTGGTGACAGGTGGTCTCTGGCTGCTTTTGCCTGCAACAGCGGAGTTGGGTAGTTGCCCCAGAGACCACCTGGCCTGCAGAACCGAAGATAATTGCCTTTTGGCCATGGAAGAAGAAGTGTACTGCCCCGGATCTGGAGGAGTGATGGCATGGGCAAGCTCTGGCCTTTCCTGCCAGCCCTGGCTCGGGCCAGTCAGGGCCAACCAGTTGCCTCTTGCACCCTTTCCCAACCCCCAGGGTCTCTGGCATCAGAGGGGCTGCTCTCTCAAGCATGTGGGCCCCCAGTCCTGACCTCTACACCCAGCACCATGGCTGCTGCCTCTGGAGCTGCTGGATGGGCCTGTGAGGGGTGCTGGTAGCCGTGGCTGCCTGGCAGGCCAGGCCGAATGCCAGCATGCCACTTCCGTTCACCTGCAGACGTCCCACAGTGGAGCTCGAGGCCCAGCCCTCAGGCGCTGGTCTGCCCCCGTGGGCCAGAGGAAGCAGCCAGGCTTAGAGCCTCTTGCCAGCGCCCTCAGAGGGAGCTCCTCCGGGTCTTGCACCCGAGGTCTGCTCTCTGGCCTGGCCTTCCCTTGGCAGTATTCACACTGCAGCAGCTCCCCCGCCCCCCGGCCTCCGCAGTCAGCAGAAGGCTGAGCTGCCCTGGGTTTGCTGTCGAGTTGACATGGTGTTTTGGTGTTTGCTGTCTTCCATGGCTCTCCTTTCTGAGCCGCTTCGCTGGCATTAACCTTCGTGACCCATCGATGTGCAAGAGGAGAACCACACGGTTGTCTGGACCCTCCCAGGCCTGCCCTGTGATGAGATGGGCAGGAAAACGCTGCCTGTGTCTTTGTGCCAGACTCTTGCCATAGTTTCTGAATCCCACAGCCCTGTCACCGAGGCACAGCCACAGATGAAAACCCTTGATTCCTGGGCTTCTGGTCTCCTGGGCACAGCGCTGGGCCTCCATCTGGAGTAGAGATGGATGGAGGGAAATTGCCCCCAAGGTTTTATGTAATTAGGGAGAAGCCAACTAGGGGGCCAGGGTGAGCAGAGACCACTGAGTGCCCAAGGGTCAGGGCTGGGACTCCCAGAGGAGGAAGCAGTGATTACAGGGACATGGTGGGGGGTGGGGAACCCTGCCAGCTCTACCCCCCAGCAGGGGGAACAGAGGGGCCTGGCACTTTGAGTGACAAGTGTGTAACCCCACTGCATGGATGTGCGGGGTGGGGGTCGGGTACCCAAACGTTGCTGGATGTTAGCTCCATGTGGTAGAATTTGGGTCTCTTAAAAACATACACTCTCAATATGTTTCTTTTTTTACAATTTTTATTTAAAAACAAGTATAGCTCTTCAGGGGAGGGAGGAGTGGTCTTGCCCTTCCTGGGGGCTTCCTCCATAAATGGTCTGCAGCCCCCAGGGGTGTTTTGGCCACTGTTGCCCGTGGTAGATGTAGTCTAGTTGGTTTGTTTTATAAATGGGAATGAAAAACCAAACCAGCCAACAGGCCCAAACCAGGTCGCTCCAGCCCAATTTCTGTCCCCGCCCCCTGTATCGGGAACAAGGGGACCATAGAAAGTCACATGCAGACTCAGCCGCCTGAGAGCTGCTGAGCACCTTCTGTGTGCATAGGGGTGATCCGGGAGTGAGCTGGGCCTGCAGGGAGATGGTGAGTGGTGGAGCAGTGGACAGGGGTCCGGGGACCCTAGGACGCTACAGGGCCTGCGCGCAGAGCAAGTGTGGGGCCTGCCCAGCCCCAGATCACGTGCAGCTGCTCTTTTGTTTTGAGCCCCGGCTTTCCTCAGCTGGACCCCTCCTCGGAGGGAGCACTCTCTCCCTTCCTCTGTGTCTCTCCCTGCCTCTCTCCCTCCCGCTTTACTGATCGCACCACCCCACTTCCCGGTGACTCTGAACCTTGTGCTTGTGAGGGCCAGAGAGGTAAAGTGACTTTGCCAAGGTCATTGCAGCAAGTACCCAGAACGTCCACGCCCTGACAGTCGCCCTCATCCCACTCAGAGGCGGGTGCCCGTTGAGAGTTGTGGAGGATACCCTTCCACTCGAGGGTGTCTTCAGGCTGACAGCCGCCTCCTGGCGGGGGTCCAGTGCTCAACTGGGGTGGTGGAGTCACTTCCTGAGGCCTGTGTTCCATTTCCAAGAACAGAATTCCCTGCGCACGTGCTCAGATGGGCAGGCTTTGTAGTGGGATTACTATCGGGGGAGATCAGAGGGATGCGCCAGCTTCGCTCGGAGAAAATCAATGTGCGCACACCACCCCTTTTAGGTCTGAACTTGAATTAGTCCTACAAGGCTGCATGCCATGTTGGATTCGCTCAGCGCAGCCCCGGCTGCTCCCGTGGTGGGTGGCACTGGGCGAAGCCCGACAAGGGGCTCTTTCCTCCATCGACGTTGTGCCTGTATTCCCAGGCCACTCCACAAGTAAAGCACGGAAGTTGACTATGGGTTAAACAGAGCGAGAGAGATTTAAAACCCCGTTTGATCGGCCGGGAGCCTGGGTGCACTTAACTGATTTTCCGCCAGCTGTCTGGGCCGCCGCCCGCCAAGAGCTCAGCTTGCCCAGGAGCTGTCAGCTCCCCCCAGAGGCGTGCAGCAGGGAGGGAGCTTCTGCTGAGTGTGGAAGAGGGGAGAGGGCCCCCGAGTCCCCAGATGCACTGCACACAGGGTGTGGGGCCTCTCCTGAAGCCCCATCCTGAGGCCATTGGTCTTTGTTACTATAAAATGTGGAACACGTTGTTTCGATTGTGTACCTTCTATTTAGGTAAGGATGACGCCTGCTCCAACGATTAACCGGGAGCCCAAGTGGAGGTGGTAGGAGGCAGGGTCGGGGTGAGGATGGAGGTGTGAGGAGGTCCGGCCGTGCACCTGCCCTTGTGCGCCTCGCTGACCCTGTGATCTATGGTGCTGCACAGCCAGGTGCGTGGGGCTTGCTGCAAATCGCTGTGTGAAGTACGTTTTCCCCTCACTTCTTCCCCGGAGCTTCCTGTCACTCTGTCCTTTCCGGTGCAGGCAGGGTATCACAGCCACGCAGTACCTCCGGAGGCCCCCCAGGCCTCTCGGCTTTGTTTTGGATTCCACTGCACGTGGTGGCCTCCTCTGTGGCCTTTGTAAGTGTCTCGGGAACACTCTCGGGAAGCGTCTGGCGCTGAGTGCCGGCGCCCGCTCTGTTCTATTACCATGCGGGTCGTTGCTGTCTGTGCCGAACGGGAGGTGGGAGGGCCCAGGCTGCAGGCAGGCAGAAGGACTGTCCGGGCTGTCCCGGTGGGCAGGGTCACACCTGTGGGCGCCAGAGAGGGCAGCAACACATGGATGAGACTTCCGTCATAGAGAAAGGGGAGGAGGGTGACGCTGGAGCCCGGGCCTCCTGGGGGCTGCGTCGTGCTGCGTCCAAGGCCAGCGACCTCGCCCGCCTGGCTGGCTCAGGGATCTGCGGGAGGCCGCCCACAGCCAAGGGCCGAGGGGAGCCCTGGGAGCCGTGCACCTAATTGTTTTGTTTATGAAGCGCTTCTGAGAGCTTCCAGTGGATTTCCTAATGAACTGGTTTGTTCCGTCTCTCGCTGCAGCGCTGGTAATTACCTCAGAAACAGGGGGCCGCGGCGTCTGTGAGCCATCACGAGCAGATGTGGGCTCCTCCACTGGGTTTCTGCCCCCGTCGGGGGGTGTTTAACGCTTTGTGGGCCCAAGTGCCTGGTAGCCCGAGTGTTCTGGAAGAGGCACGTTTGTTGCCAGCCGTGTCGGACGTCTGCTCTGGTGCTGCAGGTGGAGGGTGGCATGTGGCTTTGGACATGTCGCTCTGCAGGTGACGGGGTCGTTGCAGGCCTGGCCTCACCACGTGGAGCATGTGAGGCCCACTCGTTCGTTGGTGGCCGGACCCACCCTGGTTCCCGACAGAGGGCAGGAGCCGTCACCCCCGCGTGGGTGCGAACGGGCGAGGGTCCCTGTGCTCAGACGCTGCTTGGGTTGATGATTTCACTGACCGACGTTTGATAGTTCCCTCTAGGCTGGCACTGCGTCTGCTCGGTCCCAGTTTGCTCTTCTACGTGAGCGAATTCTAATGTCGATCTTTTAAAAAGAGGTGGCCTCCGATTAAAGCTCGGTGCTATTTAAATTGGGGGGAAGTGGCAAACAAGACCCCACGGGCTCCGAGGCAGCCTGGCCTCATTACTTTGGAGCCTCCTGCGGTCATTTTCAGGGAGGCCCGTGTGTCCCGAGGCAGCCCGGAGCAGGCCATGTGCTGTTGGAGCTCCCGTCGGGGGTGCCTGGTGTTCCGATGGCCGTGGGTCCTACTGTAACACGTCCACCTTCACTGGGACCAGCATCAGGCTCCTATGCCTCTCTGCCATGCGTGTCCCAGCACAGATCAGAGCATGAGCGGCTGGTCGGGAATGGGGCCTGGCGCAGGACTTCTCACCCTGGGGCCTCTCGGGGGTCTGAGCGCGCCCAACAGATGCAGAATGGGGTGTGTGCAGCGCTGTGACCCTTCACGCGATGCCCCCCGGGGCCCTCCCCCTGACTTCCAGCAGCATAGCGTGGTCTTGTCCTCAGCGGGGAGCTTGGGGGGGACCTGGGCCCCTGCTGGCTTTGTGCCCTTGCCATGGCAACCTGACGGTGGTTATCGCCTCTGCGAAATGGCCGTTCTGTGCTAGGGTGGTCGGTGACTTTGACATCGGGCGTCGTCGGTGGTGTCCGTCCCTGCAGGTGAGCCTTGATCACTCTGGTTGCTGGAAAGATGCCAGGGGGCAAGGGGAGCCTGCAAACAAGCTGAAACATTCTGGGGGTGGGGGAGGGGAGGGCCAGTAAGCGAGTGCCGAGTGGTTTTTTCTAAAAATCAGAGTCAGCATTTTAAAGAATGTGGACTGGCACCCATGGGGGATACAGAGAGCCGCACAAAAAGAACAGGAGCATGTCTCGTTCTCCAGAAACATGGCGGTGATTGCCATTAGCAGAGTCAGCTGGGGGACGTGAAGTTAGTAGTTCACTCCAGCCGTAATGATATTAATTTTAGGATATAGAGGATCCTTGAGTGTGTAGAAGACTAGAAACAACCAAAATGCCCACACATGTGATGAACCAACCAGACTTTGGAATACTATACAGCCACGAAAAAGGGCGAGGCGGCTCCTCCAGCTCTCAGGTGGGGCCTTCCCCGAAAATGCGTCCTGGGGAAGAGGCAAGGTGTAAACAGTGGCTGTGGGCTGTCATCTATCTAAAAAGAAAAGGCCGTCTGTGTTGTGTTGGTATGTGGAGAACATTCTGGAAGAAGACACAAGACTGGGGGAGCAGCGGGTGCTCTGGGTAGGCCCCTGCACTCCCTCTGCTCTTCCCAGGGCTGTACCCTGTGAGGTGTTGGCGGTCCCCAAAAGTCTCTTCTGAGCTCTGTCTGTGTGTGCCTTCGGTTCCCCCTGCATCAGGTGAGCAGCTGCTAGCGAGACGGGAGCTCTCATTCTCTGGTGGGGTCTACCCTGGACATGGTAGGTCCCAACTTCTGCAGATGGCAGGCATTTGGGGCCCAAGGGTCAGTCGGGGGAGGTCAAGCTCTATGGAAGATTTTTGTGTGTTTGCTTCGCCTGGAGCCCCCCGAGCCTGATGGTGCATATCCCCTGGAAGCAGCTTTGGGGGGGTCTTGTCTGAAGTCCAGCCTACAGAGACCAGCAGAGTGGGGCCCAGGCCTGGAGGCAGAGGAGGGCGCAGACCCCAGCTGGGCCAGGGCTCCTGCAGCCATGGCAGCCTCGAGGTCATGGAGGACAGGGAGGTGTGTGTGGCAGGGTCAGCTGGTGGGGCTCAGCGTATGGGAGGGCTGTCCTTTGCTGTACGATGTTAAAGGAAGGTCTGGCTTTCAATGGTTTTTTTTTTTTTTTTTTATCTTACCTTACAGAAGTGCACTGTTTTATATGTTTTCAGTCATTTTGTGGGGGATTATGATGGCTGGTAGAGGGTAGTTCCTCAGAAGTTGAGAACAAAGCACCAGGCCTAGGAATCAGAGGCAGAGAAACACTTCTGTTGCCTTTCTCTCTCCTGCTAGATGAGTGGCACGGGGAGGGGCTGGAGAAAGAGGAGGCAGGGGTCTTGGTTTATGATCGGAAATGCGCTGATGCTGACTGATCTGCCAGCCCCAGGCTAGGAGCTTTGTTTGCGTGAGCTCATTTACCCCCCCCCCCCCAACGGCATGAGGCTGGTCCCCTCCCTCTAGAAAGGTCTATCATAATGACCTCCTACATCCGTCCCATCCCTGTCCCTGTAGGCAAGGCATAGCGCCAGCCTCCCAAGGAAGATGAAGGGCGCATTTCTGAGCCTGTGGGTTGATGCTTTCTTTACATTTAGCAAAAATGCTTGCAGAGGAGACCCCAGATCCAGTGGGACAAACGCCAGTGCCGTCAGTGGCTGGATGTGTCCTGGGCAGTGATGGGGAGCAGAGGGGCTTGTGGGGCGCCCAGTCCCAGAGGAGCCACGGATCCCTGGCTGCCTGCCACCTGCTGACTCAGACCTGCGCCCGCCATCCCGTGCAGTTGGGGAGCATTCCGTGAGCGATGGCGAAGTGCTTTGCACAGTGAGGGCCATGGGAACGATAATAAATGAGATCCTCGGAGATGTATTGGGCATTAATATTGATTTCTATGAAAAGGTTGATTTTTTTTCTTTAAAGCCTAGAGAGGGAGAGGTGGAGTAGAGGTGCTGGCCCTCAGTTATCATCCTGCGGTGGGGTCCCCTGTGGGCATCAGGGTCATCTTGTGTTGGTGGTCTGGGAGTCCCCGCTGCCAGGTGACCTGAATGCCGGGAGCCCGGATGCTGGTCCGCCTCCGTGGGCCCTCTGAGCCTGCCCTCTGCCCCCCCGTGGCCCAGACAGCCTGAGCTGAACACCACTGGGCCCCGAGGGCCACCCACTCTGAGCCTGACGACGTGTCAATTTCTATTTTTTGGGAAAGAAGAAACCTATTTGTCTCTGCTTGGGGCCCCTGCTCTGATAACCAGAGGCAAACCTCCACCCTACCCTGTTTTCTCATTTTCCTTGGTCTTAGCGGCAGATCCTGGGAGACATATGCATGAACGTCGGGCTGTTTGATATGTCAGTCTTCCAACCTGGGGTGACAGCCTCCCTGCTCCCAGGTTGGCGCTTAGATTAGGCCCAGCGCCCCTACACTCCATGGTCGTAACTCTTGTCATTTGTCATCTGGAAGTGACAAGAGTGCTTCTCGTTGAGCCTCTGGCTGGCACTCTCAAGATCCCTGACCTTTCTCGCGGTTCTGTGACAGAAATGATCCCCTGGGGGTCACAGAGGCCTACGTGGATGTGACAGGAGGCTCCGTGTTGGGAGCGCCCTGTTGGGGGAACGGCGCGGGCGCCGGCTGGGCTTCTGCCCTGGCAGGCTCCTGCCCCTCCGTCTCTCCTCTCCCCACTCCCCTACCCTCTCCGCCGGTCCCCACCAGCGTTCTCGAGGCCCCTGGTGAGATGTCCGAGTGAATCAGTTCCTGGGTGGGTGAGGAGGCATCCTGCCGCTGGCCGCCCCCAGGTGCTGCTCTGGTCAAAAGCAGCAGTAACTGGAGGGGCAGACGAGGAGCGTGCAGAGCCGGTGCTTGCTCCCGAGGAGCAGAGGAGGGCTCTGTGTGTCTTTTTTCCCCCGGTGCCACCGAGAGCTGCTGCAGGGAGGGCCCGACGTGCGGCGACACCGCCTCAATTCAGCCTCGCCAGTTGAGAGCATAGAGTAGTCCACACGTGGGAGATGGGATCCTCTTGGAGCTCAGTGTATGAAACCATCTTGCTCTGGGTTTGTGTGGCTTTAAAGTCTCCGAATCTGATCTGGGTACCTTTCTTTTTACACACCTACAACCTCAGGAAGTCATGGGCCCTTCCCAGCTGTACACGCTCCGGGCCAGACTGCGCTGGGCTGCAGGAGGCTTCGCGCCGGCTCCCCTGTGATGGGCGTCGGTCAAGGAGGCTGCTCCTGGGACTCGGGCCCCCCAGGACATGTCCCTCAGCTGCGCACAGAACGTAATCCCTTGTCGGTGTAGCATCATGGGACTGATTCAGGAAGAAGAGGGTGCCGCCCACACGCCTACCCGCACGGGGGAGAGAAGGATACCCCCCCAAGGCTGTTTGCCTTTCCTCTTCTGCTCTAGGCGCAGGTGTGGTGCTTCTGAGCAAACCCAACACCCCAGGGCCCGATCCCTTCATTCCTTAGGTGTCATTTCAGAGACCTCTGTGCTTGCGTTCCTCTGTGTGTGAGTACCTGGGTTCAGAAAATCAAAACAGCAGGCGGTTCTGGGCAGAGCGTGTGAAGTCCGTGGCTGGGAGTTAGGAGCCGGCGTCTCTGCTAGGAGGGACCCAAAGTCCCTGGACAGCATGGGGCTGGTCCTGTCTAGCCCCCGGGTACCCTTTGAGGCCAGGTCTGGGCCCTGGCGTGGGTGAAGAGCCACTGGCCCAGGCCCCAGGAGGTCCTTTTGACCTCCGGATGGTCCGTTTTCATGGTGAATGGCCAGCTTGGGCCGCAGGTATGGGGGGCAGGTGGCCCAGGGGGCCGAGGCTGAGGCCAGGCCTCTGTGCACCAGGCTCTAGGTGCTTCCTGGCACCTGGTGAGAGCTGGATTCTGGAAGCAGCTGGGGGGAGCGTGCAGCCTGCTGTGGTCAGTCAAGAACAGGACCGAGGAAAGTGTGCACAAGGACACCTGTCTCGGGCAGCTCGGGCTGCCGTAACAAAGGACCGCAGACTGGGTGGCTTGTAAACAGTAGGAACGTATCCCCCAGTTCCGGAGACTGGATGTCTGAGAGGAGGGTGCCTGCAGGGCTGGGCTCTGGTAAGAGCCCTCTGGGGGGTTGCAGACGGCTGCCTTCCCACTGTGTCCTTGCCTGGAGCGGGCAGAGGACTTGGTTTAACTGTACTTATCTCCTGATGTTCCCGTCTACAAACGTAGTCATTTTAGGGGTTAGGGCTTTCAACCTAGGAAAGTGGGGGGACACAGCTCAGTCCACAGCCATGTCTGTAGGGGTTCACACGGTTCACTGAAGTTGGCCTGTGGCACACGCCCCACTGAGGTCCTTGGGCCCCAGGCTACCCTCTGAGAATCATTCTGCGCCTTTAATCAAGGTTCAGCAAACTTTCTGTGGATGTTTGCAGGTGTGCAGGCCACGCGGCCTCTGTGGGACCGCTCCCCTTGGCCGTGTGGGGGGGTGTGTGTGCCAGCACAGCAGGGGGTGTGGCCGCATACCAATAAAACTTTATTTACAGACAGGTGGTGGGCCACGTTTGGCCCACTTCCTGTCATTTGCCCACCCTCCACTTAAATGACACACCTGCCCAATAAAGAGATTTAGGAAAGTAAATGGCACAAAAATGGTTTGGCCTCACAGTTGAAAGAGCTGTGGTTGGTGTCTGATGAAGGCCCCTGGCTTTTGTAAAGATTTTTGTTCATGACGGGGGCCTGACTGTACTTGTGAGCGTGCATGTTGTATTTCTTGAGCTCACGGATCCGTCCCCAGAACGTTTCTGTCATTTATGTGGTGCCCTGGACCAAGGCGTAGCAGCCGCGCTCGGTGCTGCCATGCGGATCTGCCCACGACCGTTGGACAGTCTGCTTACGGTTCCCCCCGTGTGTGCTCGTGGTCTTGTCCGAACTGAGGGGGAGGCCAGCTCCGTGCAGGCTTCTCACTTCCTCGGGTGAGGTCCCTGGGGGCGTGGCGCAGGGACACGCTTGCCTCAAGTGACCAGAATGGCCAGTGCCCGCGCCTCATCCAGGGTTTGCCAGGCTGTGCGTCCCGCTCCCACGGGGGCCTTACTGGGCAGGGTGGGCATGGGTGGGAGGCCGTTGCTCCCCCTCTGCTGTCACTCCGACAGCATGTGTTTTGCCCGCATTGAGGGGAGTGCCACTGAATGCATTGTGCCGATTAATTAAATTGGCGCGGGCAGCTCCTCCGGCTGCCTGTCAAGGGCGCTTTGAGGCACGCTTTGCAGGGCTGTCGGGCCCCGCTTGATGTGAGGGATCATCAGGGAAGCAGTTTCTGCTCAAACCACAGGTGCCGGGCCCCGTGCAGGCTGGCAAGCCTGGAATCAGGGGAGAGGGCTGGGGACGGGAGGCCAGCCCCACGGCAGGCAGGGCCTCACAGGTGAGGCAGCTGAGGCTGGGGGCGAGGGGGACCCCCCTGCCCGACATGCTCCCCCTCCCCCCGCCTCTCGCCTTTACTTCCTCCTCTGTTCCCAGATGGCCCTGGCTGGCACTTGCGGGACCACCAGCCACCCTGCCTTGGCCGATTGGGGCAGGACAGGTGCTGCTTGGCGCCCTCGTGACTGAGCCTTGCTCCGAGCGGAGCCCCGCCCGTGGTTCTGGCAGCGGGGGGTGGGGGGGGCTGTATGCCCTGGCGGTGGCGCAGGGGCCCCTCAGACCTCCTCCCCCACATTCGTGCCCCATTTCTCATCAGAAACTAATGACACAGCCAGCTCCCTTTGAGAGCATACACTCTCTGTGGTGGGTGCTGATGGTGGGGTGGGGGGCGGGCTGCTAACTCGGGGAGCTGGTAGGAGAGCAGCAGAAACTGTCAGCTTGAGTGACTCCAGCAGATCCTTGAAAATGCCTGTCTCAGAAGGTTCGGGAGTGGGATGGGGGCGGGCGGGGGAGAATGGAAATGAATAGAGCGATTTGCCCAGGCTGTCCTGAAGAGCCTGCCGCAAGCCTCCCCTCCCCCCACCTGCTCTGAGCCCCCTTTCAGGCCAGCCCCTGCAGCTTGGGGAGCTTCTGTGCTTGCCGCGGCCAGGCCAGCCACAGTGAGACAACGCCTGTGGTGTCCCCAGGCACAAGGTAGCCGGTGCGGAGGGCTTTTGGGGGTCTGGCGGGCTCGGCCCCAGGAGGAGAAGCTGGGTCTTTTTGTTGGCCTTAGCAACCTCGCCTCCCTGACTGGTGGGCCGACTGGAGGCTGCGGGTCGGTGGCACCTGTGCCCCGAGCTCAGCTGCTCTGCCCAGGTGGTGATGGGGCCGTGTCCTAAATCCCAGCAGCTGTCACTCCCCTCCCCTGGACCCACTGCTTGCTCCCTGGGTACTCCTGCAGAGGGGGAGTGTGGCTCCTCCCAGCAGCTCCGCCCCCGCCGGGCCCTGGGGCACGGGCCAGGCTCCAGGCCGCCCGGCAGTGCTCGGAGGAGCACATCCACGTGTCCCCTCCGGGCTGCACACAGGTGCTTTTTCTAATTACTTAAGGAAAAGCAATTGCAAAGCCACTCCATACAAATCCCTTAAGCCGCTGTCGATGGGGACTCTGGGGAGGCCACGGCCGGGCCAGGAATCTGAAACACGGGCACCATCTGTGCTCCCGCCACTCCGAAGCCAAATTACACCACCAGCCTTTCTCCCCTGCACAATTTTTCATTAAGTGAATTGCGTTTGCTGGGAATCGCTTGTCCATAAATATTCCCTCCTGCTCGGCGTGGTCAGGTTACTGCCGTCCCCAAGTCCGAGCTCCTGGATCCAGCCCTGGGGTGGCAGGTGGGGTGGGGTGGGAGCAGGGGCTGCAGAAAATTCCTTAGGCCGCTTCCCGAAGCCCCTCCCGCAGCCCTGCTGCGCCCACCTCAGATGGGGGTCCTCAGTGCTCACTGTTTCCAGAGCCGATGGCGCAAGTGTGGAAGGGCTTGTCAGGGCGGGGGGCATGCTTGCTGGATCCAGTTACATCTTTTCCTTCTTGCCATTTCCATTGAGAAAGTGACAGTGACAGCGACACGGTTGTAAGGAAGGCGAGACGTGTGTTTAAAATGGAAACACATTTTAAGCTAGGATTTTGGAAATGAGCTTCTCCTAAGCCTGTTTATTTGACAGGGAGGCAGAAAGAGGGGCAGAGAACGTCTGAGCAGGCAGGCATTCAGAGTCGGAGCTGCGGGGGCTGCAGCCTGCGTGTCCCCGGGTGTGTCCCTGAAGGGTGGCTGCCCTGAGGCCTCTGGTCAGCGCTCTCAGGACAGGCCTGTTCTGGCGATACATGTCCCCATAAGGAGGCAAGGAGTGTGTCTGCTTTTAGGCAGGAGAGGCACCCCAGGGTCAAGATTACCTCCTGGGGTCCCCTAGGCCACCTGCTTCCAGGGCCTGCTTTATCCTCCAGAGTCTAGAGTGCCCTTCGCCTGTTTTTGTAAATAAAGTTTTATTGGTACACCTGTTCGTTTAGGTATTATCTGTGATGTTTCTGAGCTACAGCGGCAAGTTGGGAGGTTGGGACAGAGACCGTGCGGCCCACAAAGCTAAAAATAGTCACTCCCTGGCCCTTTATGGACAGTTTGCCAGCTCTGCCCTAGACTAGTGTCCCCTCAGTTTCTCTCCCTTCTGGCAGTAGGATGATTTTCCAGTCCCATCGTGGACTCATCCCACAGGTAAGTTGGAGACCAGGGCTGCCCGAGTTCTTCCTACGGACCAGGGCTGCCCGAGTTCTTCCTACGGATGGGGGAAGGTCATTGGTTCACTGGCTAGAGCCCAGCTTCTGAAGTCTTTAGCTGGCTTTTCTGACCCACGACTTCCCTAGGTGTTAAGTGTCCCTGGGACACCCGCGTGCCTCCTGTATGGTGCCCAGCACTGGGGGCCACCACGACGCGATGACATGGAGGAGAGACTCTAGGAATACGTGGCTTGTGGGAGTTGTTCGGGGCACAAGAGGGATGGGTCTAGACAGCAGAAGAGGGGACAAGAGGGACCCCATTTCAGCCTGTCCTCGCCACACTTGTTTGCCCCGTGCTCGAAGCTTCCAGACACAGAGGACCCTCCGGTCCAAGGCAGTATTGCTCCAGGCCCCCCAGTACACTGTGCCAGCGCCATTCCTCAGCGGGCCACCTTCAGTCTGAGTTCTGGCCGCCCGGGGGCAGCCGCTGAGCCTCCGGGTCCTGGCTTCCTCTCCCCAAACCCGTGAGGCAGAGATGGGGAGCTGGCGTGTATGTGCCCTTGGGTGCCCTGCACCTTCTCAAAATCACTTGTTTCCTTTTTTGCTCTCAGCCTTTTGGGACTGACGGCCCTCCCCTTTTCCTAACCTTTGAAATGACTGCTGTTAGGAAGCATTCCACCTGCATTTTAACCACTTGGGGGTACGTGTGTCCGACAGATGGGAGATTTCAGTTAGAGGTGACACATGGGCAGCTGGAGGTTGGACCCTCATGACCTTGGGCTCTTGAGTTGCGTCTCTCTGCCTGCTGACCCCCGAGTCCCCCACAAAGGGTCCGCTGTCATTTCCCTGGGCCACGGGCTGGGACCCCACGGGGGTGGGCCAGAGGCTCCCACTTGAGGGCACGGCTTCCCCTTGGGATGGAAAGGCACCATTTCCTGTCTGGAGGTAGAGGTTCTGGAAAGGAGAGAGGCCAGGGTGGGATTCACCCTGTCTCTGTTCAGCTCGCCGGCCACGGGCTCAGCAGATGTCCCCTGCCCCCCGCAGTGCACGTGCCGGAAGGACATGGTCAAGATCTCCATGGACGTGTTCGTGCGCATCCTGCAGCCGGAGCGGTACGAGCTGTGGAAGCAGGGCAAGGACCTGACGGTGCTCGACCACACCCGGCCCACAGCCCTGAGCAGCCCAGAGCTGAGCACCTGGAGCGCCTCCCGGGCCTCGCTCAAGGCCAAGCTCCTGCGCAGGTGAGTCCCCCAGGAGCCCGAGCCACTGCGCCCTGCCTGGCTCTGGTGGTGACAGTAAGTGACTGCTGCCCCAGCCACCCACACTCTCCACCTGAATGGTGGCTGCAAGCTGTCCCCCCCCACTCCCCTTCCTCCTCCTCTCCTCCCCCTCTTCCTCCCCCCTCTCTCCTCCACTCCTCTCTGTCCTTCTCCCCCTCCTCCTCCCTCCTCATCCGTTCTTCCTCCCTGTCCCTCTCCTCCCCTCCCTTCCTCCTTTCCTTTTCCTTCCTTCCTCTCTTCCCCTCCTCCTCCTCCTGTCTCTTCTGCAAATGTATTTCTCAGGCCTCGACTTCCCCGACCATGGTCAGTGGGCCTGGGGGCAGGTGGTGTCTCTGTTGTCAGGGACTCAGGTTCCCTCCCACTCCTCATTCACCAGCTCCTAGGAGGCTAGCTCTTTGGCCCATAGGCCACACAGTTTCCTCTCTGGGAGGACACCGGCGGTCCCTGTCACTCTTGTGAAAATCCTGGACATGGGAGCCCTGTTTTTGCGTGGCAGGGCTGCTCGGGTCCCTTCTTGGCTCCGAGCGATGGCAGGTCTCGTGCTGGAGCCCGTTGGCTGTGGCACCCCTGCCCTTTTGCGTCTGCAGATGCTCATTTGGCAATTCCAAAATCCTGCTGTTCGGATTCGTGATCACGGCAGTGAGTGCAGAGCATCCTTTACACCCCCATTCTGGCTCGGACGGTCCCCTCTACACCGTGGACCCCTCCAGGCCCCCGCCCTTCAGGCCAGTGTGGTCACCACCGGGCCATGTGCCTGGCATTGGGAGGGGGAGGAGAGGGCAAAGTGACAGCACTTTCTTGGTGTGTCGGTGAGGCTGTGGGGACATGGGGGGCGGGTCTGGGCTGAGGAGGAAATCACCTTTGTACCAGGAATGAGAGACAGCCAGCAGCAGTGCCCGACAGCGCCCTGGTACCCAGAACATCAGTCCGTTTGCCTTTTGTGGGAACGCCCAGGCTCTCCGGGTCTGAGTGCTCATGGACAGTGTTCCCCCGGATTCCTTCCTGGTGCCCAAAGAACACTCAGCACATCCTTGCCGGGCCCCCAGCCACAAGCTGGAACCTTGCAGTGAGGGGCCTGATGGGCTCACAGCCACTTGACTGCATGAAAGCCGCCGTGGACGGTAGACATTCCGCAAACCAGTGCGCGTGGCGTGTCCCGGTAAAACTTGATGTGCAGACGTGGAAATTGGAATTTCGTATCATGTTCACCTGCCGCAAAGTAGGACCACTCTTGTAACTTTCTGAACCATTTCAAAGCGTCATCGCCGTCCTTGGCTTGTGGGCGCGGGCCACGCAGGCAGCAGGTGGATCTGTGCGCGGGTGGGGCTTTTCCATCTGCAGCCGCTTGGGCTCTTCTGGCTTCATCTTGTCTTGTCCCCACTGGCCGTGGACGGCGGGCTCGGGAGGCTGGGACAGAGCCCTCCTTTGGGGAGCCCCGTTGGTGCACTCCCACACCCCAGGGGGACAGACACCCTTGGACTTCTTTCTGGGGAAAACCGTCCTGGCCAAGGGGCCGGGCCAGCCCAGAGCCTGCCTGAGACCGGGCTGTTCTTGCTACCACGAGTGTGTCTGTGCCTCTGCGAATCTTGGGCGGTGTCAGCCTCACTGTGTGATTTCCCCACCCTGGGGCCCCTCTCTCTGAGAATGTTCTGGCAGCTCTGGAATACTTTCACAGCTGCTCCCGACAGCCCTCGTGAAGGTGAGTCTCTTTTTTTCTGCTTGCTTTTGTTGTCTGTCCTTTTGATTTCCCGCTCTCCCTGTGTTCCTTGTGGAGAGCAACTTCTGGGCGAGGCCAGCCTGCAACAGAGCAAAGAGTGAGCTTGTGGAAGGCTAGCTCCCAGGCCAGACGTGCATTTGCATAATGGCTAATTGATTGTGGCTCAGCCTAATTGGTCAACAGAGCGGATTGCCAATAAACAGGCATCGCATCCCAGAAATGGAGTGGCATGAGAGGCTGTCTGGAGAGCCTGCCCAGAGGACAAGGGACCCCAGCCTGGCGGCCCAGAACCTTCTGTGCCAGAGGAAGCTTCGCCTTCCAGCCCCACCACCAGGGCCACCCCCTCACTGTCGTAGCCCCCTTGTCATACACTCTTGCTTTCTGGAGCATTCCTGTCTTCCATCTCTCCCTCCCTCGCTGCCGACCGGGGGAGCTGTAGCGCGCCAGCCGGAGGGGACTTGATTACAAATCAGTCTTGTTCCTAAGGATGGCATTTTCTTTAAAGCCTTTAGTATGTAAAATATGGCTGATTCCCTTCTTTTTCTTTAAAGTCAGGGGTTGCGGGCCTTTCTCAGAAAAAGCAGAATGGGGACTCAGGGCCAAGCTGGATGCCGCTGCCCCTCGGCCTGAGCTCAGTGACTCTCCCATGTGACTCTCTCCTGGCCCCGTGGCACCCTCCCCTGACCAGCTGTGCCAGCTCCCCTGAGCCTCAGAGGGTTTGTTTTGAGGGAGGGATGTCTCCCCCTGAGAGCATCCTTGGCTTGGGCCAGAGGGTGAAGGGCAGCTGCTTCTTGGTCTTTGCTCAGACCAGCTCAGCCAGGCCCCCGTCCCCCAAAGGTTCAGCCTTCCTGACAGCGGCCCTCACCCCAAACATCGCCTCAGAGCAGAAGCCGGGTGTTGGCTTCTCCAGGAGAAATGATCTGCACCCTTCTTGCTGCTCTCCTGTGGATTAATCTTCCACACTGAAATCTGGTCGTGTGAATTGACCCTGCCCTGTGACGAAAGCGGCAGAGCTGTGACCTTCCACTCCTTGCCTCGCGGCTCCTTGCGTCAGCATCCCCACGCTCTGCCTCCTCCTGTTCTGAACGAACAGCCCTTCTCCGGACGCACACTGTCTTCCTCTCAGCTCCTTGTCACTTCTGACGAGGGCTTTGAGAAATGCCTGCATTGGCCGCACATTCCAGCAGGTGCGCGATGCGCAGGCCGCACGCCAGCCTTGTACAACATCCGAGCTGCCCCGTGCCAGCCGTGCTTGGCCGTCTACTGACAGGAAGCTGGAGAGGGGCGCACTCCCTTGTAGGGACCCATGGGGCTTCATCCTGCTGCAGCCTCTGCCAGCTCCCGTTGACCTTGACCCCTACCTGTCCACCTGGGCCGCTGTCCACCCACCACCCTCACGTCACCATGGGAACAGGGAGCCCCGGTCCAGCCTCCCACCCCTCTGATGCTTGCTGAGCCACGGGTGGCCTGTCTCCCCTCTCCTCCCTGTGCCTGACGTCCTGAGCCCTTCCCCACAGACGCACCTCCTGGCCTCTCAGGAGCGAGCCCTGTGGCCCCAAGGAGCTGGTTGCCCTGGTGGCCCCCTGCGTGTTTCCTCGATTGTTCTTCCCCAGAGCACGCACCACAGCTTCTGAAGATGAAACCCTTTCCTTGCCGCTCGTCTGCTGGTCTCTGGGGCCAGGGAGTGCTGGGGGGAAAGGGGAGTCGTGTCTTGGGGCTGGCAGGACAGGGTCAGGTGGGGGGCGGTGAGGAGAAGGGCCTCAGGCACAGGGCTCATGGCCCCCTGAGCCTGGATGCAGCGGCCGTGCTGGCCCAGGAGCCTTGGCAGCCCTGGATGCTCCCTGTGGAAGCAGAGGCCCTGGGCAGCGGCCGGTCCTGTGAGAGCTGGCACCTTGGGTGCTCTGGGCCCCTCTGTTGACCTCGCCAGGAGCCCCTCGGAGCCTGCCTCCTGGGCGGGGGTCCAACAGGAGCCCTCCATGCTGCCTCTGCTGCCACCTCTGCAGACATCTGGCCACTCAGGGGTCATTGGGGGGTGCGCTGGCCAGTGAGGAGGAGCCCGCGTGGCCTGGGGAGAGCTGGCTCCAGGAGGACGGACAGGTGGGCTGGGAGTCTGCTTGAGGGTCTCCCAGGGCCGAGGGGTCAGGCGGAGGACAGGGAGATCACGCCACAGAGGCTCCCTGAGCAGCTGCGGCCTCTGCGAGGTGTTTCGGGAAGAGAGAAAAGAACATTGCTTGGGACCCAAACACTGCGTTTCCGGATTAAAAAGTCTGGCGTAGAGAATGAAAATGACTCACACGGTGCAGGCGGCACTGTGCGGTTTCACAACTCTCCGGTTAGACAGAAGGTCCCGAAAGCTTCTGGAAGGAACCGCTAGGACCACATAAAGAACAAGAGACCCTAAAGGCATCAGACTTACGCTACAAGCTAATACGCAAAGGAGCAGGCCTTCAAAAATCAGAAGAGAAATAATTTTCAACCCAAAAGGATGTACCTAGCCACATTCCAGACTAAACGTGTAAGGGATAAAGATCTTTCTAGACACATAAAGCCTCCGATTTCCCGTTCTTTCTGAGGAAGCTACTGGAGGATGTGCTCCAGCCAAACAAGGGCATCAACCAAGAAAGACGTCACATCGAGGGACCTGGATCCAGGTCCCAGACAGAGCAGTCTTGGGGGAGAAGGCCCTTGGGTGTCCTCAAGGAGTGTGGGACACCCTGAGTCAGAGGCCACACACAAGCCTGGAGATCACCAGGAAAGCTAAGCATCTGAGACAGAGCCAATTCCCTGGAGGGGAACTCCAGGAGGAGCGCGCGAGCGAGCAGCTCTGTCGCTCACCGATGAATGACACCTTCAGAGTCAGAAAAAGGGAAATCTGAGTGTTCGCACATCGACCGTGGCAGCAGATGGGGGAGAGAAGCGGGGGGCCTGGAGGTGGCAGGAGGGCCACACCCTTCGTGTCTGTGCTGGCGGCAGGGCAGAGACGGCGTAGAAGCAAATACGAGCAGACACAGTAAAAGTGGGGGAGGCGGCTGATCTGGCGCGCTGGCCCCGGGGGCGCCACTGTGGCCAGACTGCATGACCCGGAAGTGCATGGTGGACGCCTCCTCCTGCCGCTCCAACAGACCGGCGACACATTCTTCCGGCGTATGTTTTCACAAGACGGGTATCTCTTTGCATGCCGACATTCAGCTTGCTGTGTGGTAGGCGGTGGCCTTCCACCTGTGTCTGTCAGTATGTTCCACCCCGTTCTGGGGGTCTCTGCATTAGCAAGGCCCAGTGGGGCTTGGGGTCTGGCACTGCAGCTAGGGCTGCCCAGAGCTCTGCGCCCCGTGGTGTTTGGGCGCTGGGGAAGGTCTAGGCTCTCTGGGACAGACGGGCAGACGGGCATGGTTGGCCCTGCGAGCCGCTGGCAGCATCCGAGGTGGCCTCCAATTCCAGGGTGGGGGGAGGGGAAGAAAAGGGGGCTGCAGGAAACCGTGGCCAGGTGAGTTGGCAGTAGGAGGATGCCCTTCTGCTGGCTGCTGCCTGGGGCCGGTATGGGGCTTCGCGGGTGGGTACCGTGCCCTGCAGCATTCCCAGACCTGGAGAGAAGCCCCTCCTGGGGTGACAGCTGCTGACGCGAGCCAGCTGCGCTCTGCTGCTGTCCTGGGGCTTGCTACCGAGCGGGGCCCGCATTCCCCAGAGTTGCTCCACGTGGAGCCCCCAGTGGCTCCGTGGTGGAAGAATGCGTTCTCCCCCCCCCCCATCTCCTGGCTCCTGTGCCCCCTCCTGCCTGGCTCCTTGCCCACGCGTTCTCCTGCCCCCCCCTACCCCGCACCCCCTGCAGTGACCCGTGCACGCCATGATGTGTGTGATGCCATGCCTCTGCCCATGACACTCCCTCCCCGGAATGCTCCCTGCTTTCTGCCTTTGGTCATTGGAGTGGTTCATGTGCAAACATCACCTGGGGCTTGTCAGCCTGGCCTTGCTCGGGCTCGGGAGATGAGCAGTGGGGGCCAGGGGCCCTCAAGCAAGGCAGCTGAGCAGTGAGAAGGACCAGCAGCAGTTAGCGTTAGGAGACAGTTAGGAGAGCCCCCTCCCCGCCAGGAGCTGGAGGGGACAGGCAGGGGGAAGGTGGCGAGGCAGCTGTCAGGTCCCTGTGTCCTGGGACAGCAGAGCTGTCGTGGGCACCCCCTTGGTGGGAGATGGGGGTCCTGGCATTGGGAGCCCCCAAGGCCTCGCTGGGCCCCCACCCGGCCCCAGTCACGAGGCCCTGCTTTGCTTGGTGACCTCTTGGTCCTTGGAGGTGTGGCTGCCACAGGGACCCCCATAGGGTCCAAACTGACCTCACTGGGGCCACACAGAGAGCCCCTGGGGGGAGGGAAGACATAGCCAGTGCCTCTCTTGGCATTGCTGACCCTCAGGGAGAAGAAAGTCTAGTGGACTCTGAGGCTTGAGGTTGAGACCCCCTAGGAGTGTCACCCCAACCCCTGGAGGGTGTCAGTGACTTGTCCAAGGCAGGCTTCTCCACACCCCAGCCTCTGTCCCCTCCTTGGAAAGTTCCCAGGGCCGGACAAGGAGGTCCGGGCCGCTGGTCTGCAGGTTTGTCCAGCCTGGTTGTATTCCTTCCTTTCTTTTTAACTGATTCTCTCTGGTTTGCACTGACAAGCCATCGCTGAACCTTAGGAGACTTCTCACTTGGGGCTGAAGGCCGAGGGCCGCCCCCAGATGGTCGTACCCTTGAGCGAGGCCGGGCCCTGCCCCGGCGGCCCGCGAGTGAGGGACACGGAGCACGGGTTCGGGCAGGTGCCCAAGGCCAGGCCCTTAGACGAGGCGTCCGGGGAGTCAGCAGAAGTGCTAGAGAAAAACTCCCTGACGTTTACATTCTAGACAAATTAGTCTGAAAGAAAACAGACACTGGAGAAAGACTGAGGAGGACAGAAAGGCCAGTCTAGAAAGGAAGAAAGAGCAGACCAGGAGGCCGGGGCCGCCGTAAGTCCGCCTTGCCCCTGTGCGCACGCATCTCACCCGCAACCCCGCCTCCACCCCCCACACAGCGGCTCCGAGCCAGCGCCCCGCGCCATCCCACCTCCCAGCCATCCGCACCCGCTCCGCCCCACGCGGCCCCGGGCCTGTCCTCCCTCCACCTTCCCGGCCCGCGAGCCAGCGTCCCCGCCATCCCACTTCCTCGTCATCAGCACCCGCTCTGCCCCACGCGGCCCCCGGGCCTGTCCTCCCTCCACCTTCCCGGCCCGCGAGCCAGCGTCCCCGCCATCCCACTTCCTCGTCATCAGCACCCGCTCTGCCCCACGCGGCCCCCGGGCCTGTCCTCCCTCCACCTTCCCTGCCCCCGAGCCAGGGTCCCTGCCATCCCACCTCCTCGTCATCAGCACCCGCTCTGCCCCACGCGGCCCCCGGGCCTGTCCTCCCTCCACCTTCCCTGCCCCCGAGCCAGCGTCCCCGCCATCCCACCTCCTCGTCATCAGCACCCGCTCTGCCCCATGCGGCCCCCGGGCCTGTCCTCCCTCCACCTTCCCTGCCCGCGAGCCAGCGCCCCCCCACCATTCCACCTCCTGGTCATCAGTACCCCGCTCTGCCCCACGTGGCCCCCGGGCCTGTCCCCCCTCCGCCTTCCCTACCCCTAAGCCAGCCCCGCTGGCCCTGGGCCCTGTGACTTCAGGGCGCCCTCCGGGGCTCCGTTCTGCCGGCTGGGTGGTGGGGCACACAGATGGGACTTCTCCCAGTCATTTGACCTCCTGTCTGATGACCGCCCCTCTCCAGGTCCCACCGGAAAAGGAGCCAGCCCAAGAAGCCCAAGCCGGAAGACCCCAAGTCGCCGGGGGAGGGGGCCACCGGGGCCGCCCTCCTGGAGGAGCCTGGAGGCTTGAAGGAGGAGGCGTCTCAGGAGGCCGACGCCGAGGAGGAAGAGGAGGAGCCCCAGCCAGCACCGCCACAGGGTCGGGAGGCTGAGGCCACAGAAGGTCAGTCATGGCCGGGGATCTCCGTGTGGCCAGCATTCACTGTGGCCACAGAGTCCCTGCTCTTAAGAGTCCAGTTCAGTTGCTTCCTTGGCCGAGTGGGGCGTCTCCGAAGGAGAGGGGTCAGCAGAGGCCAGGCTGCCCGACCAGACAGCAGACCGGCCGTCAGTGCGCAGGACAGGAGCGAGGGCCCTCGGTCGTGCAGGTGGCAGAAATGGAGGCCACCGCTCTTTGCACAGGGGTGGGGGGAAGGCGGCTCTCACACGCAGCCCCGAATGTCACAGGGCACACATGCGCTACGTCCCGTTTCTCTCAAGTTCAGAACACACGCCCAGCCAGACGGCGCATGGTTTAGGGGGAATTTGAGTCCGCGGAGGCAGCCGTAACGAAGGCCCCCGGACTGCAGGCCTCCACGCAAGAGTTTGTGGCCTCACAGCTCTGGAAGCCAGATGCCTGAGTTCCAGGGTTAGGACTTCAGAACGGGAATTTGGGGAGCACAGGGAGAAAGTATGGCTGAAATCAGCAGAGGAAATATAGTGCCCCCCGGCTGCCCCAGGTGGCTCCCTGCCGGTGGGGGTGGAGGGCACATGCGTGTTCCCAAGCAATGGGCCTCTAGGCCTTGCACCCCCATCGAGTATGCCCTGGGTTCTAAGAAATGCTGATGACCAAACACATATCCCATTAGATGGGTCCGCTGGCCAGAGCCTGGGCTGTGTTGGGTAAATCGTGGTTTCTCTGAGCTGGGCTCTGGGGTCCAGAGCCTGGTGTCTCAGTGTTTGCATTTGACCCCATAGGCCATGAAGTCACAGGGAGTGTGAGAGGGGAGCGTGTGATGTGGCCTGTTTGGGGGTCTGGCCCAAGGAGTTGGGAGACTCCATGGGGCGTCCCCGGCGGGGCTGGTGAAGGCTGGCACCGTGAGTCACCTGCCCCCGGGTGGCTGGCCGGGCCTGATGCAGAGCAGGCCGGGCCCTGTACTCCGGGCCTGGGCAGGCGGTGTGGCCTTGTCAAAGGAGAGACATCCTCCTGGATGCCAGGGCATGGGGTCAGGCTGGTGAGAGACAAGCTTCCTGTGGGGGTTGGTGGTAGGGAACTTGGTTTTAGCTTGACGTGGCTTTTTGCCTGAGTAGGAATGGCTCACTGAGGCCCAGCGGGTAGCCAGCAGGGACTCCTCGGCTGAGCAGTTCAGGTAGTCAGGAGAGACGAGGGTTTCAATGGGGCCCTCCTGGGAAGCGTGGAAAGGAGACCTCACAGCCAGTGACGTCTCTGCTCCCTCCTGAGCAGACTGGCCTGAGGCTGGCGGGGGGACAGCCGGGAGAAGGCTGGGCTTACCCAACTGCTTAGCAGAGGAATAATGGCTCTCTTTCATTAACTTAATTTTAACAGATCTTTGCCTAAATCTACTGACTCTTTAAAGGCAACTGCCTTCCACCCACGGCTGCCCACCACCTGGGGCATCACCGGCTCTTGGCTGCCTGTGCCCAGTCCCATTCTGGGGACACTGGGGGCCTGGTCTCCCCAAGTCTCGGGATTCTGAGTGAGAGCTGGCCCATCGAGTCCCCTTTCCCAGTGAGCCTTCGGCTCTTCTCCCATTTTCCCTTTCTGAGGTGGCTGCTGTCTAAAGCTGCGCGGGTGGACGTGGGGGGAGGCCCCATGTCCCCAGAGAGTAACACTAGCAAGCTGCAGACCGCACGCAGGCCGCCCAGAAGGGCCGGGTACAACAGACCCCTCCACCCCAGCATCTGCGGCCCCTGCCTGTCCTCGAGCCCAGTCTCACCCTGGAACCCCATCCACGTCTCGGGGCACGTGGACCTCGGGGCACGTGGACCCAGGAAGGGCGGGGCGCTGTCTGCTCAGGGCCGGCACACTCCCCCCTTCCAGACGTGCCATCCCTGCTCCACGCCAGAACCTGGAGGAAGAGGGATCGGGGGTACGTGGCCTCTTTAGAGAGGAAGCGGTCCATTTGGGCTGTTGGATGTGGCGGCCGCAGCCGAGAGCCCCATGCCACGCTCAGAACTGTCTTGTCGGCCATCCCCCAGCCGGTGGAGGGAAGACAACTGAATTCCTTGAATGAGCAAGTGCTCACCGTCAGGGGCGGCAGCCAACACACGTCCGGGGGACGAGCGGAAGATTTTAAAGTGCTTTCTGGCTAATGTCCCTAAAAGCTATAAGTGCTGAGGATAATGTCGTGCGCGAGCAGTAGGGAGTTTTGTTTTGGGTTTGCAAAGTGACAACAGTGAACGCTGTCACGCACAGCATGCTGCGGGAGGGGGTGGGCAGGCGCCTGGGGCTCTGCACAGGATGGGCCGGGGACTGACTGTCTCCAGGAGGAAGCTTCCTCCCACCCCTGACTTCAGGGGTCCTGAGCTGAAGGTAGAAAGCAGCCCATGTCTGCTGGGTTGTCAGGGGCTCCCGCCTGGAGGGTCATGGCCATCTCACAGGAGCTTACTCCCACCAGTGTCTTGGTGCGGCCACGGTCCTTTCTCGCAGCGGGGGCAGCGCCAGGACCCAGGAGTGTGAGTTCCATCACCAGGGTGTTTTCCCTCCCAGGTGGAGCTCGCAGCAAGGGACCCCACCCCGAGGGCCAGACCGGCTCTAGACCTTGGGCCGTCATCTCTTAGGGCGTCAAGGGGCTTGGCCCAGCCCCGGGGCTCAGGGTGGGGTCCCAGAGGCAGTCCACAGCCGTGGAGCCGCGGGGGTCGGACTGGCCTGACAGTGTGTGATGGGTGTTTGGGTGGCTGCACCCAGCAGGGAGTGGAGGCCAGGCCTGAGTGTATGAGGGTCTGTGCGTTACACTTGGACACCTGTCTGGTCACATGGGACACATGTCCCCAGCACAGTCCAGCCAGGACTCAGGCTCTGCGCGGGAAAGGCGTGGTGTCGGTGGGAGCGGCCTGGGCTCTGGGGACCAGGACTAGCTCTCCCAGGTTGGTGGGGAGGTCCCTAAAGAAGGGCAGCAACTTGGGGCACCACCCTGGTGGTCCCCCACCTGTCCTTCCACGGGCAGCATCCCTGCAGACATTGAGCTCAGGGGCCCAGACCTACCAGGCGCTCCGGTGAACTTTGGGGCCATAGACTTGTGCTCCCCAACCAGGCAGGCCTTTTGCATCTAAAGCTGGGGGTGGGGGGGAGTGCTTGGCCATGACTTAGCCCACCCGTCAAAAAAAGTGCTGAAAGACCCTCAGCTTGAGGGGGTGGGGGGTTCCTGCCATTCTCGGGGGAGGGGAGAGGCTCACGTGCTGGGGAGACACCTGGCTGGGACCCTCAGCCCTGTCTATGTGACTGTCGCCTGCTCCATTTCAAGGTCCCCTCAGCCCAGGCAGGTGAGGGGCTCGACAGGGTCCCAAGGGTGAGGCCCCTGCCCTGGGCCTGTGGTGGTCCGCGTGGTGAGGACAGAGCCCCGAGCACCCAGGTGTCCTTCCTGGCCGCTGGTTGTCCCCTAAAACAGTCCTCTGGGTGTCCCCTCCCCCCACCTCGTGGTTTCCCAGGGCCTAGGAGATGGGAAGAGGCCGGGCGTGTTCCTTTTTGACCCCAGAGCTTGCTTGAGAGAGTGAGCAGACGGTAAGTAGGTCCCACTGTCCTCAGGCAGGGGAGAGCTCAGCTTGATTCCCATTCCAGCGGTTTGCCCTATCAGGGCGAAGGAGTACTGAGTTTCCTTAGAGAACAAAGCCATTTATTGGAAAGTGCCTTTTACACAAATAGGACAGCCTTGTTGCCCTTTCTGTAAATTAGTAGAACCACTGACCTGCTTCGCCACTTGCCTGTGGGGCCTGATGTCCTGGGGCCCTGCGCCATCCCCCCCCATCTCTCCCTCCAGCCCCATCTCTCCGCTCCACATCTCCCCCTCCACGTCCCCCCCTCTGCCACCCTGTCTCCACCCCCCACGTGACGGCTCCCCCACATCTCTCCCTGCTCTGTCTCTCCCCTGGCGCCATCTCTTGCCCCCCACGCCTCTCCCTCCGATGTCTCTTCCCCACCTCCACACCCCCCCCCACCTCTCCCACCTCCACCGGCTAGCTTTCATTGCAGGGGGCCATCCGAGCCCGGCATCTGCAAGGGAGAAGTGGTTTTGTGTGTGGAGCAAAGTGTCTGTTATGTGCTTTCCTCAGCCAGATTACTCTTCCTGAGGTGCAGGTGGGACGGGGGCCTAGGGAGCAGTCAGGGCTCCTCCAGGCGGAGCGGCGCAGGGGGGAAAGAGTGGCATGGGCCCCTGCAATACTCAGGCCTGGGGTGTGAGCCAGGCAGGGACAGGCTCTCCTTTCTCCTTAGGACTGGTGTAAAACACGGGGGGTGTGCTTGCCGAAGACAGGAGAACAGGACAGCCTGGGCTGTCCCAGCAGCCAGGGCAGGGCTGGAGCCTGCAGATGGGATGCAGTGGGGAGAGGTGGGGAGGGCCAGGGGTCGGGCTTGGAGCCTCTGCGGGCTGACCAACTCATTCCGGGTTCCCCAGGAAGCCCTCAGTGTTGAGCAGACCAGACAGTCACTGCCGTCACTCCTTCTGTGGCTTCTTGCGCCTGGGAAACTGGGACGTACAGACGGGGGCCCGAGCTAGTGTGGCCATTCTCCAGTGCAGCAGGCCAGGTGCGAGGTTCCGGAGCTCACTGTTCCTGAGGGCAGGGGTGGCCCCTGATGCCGTGCATGCCTCGCCCCGAGCACAGCAGGCCTCTCGAAGGCCACCACCTCTGGAGTTCCCTGTGGCTGCTGTGACCATGACCACAGACTAACATTTACGCTCTGACTCCTGGAGATTAGTAGCCTTACATGGGTCTCACAGCTGTGGGCAGGGCTGGCCCTGGCCTGAGGTTCCCAGGGAGACTGTGTTCCCACCTTTTCCAGTTTCTGGGGGTAAGGCATTCTTGGCTCACAGCCCCTCTTCCATCATCAAAGCCAGCAGCGTGGCAGTGAGCCTCCCTCTGACCACAGCTGGGAAAGACCCCGGGCTTCTAGGGATCCCTGTTCGTACACTGGGCCCATCCGGGTCATCTCTCGTGCTGAGGTCCTTAACCCCATCTGCAGACTTCCTCACTCCGCTGCCGTGTCAGGCTCCATGTTCACAGGTCTGGAGCTAGGACCTGAGGATCTTTGGGGACCGTGATTCTGTCAAACTTACCACCCATTCGTTTTTATCTGATGTCCCGGCCCCCAGTTAAGATGCCGCTGCAGACACGCCTCGCCTCCCCCCCTCCCTACCCTGTCACCTGTCAGGAATCCCCCAGCATCGGCCCTCCGCGGCGGCCCTCCAGGCCCATCTGGCTCTTGTGTTCTGCTCAAGTGACCACTCTCATGGCTTGTCGGATGAGGTTTCACTTTTTAAAAATCGTACAGGCTGCACAAGTGAACCGTGGAAACTTACAGAACCGGATACCATCTTTTGTTTGCCACTCCCCCCCCCCCCCCAACCCCGGTCAGGAGCCCAGAACCACAAAGCAGCTCTTCCCAGCTGCTTTCTCACTGCTAGTTCCAGAAGGCCCTTGGAGCTCCTGGCAGTACCAGGAGGCCAGGGACCAGGGGCTACCCCAAGGCTTGGGCATGACTGGTTTCTGGCCACCTGGCAGGGTGACCTGGTAGCAGTTTGAACTTGCTGGAAGCGTGTGTTTTTTGGGGGAAGGTCACTTCCTGCCTCGGCCGGGGGGCTCTCAGGAGAGTGCGTGGTTGCTGGCCTCAGCTCTGACCTGTCTTTCTTCTTTCCCTGCAGAAGACGGGAGGGGCAAGCTGCGGCCGGCCAAGGCCAAGAGCGACAGGAAGAAGAAGAGCTATGGTTCCCCACATCCCCACCACCCCCTCTTGCCCCAGCTGCCGCCGCCCCCACCCACCCAGTTCCCTGCCGAGGAGGCGCCCAGGCTGCCGCCCCCGCTGGAGCCCCCAGTACTGGCCCCGGGCCCCGCGCCAGCTGAGGAGAACCTCCCACCGCCACCTCTCAACGTCGTGCCCCCCGAGGCACCTGGCGAGGAGCCAGAGGTGAAGGCGCGCCCCATCATCCCCATGCTGTACGTGCTGCCGCGGCCTGGCACGGGGTGTGACAAGGGCCGCGTGTCCTGCCAGCAGGCCTTTGAGCACTTTGCCCAGAGGGGCCCCACCTGGAAGGAACAGGCGGCCCCCATGGAGCTGACGGGTCCCGAGGAGGATGGCGGAGCCGGCGAGGTGCAGGTAGGGAGGCTGCGGCGGAGGGCCCTGGGGCTTGGGGGTCCCACCTGCCCCTGCTCCTGCCCGGCCCTGCTCGTCTGCAACAGCCCCCACGGTTCGTCACAGAAGTGCCACCGTGGCTCCTGGGGCCTCGCACCCACGACACAGGCCCGCTGAGAAGAGCAGGCCGTCCGCTTTTCCCCGATGGGCCGGGCTCTGCTGCGCCTGCGAGCCATGCCCTCCGCACATGCCCCCTGGTCTGCTTCCAGGCGCCATCCGCGTTCTCCAAGTTGAAGATGGAGATCAAGAAGAGCCGGCGCCACCCCCTGGGCAAGCCGCCCACACGCTCCCCGCTGACGGTGGTCAAGCAGGAGGCCTCGAGTGACGAGGGTGAGGCCCTCAGACCCTCTCCCCCACACGGAACGTCAGACCGAGCAGCCCCTCCCTGCTCAGCCTGCAGTGCTCCCCGCAGCCAGGCCCCGGCTGTCCCACAGAGACACCCCAAGGCGTGGCCCCCACCCCCATTTGCTCTGCTTCCCACCTTGGGGTGCTTGCTTTGGGCTGGTCCCAGGGCCTGAGACGTACACCGTGGCCTGTGAGGGGCAGGCTGCAGGTCACGGGGGCTCAAACCGCAGCCTGCCACCCAGAGCCCAAGACCACGGGGGCCTTTAACCTTCGTGTGCCTCAGTTTCCCTATCTGGAAAACAGGGACTGGCAGTCCTGTGAGGCATTCTGCCGGGAAGGTTAATGGAGCCGATGTCTAGAAGGCGCGCCATGCGGTGCTGAGCGCATGCTGGGTGCCGGGAATGCCGAGGCTGGGTTATGGCCCGTGTGGCTGTTTGTGCCTACGTCCCCCCCACGTACCTGCTCTCACACTCCTCGGGAACCTCTTCTGCCCCTGCTCAACTGGTGAAAGTTGAGCGGACTCTGTTCCTGCCGCAAGCTCCCCCCACCAGGCCTGGGCTGCCTGCCCTCTGCCCCTGCCCCCCCTTCCGTGGCCCCTGTGCGTCCACATCCCTAGCTGGCCCCCAGGCAGGCGAGGACCGCGCCTTCTCTCACGGGCTCTGCCGGGCTGCCTGGTGCAGAGTAGGCTCCCAGGCCAGCGAGCGAGTGAGCCGGAGGCCATGCCTGTGCCCCGTGTGCCGGCCGCACCCCCGCATCAGGGTTTGAGAAATGGTTCAGAGTCAGAGGATCACAGGGCTGGGCGGGCCTGAGGACTGCCCCGCAGACGGGTCCTGGCTCTGTGACCCCCATGCCCGTATGCGGGAGCAGCGCCGCAGCTGCTCCCAGAGCCACTCGTGACCTGACCTGTGGCCAGGCCGCCCGCCCAGCAGGGCTCTTCCTGGTGGCCCTTGGTGGCTGTGGGGAGGATGGAACAAACACGCTGTGGAGCTGGGGCCAGGATGCCGCTGAGAGCCAGAGGCACAGCCTCTTGGGGAAATCCTGCCGAGCCAGCTTCAGCCTGTCGTGTAAGACACACGTGGAGTTTACAGATCGTCTGGAGAGCACCTTCCATTCTGAGTCGGATCTGAGGGCTAGGGCGAGGAGGGGTTCTGGAGGCGCCGGGGATCGCAGGGCCAGAGCCCCCAAGAGTAGGGGGAGCTCACGGGAGGGCCAGACGCAGCTGGAGCCCTGCAGGCCCGTAAAGGCTGTTGTATCTTGCATCATTTCCAGAAGGTGCCTCCAGGGCTTCCCCCTCCCCCAGCCCGCGGGCCCCTCGGTGAAGCTGCGGCTCTTTGCTGTGAGACCACTGGGCCCCAGAGCCCAGCGCGTGTCCCGGGTTCTTTGGTGACAGAAGGCAGGCCAGCAGTTCTTGTCCCCTGCAGAGGGCCCGGGCCTGCGTGGGGCCTCCTCAGACAGAGCGGTCTTAGCCCTCGAGCCAGGCCCCGCCTCCAGCCCTCAGAAGATGGGCACATCCATCCCGGGGGTCTGTGCCGACCTCCTCCTCCCTCTCGGGAGTCCCAAGTCCCACACCCAGGACTCCAGGCCCCTGTCTGCTTTCTCTTCCCACCGTGCCTCGTTGGCCCCGCAGCTGTGAAGCTTGGCGCCTCAGGCACGAGTACCCCGCTTCTCAGGGTCGCCTCCTGCGGGGCCTTGAAGCTCAGCCCCGTGTCCTCAGGAAATGCAGTAATGAATGAGACATTGGGGGCTTGGGGCGTGGCTGGCTGGTGCGTGAGGCCAGCAGAGGCCACCAGGACAGGTGACAGGCGAGGTGGGGGAACGTCTGTTTGTGGCTTCCATCTTTCTACTGACACTATGTCACCGAGTGCGTCGGAGTGACACCGCCTTTCCTTGACTCCCGGCCATGGCCCTCTCTCGGGTCTGTTGAGCTCGGGGAGCCTGAGCCAGACCCGCCACAGCCGCGGAAGCGGGGACCTGTCCCCACCAATGCTCGCCGCAGGAATGGGCCCGCAGGGTGGGGAAGGCAGCTTCCTCTGGGCCTCCAGCCATGCCGAGGTTTCTCTCCGTCCCCTCCCGCCCTCCTGTTTTCCTCTAGAAGCCTTCCCTTTCTCCGGGGAGGAGGACGTGAGTGACCCCGAGGCCTTGAGGTCTTTGCTCTCCCTGCAGTGGAAGAACAAGGCTGCCAGTTTCCAGGCCGAGAGGAAGTTCAATGCCGCGGCCGCCCTGACCGAGCCCTACTGCGCCATCTGCACCCTCTTCTACCCTTACAGCCAGGTGAGCACCAGGCTGGCCCCGGAGCCCCGGGGCGGTGTCCGTCTGCACACGGGCACTCACTCGCTCCGCCTGACGGCGCTCTGGGAAGGGTGGTGGAGACCAAGAAGCTGTTTGCCAGAGGACCCATGGTGGGATGAGTTCGGAGCCTGGCCTGAAGGGCGGCCTGTGGGGCTCAGGACCGCCGCAGGGCAGTGGGGAGGAGGGGGAGCCTGGGGCATTTTGGGGCGCGTGAAGCCGAAGGCTCCCTTGGAAGGGCTGTAGGGAGGAGAGAGCCCGGTTTCCGAGTTTTACCGGAAGGGATTTATCAATGGGCCCGGACCAGGGCGGCTCGTGCAGGGGAGGGGCCTGGCCTGGAGGGGCACAGACAGCTGTCCTCAGGAGTGAGAGCAGCGCGGGGCTGGGCCCTGATGGCTGGAGCCGAGAGGCAGACTGGGGCCAGGGCAAGTGCCCGGCCTCACCCAGCAGGACTGACTTGTTCCCAACTGGGCCCCCCCTCTGTCCCGTTTCCCAGGTTGGGGACTTGGCCTCTCCCCGCCCTCTGTCTCATGCTGTTAGCCACCAGGTCCTGCCCGCTTAACCTCTGGCTCCTCCGTGTGGCCCCTCCCCCCACCCTGGCCTGCCTTCTAGCTCGCTCTTCCCTCCCCTGGCAGGGGTCCTTCCTGTTGGTGCCTCACTGAGGCCCGGGCATGTGTTCGGGAGGCCACTCTGGCCATGTGTTCCCTGGCTGCAGACTCCACCAGGGTCACCACGGGCCCCAGACTCAGTATGTTCCCATGGCCTTCCTCTGCCCTGATATCTGCCCCCCGCCACACACACCGTGACAACGTGCTCTGTGCTGACCCCCAGGGTCCCTCCCACCCACCTACCCAGCCCCCTGCCCTGCCAGACAGATTTCTCTTCATTCTTTGAGTCTGCCCAGCTGCCACCTCTTCCAGGAAGCCTTCCTGGGCCTGCTGTCCCCGTCACACCACACCCCAGGCTCTCCTACCCACATCTGCTCTTGCTCCAGCTCTGTGTTTATCAGCTCCTAGACCGTGAGTCTCTGGAAGACGGGATTCCGTCTCGGTTGATTTGGGTCCCTGGCTCCTAACCTAGTGCCCACTTAGCTGAGTGGCTCTGAGGTCTGGGCCCCGAGCCGAGGGCAGCATGCTTGTCTTAAAGGCACTGCTGCTTCACACTGCCTGGAGCACTGTCTCCATGCAGACGTGTGCAAACAGGACAGAACACGGACATCTTCTCCAGGCACGGCTGTTTTAGTGCTGCTGGGAGTCAGGGTGTCAGGAACTCCAGGCTGAGATGTGAATCTCCTTGAGTCTAGTGTCTAAATTTCATTACGCCCACACTTCTGGTGGGTTTCTGCTGTCAGAGCCCTTGGAGTCAGGGACCAAGCCTCACTTGTCCCATGAGGGTGACAGATGTCATGCCTGCACATTCTGTCTGCTTGGGAACCAGCTGGTCCCTTAACCCGAGGTGCCAGGCAGGGTGCCTCCAGCGGAGCACTTCCCTCCCGGGTCAGGAGTGGTGCAGTCTTCCTGCCACTGCTCTGTGGGTGTCCAGAGACGGGCCTGGGGGGTGTGCGACCTGGGTGCCGTGGGCAGGACGTTTTCATCATAATGTGTTCATGTGGTGGTAATCGGGGGGCTCAGTGAGGACTGGGGTATGGCCTTTATGGGACATATGTCAGAGGTGCAGAGAACACGCTGTATAGATTCACAGTGTCGGGTCGTGGTCAGGATCACAAGAACACACAGAGCAGGGGTGAAGGGCTGGGGGCCGCTGGTCTTGTGGGCGGGCTGGGCTCTAGAGCATACACAAGCAGACATCTGAATGTTCCTGGAAGTGGGAACGGTACATGCAAAGGCCCCGGGGCAGGATGGTACCTGGCTCCTGGAGTGTTGGAGGCTGAGCGAGGAGGCTGGTGTGGTTGGAGGGGCATGAGGGCTCAGGACAGCGTCCATGCCAGTGTGACCCTGAGTGGGGGATTTTCAGTGGGGCAGGACAGGGTCTGACTGTGTTTGAGGGCATCTCTTGAGGGTCAGGGTTGGGGGTGGGAGTGTGGGATGGGGGCAACTGCAGGAGAGAGTGAGGAACAGACCATGGGGGGTATTTGGGGCCAGCAGAGGGCATTAAGGGTGGCCACAGTGCCTGGCCTGCTTGGCCCACGTCAGGTGGCCCGCCCGCCCATGTTGGACTCCCCACTGAAGGTGGCCCCCTCTTCCTACAGTCCCTACAGCCCGAGAAGGAGGCTCCCCAGGCCTCCCTCGGGGAGGGTCCCTCGGCTGCTCCTCCTTCCAAAAGTGGCCAGAAGACACGGCCACTGATCCCTGAGATGTGCTTTACTTCCGGTGGTGAGAACACGGAGCCCCTCCCCGCCAACTCCTACATCGGTGACGACGGGACCAGTCTGCTCATCGCCTGCGCCAAGTGCTGCCTGCAGGTCCACGCCAGTGAGTCCCGGGCTGGGCCGGGCCGGCGGCAGACTGCTATGCGCTCTGTGGCCCCTCCCCAGGTGGCCCCCCTGCTTCATGCTGTGGCCCCCTCCCCGGGTGGCCCCCCTTGGGTCTGCAGAACCAGCAAGCCCCTTCCCTCCGGGCTGCTGTTTGGGGGGCGGTCCCAGTGCCTGGCGTCATGGGGTGGCCTTCCCCCTGGCTGATTCTGACAGTTCCACTGAGGCCTGTCCTCCCCTCAGGGCTCTGGGCAGCAGTAGCAGGAAACGAGGTGCCCATCACCTCATTTAAAAGTGCTATGATACTGTTAAAATCCTCACTTTGGGGCAGGGGTCAGAATCGATGGTAAAGCTGAGGTTCTAGAGTGGTCCGGGGGATCCCATCTCTCTCTGCCATGGGCGACCACCCTCTCCCAGACCTGAGGGCCCGACGTAGCCCGAGACAGGAAAATGGATGTCTGCCCCTTTCTCAGGCATGAGGGGCAGCAGGTGCGAGCTGGAGCTCCCAGGCCAGGAAGGAAGCTCTCTGGAGCCGTTAGCCCCGTGGGCTGCCCAGCAGACGAGGCAGCCGTAGCTGTCTACACAGCCCCTGCAGAGGCCCGCCCCGAGCTCATCTTGTCCCCTGGCTAGGAGCCTGTTTGCTGCTCTGCCTTGCTGAGCCCAGGTGTGAGACGTGCTCCTGGGCGGGCGGGCCCCCAGGGGATGGCGGTGCAGGCCCAGGCCAAACCCCCCTCCTCGATGCCCTCTCCCCATTTCTAAACCAGTACCAAGGTCCTAAGCAAACCCGGATCCCCCAGAGCCTCCAGTTTCTGGTTTTGTGAGCAGCGATTGTGCCTGACCGCAGGGCCCAGCGGGCTCCACGATGCCTTCTGAGCTGCAATAGCCGCGAGGCCCCCTTTCCGTCGTGTACAGCTCCGTGGTCACTGTCCCGGCTTCCCAGCCTCCCCCGGCCAGCAGAGCCTGGGCAGGGCCTCCAAAACTAGACTGGAGACAGCAAGGGCTGCCCGGCAGGGGCCCTGCTCTCCTTCCCCCTACTTGAGTTCCAAATGAGCCATTTCCAGACTGTTCCTGCTGCGCGCAGTGGCCTGGATTCAGGGAGAGAGAGCAGGGAGAGCAATTGCCCTAAATGCTGCCGCTGAATTCCAGAAGGCCCCGTGGACTCTGCATGCGGCCTGGCGACAGATGCTGCCCGTCTCAGCTGCTCCCTCCCCTGTCTTGCAGGTTGCTACGGCATCCGCCCTGAGCTGGTCAATGAAGGCTGGACGTGTTCCCGGTGCACGGCCCATGCCTGGACTGCGGTAACTCACCCCTGCAGCTGGGTGGTGCCCTGAAAGCCGTGGAGGCCTGGGGGCGGGGGTGGGGGGTGGGCCTGGGACACGGGCTCTGACCTGGTCCCCAGGGTGACCTCGGGCTGGCCGCCTCGCCTCCTTGGGTCTCGGTTTCTTCAACCTTGGCAGCGAGGGGGTAGAGCCCAGTGCACCCCCCAACCCTGGCCAGTCCCTGCCGTGGCCGCTAGTTTGAAATGTAAGGACCGCGGGCAGGGGCCAGAGCAGACCCCAGGGCAGAGAGGCACAGCTCTGCCCCGCACCCCCTCACCGTGTGGTCGTCCGTTTCCCGCAGGAGTGCTGTCTTTGCAATCTCCGGGGAGGAGCCCTGCAGATGACCACTGACCGGAGGTGGGTGGCAGGGGCTCCTCCTGGGTGTGTGGCCTTGGGCCCAAGGCGTGTGGGGGGACCAGGAGGAGCCGCTGGCCCAGAATGTCCCTTAAGGTCCTGTAAGTCCCCACCAGCCAGCGGCACAGGGGTCGTGGGGGGCAACAGCTGTGAGATGACCCGAGGGCCCAGGGGTGGGGTGCACCCATGAGTCCTCACCCTAGCCTGCCCCTCTGCCCCCCCGCCCCCCGCCAGGTGGATCCATGTGATCTGTGCCATCGCTGTCCCCGAAGTGCGCTTCCTGAATGTGATGGAGCGCCACCCCGTGGACATCAGCGCCATCCCTGAGCAGCGGTGGAAGCTGGTAGGTGCCCGACGCCTTGCCCCATGGGTGCAGGGTGGTCACCCGGGAGCCAGAGGCCGTTGGTTGCAGTTCGGCCAAACCAATGTCTTTTCAGAGGCGCAGCAGGCCCCTGGCTTCCGGGGTCTCTGTGCAGAGACGTCCGCCGCACAGCCAAGCAGTGTGTGCAGCTTGTGCCTTCCCGTGTAGGGGAGGCTGCCCTCCCCCTGCCCTGGGCTTGTGTAATTACCGTGAGCTCGGCACTCAGACAAGCCTCCCGTTGCACCGGGCAGCGTCACTAACCGTGGCACGCTGTCGTAGGGACGGCAGAGCGCGCGGCTTGCTCCTTGTGCGTGACAGAGCTTTACACGCACTGACCCGCCACCGCCCGGCCCCCTCCCTTGGCCCCCGCAGCCACCCTTCTGCTCTCCGCGTCCGGGAGTTGGACTCTGAGTGGGGTCATGCAGGATGTATTCTTCTGGGCGTAACAGCCAGTCTGTGTGCTTGCCGATGGCAGGACTTGCTTCTCCTGTGGCTGAGTAATATTCCATCGTGTGGACACGTCCCATCTCTGTTCCTCCCCTGGTGGGCGCGGGGCTGTCTCTGTGTTTTGGCCGCCGTGGGCAGTGCTGCCGTGAACACGGGCCGGCAGATACCTTCTGGAGATGCGGTTTTCATTTCCTTTGGGTAAACCCCTACCGTGGAATTACTGGATCGTGTGATGGTTCTGTTTTTTTGTAACATTTTTTTAAAGTAATCTCTATACCCCACTCGGGGCTCGAACGCACACCCTGAGACCAGCCGTTGCGTGTTCCACCTCCTGAGCCAGCTGGCGCCCCCGGGGGTTGTATTTCTCACTGTGTGAGGCCCCTCCGGCCTGTTCGCAGAGCGGCTGCACCCGTTTGCACTCCCGCCAGCCGTGTGAGAGGCTCCCCTTTCTCCGCGTCCCGGCCGACACCTGTCGTTTCTGGCGGTGTTGATCTTAGCCGTCCTGACAGGCATGAGGCGGTATCGCGTCGTGGTTCTGATCCGTATTTCCCTGCCGATAAGGGACGGTGAGCATCTTCCCCCGTGCCTATTGGCCACCTGTCGTCTTCTTTAGAAAAATATCTGTTGAGGTCGTTTGCTAATTTTTAAATTGGGGGTTGCTCTTTTTCTTGCTGCGGAGCTGTAGGAATTCTATAGCAGGCCCCTCTTGACGCCCATTGCACTTCCCTCTGCAAGGAGCACACAGCTCGCCTCGGGTGGAGCGTGGCCTCGAGGGGCTCCCACCACTTCCTCTCACCAGTGATGGTTACCCTGGGGGAGCCCCTGGGACAGCAGGCGGGGTGGGCAGAGTGTGACTGTGAACACGCCACCGGCCAGCCACGTGACTTTGGACAGATCCCTTGGCCTCTGCGGACCTCGGCCTTCCCATCTGTACGCTGGGCCGCCGTGGCCTCCTGCGTGGCGAGCAGTAACTGGGCCCGACCGCCCGGCACGGGCTGAGCCATCTGCGCACCAGCTCCTGCTCTCAGGCCCGTCCTTGCTGTGACTTCACGGCTTTGCTGCAGACGTGTGGGGCTCTGCCAGGGACGTGTGTCGTGGCACCTGACAGCACCGGCTGCTTTGCCCAGCTGGTTTATTTGCCGGCTGCCGTGGGCGTTCTGAGGGTGCTGTTCCTCCAGGCTGCGGGCGGGCAGGAGGCAGAGAGGGCTTCGGCCAGCAGGCCTTTCAGGGAGTCCTGTGGGGACATGGCGCTTGGAGCCCACAGGTGCGGGGTCCCCTGGCAGAGTGGGGCAGCCGGAGGGAGCCCGTGTGGGAGGGGCGGGGGGCCTTGGCCGCGGAGTATGCGGTGGCCGGCGCCAGCCCTGCCGGGTGCAGACAGGTGATTAGGAAGAGGCCGGTGGCCTGCAGGTGATCCTCCAGGAGCGCGGCCGTAAAAGGCTTCATTATTCAGGTGGAGGGATGGTGCGGCGCGCCGTGCCCGTGATAGATCCTCCCTCCCAGACGCTTTATGGATCATCTGACATTTCCAGCTTGCAGCCTCTTCATTACCAGCACTTGTAACGATGAATTAAAAATCCTTCTACACGAGGCTCACTTGTACTGCCTAATGGAGCCTCGCAAGGAAGCCAGCAGTTAACTCCTGCTTGCCCAGCCACCCGCCCACCTTCCAGGGCCACATGCTGGCCACAGGCTCAGGGATGGTCACTCCTGGTCATCTCCGTCCATCTGTCCCCATGACTACTTGCCTCTGGCCCTGGGCGCTGCAGGTGTCCTGGCTAGCGGGGGCGGCCCCGTCCATACCGTGGCTGTGTCCAGATGAGCTTTCGGGTTAGCCCGATCCGCGCCCGTGCTCCCTCCGTCACCAGGCTGGGATGATCCCCAGAGGAACTTTGAGGTCTGGCGGGGTCTCCCGAGTGGGAAAGATCAGCTTGTGGGGGTGGTGGAGGCAAGGCAGGTGGGGGGCAGGTGCTTTGAATCCGTCCTGCCCTCCTGTCGGCCCTACTTTGAGGTGGAGGGGCTCACATCAGCCAGCGTGAGGAGGGAGGCAGGCATCTGCCAAAGCAGGGTGGCGGGTGGGCGTGAGAGGCAGGCTGAGGACATGGGACCTGGTGTGCATGTGTGATGGGGGAGAGTGTCTGCAGGTGGGAGCAGCCTCCCCGGCCAGCGTCACACCCACCTGTGGCCCCGGCCCCCCCAGACCGCTGCTCTGCACCAACGTCTGACACACCCCCTGCACCCCCTTCTGCAGCCTCCAGGGGAGACCCAGATGCCCAGCACCAGGGGCTCCTGACAGATGGCGCGGCGGGGGCCTGGCCCGCATTCTCACTGGTGCGGAAGTTCAGAACGAGGGGTCACTACCCGCAGGCTGAAGTGCTTTGTGCCGTCAAATGTAGCCGTTGGGTTCCCCCAGGTCTCTACCGTGGGGCCGGCCCGGCTCTGCCCCGGGGGGTGCGGCAACGCTGCTCGATGCCCCACTGGCTTTGTGGCGGGACCTCCGCTCCCTGCCTTGGGGCTGCTGTGAGCCTCCCCGCCTGTGCGAGGAGGCCCCGTGCTGGAGGGTTAATGCCGCCCTGCCTGCCGTGTCCACGCCTGTCCCTGCAGGCTGGCGGGATTAGGTATTGACAGTTTAATAATGAGATCTCATTGCCATCGATCGGCGTCGGCCGCGCTCCTGCGGCGCCCTTTGCTGCGCTGGTTATCTGGCTTTTGAACATGGTTTACAGAGCGATAAAGGCCCGCTTAGTAAATGCTCAGAGTGAGGGCGCAGCAGGCCTGGGGGGTAGGGCTGTCCCACCTCGCGGACTCTGGGGGGGGCGGTGGGGAGCAGCCTCGTGGAGGAGGCAACGACACGGTGCCTTATATTCAAAATCGAGGTAGAATTTCCCATTTTAAAGCGTACAGTTGAGTAGCTTTTAGTACATTTCACAGAGTTGGGTAACCATCACCATGCTCTCGTTCCAGAACATTCTATCCAAAAAGAAACCCTGTCCCCATCAGCTGTCACACACACCCCCGCCTAGCCCCCAGCCCCCACGAGCCCCCTTCCCGTCCATGGAGGAGCCTGTTCTGGACGTGTCACACACATGGACTCACACCACATGGCCTTCTGTGTCCAGTTCCCTCCCTGAGTGTCGTGGGCTCAGGGTCCGTCCCCAGGAGCAGTGCCTGTCGGTGCCTCGCCCCTGTTTGTGGCCGAGTGAGGCTTCCGTGCGTGGCTCTCAGTGCCTGTTCCAGGCAACTCTGCAGAGAGGGTGTGTGGAGAAGGATCCAGAAGTGCTCCTGGGGGAAGCCACTGGCTGGGTTTGGGGGGCTCTCCCCCAAGGTCAAAACCCCCGGCCACGTGGAGCTCTGTGGGCTTTGCCCCCCGTGCCTCCCCCCACTCCACCCGCGGGGACCGCTGCCTTCCAGCCCTGGGTCTCGAGGGCCATCCCGGGGAGACCTCCCAGCCCCATTTTCTCTGCCTGTGCCCCCCCCAGAAGTGCGTGTACTGCCGGAAACGGATGAAGAAGGTGTCGGGCGCCTGCATCCAGTGCTCCTGTGAGCACTGCTCCACCTCCTTCCACGTGACCTGCGCACACGCCGCCGGGGTCCTCATGGAGCCTGACGACTGGCCCTACGTTGTCTCCATCACCTGCTTCAAGCACAAGTCAGGGGGCCACACCGTGAGTGCCCAGCCCGCCCCCGCCCGCCCCACCGCCGGCTGCCTGCGCCCTGACGCAGCCGTGTCCCTGCCGCGCCAGGTCCAGTTCCTGAGGGCCGTGTCCTTGGGCCAGATGGTCATCACCAAGAACCGCAACGGGCTGTACTACCGCTGCCGGGTCATCGGCACCAGCACGCAGACCTTCTACGAAGTGAACTTTGACGACGGGTCCTACAGCGACAACCTGTACCCGGAGAGCATTACTGTGAGTGGCACGGGGCGACGCGGGAGCGGGGAGGTGGCCCGAGGGGCTGCCCGGGATGCCTGCAGGGGAGGCACCGCCTGGTTCTGCGGACACAGGGCCGAGGGCAGTCGGTTCTAGACGAGCTTGCAGCCAGGGGGCCCCACGCACCCAGGCCCCGGCGCCCACACGCTCGCCTCAGGAGTTGAGGCCCAGCACGCCACCTGCCTCCTCGCCGCCAACACCCAGCAGTTAGGACGGATGAGCGTGCCAGGCGTGGCGTGGGGGGGGGGGTGCTAGCGACCCACCGAGGCCAAGGGTGCCCGGGGCCTCACCTCCTGCTGCCTTCTTCCCCTGCAGAGTAGGGACTGTGTCCGGCTGGGACCCCCACCCGAGGGGGAGTTTGTGGAGCTGCGGTGGGCGGATGGTAACATGTACAAGGCCAGGTTCATTTCCTCCGTGACGAGCCACGTCTACCAGGTGAGCGGGCCTAGGGGGCAGAGGGGCGGGTCCTGGCCAGCTCCTGCCTGCCCAGTGTAGACGGTCCGGGCTTGTTACATCTATAAGCTGGAAGGGTCTCAGTTGTCCGGTGTTTTCCCCATAGAGAGGTCTTCCCGGTGTGTGCGTGGCAAACAGCATACGCGATGTAACATTTACTGTGATAAGCATTTGTAAGTGTACAGTTCAGTGTCCCTGGGTTTCTTCCCATGATTGTGGAAGAGAAATTACTTAGCAGCCTGAAATCTTGGAGGAAAATCACCCACATTCCAGCCGCCAGAGTCGACGGCCGCTCCTCCGCGGCTGTTCTGCTTTCTGTTGTGTTCGCCAGCACCCTTCTCTCTCTGTATCACATCCCTTTTCCTCTCGCTGCCTTTCCACGATGAGTGGGGGCCCCCTGGGGGTGGCGCCCCTCAGCGGGAGGCAGTGGAGGCCACCCCTGAGAACTACGCCCCTTTGCAGGTGGAGTTTGAGGACGGGTCCCAGCTGATGGTAAAGCGTGGGGACATCTTCACCCTGGACGAGGAGCTCCCCAAGAGGGTCCGGTCGCGGCTGGTAAGTGGTGTGGCCCAGCCAGGTGGGGGCGCTGTCCCCAGAAGCCCTTAGCAGCCCTCAGGGAAGCGCCCGTCTGAAGGGGCTTGACCTCCCCTTCGTCCTGCTCGTCCGTGGAGGCAAGGACGGCTTGCAGGGCTGGTGACAGCCCCGCCAGGAGGACGCAGCCCCGCAGGAGCCTGGCCCCCGGCCACTGTGCTCTGTGGCAGCCGCCCGAACATGAGATCCGCCTCCGGAGTTGGTGGCACGACCATAGCCGCTTTGGCAAAGCTCACCCCCTTGCCAAGGGGTTAGTGAGGCCCGGGGTTGAGGGATGGTGACTGGCCTTTTCTCCCAGGCCTTTTGCGGTTGGCTTTCTTTCGTGTTTAATCCAAAGGCAAGGTTTTGAGGAGCAGGCGACCGTGGCGGTCGGTGGATGACCTCAGAGTAAGAGCTGGTGCGGTCGCACCGCTGGCCTCAGACCGAAGGTTCCCGCGGGGAGGGACGGGGCTCGCCGGACCCAGCCTGGCTGGGCTGCTCCTTGTAGCCACCGTCTGGTGGGACAGACCAGGCTCGGGCCGCCCGCTTTCCTGGGGGCTGGGGGCTGGGGGTGGAGGGCCCCTGTCCCTGGGCCCTGCCTGCTGGGAGGCTCACACGCAGGACTGGGGGTTCACGCAGAGGCAGGAGTGCTGAGCCACACCCCTGGTGACCGGTGTCACTCTCAGAAGGTCACTGGATAAGGGACGGTGGCTCAGGGCCCTTGGCCCCCAGCGGGATGGGCGTGTGCCCTGCCAGGTGCCCAAATGGAGCCCCCCTGTCAGTCTGTCGGGGCTGCTGTCATGAAGCCCCACATCTGGGGGCTTACGGTACAGACGGCGTTTCTCACGGTTCTGAAGGCTGCACCTCTGAGATCAAGGTGTGGGCAGAGTTGGTGGCGGGGACCGTGGCTTCTGGTTCACGGATGCCTCCTTCTGGTGTCCTCTCATGGCTGGAGGGAGAGGGAGAGTTCCATGGGGTCCTTTTGATTTAAGGGCACTGACCCCATTGCCGAGGGCCCCCCACTTCCTGATACCGGCACCTTGGGGGAAGGGCTTGGACAGATGAATCTGGGGGGACGCAGACTTTCCGCCCACAGCGCTGCCCCGCTAACCCCTGTGCTGTCTGGTCTCCTGCAGTCGCTCAGCACAGGGGCACCTCAGGAGAGCACCTTCTCGGGGGAGGAGGTGAAGGCCGCCAAGCGCCCGCGGGTGGGCACCCCGCGCGCCCCCGAGGACTCAGGGCGGAACCCGGACTACCTAGCGTTCATGGAGAGCCTCCTGCAGGCGCAGTGCCGGCCCGGGGCCCCCTTCTAGGACAGCCGGCTGCCCGGCGACCCCTCGGCCCAGCAAGGCAGGCGGCGGCGGGCCCTGGCGTTTGCTTGCTGTGAATTCCCGTCCTCGCCTCCCCCGGCCCCAAGAGGCTACCTCCGCGCGCGGCTGCCCCGCTCTGCGGCGACAGGAGCGAGCAGGACACCGGCGCGCGGCCCGGACTCAGGGAGCAGGGCCACGCGGGCTCTGGGGGGCCGGCCGGGGACTCGCGCCACCCCCACCACTCAGATTCGTAAACCATGTAAGCTCTTCTTCTCGAAAAGGTGCTACTGCCTTGCCTGCCTCCTGAGCAGCCTTTGAGATTGTGACTCCTGTACATACGTCACCTTTGTGAGGCTCTTTCTAGAAACACCTGTTGTTTAAAAAAAAAAAAACATGAGAAAAAAAGGAAAACAAAGAAAAGGAAAAAAACCCCCAAAGTTGTTTTCTAGATTTGTGGCTTTAACAATGAAACAAAACAAAACAAAACAAAACAAAAATGTTCTTTTTCTCAGAACCAAGATACGCCGAGGGAGATAAAAGCATCTCGTTTTTTTTTTTTTTTTTTGTCGTTGTTTTAAAACCTCGCTCGACTCCGCGAGCAGCAGGGAGGGGCCTGGGAGGCCGGGCAGGGTGACAGGGAAGAGCGTCGGCCTGTCCCTCCTCTCCCCGGACTTGGCGAAGGTCTGGGCGGCTGGCACCGCCTCCTTGACCAGCGCCTGCACCCGTCGCTCTCTGCACCGACAGGAGGAGGCCGGCCACGCCCTTTGGGGGCGACTGCTGGCCGCGGGGGTCCAGGAGCCCCCCTCCGGTCCGCGCACGCCTTCGCAAAATAAACACTCTCTCTTCTGGTTTGCTCCATCTTTTGCTTCTTCCCCTCGTGAGAACCACTGCACGGCTGAGGCCTCCAGTGTTTGCAAACGGGCTTGGTGCCCACAGAGTGTCCCCAGCGCTGCCCGGGCCTTCCATGGGCCTCCCAGCAGGTGCGTGGCTGGCTGCCTTTGGCCGTCTGGAGAGGGAGGACACGGGGCCACGCGGGACTCCCAGGTGACCCAAGTGTAGCCGTTCCCTGTGTGGGCGAGTTCTGTGTCCCTGGGCTCTGGCCACCCAGGTGCCCCCTGCGTTGGCTGCTGTCCCACGTGTGCAGGGTTGCCCGCTTTGGTTCCCGAGGGGCCGGCGGCACCCTATGTCCCGTTTGGGAAGTGCGGACTTGTGTGTCTGGGGGACAGCAAGAGAGAACCAGACCCGCCTCCTGAGAGCTGTGGGTCGGATTGGGTCGGATTTATGAGAGCGTGCCTGTGAGGGGCTTGGGACCCCCGCCCCCTGCTGTCCTGCCCAGGGACTGACAGCATAATTTTGCTTGTGTAAAAAAAAATTAAAAAATAAAAAAAGAGTGTTCTGATGGTTTCCAGGCCAGAAAGAACTATTATAAGGAGAACGGAAAGAATGTAAATGAGCCGAGAACCTTTCATTTCCTTGGTGGGGGGCGGGGGGCAGGTGCCCCTGGAGCGGGGCAGGGGCGGGAGGTCCGGAGGGGAGTCAGCCGGGATGTGGGGGTTTCCCTCTGCATGCAGCAGCCCCGCCCAGATGCGGCACTGTGTTCATATGTAGTTTGAAAATGCTATTTATATTGTAAAGAACAAAAGGAAGCGAGCTGGCCCTCTGGGTCAGAGGAGGGGGCCAGACCCAGGGGGTCTTTCTGGGTCTAGGGTGACGGCAGACGGGCTGCAGCTCGGCAAAGGGGAAGTGCACATCTCCCCACAAAGGTATATCCGTGTCTATGTACAAAAACGAGAAACAGAAAAACCCACCCACCCTGATTTTTCTCCCACCCGAGATTAAGGATGCGCTGTATTTTTGCCTAATTTCCCTGCCTCTAGGTTCATAATGAATTAAAGGCTCGTGAGCGCTGCGGATTACAGCTTGCTGTCGTGGCGGTGTCTTCATTTCTGGGGGGCGGGGCTGCTGGGAGGCGGGAGGGCGTCTCCTGGGGGGGGGGGGGCGTGCTGGGCCACCTGCTGCCAGACAGAGCCGAGGGGAGACCTCCCCAGGGTGGTGCAGGTGGGAGTGCGGCCTGGCCCCTCGGCTCCCGCTCCCAGCTCTGGATGAGGCAGTCCCTTCCCCGGCCCGTGTCTGTCCGTGGCTTGTGTCCCGCAGACCCCTCCCCAGAGGCTGTCGGGCTCCACTCGCAGGCTGGGGGAAGCGGTGGCTGGGGCAGTGGGTCCCCTCTGAAAGACAACTCTGCCTTTGACCCCTTGCTTGTCCGGGGCGGGTGGCCACCCTCCCACTGTCCTCCTGACCACCCAGTTCCAATGGCATCCGAGCCAAGGAGCACACCAGACCACGGGTCTCCCAGGCCCAGGATGAGACGGGGCCCCTCCCTTCATGAGTGTGCCACTGACCCCACGGGTCCTGAGTGTGTGGTACCAGTGTGGCAGGTCTCATCCCCGTCCTCATGGAGCCAGCAGGACTCAGGGAGGCAGCCGGTAAGTATGGCTCAGCAGGCGAGGCGGAAAGAGCAGAACAGGGAGAAAGGAGATGATGGAGTGTCAGCAGGCATGGTCTGTGCAAAGGTCCTGGGGCAGTACCAGGCCTGGTGTGTTGGAGGCCCATGTGGCTGGAGCAGAGTGGGTGAGGGGGAGAGAGAGGAGGGGAGGACGGGGAGGAGATGGGGACGGGTTGTGCGGGACCTTGGGGACCCCAGGGAGGACTTGGGCTTTTACCTTGAGGGAGGTGGGAGCCCTGGAGGGCTGTGGGCAAAGAAGGGCCCACCTGACTGGGTTGCTCATGGGCGTCCTCTGGTGGCCGCTACGGGGAGGCTGGACTGGGGCCAGGGGTAGGGGGTAGGATGAAGGCAGGGCTGTGCTGAGTGCCTGGAACGGTGGTTTTGCCACAAACGGATGAGGCAGGCCCGGGGCAGGGGAGACCAGCTTAGACCTGAGCGAAGACGCCACAGGTAGACCCACGACTGGATACGCTAGTCTGGGGACAGGGGAGGGTGGACCGTGGGGCCTTTAGGCAACACCAGCGTGCGGGTGATATTTACTGGATGCTTGACGTGGGGACCTGGGACTGGGCCCCGGGGAGCTGGCGTGGGACAGTGGGGACCCCAGACGGGGTGCCCATCTCTGGGCCTCGGTTTCTCTCCCCAGTGTGGTCGTCCTTGCATGGCAGTTCAGCCCTGAGCAGCTCTTTCCTTGGATAAAATCAGCCACTGCTGCCCTCATCCTGCTTCTCAGATCCTCCTTTTCAGGGAGCCCCTGCCTGCAGCCTCCTCTCAACAGCTCCAGGACTCAGTTTCCCCTTCTGCTACAGGGACCTCTGTGGCCCTGACTGGACAGGTCAGCATCGTCCCCGGAGGAGCCTCCCAGGGGCCTGGCAGCCACAGTCTGTTCTCGGCCCCGGGGAGGGTCTGGCATGGCCACAGAGGGCCCACCGCCTCCCCCACTCAGACGGGCGGCTGTGCAGAGCCCATGGGGGTCCCGGGCGCCCGAGGACAAGGGAAAGACAGCTGCTGCTTCTCTGGAGTTTGGGGTTCAGGAAAGCAGGGGGACCACAAACACAGCTTTGACACGTGCCCGCACGGACCGGAACAGGCAGAGACGCAGGGGAAGCTGGTGGTCACCGAGATCTGTTGGAGACGATGTCCAGAACACTCTTCTGGGAGGTGATGTCTAAAGGATCTGACCCCTCAAGGGACAGCCCATCAGGAAGACTCGGGACAGGTGCCTGACGTGGTGAGTACACTGTCCTAGGACCAGGTTTGGCGGCCTGTAGCCCCTGGGCCAAGCCTGGCCTTCTCCCTGTCTTCGTAAATAAAGCTCTATTGGCCCACAGCCATGCCCATTCATTTCGTTATCACCTGGGTGGCTTTTGCCTGCAGCAGCGGGGCTGCCCTGCCTGCAAAGACAGACACATTCAGCATCTGGCCCCTTACTGAAAACAAATGTGTTCATCCCAGACCTAGAGTGGGCGGGAGGCTGCCGTCACTACGTCCCCTCTGGGGGCAGCCCTCGGGGCCCAGACCCATCTCATCTCTCAAAGGCCCCCAGTTAGGCCACCTGCACCCTAGCCCCCCACCCCCTCCAGGAGCATGGTAGAGAGAGAGGCTTGGACCAAAGACCCCTCCACCCATCCATCATCCACCTGCTGGGGGGCTCTGGCCTCAAAGCCTCTGCACCCAACCGTGGCCCGCGGCCAAGCCCTGCAGGCTGCCCCCCGCCCCCCAAGTCACCACCTTTGGCAGAGGACAGCAGACAGGCCTCCATTGACCTCTGCGGTCTGGGACCGCTGCTGTCACAGTTCGTGGCTTTTATGATGGTGCTGGAACCTTTGCGCGGCAGCTCTCCCCCCAGTCTTGTCGCCAGCCTCCCCCGCGTCCCCCAGGCTGCCCGCCACCCCTGAGAGGCCCATCGGGGACAGAGAGTCACAGCCACCAGGGAGAGCAGCCTCCCAGAGACCCCAAGGCCCCACAGGCCGGGCACAGAAAGCAGCGGGGCTCACAGCAGGAGGGACAGGCCATGGAGCGCTGGGGACACTCGCCGGTGAGCATTATTTGTAGATGAGATCTACTTCGTGCTTCTGCTCCATTAACAGAGAAAAGAATTATTTGGTGCCTCGGGCAGCCCAAGGGGCGGCACTTGGCAGCAGGGACTGGGCCAGTGAGAGTGAGTGTCCAGATGCCCGGCGTCCCCTCCATGTAGCTTCCATCCTGGCCATTCAGCAAGCGACAGGGACAGATGACTCCCTCCCGGCAGCCTGCACAGGGGAGAGGCAGGGAGGGACCTCTCCCTCTCACCCCACTAGCCCCAGCAGCCCTTCCGAGTGGCCCCTGCTGGCCCCTGGACACTCGTGGCTCTGTTTTCCCAAATCAGCTTCCTGGGGTCGTGGTCACCAAGGACCATGAACTGAGTGGCTTAGAACAGCAGACACGTATTCTCTCAAAGTCCTGGGGGCCAGTTGTCTGAAATTCTGGTGTCGTGGGGCCAGCCTCCCCCTCCGCTCCCCGGAGTCTCCCAAGGAGGACCTTTCCTGCGTCTCCCTGCTTCGGTGGCCCCAGTGTCCCTTGGCTTGTGGCTGCATTGGCACATGACCGCCTCCCTGTGTATGTGTGTCCTCCCTGCTCTCTGTCTCCTGTGTCCGTCAGCCTTTCCTTTGTAAGGGCTCCAGGCGTGGGCTTTGGGGCCACCCGGGTAGGGCAGGATGCTCCCCTCATCCCAAGACCCTTAACTACATCCGTGAAGACACTTTTTCCAAATAAGGTCGGAGGCACTGGGAAGTAGGGCGGGGCGTGTCTTTGGGGACCCCCGGTCAAGCTGCTCCAGCATCCCATCCCCCCCGAACCCGGTGGTCCCTGCTCTAATTGCCCGATCCCCCCACTTGAGTGTGAGCCCCATGCGTGTAAGGACCCACCACGCTGGACCCAGGGCCTGGCAGGGGCATCTTTGAGTCCCGGTGTTGGCAGGGGGCTCCCGAGAGCCTTGGGAGGCAGGGCGCCTAAGGGGGCAGGTGGGAAAGGGTCTCGAGAAATGCGGCGTGGGAGAGAGTAGCAGGGTGGGCGGGCGGCCTCCGGGCATGCCCTTCGGAACAGCTCAGACGGACAGCACCGTCCTGGGCCATGCACCACGCACGGTAGCTGGTTAAAATCCAGCAGGACGTGCTGGGAATCCCGAAACAGAAAACCACGTGGGCCCAACTGTGCTGCCAAGGGTGTTTTGAAGCTGGTGTTTTGACTGGATACTGTTTGGTTAATAACAAAGCTACCAGGCGCCCGGGTGGCTCAGTTGGTTAAGCGTCTGCCTCCAGCTCAGGTCATGATCCCGGGGTCCTGGGATCGAGTCCTGCATCAGGCTCCCTGCTCAGCAGGGAACCTGCCTCTCCCTCTCCCACTGCCTGCTGCTCCCCCTGCTTATGCTCTCTGTCTCTCAAATAAGATTAAAAAAAAAAAAACACCAAAGATACCTACACACCGACTCTGCACACTTGTTAGAAAACCGTGTCCCCGGAGCTTCGCCCTTCTGGAGCTGCGTTATGTAAATACAGGGGTTGGACACATGCATAAAGTAATGGTCCATGATGAGGGCCAGGCCTCTCTCCATCAGAGAAAGAAATCGCAAGTTAAGTCAAGAGCTGGGAGGAGCTAGAATGGACCTTGTCCTGGGTTGGAATCAGGACTGTTGGGACGAACTCATGGTTTTCGTACACGGAGAGACCATAGGTGTGGACAGATGGATGGGCACCACGGACGGGCACCACGGATGGGCAGGGGTGCGCACGCGCGGGCGCCGTGATGCCTGCAGCCATGAGCACCCTTGGCACCTGGACTCTGGCTTCTAAATACCACCCTGCCATACGAGGAACCTGAGCTCCTCGGGAGATCATCCACTGTATGCCTGGGGCAAGGAACACACAAGATAAATTTGAGCATCCTGTGTTGGCAACAAGCAAGGAAATAACCGGAAAAGGACACGGACGCCTGGAAAGGCCACTCACAGGAGCCGAGGCCAGAACAACTGGAACCACAAACTCAGGGATGGTTTTGGACTCTAACCTATAGAATAAAATAAATATCCAGACTCCTGTAAATAATTGAATGAATGAATGAATGAATGAATGAATGAGAGGGAGAGGCGAAGGGACAGCTCTTCCTTGCAGATCCTAATTACTGAACGGAGGAAGGGAAGAGAGGAAGGGCGTTTACGTTCAGGCCACTTGCGTGCAGTCATCCGGCAAACGCTGATGGAGCGCCTTTCTCATCCTGGCTCCTTTCCAGGGGCTTGGGCTGCCCTGCAAAAGAAGACAGGGAAAAAAAAAAAAAACCTGCCCACAGGAGCTTACAGCCTCTCAGGGGAGGCAGATGGGGGTTGGGGGCTGAGTTTATGTACGGCATTCAGGGTCTTGCTGAGAATGTGACATCTGAGCAAAGACCCAAAGGAAGTGAGAGAGTGAGTCGAGTGTACATCGAGGGGATGAGAGCTCCACGTGGAGGGCACAGCCAGTGCAAAGGCCCTGGGGCAGTACCAGGCCTGGCATGTTGGAGGAACATCGAGGAGGCCCGAGCAGCTAGTGCAGAGTGAACAAGAAGGAGAATAAAAATGGATTAAATATTTATTAAGGGCCTACTGGATACCATGGCTTTAAGAAAAACGAAGACAGGAAAATGATAGGTGATAAGGAGGGGCTATTTTGGCCACAGATGCAAGATAGGCTTCACTGAGGAGGTGACATTTCAGTAAAAACAAGAAGGAGGTGAGGGAGTGAACTAGGTGGAGATCTGGAGGAAAGGTGTTCTTGGCAAAGTGAACAACACATGCAAAGGTCCTGGGGCAGCACTGGGTCTGGAGTGTTGGAGGAGCAACAAGGGGACCCATGTGGCTGGAGAAGAGTGAGGGGGAGAGGAGGAAGGGAGGGCGGGGAGGGAGCTGGAGACAGGTCCTGCAGGGCTTGGGCCCCCACCCGCTCCACTGGGAGGACTTGGGCTTCCCTCCCTCACCCCAGGAGGTGGGAGTCCTGGAGGGTAGAGGAGGGCGGGACCTGATGCCGGTGCGCTCAGGCGCCCTCTGGTGGCCGCTGTGAGAAGGATGGAATGCTGGGGTGTGAGGGCAGGAGCTTGGGATCGGGTTGGAGGGGACTGCACTGGTCCGGGCAGGAGAGGATGAAAGCAGAGAAAGGACCATTCTTCACGGTTGGCAGCGTGGAGGTCCCTGCCGACCCTGAAAAGGGGAATCAGGGTGGAGCAGGGGAGTGAATGTCTGGTTGGGGGCGGGGTCCACATTTTCAAACACAGAATTACCTGTTTGTTCTTTGGTGAAAAGTAACCCCTACGCAATTTTAATAAATCAATCAGCTATTAGTGGACACTAGGAGTGTCTCTGGTTTTTCCCAATTAGGAGCCACGCTGCAGAGAAGCGGGTTGGTTTGTGGGCTTTTTTACAATTTTATTTATTTATTCGAAAGAGAAAGCACAAGGGGGGAGGGGCAGAGGGAAAGCAGACTCCCAGCTGAGCAGGGAGCCCGATGTGGGACTCGATCCCAGGACCCTGGGATCATGACCTGAGCCGAAAGCAGACACCTAACCGACTGAGCCCCCCCCCCGGGCACCCCGAAGCGGGTATTTGGTACTCATGGGTATATGTCTAAAATACGTTCCCTTTAAAGGTGTGGGGTGGGGATTGCTGGGCGGAAGCATCTGGACTTTTAATTCCTTCAGCCAGGTGACCCCCTTGTGCCCGTGCCCCGCTGTGCGATGCGGGTTAATGCCACTTCCCAGACCTCCCGGACGGGAGCTGTGACCCAGCCAGTGGCCCTTGTCTACGGGATAGGTCTGCCATGGCTGCAGCATTCCTCCCCCTTCTAATGAGTTGAGCATCCTTTCACATGATTAAAAGCTTCTCGTCAGAACTGTCTTGAAACGTATTATTATAAAAATTCCCCAATGACCGTTCCCGTCAGAGAGAGGGGTTGATTGATGTTCAGTCTCTCTCCGTACTATATCCATCCCGCTCAGCGTCACTCGCTGAGCCCCAGGTCAGGGGCCACACCCAGGGCGACTTTTCTCTTATTTGGTTCCGTGAAATTAGAAAATCCAAGCCCATAATTACTGTGCAGCGAGAGTAGTGGCGAGCGGCTGGTGGCGGGATGTCAGCTCAAACTAGGACCCAGAACACACAGAGAGGTCTTGCCAAAGACCTCTTTCTTGCCGTCCCCCTGCAGGCTAGCGCAGGGGTGGGGTGCCATCAGGAGTGGCAGCCACTCCGCACCCCGACTTTTGTCCCATTGACTTGCAAAGAATCCCACATTTGGGTATTTGGGTCTGTGGAACATTTGGGTGCTGTTTTAAGATATACGCCCTGGGGCGCCTGGATGGCTCAGTCGGTTAAGGGTCCGACTCTTGATTTTGGCTCAGGTCATCTCGGGGCCTGGGATCGAGCCCCTTGTCAGGCTCCACGATCCGCTTGGAGTCAGCTTCTCCCTCTCCCTCTGTTCCTCCCCCTGCTCGTGCTCTCTCTCTCCCAAATAAATAAAATCTTAAAAAAAAAAGTTTCTCTCTCTCCTCTCCCTCTGCCTCTCCCCCCCCAAATATATATATTCAATGATGAGTCCCCCATCTTGTGCCCCAACCAAAAAAGAAAATCATCTTGTAGCACTGGAGACTCAGACGTCTGGTGACGGAGCCGTGTGTGCAAAGGCTCAGTCTCCGGAAGAAACCCCAGCTTGTCCTCGGAGTTGGAGTTGTCAGCTCCAAAGGGATGGCCCCAGGCTTCCCCGAGGGCAGAACACATCCCCACGAGCCCCGTCTGAGATAGCAGCCGTGGACGTGGCTGGAGCAACCGGTGTCACAAAGAAATGTCCTCTCCAAGCTCGGGTTTCCAAACTCAGGCCAGCGTCCCTTCCCCGGGACACCCGCGTCCTCCAGCGGGCAAAGCGCGGTCTTGTCACCGCCGCCCCACTCGTCACTCTGCAGAAGATTGTGACGGGGCCATGGTCATCACTTTCTTCCGACTGGGCTGCCAAGGCTCCTGCTGTCTGTCTCCCAGGCTGGTGGGCTTCCCAGACCAGCCCCACCCGCCCTCCCCAAGCTTCCCTGCGGCTCACAAAGCAATGCTCAGCGGGAGAGACCCTCCTCCTTGTAGAAAAAATTCTAGGTGATGAAACAGGGCAGATGCTATGGCAGGAAAACCCACAGACATCCCCACCTGCTTTTCCCTTGTCCCTGTCCTCCACTGAAAAGCCTGGAAAATAAAAAACTTGCCTTCCCAAACTCTCTTACCTACTCAGGGTCCCATGACATGGGTCTGGGGAATTAGAGGGAAGTTTTAAAATTTCTTGCTGAAAGAGACAATCAGGGCTGGTGCTGCCCCCTTTTGCATTCCTTTCTCCTCTTCCTCTCAAGTCAAATGTGGGTGTGATGGCTGGAGCCACAGCAGCCGTTTTACAGTCACCAGAGAGAGGTTGAGAGAGGTCCCTCACATCATTCACTCATTCATTGGATTGGTACTGTTTGCCTATTTCCATGGTGTAAAAATCCCACCAATTTCAAGTTGCCAACAGGATGTCACTGAACGCAGAGTTGGAAAGAGAAGCACCGAAGCATACCATTATATAATGTTTCCATCAAACAGATACAATAATTATAAAAAACCTCCAAAGCATAGATGGTAGCAAAATGTAGTAAAATAATTAGTAAAATGATGGGATTTGGATATTTATTGCCTTGGTCTTAATATAATAATGTATGTATTATTGTAAGTTTATATAATTTTATTTTCCATGGTGGCTGTATTTGGCAACCAGTTCACGGAATTCCTGAAAATTTAAAGATTGACTCCTGCAGGTTGGCATGAGCTGGCTCCCTGGAAACACAGGTGACTCGCCCCGGCTTTTGTGTGAGTGGCACGATGAGGAAAGATGCCTCCCCAGGTTGGTTTTGCTCCCGTGACAATCCAATGTACCAATTTGATACAGAACTGCCTTATTTTGCCCAAATTCAAGAGGGGGATAAACACATTTGTTAAGCCCAGAGGTCACTGCGTTCTGTTTGGAAAGGATTTGGTCGGGTTCAGCTTTATTTGGGGGCAGCTCAGATCACGAAGGGCCTTGCATCATCTTTCAAGGGTGTTTGAACAGGGCTCGAGGGGCCGCAGGTCCCACACATGCTGCCTGGTCACTGTTCTTGGCATTCACACAATTTCCAGGGTTTGCCAGAGCTCTTCACCCCCACAGCATGACCCATGCGGGCGACACAGTCTCCACTCCCTGTTTGGGCTGCCTTGAAGGCGCTGCTCATGCTTACGGCATATTTCCGGATTGCGGTATTTACCTCGGCTTTTACACCTCGATGAACCACTTTCGAGCCACTGATTCGTTTTCTTTAAGTTTTTATGGAAATATAACACACATACAGAAAAGTACGTTTCAGTGAATGACTCGATGAATTTTGGCAGCTGGAGCCCCTTTATAGTCATTCCCCAGACCAAGTTCTACGTCCCGTCTCCCTGGGGGGCCCCCCATGTGCCCCTCCTAGTCACTGCACCCCAAGGGGGTGCCCACGTCTCCCTGTTCATCACCCTAGATTCGCTTGCCTGTTTCATATTTTCTATAAATATGGAATCATGCGGCATATTCTCTGTGTGTCTGGCTTCTTCCACTCAAAATTGTGTCTGTGATATTCATATTGTCTATCTCTGTGAGTAGTTCATTTTTAAAATTTTGCATAAAATATGTGATTTCTGCATATGCTAGCGTCAGAATAAACCATGGTTCATTTATCCACTCTACAAGCGCTGGGCGTCTGGGTTGTGTCCACTTAGGGTCTCATGTGTAGCAATGCTGTGAACCTTCTCAAACAGGTGCAAGCAAGCATGTAAGCCCAGGAAGGGGACAGCTGGGCACACCCTTCACCCATTTTTATAAATGAGGGCAACAGCATGATGTAAAACTAGCCATGAGACGTGCTCATCCAGGGACAGTGAATGACAAAGCAAAAAAACAGTGGATGGTACTTGCTGGCACGTACTGGCCAATGCTGTCCTTGAGGCACATGCATAGTCTTTAGGGGACAATCTCACGAGACATTTGGGAAACGGAAGATGGACCCTACATTTCAATTTTGTGAACTGTATGCAAAGTTGTCTTGTTGTGTCTTCCTTGGAAACGATTACCCACCTGGAGCCACACGTGGAGTGACCTGGTCCTAACTCCTAACTGAGTTCTAACTCCTCAGCCTGGCACAGCTCCTCAGGTGCGTCATGGCCATGTCCCCGTGGCCCTGGACCACATGCCCTGTGCTTCGGGCCTGTGCCCAAGCTGTGCCCACCGCATGAAGGGCCCTCCTCATTACTCAAAGTCCATCTCTTACCTTACCGGTGGCGTGCTGTGGCCAGACCCGAATGCCCCTCCTCCAGTGTGGGTCTCCTGACCCCGGGTCAGAATTAAGCCTTTCCTCCCCTATGTTCCCATTCCAGCTTTAGATAGGGGTGACCACCCTCCTGGGCAGACATCCCAGAGGGCAGCTCAGGGCCTGGCCTGAAGCTAGTATTCCAGGTTAATTAAGTTAGCAATCGACAATACGGACAGAGAGCTATCACTCTTCGAAGAATCATGTTGCGGCAAAGTTCTTTACATGGCTTTCCTTCCCTGGTCTTTGCAACAACCCTGCAAGGCATATTCTCATTTTATATAGATGGGGAAGTGGAAGCACAGAGAGGTGAAGTAACTTACCCAAGGTCACACAGCAAGCAAGTGCCAGAGCTGGGATTTGAACCCAGGATACCTGGGCCCAGAGTCTGCATTTTTGGCCCCTTTGCAGTGGTGCAAGGAATAATCTGATGACAGTTGCAGGCAGTAGGGATTGGGGGGTCTATCTCAGAGCATCCAGGCTGCTGTGACAGAACACCACAGACCGGGCAGCTTACAAACAGCACGTGTATTTCTCACGGTTCTGGAGGCTGGGAAGTCCAAGATCAAGGGGCCAGAGATTCTGCAGCTGGTGAGGGCCACTTCTGGTCCGTAGTCCACTGTCTCTCCCCGTGTCCTTTCCTAGCAAAAGGGGCACGGGAGCTCCCCGGGGCCTCTTTCATAAAAACACTGATCCCACTCATGGGGGCTGCACCCTCATGACCTAGTCACCCCGAAGGCCCCGCCTCCTCACACTGTCACCTTGGGGGTAGGACTGAAAGACATGAATGTTGGGAGGACACAAACATTCAGTGCGCCATGAGGCTCTGCAGTCTGTGCGATCGGGACTGTCGACCCGACACTGTGGACATTTATCATATCATTACATATTCATGGTCCACATTTTAATATCAAGCGAATATTATAATTTTTTCGTTTAGCCATAATTGACATTTCCTAGACATACGTGAAGTTACACAGCTCTGTTAGCCTGGCAAATATATACCCTGAATACCCACCACCCAACACACACATAGACTATTTCCCTCCTTCCAGAATATTCCCTCATCAACCCTCCATGCTCAGAGGCAGCCACTGATCTGTTTTCTGTCCCTGAAGACTAAGGCTGCCCCTTCTAGAACCTTCCGTAAGTGCAATCATGTAGAACACAGGCATTTGTGTCTGGCTTCTTCCCCGCTGCACAAAGCATGTGAGATTCTCCCAGCTGTTGCGTATTCCTGCTGTCTGCTCCTTTTTCACTGCTGCGTAGTGTTCCCGGGCGTGGCTGGACCACAGTCTGCTTGCAACGCTGATGGGCGTTTGGCAATTGCAAGCAAGGCCTCCGTGAACTCACTCATACCTGTGTCTGTTTATAGATACTTTGTGAGAATTTACCCTTGGGTTTTGCTCCCTCTCACTGAAACTTCTCCCACTGGGCAACGCTCAAGGTGGTTTCCAGCCCGGGGCGCTTCTAAAGAATGATGCAGTGAGGGGCACCTGGGTGGCTCAGTCGTTAAGCGTCTGCCCTCGGCTCAGGTCATGATCCCAGGGTCCTGGGATCGAGTCCTGCATCCTCCCTGCTCAGCGGGGAGCCTGCTTCTCCCTCTCCTTCTGCTGCTCCCCCTGCTTGTGCCCTCTCTCTGTCTCTCAGTCAAATTAAAAAAAAAAAAAAAAAGAATGTTGCAGTGATGGTCCTGGCGCCGGATCGTAGAGCAAAGAGGGGACAGTGCAGGGGTGTGGGGTAAGGGGCGCAATGGCTGCCAGCGCGGCTGGAGCAGGGTAAGCGATGGGAGCCGACGGCCCGGGGCGGGGGGGTGAGGGATTTGCTGACAGAACAGTGGGGAGGCACTAGGAGCGTTCTGAGTGGGGAAACGGTAGGCCCGGCCCAGGGTTTGTTGCGGGGGATGGGAGTGGAGGTCAGGAGGGCCACCATGACGGGACTGAAGAATGAATGGGCTGCTGGCAGCCCTCGCACCCCTGCCTCCGCAGGAGAAAGCACCGTTGACACCAAGGCCATGACCATCTGATAATAGGATCTGTTTGGAACAGCTGCCTGGTGACAAGCATAATAAAGCGTATTAATGAGGCCATTATTACTCCCTAATTAAAAGCTAATAACTAAGAGTTAATTGCCTTTAAAAGATGAAGCAAGGCTGGGCTGGGATTTATCTCTGTTTGCCTTTGCTTGCCTGGATAGGCTGATATTTGGGAACTAATTAATTGAATCAAATCTTAAGAAAACTAATAATCTTCTCATGCCGTCTGGGCTGTGAATTACAAGGTGTTTGCGGTGTGTGTCTGAGGGTCTCCATCTGAAGGAGTCCTGTGCCCTCTGTTCCTGCCCGGGGGAGCCCGGGAGCTTGGCAAGGGCGAGGCGGGCGTCTGGGGGCTGCTCGTCCTCTTGGTGCTTCTCGCCCTTGGCCGGTGGGGCCCAGCATCCACACGGCCTCCAGGCAGGCTGCCCAGAGCTGCGCGGAGACCGGACAGCCCGGCCAGGCCGGCAATCCACTTCCCGTGCTACTAGTCCTGTTGGGACCTTTCATGTTGCATTAGCTTCTGTCTCACAAGAAGCGGCAAAAATAGTACAGAGAAGGGCTGTGCCCACGTCACCAAGCAGCCCCCACCAAGATGTCATCTTACCCCACCCTCGTGCCTCGTCGAAATCAGGAAATCGGCAGAATATGATCAACTCGGACTCCAGGCTTACGCAGACCTCATCAAGAATTCTCTTTTTAGGGGCGCCTGGGTGGCACAGCGGTTAAGCATCTGCCTTCGTCTCAGGGCGTGATCCCAGCGTCATGGGATCGAGCCCCACATCAGGCTCCTCCGCTATGAGCCTGCTTCTTCCTCTCCCACTCCCCCTGCTTGTGTTCCCTCTCTCGCTGACTGTCTCTATCTCTGTCGAATAAATAAATAAAATCTTAAAAAAAAAAAGAATTCTCTTTTTATTTTATTTTATTTTTTTAAAAACATGTATTTATTTATTTCAGAGAGAGCGGGGGTGGGGTTGGGGAGGAGGGGCAGAAGGAGAGAGAGAATCTCCAGCAGACGCCTCGCTGAGCAGGGATCACAACCTGAGCCAAAACCCAGAGTCAGAGGCTTAAGCGACTGAGCCATCAGGTGCCCCAGGCGTTCTCTTTTTAAAGACTCTTAAAATCCATACATATAAAAGAAATAAATAAAAACTCCGTATATACATTTTTTTCAATTTGGGAACATAAATCACATATCAGCAAGTTCAGCCTTTTAAAATGTACAATTCAGTGGCTTCTATTGTATTCATAAGGCCGTGCACCCACCACCTCTAGGTTCCAGAACATTCCGTCACCCATAAAGAAGCCCCGTCCCCATCATGTCACCTCCTCACCCCTTCCCCAGCCCCCGGCCCCCACAAGTCCCCTTCCCGTCCGTGGAGGAGTCTGTTCTGGACCTGTCACACACGTGGACTCACACCCCGTGTGGCCTTCCATGTCTGGTTCCCTCCCCAAGTGTCGTGGGCTCAGGGTCCGTCCAAAGGGCAGCGCGTGTGGGCGCCTCACTCCCGATCACGTACAAGTTTTTGTGTGAACATGTTTTTAATTCTCTGGGGGTCTGTATTCATTTTTAATTGTGGAGTTTTTAAATTGCACGCATAAAATGCAAATATGCCACTATCACTGTGAGCAAAGCTCATCTCTCTCCCCCTCCCCCCGACCCCTGCTCTCAGGGGGAGGCCCAGCTCCTACAGCGTGGCCCTCAGTGTGTCTGGAGACACCCACGTGCCCCCACAGACGCGTACGCACCAAGATAAATTCTTGGTTCTACTGAGATTTGGCTGCACTCCTTGTTTGTGTTTCTAGAAAATCCCCATAGAGTTACCTCCTTCTTTTAATTTTTCCTTCGTGCTTGTAAACTGAGTTATAGCTTAAATACAAAACAGCGTCTATCTCTGTGTCAGATACACCCCCCTGGGAGGCCGCCACCCTCGGGTCCCCCAAATGTGGCCCCTGCCTGTTTAGTATGAGCCTGAAGACTAAGGACGCTTTTACATTTTTAAATAGATTTTTTTAAATCAAAAGATGAATACCTCGCCACACACAATTGTATGAAATTCAAATTTCTGTGCCATCGACAGAAGTTTTCTGGGGACACAGGCACGGCCGTTCACCTCCGTATTGTCCGTGGCTGTGTTCATGTGACGATGACAGCAGAGCAATTGTGACAGAGACTCTGGCCCACGGAGCCGGACGTATTTATTCTCCACCCCTCTTCAGAAAATGTTTGCCACGCCTGCTCCATGAGGCCTGATCGGCAGGTCCCCTTCATGCCCTGAAGCCTCCCCACAGCCCACCTCCTCCTCCTTTGCTCCTACTTAGTAAGATTCAAATTTCGGGTCATTTATTTGTGCAGTAGATAGCTAACGGTGTCCCCTGTGCCCTTCTCGTGCTCGTTGAAACGGGGGCCCCTGGCCTGGCTTTTATGGAGCCCCCAGACTGGGAGGAGATAGAGCCCGAACCAGACACTCCTCGTCCTATGGGGTCAAAGCTGGGGGACTCGAGGGGTCTGGAGTGGGGCCCCCAGAAGCCTGCTTGGGGAAGCCATTGATGGAGCCAGGCTTTGGAGGACGAGGAAATGTAGCCTGGGGAGAAGAGCATCAGGGACGAAGGTACCGTGAGGCTAGGAGGGGGGAGGTGCCCAGAGTGGGAAGGGAGCAGAGGTACGCGGGCCCTGGAACTCCAGGTTAAAAGGACGCCCTGCCGGAGACAGCGACCGCGGGTCCGTCCCAATCACAGCGCCGCTAGTCCCTCAGCTGCTCATGAGCCCTCCATGGCTCCCTGTTCCCCCAGGATAGAGTCCCAACTATTACGAGCTTGGGTGACACGGGCCGTCGGCGTCTGGTCCCTGCTGACGCTCTGCCTCGAGTCCCCCAGCTGTTGGTAGGGACAGCCCCCCCCCCCATCGTCACCACATTGCAGGGCTGACTCTGTTTGCCATCACCAGCCAGGTGCCGCTCTGAGGCCCACTAGTGTCCTCTCCCTTCCGCCCACAGAGCTCCCTGAGCATTTCCCCGAAGGCGGGCTGGGCAGTGAGGACTCCTTCCACTTTCGTTTGTTCGGAAAGTCTTTCACTTTCCTTCATTTCTGAAGGAAATGCTTTGTTGGGTATAGAATTCTTGGTGGACGTGTTTTTTTTCTTCCAATATTTTGAATAGGCTGCCCCATTCGCTCCCGGCCTGAGGGGGTCCCGTAGACTTCTGGGGGCTCCCTTGCACGTGGCTTGTCTCTTCTGTGATCAGGGTCCACCTGCGGGTGAGGCCGGGGTGCTGCAGGTGAAGCGGTGGGAGGGGCTGGCTGGCGGCTTCCCGCAGGTGCGGCTGTCGGGCGGGCCGCCTCCCCTCCCAGGTGAGCCCGCTCAGGCCGGAGGGTCAGGTGGGGCCGGCGCCTCCCCCAGCCGCCTGCGGGCCACGCACATCAGCTCAGAGTCTGGGCTGGGCCACAGGCCAGGCGGCTTCCCGGCCAGACGTGGCCGTCACCTCCGTCTCTGCTGGGACTCCTGTTGCGGGGCAGGTAGGAACCCCGTCTGCCACCATGCAGACCCTGGCTGACGCCAGCCCCTCTCCCTCCTCCATCACAGTCCTATTGTCCCAGGTCAAGCCCCAAATACTCCCCTGCACGCCCCAAGGGGCAAGACCGGAGTGGGGGTTCCTAAGAAGCGACTCACAACACTGGGGGTGAGGAGCTGGATGCCCACCCTGCACTTCCTTCTCCCCCTGAAGCAGCTGCGGGTTCAGGAGAGACCCTGCGGGTGGCCCTGTGCCAGCCTGGGGGAGGGGCAGCGGGGTCTGTGTGCTGTAGGGGGTGCTGCGGCCTCACCCCTCCGTTCCAGGACTTTCTCTCGTGCTGTCTTGTCTGTGAATCGCTGTTACTTGTTGTTCTTGTGAGGGAGCCAAGTCAGCAACGACCTATGTCCCATCTTTTTTATTTTTACTTGTTTAGATTTCATGTGCTTACTTGAGAGCGCCAGCGAGCGTGAGCAGGGGAGCAGCAGAGGGAGAGGGAGAAGCAGACTCCCTGCTGGGCAGGGAGCCTGACGCGGGACTCCATTCCAGGACCCCGGGATCAGGACCCGAGCCGAAAGCAGATACTTAACGGACTGAGCCACCCAGGCGCCCAAACTCTGTCCCATCTTGGTGACTTTCCCTCTTCGATTCTCCCCTTTTTTATGCTCCAGGCAAGACTGCTCGCAGGTCCCCCCCACTCACCCCCTCCAGGCTGTGCATGTGCTGCTCCCTCTGCCTGCAACACCACCCCTTTAGCTGTCTCCCTTCTCTTTATCCTTGGGCTCTCAATTTGGATGGCCCCTCCTCTCGGAGACTTCCTGCCCCCCGAGGGCACTCCGGTGCCCGGCTCTCGGTGAGCTTGCTGCCAAGGACAGCTGTGTTCCATGCCTGGCTCTCGAGACGTGGGTGTGTTTTCGAGTGTGTCCTAGCACTGTGAACTCCTTAGAGGTTCCACAAAGAGAGGGAGATGTATTTGTAGACTGGGGTGAAATCCAGAAAGGGCTTGGCAGGACGGCAGGACCAGCCCAAGCACAGTCCCAGAGGCAGGGCTTTGCCAGAATCGGCCTGAGGGGGAGGAGTCCACACTGAGTGTGTCGGGGCTCCTGTGGGCTCATCACGATGCTTCGGTGCCACCGTGCACCTGTGCCGTGTGGCCACCTGCCAGGGCCCTGAGTGTGGCAAGAACAATTAGTGAGTGATAGATGGTGCTTCTGTGGGTCTTGCTGTTGGCAAGGCTCATTGTTTAAATAAAGCTTCTCCCGGGTGTTGGGCAATGAAGGAGGTGGTGTTTCTCAACTCCTGGCCCCACGAAGTTCACGGTGTGCCCGATCCCTGCGGGTGGCGCAGTGAGCTCCGCAGAGGTCCCATCAGCTGGCTGTTCCTAGTGCTGTGGTCTCTCCGGAAATAATTCTATCTCTGCTTGGGTCTTCGCAAGAGGCTGGGGAGCTTTGTCCTATAGAAGACCACAGACTTCGGTCTATGTTTTTAAAACTTTTTATTTAGAAATTATTCTGGAGTGATAGGAAGTTGCAAAATGTACAGAGAGCAAGTCTGGGCGTCACTCAGTTTCCTCCGACAGTTTACGTCTTACATAATGGTGACTGTTGGGGCCACCAGGAAACTGACATGGGTACAATGTGTCTAATTCTAGGCGGTTCTAGCCTACGTGCAGCTTGCTGACATCCGGACTCCATCTCCTTAGCAGTCCCTGCACTCCTAACCCCTGCAGCCGCGGACTCTTCCCCACCTCCGTAATTTTGGTTCTTTCAAGACTGTTATATAAAGGGAATGGTACAGTGTGCTGCCCTTTGAGATTGGCTTATTTCACTCAAAGTGATGCCCTTGAGATTCATCGGAATGTCCTGTGCCTGAGTGGCTTGTTTCTTTTCGTTATTGAGTACTATTCCGCGGCGCGGGTGCGCGGGTGCGCGGGTGCGCGGGTGCGCGGGTGCGCGGGTGCGCGGGTGCGCGGGTGCGCGGGTGCGCGGGTGCGCGGGTGCGCGGGTGCGCGGGTGCGCGGGTGCGCGGGTGCGCGGGTGCGCGGGTGCGCGGGTGCGCGGGTGCGCGGTGGGTTTGTTTAACTCTTCACCCGCTGTGGCTTCGGCCTGCTGTGAATAAAGCTGCTATGAGCAGTCGTGTCCAGGCTTTTGCATGGACATAAGTTCTCATTTCTCTGGGATAAATGCCCAGGAGTACAATTGCTGGATCGTATGGTAAGCGTTTCGTGCTTTAAGAAACTGCCAAACTGTTTCCCAGAGGGGCTGTACCATTTTACGTTCCCACCCGCAAAGCATGCAAGCAGGTGTCTCAGTATTCGGAGCATCTTTAACCTCCCGTCAGCCTTGCCCTGTTAGCCCCACACCCCTGACTCTTGGGGGGGGGGCGGTTCCGAGCCTCAGGGGGAGGCCTTGGAAGAGGAGAAAACGGGGGCTTGTGATTCTGTCGCGGGAGATCGCCTTAGCTTTCTTTCTCCCTGGAGTGCGCCATGCACTGCACGTTTGCCATCAGCCCCCGTTTGGAGGTGAGGTATTTGGAGGTGAGGCCTTTGAGAGGTAGTTGGGTTTGGTTGGGGCTGGAGGCTGGAGTCCCCAGGATAAGATTCGTGCCCTTGGAAGGAGATGAGGGGCCTGGAACGTGCTCTTTCTGGGCCATGGGACCACACAGCAAGGAGGTGCACCTGCAGACTGGGTAGGGGAGGGGGAGAGCTCTCGCAGAACCCGACCTCCCCGGCACCCTGATTCTGAACTTCCAGCCTCCAGAACTTGGGGAAAGAAATGTCTGTCGCTAAACCAGCCAGACAACGGCATGTTGTTAGGGTGTCGGAGCCAATTCTGACAGGCTGGGAAGCTCCCGGCCCCGGAGCGCCAGCCCCTCCGAAATGTTCGGGATCCAAGATGCTGCCCGGCCACCAGACAGAAAACCCACCCAAGTCAGGCGCCGGAGTTTGAAGCGAGAGTTGGAGGGTTCGATGAGCTTTATCCTAAAAAAATAAACTCCGCAGTTGGCTGCAGTTTCTTCTGTGAGCCGCGCGGTCCTACAATCGCAACTGTGTGCGAACCCTTGAAATAAACACACGGTCAAGCGTTTGCAGCAATTTTGGCAAATTTTTGTTCCCCGAAATCACACACGAGGATGACACATCTCTCTCTCTCGCTGTCTGTCTCTCTGTCCTTTGACTCTGCAGCACAAACAGTCACGGCGGCATTTCTGAGGGCAAAAAAAATCCATTAGTGTTTCCAGGAGTCTCTTAATCCATTGCTAACCAGATCTTTCTCTCTTGGCTCTTTACCCTTTTCTTTGGAAATAATTGTAGACTTCCAGGAAGTTGCAAAAATAGGACACGGAGTCCCGAGGAGCCTCCCGCTGCGGTGACCTCTTAGATGGCCGTGGGGCGTTGTCAGAACCAGGGCGGTGAGCCCAGGTCCGTGCTGTTAACTAGACAACAGGCAAACGGCGCTTTCTCAACAAGCATGCGCGTGTGTGCGCATGCACGTGGTCCTGCGCCGTTTATTCCATGTGCAGATTTGCGCACCCATCACCACAAGACCGAATGGCTCCGTCTCCTGGAGTGATTCTGCGCCTTTACCGGAACCCGATTCCCCTCCCCGGTCCTCAGGAAACCCGAGGCTGCTCTCTGCCTCTCCGGCTTTGCCATTTTTGCAAGTGCCGCGCTCGGGAAGTCAGACCGCGTGTCACCCAAGACCCGCTGTTCCCACCCCGCCTGCGCCTTCGAGTCTGTGTGTCCTCGGTGGTGCAGGTGTCAGTGGTCTTCTCCTTATCGTGGTCGGGTCATAGTCCAAGTACGGGCTTGCCAGCTTGCTCAGCCATTCAATCATCGAAGGACGTTGGGTTTCCAGTGTTTTGCTGTCATGAATAGAGCCGCTATGAACATCGGTGTACACTTTTTTGCATGAACATATGTTTTCTTTTCTCTGGGATAAATGCCCAGAAGTGTATTTGTTGGGTGGAATGGCAGCCACACGTTTCATTTCGAAAGAAACTGCTGATCTGTCTTCCAGAGCGGCTGTACCGCTTTACGTCCTGCCAGCAAGGCGGGGACACCCAGTTTCTGCACATCTGCTGCAGCATTTGGTGTTGTGACGACTCGTGGGTTTTTGCTCTTCTAATAGGTGCAAAGAGGGGTGCTGCTGTGGGCGTAGCTTGCATTTGCCTGGTGGCTGAGGACGCTGAGCGTCTCTTCGGTGGTCATTTGGCCTGAGATCGTTCTCTTTTTTAATGCATTGAGGCTTGGGGCGCCTGGCTGGCTCGGTGGGTGGAGCGTGTGACTCTTGGTCTCAGGGTCATGAGTTCGAGCCCCCGTGTTGGGTACGGAGCCTAAACAAACGAGTAAGTACATTGAGGCTTCCCGTACAGTAAGGAACAGAAATCTTCAGTGCAGACAGATCTCAGTAAATGTTCACGTTTGCAGAGAGCCTTGTGACCAGCACGCAGACCAGACCTAAGACATGGCCAGAGGGCCAGCCCCCAGCAGGTTCCCTCGTGCCTCCTCCCTTTCCCCTTCCGGCAGCAACCGGTGAGCTGGTTTGGCTTGCAGGGGTATGCAGAATGAGGGCTCCCCTCTCCCCGCAGGGATGTCTGTGTCTAACCCCCGGCCCTGTGAATGTTAGGTTACATAGCAAAGCGAAATTCACTTTGCAGATGGAATGAAGGTGTCTGGTCAGCCAGCCTTAGACTGGAGCGATCATCATGGATTATATAGGTGGGCTCAAGGTAATCACCGAGATGCATAAAAGTGGGAAAAGGAGAGAGAGAGAAATGTGGTTGGAGAGCCATTACTGCCAGCTTCATAGAGGCAGAAAGGGCCACGGGCCAAGGAACTTCTAGATCCTGGAGAAGGTGATGGTGGATTCTGCCCTAGAGCCTCCGGGAGGAACCAGCCATGAAAATGCCACGATTTTCACCCGTGAGAGCCATGTGAGAGCCACTAACTTCCAGAAACAGGGTGGGGGTGGGGGTGGGGGAATAAGTCTGTGCCGTTTGAAGCCACTTGATTCTTGGCAGCAGTAAGACCCGAACGCATTGCTGTGGAGGACTGTGTTCTCTGCTCGCAGTTTTTTTTTTTTTTTTTAAGATTTTATTTATTTATTTGACAGAGACAGACAGCCAGCGAGAGAGAGGGAACACAAGCAGGGGAGTGGGAGAGGAAGAAGCAGGCTCCCAGTGGAGGAGCCCGATGTGGGGCTCAATCCCAGAACGCCGCGATCACGCCCTGAGCCGAAGGCAGACGCTTAACCGCTGTGCCACCCAGGCGCCCCCGCTCGCAGTTTTTATCAGTGCGATCCCAAAGCGTGTGATCATTTGCCCCCAGCTACTTTCATGTGGCGTCTTGTTGACAGGCATCCCTGCTGTACGAATAATTCATTCCTTTTAATTGAAAAGTGGTATCCATTTTATGCATGGACCGGCTGGCTCCTGCATTCCTTCGGTCGTGGACAGACAACTGGGTGGTTTCCTGTTTGGGGCTATTAGAAATAAGGCCGCTGTAAATATTGGCACGTAGGTTCCTGTGTCATCGGACGTTTTCCTTTCTCTTGGGTAAATACCTATGAGTTGGAAGTGCGCGCCGTGAGTACGCAAATCATTAGCTTCATAAAAATCATTTCCCAGAGTGGTTTTACCCCATTCTGCGTCCCCACCGGGACGGGCTGTGCGCTTCTGATTTCCCACACCCTCCCCAACTCCTGATGTCAGTCTTTTTAAAGTCTGGATATTCCAAAGCCACGCGGTCCAGAATGGCAGCCGCTGGCCTTGTGTGGCGATTTAAGTTCAAATTAATTCAAATGAGGGAAAATGTAAAATCCAGGTCTCGTGCCGGCCACGTTCCACTGGTCCTGAGCAGCACGGGCGGAGAGCATTTCCATCCATCATCGCAGAAAGTTCGATCAGACGGTGCTGTGCTAGTGGGTACGAGGAGGCAGCTCACGATGGCTTTGATTTTTCATTTCCCAATATCATCTCGTAAGTCCCCCCCCCCTTTTTTTTTCTTAAAACCCTCCAGTGGGGGATCCTGTCACTGTCAGCCAGTAAGGGCCCTGGCTGTCTCGGGCGCGGTGCCATGTCCCTGCCCCCACTGTGGGCCGTGACCAGGATCTCCGGCTCTCTTGCCGCCCCCAGAAGCAATCCCTCACTGCATCCCACATCCCGTGACTCTCTATCCCCACACCTCCCTGCGCCCGGCCCCCACCTCCTCCGGTACTTTCTCTGGGCAAAAGCCAGGTGGATCTTTTAAAACCTAAATCTGATCATATTTCTCAGTTGCTACTCTGTCAGCGTCAGGAGGGCAAGGATCTTGCCCTGGTTTGATGACTATTGGACGTTCAGGTGCCTGGTATGCAGTAAGTGCTCAATAGATGCTTGCCAAATGAATGAATGAACAAATAGCTTACAACTGTTACAGTAGAGATCATGGTTGGCCCACCCAAATGTCCTTTTCCCTCTCTTGTTTAGTCACAGAATCCTGGTTTTATTTGGGGGACCCATGCATCTTTACATGTAGTTAAAAGACTACATTTCCCAGCCTCCTTTGCAACTGGATGTGATCTTATGATTACATTCTGGCCACTGAGATCTTAGCAGAGGTTTCACGTAGGATTTCTAGGGAGGCTTTTTTTTTTTTTTTTTTTTTAAGAAGCTGATTCAGGTGGAAACTGCATCATTTGGTCCCTCTGCCCCCTCCCTCACCCTTTTCTCCTGCCTGCTGCCTGGAATGAAGGCACGATGGCTGGGGCTCTGGCAGCCACTTTGGATTCTGCAGTGACTCTGAGAAGAAAGAAGCCTGGGACCCTGATGGCCCCCGATGTGCTAAGCAGCCCCGAGTCGCTCACCTGCAGATACCTTGTTTCTCTTGTCTGAGCCACTGTCACTTTGGCAGTTGCTATTTATCCTGGATTGAGCTCCCCAGAAGAAGACACAAGGATTTGGGGGCAAGTAGTTAATGTGGGAGGTGATCCCAGGAAGCCCTGGGAGAGGGTGGAGAATTGAGACTGGAAAGGAAGGGAGTCAATACACAGTGCTTTCATGGGTACGTGACGCCTGTGCGTAAATGGGGCTCAGTCCCACCAGAGCCCCTGGAGACCATATAGTGCACAACCTGAGTCGTCCCACCCGAAGCACATCCCTGTGAGTGAGGGGTGAGTGAGAGGTGAGCTTTGGGTGGCAGCCAGCCTAGCTCCAGCACCCCGGCTCACCCTGCACAGGGCTGAGTTGGCTCCTGCAGCTGAAGCAAACCCCGGGGGTGGAGACAGAGACTTCTAATTAGCAGCCTTTGGTGTGTTGAGGCTGGGGTGTGACCCGTATCCACTGACCTCACAGTACCTGAAGCATCTGCCTGGGTTCCCTGTTGTTCTTAGGACAAATTCCTCAGCGCGGGTCTCCGAGTCCCACATGCAGTGTTTCCACCTGTTGGACCTTATCCCACGCTATACTCCCCGCCGCCAAATTCCGCAAATGCCCCAAGCCCCTTCCACCCTGCAGACCTTTCCCCGGGCTGTTCCCCAGAGCACCTTTCACCCCTCCTACTTCTGGCCCCAACTTGTATTCATCCTTTGGGTCTCACCTTGCGTGACACCTCCTCCAGGGAGGCCCCCCTGATGCCACCATCCAGCTTGAGCTCCCTGTTGCAGGCTTCCACACCTCCTTGTGCTCACCTTTGGAGATATACTCACAGTCGTATTATACGATTACCTGAAGACGATTGAGGGGTTTGTCTCCTCGGCCTGCTCCCCCAAAGGTACCCAGCCCAGGACGTGGTATACAGTAGGTACTCAGTATCTACCAGGAAACTCAGGTCTGCCAAGGGAGGGAAGTGTGGCGCGGATCACACATCCGAGCCTCCTGGCATCCTTTCCTGCTGCCTCCACGGTCCCCCTGGGGGCCCCTCGGCCCTTTACTCCAGATCTCTCGTAATTGAAAGCAAATGTTCCCTCCAGAAGTTTACCATATCTGCGTTCATCTTCTGTGTGGGCTAATTTTATTAAAGTTCCCCAAAGAGAGAATTGTAAATTCATTAGCGTGCATCTTGGACCAGGCCCTCCTGTACGCCGGGTAAGAAAAGATTAGAAGTCAGCTGGGCCCGGTGATAATGAAACAGAAGATGCTCGAACATAATTCTTAATTAAACTGTAACGAGATAAGAAGTTGTCGCCGGCTTGTGGGCCTGGTCCGAGCCGCCCGCGTTCCCAGCCTAACGCCGTGATTTATGGCTCTCTCCCCTCATTGATGTAATTAGTTTTTCTCCCCTCTTAAAAAAAAAAACCTAAACATTGGGATTATGTATAGAACATAAACAAAGACTGGGCCACAGCTGGTTGGTCGGTTGGTTTTTATCCTGGTGGGATATTAACTTCCGCTGAGTAAAAGTGAACGTAGGAGAGGCTGAGGGAGGAGGGGCTCCAGATGCGAAAACAGGGCGCAGTAGTGATCTTGGTCCTCCCACCAAGGGAGACCTCCCATCTCCAAAGCAGGGTCACCCGAGGGCCCCCCGTCCGCCCGCCGGGCCTCAGAGCCAGCCCTGGTTTGAGGCGAGTGCCGCCTTGTGGCGGGTCCTATGGCCCATGTGCGGGGCTGTTTGGGGTCAGCCTCCCAGTCACCGAGCTCTGGGATCAGGGTGGGCTTGGCTCTCCCAGGATAATTCGGGAGCCAGGGACAGAATCTCTTGCAGCCGTCTTGGGGGGACGGACCTCGGTGGCAGGATATGGATAGGGGGGGACAGTGAGGGCTGCCTCCCTCCCCTCGTGTTACCTGTTCCAAAGTACTAGGAGAGGGTTATTCAGCCTAAACCCGTGACTGCACCTTGCATGGGGTAGTGAGAGGGCATCGTGACACCCCCCAAAACCACATGCAGTGAGAAACTCTGTGACCCAGAACCAGGTGTGATTAAGTGTGGGGGGCACGGGGCCGCGACGGGTGGCTGTCTCCTGCAGGACTATGGCCGGCTGTTTGAAGAGAACACTGTGTAGGGGGTCCGGGTCCCCAGCCAGGACATCACATCCCCCTGGAGCCCAGTGCCTCGCACCCTGCTGTGCACGCTGCCGCAATGACAGGAGTCATCAAAACCGCGAGCACGTGCCGAGCCCTTCTTATGCACCTGACACTGGGGTCAACACACGTATCGGTCAGTTATTGCTGTGTAACAAGCAGTACCCAAACTTTGCAGCTTGAGAAAACAACACTTATGGCACGGCATCTGCGGGCCAGGGCTGTGGGTGCAGTGTGGGTGGGTCTCCCGCTTGAGGGTCTCGCAGGCTCTGATGAGCTGTGGGTCTGGGGCCAAGGCCTCGTCTGAAGCCTCCACTGGAAAAGACTCCGCCTCCACGCTTACAGCCACGGCTGTGGGACTAAGGGCCTCAGTTCCTTGCTGGCTGGTGGCTGGGGCCACGCTCTGTTCCTCGCCCCTGACAACGCCAGGTGGCAGTTTGCTTCATCAGAGCAAGTGAGCAAGAAGGCCAGAGAGTGGGAGCAAGACGGAGTCCCGGACACGTACGGCCTCCTCTTGCACTGACATCTCATCACTCCGGCCTTATTCCGTGGGTTCAAAGGGAGAGAATGGGTCCTGCCCGTCACACAGAGTGTGACCGCCAGGCAGCAGGGGTCCTCGGGGACCATATCAGAAGCCACCTGGCCATGTCGTATTGGTCCTCTGTGCCCATATCATTCACCACTGTGACCTTACACCAGACACAGCGCCTGGCACATAGTAGGTGCTCAGTTAACAAATGTTTGTCGATTCAGCGACATTCATTCAGCTTCTGGGTTCATTCATTCATTCTTTTGCCTGTCTGACAAATATTTACCCAGCAACTCCTGGATGCCAGGTCTGGGGTGCTGACACCTGGTGGTTCTCAAGAGACCAGATCCCTGCCCCGGGGAACCTCACAGTCTGGTGAGTCAGATTGTGGTTCTCTCAACAAAGACCCATACGTGGAAATATCGCCAGTGTGGTCAACGCTGAGAAGTCGAGGAGCTAGGAGGATGTCTTAAGGGGGCTGACCTGGCCTGCAGGGCCTGTGAAGGCTTCTGGAAGAAGTTTGAGCTGGGCCCTGAACGGTGAGGGGGAGACACAGGAGTGGCAAGAGTGGGTGGGAGGGTTCCAGGCAGAGAGAGAACAGCCTGGACAGCCCAATGAGGTGGGACAGCAAGAGGGGGTGGTGGGGGGCTGGGAGTGCACAGTCGGCCTTCGGAGGCCCTGAAGGTTTACAAAAAGAAGTTACATAGCATAAAGTCAACACATGAAAGTTTATAACTCAGTGGTTTTCATTCATTCAGAGCTGCGCAACCGTCACCACCCTCTCATTCCAGAACATTCCATCACCCCAAGAGAAACCCCGTCCCTGTCAGCAGTCACCCTCGGCCCCCCTTTCCAGCCTCTGACATTCGCTAATCTGTTTTCCGTCTCTATGGAGGAGCCTGTTCTGGACGCGTCACACACGTGGACTCACACACCGTGGGGCCTTCTGTGACTGGTTCCCTCCCTGAGCGTCCTGGGCTCGGGGTCCGTCCCAGGGGCAGCGCATGTGGGCGCCGCGCTCTTTTTGTGGCTGAATGATACTCCGGCATGTGGATGGGCTGCATTTTTTTTATCCATTTGGCGTTGATGGACATGTGGGCTGTTCCACATTTTGGCTCTTAGAATCACGCTGCTGTGAGCAAATGTGTACGAGAGAACGCAAACGTGTTTGCACAATCACTTGCTTGTGACTCTTGGGTGGACACCAGGGTGCGGAGTCGCTGGGTCATGTGACCGTTGGGGGAAATCCCAAGCTGGCCCCTCTGATGCCCCCCGCCCCCAGCGGAGTGCTCGCCCCAGCACGGCGCGGGGGACCACGGCTAGCCATCCTGCTGTACGAAGCGTGGGGCCGCTCCCTGTGGCTCTCAAGGGTATAAACCCGGAGAGACCCTGGATCATCGTAGGAAGTCACCGCGGAGGGAGCTCCCAGCAGGTCGGTATCGCCGTGGGCTCTGGGTTGGGTGCACCTGCCAAGCCCCCCCCCCCCCCGCCCCGCCCCGCCCCAGGCTCTGCGGCTCTCCTGTCCCGCCTCCCCGCTGAGGGTGCCTGGGGGGCGGGAAGGAGGGGGTTAAGCCCATCCAATCATCCCAGAACCGGGAACCATCCGCAGGGCCCCAAGACAGCAAGGCTGGCTTTTCAGGAGGTTCATTCAGCCGAGCCCCGTTCTAAAAGGGCCAGAGGGAGGAAAGGCCGTGCCTCCGCCAGGGAACAAAGCTCTGAGACGAGCAGCTCCTGCCTGCCTTTGTGGTGTCCAGGCTGCTCTCGGTCTGGGGGGCTGTGGGGGTGCCGGCAGCCTCCGCCTGAAGCCCTCCGGCCGCAGCCGCCCATTGTTTGCCCTCATTGAAATGCAAAGAGAAAATTAGAATTCACCCGCTCCCTTTCCCCTTTCTTCTGGATTTTAATGAATTCAGCAGTTACAGGCCGAGCTGGGGGGAAAAATGGCTTTTGAGGTTTTTTAAAAAAGAACAATTTTCGTTTCAAGCCCGGTCCTCACCCTTTGTTCATCATCATGCAGCAGGACGCTCCCCGGGCGTGGCGTGGTGTGGACGGCCCTCTCCGGATGCCGCCGCCCTGCCTCCACGCACTTCATCTGGAGTCAGGAGGAGACTTCAAAGAACCACAGGTGGCGTCACCTGCCACCTGCGTATGTGACAGAGCGTCATGAGAATAAATATGCAGGAGAGTGTATTTGCAAAAGACACCTCTGATACAGGACTGCTGTCCAGCACAAGCAGATAACTCTTAAAACTTAATCACAAGGTCCCATCAGACTCAAACCAGAAAAGGCAGGAGCTTCTCCTCTAAGCTCGGGAACAAGACAAAGATGTCCACTCCTGTCATTTCTGTTCGACATCATCCTGGAAGCCCTTGCCAGGGCAGTCAGGCGAGAAAAGGAGAGACAAGGCGTCTGACTGGGACAAGAAGAAGTAAAATTGTCTGTAGACGGCATGATCATGCCTGCAGGACCCCCACTAGCCTACCAGGAACTGGTTAGGACACAAATGAATTCAGTAAAGTTGCAGCGGACAGCGGAGATCGGTTGCATTTCTTTTTTTTTTTTTTTTAAAGATTTTATTTATTTATGTGACAGAGAGACAGCCAGCGAGAGAGGGAACACAGCAGGGGGAGTGGGAGAGGAAGAAGCAGGCTCATAACGGAGGAGCCTGATGTGGGACTCGATCCCGGTACGCCGGGATCACGCCCTGAGCCGAAGGCAGACGCTTTAACGACTGCGCTACCCAGGCGCCCCGATCGGGTGCATTTCTATATACCAACAATGAACTACTCAAAAAAAGGAGTTAAGCAGACATCCCATTACAAACGTCAACAAGAATAAAATACTAAGGAATCAATGTTACCAAAGGGGTGAGAAACGTGTGCCCTGAAAACGATAAGGCACTGATCAAAGACACCGAAGACACAAATAAATGGAAGGATATTCCATGCCCGCAGATTGGAAGAATTAGTAGTGTTGAAATGTCCGTAGTACCCAAAGTGATCTGTACATTCAGTATAATCTTTGTAAGAATTCTAACGGTGTGTTTTTTGTAGAGCTGGAAAACACAATCCTAAAATCCATATGGAACCACACAAGTCCCTGAATAATCAAAGAAATCTTGAATGAGAAGAACAAAGCTGGAGGCATCACACGTCCTGATCTCAAATTCTCCTGCAGGGCTGTGGTAACCAAAACAGCATGGTACTGGCGTAAACCCAGCCACACAGGTCCATGGAACAGAAGAGAGAGCTCAGAAACGACCCACACGTCTATGATCGACTGATCTTTGACAAGAGTGCTAAGAACACACAACGGGAAGGGAAGTCTCTTCAATAAATGGTCTTGGGAGAACTGGACAGCCACGTGCGGAACACTGAAATCAGACCCTTACCTCATGCCATACACAAAATTCAACTCAAAACGCATTAAAGACGTTAAGTGTGAGACCTGAAATTGTAAAATGATAGAGGAAAACATAGGATAAAACCTTCATGACATTGATCTGGGCGTTGATTTTTTTTCAACACGACGCCAAAAGCTTTTAAAAAGCTTCCCCAACAGTAAAGGAAACCATCAACAGAGTGGAGTGACAACCTGGGGGATGGGAGAAAATATCTGCAAGCAACACATCTGATAAGGGGTTTGTCTCCAAAATACAGAAGGAACTTGAACAACTTGGTAGCAAAAAACGAAATAACCCAATTTTAAAATGAGTGAATGATCTGAATAAACATTTCTTGGAAGAAGATACGCAGGTGACAAACAGACACATGAACAGATGCCCAGTGTCACTCGTCATCAGGGAAATGCAGACCAAAGTCACATGAGGTATCACCTCGCACCTGTCAGAATGGCTAAAATCGACAGATGTTGGCGGGGCTGTGGAGAACGGGGAACCCTCCTGCACTGTTGGTGGGACTGCAAAGTGGTGCAGCCACTGTGAACAGTATGGAGGTTCCTCAAAAATTAAAAATACAGCTACAATATGGTCCAGCAAATCCCACTTCTGGGTACATACCTGAAGGAAACGAAATCAGAATCTCAAAGAAATATCCATGCGTCCATGTTCCCTGCTGCATGATTCACAATAGCCAAGCTATGGGAACGAGCTACGTGTCCACTGATCGATGCATGGGTAAAAATGTGATCTATACATGCAATGGAATATTATTCAGCCTTGAAAAAGAGGGAACTATCCTGTCATCTGGGACAACAGGGATGAACCTGGAAGACATTACACTACATGGATGAAGCCAGACACAGAAAGAATAAAACTGTGAGGTATTCACTTCTCTGTGGAATCCAAAAAAAAGTCAAACTCCTAAAAGCAGAGAGTAGAATGGTGGTTGCCAGGGATCTGGGCGGAGGGGAGCAGGTGTGACATGGGGAAGCCTTTAGTCACCTGGGGTGAGTATGTTCTGGAGATCTAGCGTACGGCAATGAGAGCATCGTTGATACCGTTGTAGAGTTGAAGTTTGCTAAGAGAGTTGATCGTAAGTGTTCTCACTATACACACAGAGAAGGCAATTATGTGAGGTGCTGGGTACGTTCACTGGCTTGATTGTGGTGATCATTTCACAGTGTAACCTATATCAAAATAAGCATGTTGTTTACCTTAAGTGGATACTATCTTTGTCAGTGATATCTCAATGAAACTGTGGGGGACAAAACAATAAGAAAACAGCTAACCCAGCTAAGAAATGGGCAAAAAACCTGAACAGACATGCCACCAGAGAAGATCTCCAGAGGGCAGATAAGCACACGAGAAGAGGCTCCACATTTTATGTCATCAGGGAAATGCAGTGGGGATCCCAGTGAGACACCACCACACACCTGCAGGAATGGCCAAAATCCCAAACACTGACAACGGCCAACGCTGGCGAGGGTGTGGAGCAAAGGGAACTTTCATTTGTTGCTGGTGGGGATGCGAAATGGTCCAGCCACTCCAAGAGGTTAGTAGTGTTCTTACAAAACTAGACCTACTCTTACCGTATGACCCAGCAATGGCACCCTTTGGTATTTACCCGGAAGAGTGGAAAATTTTTGTCTGCCCAAAAATCTGCACACAGAGGGTGATCAGCTTCATTCATAATCGCCAAAATTTGGAAGCCACCAAGATGTCCTTCCATTGGCGAATGGATAAATGAACCGTGGGGCATCTGGACAGTGAGAGATTTTTCAACACCAAAAAGGAACGAGTCATCAAGTCATGAAAAAACATGGAGGAACCTTGAATGCATATGATCAAGTGAAAGAAACCAAGGTGAAGAGCGCATGGTGTAGGATTCCCAGTAGACGTTCTGGAGAAGCCTAAATCGTACAGACGGTGTTAGAGAAGACACGAATGGTTGCCATAGGTTGGGGGGGGAGGAACAGGAGGAGCACGGGGGATTTTCAGGGCAGTGAAACTACTGTGCGATACCACGGTGATGGATAGACGTCATTATGCACTTCATGTATGACACCCAGAGTGAACCCTAATATAATCTCGGGACTCTGGGAGGTGATGTGTCCACACAGGTTCATCGACTCTAACAAATGCTCTGTTGCGGAGGGATGCCAGTGGCGGGGGAGGCTGTGCATGTGGGGGGAGGGCAGGAGGTTTATGGGAAATCAATGCTTTCTGTTCAGTTTTGTTGTGAACCTAAAGCTACCCTAAAAAGGACAGTTTGTTAATTTAAAAAAATGTAAAGGAAACAATTATGTTCATAAGAATTCGCCTACCCGAGGACCTGAACCCCAGGCCTGATATCCTTTAAAATGAGAGAAGAAGAGGGGCGCCTGGGTGGCTCAGTCGGTGAAGCGACTGCATCCGGCTCAGGGTCCTGCATGATCTCAGGGTCCTGGGATCGAGCCCCGCATAGGGCTCCCTGCTCAGCGGGGAGTCTGCTTCTCCCTCTGCCGCTCCCCCTGCTTGTTCTCTCTCTTTCTCTCTGAGAAATAAATAAATAAAATCTTTAAGAAAAATAAAAAGACAAAAGAAGAAGACGAGGACCCAGCAGTTCTGCTCCTGGGTGTTTGCGCCAGGGCTGGCTCCGTGTCATTGAGCCATGGTATTCTACCGTCTCGGGGAGCATAATATTCCAAGCCTTTGTGCAAGAATGTCTGCAGCACTTGGGTCCTAAACTAGAAGCAAACCCTCGCGCTCATCAACAGTGGAATAAATGTCCTGGCCGTAGAAAATAATAGTGGAGCAGTAGGAAAGCGGGCACCATGTAAAGGGAGCGTGCAGGGCCCCCCAGGAACCCCCTTGTCATGTCATGGAGTGAACGAAGCCGGACTGCAAAGAGCGCAGGCCACGTGATTTCATTCCTCGGAAGCTTGAGAGTAGGCGGGACTATTTCACGGTGAGAGAAATCAGAACAGCGGTTGTCCCTGGGGTGGAGACTCCCCTGGGCTTCTCTCTCTCTCCCTGGGGGTGGGGGGGGGGGACAGTCTTAGTCCGTTGGGGCTGCTGTAAGGGAAACCAGGGACTGCACAGCTTATCAGTGACAGACATGCGTTTCCCACATTCCCGGAGGCTGGAAGTCCAAGATCCAGATGCTGGCGGCTGCCGTGTCTGGTGGGACCCCGCTGCCCGGTTCATAGCCGGGTCCTTCTTGCTGCGTCCTTGTGTATCGGAAGGAAGAGGGAGCTCCCCGGGGTCTTTCTTTTCTTTTCTTTTTTAAGATTTTATTTATTTATTAGAGAGAGCACAAGCAGGGGGAGCGGCAGGGAGAGGGAATCCTGACCTGAGCCAAAGGCAGGCGCTTCACCCACTGAGCCCCCCAGGCGTCCCTCCCTGGGGTCTCTTTTATAAGGGAACGGATTTCATTTACATGGGCTCCACGGTCATGACCTAATCACCCCCGAAAGGCCACACCTCCTATGTTATCTCCCTGGGGGGCAGGATTTCAACATATGAATTTGGAGGGGACACCGGTCAGCCCGTAACAGTGGTTTAACTCCACAGAGAAGCAGAAGGAAGATCAGGCTGGCTGGACAGCCGGGGTGGAGGGAACCCCCAGGGGGGTGGGGAGCACCCAGCTTGCGTGGCCCCTCCCTGCATCGGGGGCTGACTCTGGCCAGAGGGAGGAGCGCGGGAAGGCTGGCGGCCCGCGGAGCTGTGCAGGAGCCTGCGTGTTGGGCACTGGAGAGGTGGCACAGCTGGCCACCCCTGTGCTCCTCCAGGACTGGCGTCCAGCGCCCCCCAACCCTATCTGAGCTCATGGGCACAACCGCTGGCCTTCAGAGGGGAAGGCCCACCGCAGTAAAAGTGAATGGGCCAGTGGGGTCGGTGACTTTATGTCTGTCCACATGGTCCTCTGCAGCCGTGTTCCCTTGCTCACCACTGCACGGCTGGGCCTTCTGCCCTCCGCCTCCATGAAGACATTAAATTCCACTCAACTCCCATCCCTGAGAAGCCTTTCCAAACCCCTCCTGTCTGCTTCCCAGCTTGTGTTCTCCCTGGCAAAGTAGCATAGAAATTTCATTTGTGGGTCTGTTTCCCACACTTGGCACCAGTCCCCATGGAGGCAGGGGCAGGGGTGGGGGTGGGGGTTGTGCGTCTTGTTCACTCTTGAATATCCAGTACCCGACACAAGGCTTGTTCGGTATTATGAACACTCTGGTGCCAGAAAGCCCAGGTTCAAATCCTGCCTCTGCCATTTTTCTGGCTGTGTGATCTTGGGCCAGTTACTTAGCCTCTCTGTGCCTCTGTTTTCTCATCTGCAAAGTGGGGATGATGACAGTGCCTTATTGCAGCGGTGTGACGTACTACAATTATCAGTCAATGGGAGTCGTTTTTCGTGATAGTGACGGGGCCGCAAGGGGAGACAGCATCGTTAGCAAGATTTCACGGTGTCTTCATTCTCCTGGGCTGCTGTGAAGTCTCTAATAGGCGATAATGGATGGAAGGGCTTTCCTTTACATTTTGAATTCATTTTTAGTCACATAATCACCATACGGATGCATTTTCCATCATAAACCCAGAAACCTTGGGGCACCCGGGTGGCTCAGTCGGCTAAGCATCTGACTCTTGATTTCGGCTCAAGTCCTAATCTCCGGGCTGTGAGATTGAGCCACATGTCGGGCTCCACGCTGGGCGTGGAACCTGCTTGCTTGAGATTCTCTCTCTCTCTCCCTCTGCCCTCCCCACCAATAATTAACCAGAAGTCTTACTGTAAAACCCAAAGTACGGGTCCACCCATCTTTCATCGTGGCCACTTCCTTGCCCTCTGCTCTAGGTTGTGTTGCAAGCTTTCCGTGGTCCCCACCGAGGACTCTGGAATGCTGTGGGCCCCGATGCCGCCGGTCGGTCGTCCAGACCATGTAGGTGGGGGCTGGTTTCCATGGCGTGATGTCCGGGCCGCATCTAACAAGCTGGGGTTGCAGACCAGGGCACCTGCAGGGGGCCTCTCCATGTGGGTGGGGCCACTTCACCCTACGGGGGGACCCAGGGGACCACGTCCCAAGGAGCAGCTTCCTAGTGAACGTCTCCAAGAGCCAGGTGGAAGCTCATGGCATTTTATGACCTCACCTCAGGGATCCCTCAGCACCACTTCCCCTGAACCCTGCAGGTCTAGTCACAAGCCCGCCAGGAGTTGAGGGAGGGGATGCGAACTTCACCTCCCAGCGTGTGGTCCTGTGTGGAAAGGGCCATACCTCACGGGGGATGGGCATCGCGTGCACGTGTCGCTGCCCATCGCATTTTCCCTGGATTTACAATCGCAGATGTGTCCTTGAGAAAAGAGCTAGTGTGTCTCGTCTTCTTTTCAGTGTGGATACATTTATAATCCTTACTATTTTCTTTTTTCTTATTGTGTTAAAATACACGTCATGCAAAAGGTAGCGTTGTAACCACTTCGAAGGCACAACTCAATGGCATCAAGTGGGTTCACTTTATCCCACAACTGCCCCCCACCCCGTCCACGTCCAGAGCCCTGTTCTTCTGACAGATCTGCAGCCCCGTGCCTGTTCAACGCCGAGTCCCCACGCTCCCCTCCTCCCAGGCCCCGGAGCCCACCCCTACCATCCAGGGTCTGTGTTATTTACAACTTCTCCTTGGCTAGAGCTGCCATTACAACTAGCTGACTGTAGAAATGGATTCTAACTTTCATTTATCTATTTATTTTTACATTTCTTAATAAAGTTTTATTTATCTGAGAGAGAAGAGAGAGAACAAGTGTGCGGGACGGGGGAGGTGAGGGTGGGGAGAGGGGCAGCAGGAGAGAGGGAATCCCAAGCAGACTCCCCACTGAGCATGGAGCCCAATGTGGGGCTCAGTCCCACGACCCTGAGATCACCATACGAGCCGAAACCAAGAATCAGACCCACAACCCACCGTGCCACCCAGGTGGCCGTGATCCTAACTCTTAAACCCACACTTACACGGTCAGTTAATCTACAGCAAAGGGGACAAAAGCTACAGTGGGGAAAAGACATTCTCTTTAACTGATGGGGTTGGGAAAATCGGACCACTTTTTTACACCATACACAAAAATGAACTCAACGTGGGCTAATGACTTGAAAGTAAGACATGAAACTATCGAACTCCTCAAAGAAAAGGTAGGCGTCAAGCTCTCTGACATTGGTCTTAGCCTTATTTTTCTGGATCTGTCTCCTCAGGCAAGGGCAACAAAAGCAAAAACAAATGGGACTCCATTACACTGAAAAGCTTCTGCACAGCAAAGGAGGCCATCAACAAAATGAAAGGCACCCTAGTGCTGGGAGAAGATACTTGCAAGTAATATATCCGATATGGGGTTGAGAGCCAAAATATATGAAGAACACCTACAACTTAACAACAATGAAAACCAAACTACCTGATTTAAAAAATGGGCAAAAGATCTGAACAGGCATTGTTCCAAAGAAGACATCCAGATGGCCCACAGACACATGAAAAGATGCTCGACGACCCTCATCATCAGGGAAACGCGCATCAAAACCACAATGAGATCTCACCTCACACCTGTCGGAATGGCTAGCATCAAAACCACAAGAAGTAACAAGTGTTGGGGAGCACGTGGAGAAAGGGGAACCTCGTGCATTGTTGGTGGAAATGTAAATTGGTACAGCCTCCATCGAAAGCAGTATGGGGGTTCCTAAAAAATTGAAAATGGAACCACCATATGATCTAGCAATCCCACTTCTCAGTGTTTGAGAAACGCAGAAATATTGATTTGGAAAGATACGCGCACCCCTGCGTTCACAGCAGTATTATTTACAACAGCCAAGACATGGAAGCAGCCGGAGTGTCTGTGACCGGAGAGGATGAAGAAGGCACGGCGCATGTACAGAGCAGAGTATCACTCCGCCATTCAAGGCAACGAAGTCTTGCCATTTGCGACCACACGGATGGACTTAGAGGATTCTATGCTAAGTGAAACAAGTCAGAGCAAGACAAAGACTATATAACATCACTTGCATGTGAACTCTAAAAAATGAAACAGAATCAGACTTAGAGGGAACAAACTGTTGGTTGCCAGAGGGGAGAGGGGTGGGGGCGATGGGTGAAGGGGATTAAGAGGTACAAACTTCCAGTTATGTAATAAATAAGTCATGGGGGTATAATGTACAGCATGGGGAATGTAGTCATAATACTGTGATAACTTTATATGGTGGGGGCGCCTGGCTGGCTCAGCTGGTTGACCATCCGACTCTTGCCTTTGGCTCAGGTCATGATCTCAGGGTCCTGGGATCGAGCCCTGCATTGGGCTCTGTGCTCAGCGTGCAATCTGCTTGTCCCTCTCCCTCCCCATCCACTCCTCCCCTTGCTCACACACTCTCTCTCAAATAAATAAATAAAATCTAAAAAAACCCCATGACTTTATATGGTGGTAGATGTTAATTGGAACTATCGTGGTGACTGTTTCGTCATGTATAAAAACATGGAATCACTATCATGTATATGAAGCTAATTTAATATTGTGTGTGAATTATAATTCAGTAAAACTTATAATTATTTATTTTGAAATAGTTTTATACCCACAAAGAAATTGCTAGAATAGTAGAGAGTTCCTGTGTGTTCTTCACTCAGCCTCTCCTAATGTTAGCATCTTACATAAACATAGTACATTGACTGGGGGCGCCTGGGTAGCGCAGTCGTTGGACGTCTGCCTTTGGCTCAGGGCGTGATCCCGGCGTTATGGGATCGAGCCCCACGTGAGGCTCCTCCACTGGAAGCTTGCTTCTTCCTCTCCCACTCCCCCTGCTTGTGTTCCCTCTCTCGCTGTCTCTCTCTGTCAAATAAATAAATAAAATCTTTAAAAAAAAAAAAAGTTACCCCCTTTCTGAAAACAAAACAAAACAAAACAAAAAACATAGTACATTGACTGAAACCAGGAAATTAACATCAATACAATACCAGTAACTAATCTACAGACTTTATTAAAATTTAAGCAGTTTTGCCACTCGTGCCCTTTTTCTGGTCCAGAATCCAATCCAGAACCCCAAGTTGCATTTAGTCATCATGCCACCTTAGTCTCCTCTGGTCTGTGACAGATCTTCATTCTTTGGTCTTCCATAGTCTTGACACTCTAAAGGGTACTGGTTGGTTATTTTGTAGAAAGTCCCTCAACTTGAATCTGCCTAGTGTTTACTCACGATTAGATTGAGATGGTGCCTTTGGGGGCAAGAATATAACAGAAACGATACAGAGTCCTTCTCATGTGTATCAGGAGGCGTGTGATGTTGGTATGTCTTATCGCTGGGGGGGCGTTGACTTCGATTACTTGGTTAAGGTCTTGTTGGCCAGGCATCCCCACTGCAAAGTTCTTTCTTTTGCCTTTGTAATTAAAAAGTGTCTTGTGTGTAGATACTTTGAGACTATGCAAATATCCTGTTTTATATCCATTTTTTTCACCCATGGACTTTATTATTGTTGTTGTCATTATTAATTTCCTCCCTTGCTCCCTTCTTTTCCAAAGCATCTGTCTCACAGCTAACTTCAAGCCAGGTAATACCTGTGCACATCCTAGTGATACAAAATAATGACTTAAAAAAAAATCTGTTCTTTCAAACAAGTAATTGCAATCCAGAGAGAGAAGCTTTACTGACTATGCACAAAGGGTAGAGAAGAACCAGTGAATTCCGCCTGACTTTGCAGAAAGTCAGGTTCAAATGCCAAGTGTGGGAGCTGGGTGGACCTCTCTTTTATTTTTATTTTTTTAAAAGATTTTATTATTTATTTGAGATAGAGCAAGGGAGCCAGAGCCCAAGCAGGGGGAGGGAGAAGCAGAATCCCCGCCGAGCAGGGAGCCCTATGTGGGGCTTGATCCCAGGACCCTGAGATCATGACCTGAGCTGAAGGCAGATGCTTAACCAACTGAGCCACCCAGGTGCCCCTGGACCTCTCTTTTATATAGAAAATTACTTTTCTTCTGGCCTGAGGGTATATGGTCATAAAGGTCTTAATTTGAGCATGCTGAGCAGCTGATAGAAATTGGATCAAAGCTATCTGTGGCTGGAAGTGTTCTTAGTTGAGCTGCATCAACTTCAGAAATAGGCCAGTGACTTTTTATGGTGGTTTCATAATCGGTATTTTGTTGGATTTCCTTATGGCTTCTAATACAATTTAAGATGATTCTTCGGAGTTGTCTAGGTAGGCAATCATGTCTTTGGCAATATTAAAACCTTTGTCTTTTTCTTTTTCACACTTGTACCTCATTTCTTGTTCTTGTCTTATTGCATTGGCTGGGGTCTCTAGTACTGCATGAAAGAATTGTTATGATAACGGATATTCCTTGTCTCATTTTTGAATACGGTGGACCATGTTTGTAAAGTAGGGATTGACATGTTTGTAAATTATGGCCTGTGGGCCAAAGCCAGCCCACCACCCATTTTTGTAAATCACATTTTATTAGAACACAGCTGTGCCCATTCGTTTTGTCTGTGACTGCTTCAGTGACATAGCAGCCCACCTGACTAGTTGCACCCAGGCCTTCTGGTCTGTAAAGCCTAAAATATTTATATGTGGTTCTTTACGAAAATAGTTTGCCAACTCTTCTAAAATTTCAACATTACCAAGTAATAAAGTTAAAAAAGTTGTTTATTTTTCAAAATTGGGTGATATTTCTCCCTTTTCCAATTGATAGATTTATTATTCTATTATTCCTGATACACAAAAGTGATATAATAGCAAGACTTCTCACCTAACTTAAAAAGTCGAACACTACACATGGTTGGATGTACCCATGTACCCTTTGCTGAATTGTCCTTTCTCCAGCCAAAAGGGAGTAATTACCCTGAATGTATGAGTTTTCCTAAGAGTTTCATAGTTTACCTCTTACATTTAGTTCTTTGAGCCATTTTGAGTTAATTTTTGGATACAGTGTGAGATAGAGGCCCACTTTCATTCTTTTATAGGTGGATTTCCAGTTGTCCCAGCACCATCGGTTCAAGACTATTCATTCTTTGGGGTACCTGGTGGCACAGATGGTTAAGTAACCGACTCTTGGTTTTGGCTCAGGTTGTGATCTCAGGATTGTGATATCCAGCCCCACTTTGAGCTCTGTCTTAAGAATCTGCTTAAGATTCTCTCTCCCTCTTCCTCTGCCCCTCCCCCTGTTCTCTCTCTCTCTCTCAAAAGATAAATAAATTAAAAAAAGAAGACTGTCCATTCTTCATTGAATGGTCTTGACACCCTTGTAGAAAATCTATTGGTTACAGATGTATGGGTTTTCTGGATTCTCAATTCTAGTCCACTGATTTATATGTCTATGCTTATGCCAGTATCACAGTATTTTGATTAGTGTAAGTTTTAAAATCAGGAAATGTGAGTCCTCTAAATTTATTGTTCTATTTCAAGATAGTGCTGTCTATTCTGGGCCCTTTGCAATTCCAAAAGAAATTGAGACTTGACTTTGCCATTTCTGCAAAAAAGATCTTTGGGATTTTGATAGGGATTGCATTGAATCAGCAGATTGCTTTAGCTACTATTGCCAGATAGATACAAATTTTTGGTAAAGATTTTATTTATTAGAGAGAGAGCGGGAGTGGGAGGCGGAGGGGTAGAGGGAGAGGGAGAAGCAGACTCCCTGCTGAGCAGGGAGCCCAACATAGGGCTCGATTCCAGGACCCCGAGATCATGACCTGAGCCGAAGGCAGGTGCTTAACTGACTGAGCCACCCAGGTGCCCCTAATTTCTGATTTTCTTCATGTTTTCCCTAGAATTTCCTTGGGTAGGTCTTTTTTTTGTAGATGATCAAGGTGAAATCTTACCTAGTTTATTTTATTTTCCTCATAAATTTATATAAAGGCTATGTATTTCCCTCTGAGTCCTTCTTTGGCTGCTTATTTCATTTATAGTCAGTGATCTCTCTCCCCCCATCAATGCATTTAAGGCTTTAAATTGACCTCAGAGTACATTTTTGGTTTTCATTTGCAGTGGTCTCCTCATCCAGCCCTAAATGTCTCGTACTTTCGGTGTGATTTGCCTTTCACTCCTATTTAAACTCTCCCAACTCCGTGGCCTCGAGGAACTACGGATCAACCCTGATTTATAATCTTACTGTGCTGGGGCTGGTGCGTGAAGTCTGAACGTTGAGCTCGCCGTTAGGACCTCGCACAGGGTCTGGCTTTGTGATGGCTCCAAGTGTTGGGACAGAATGTACGTTCCTTGTTTGTTGGGTACGCAGACCTTACGTATGGATCTGATCACGTTTGCTGTTGCGTTAATTATTGCCTGGAGATCCTGATTGTTTTGTCAGCTTGGTCTTTGCATTCCCGAGTTAGGGTCAGTCCCCTGCTCTGAAGGCTGGAGCTATTTCTTTGTCAGGGGCGTTTTTGCTTTAAACATTTTAAGGTGGTGTTGTTTGGGACACAGTGTGTATCACTGTGTCCCCCCACCCCCACCCCACGTGCTAGAAGGCCTTGGCTCCCTGGTGTTGGGCTTGGTGATGGGCTCTGTTCTAGGCTCTGTCCCTTCCAGCTGGGGGCTGCCCTGTGTGGGTGAGGCTGGCCACATGCAGGTGGGACGCCCTCACGATGGCTGTGGGAAATGGGCAGACTCGGCTCCGTGTCCAGGTTCTACCACTGTCTGTGGGATCCTGGGGGAGGGACCTGACTTGTTTGAGCCTCCGTTTCCTTATCTGTCCACCCGTGCATTGTTGCAAGGATGAAATGGGACTGTACGAGCTGAGCATACAGTAAGTGCTCAATGAATGGGGGTGGATGCCATGGTGTCCTGTGGTAAGGAACAGGGCGACTGGAGATGCCGTCTCCGTGATCACGTCTGTGGGTTGAGGCAATTCCGTAAGGTCCTCAGTTTCTCAGAAGTCTTCAGATCGGTCCCTACCCGCTGTCACCTACCACCAATCACAGGCACGAGCGTCTCAAGGGCTGAACCCCAGAGCTGACAGTCACACACATTAACTTTCCTTAGAGACCCTCCTTAGAGACCCTCCTTAGAGACCCTCCTTGTCCAGTTTCCAGCACGGAGTGGAAGGTAGACCCTGTTTAGACGCTTCTGCTCCAATGGCTTGGGAGACCAAGGGAGGGAAAAAAGAGATGCTTCCTTAGAGGGGCTTTGAGGACTGGGTTCCCTCTGAGGGCAGAACAGTCTTGGTCAAATCCTGCATGATTCAGGTAAGACCAGGCTTGGGTTAGAATCTGACTGTTCTGAGGGAGCCTGGGGGGCTCAGTCAGTTCAGCATCTGCCGTCAGCTCAGGTCACGATCCCAGGGTCCTGGGATCAAGCCCCGCATCAGGCTCCCTGCTCAGCGGGGAGTCTGCTTCTCCCTCTGCCCCCTCTCATGTTCTAATATTTTAAAAAAATTAACAAAAAATAATCTGACTGTTCTGTCCCTTTTGTCCCACAATCTGTTACTAAGATCCCTCCTCCCTACTTGTCAGAACTTGGGAGGTGCTCAGTGCCCCGTGTGAGTCTTAATATTCCTTCAAGGCCTGTCCTCCCCACCCCATCCCCCCGCCTCCCGTCCTGCAGCAGGACAAGGACACCTCCCACGCCAGCTCCCCTGCTTCTCCTGATACACTTCACAATTAAAAAAAAAAATGCTTGTCTGTAGTTAATTCTCACCTTCCTGGTTACTCTCTTTTCTTGAGTGTACTTAACCTATGATTTACCTACTTCTGGTGTTTTCAGAAAGTGTTTCGTTTTGTTAACGCAACAGAATAACTCAAAACTGTCCAGAGTTAGAGCCAACTTTTATCTTTCTTTTTTTATTTAGATTTATTCTGTTCTTTTCTAGTTACCTGAATTGAAAGCCTGGTTCCTTTATTTCTGAAGCTCACTTGCTTTTTCAGAATTCCTTGTTTTCCGCCTGTTCGAGGCCAGGCGCATGCCTCTGGGTACCCCTCTGTCTGCGTCCCACACATTTCACGGTGTAATGTGCTCGCTGAATCGATCGCTCAGTTTCAAAGGCTTTGTAATTTCTATGCTGGTTCCTTCTTTAACCCGAGCCTTATTTAGAAAAGTGCTTTTAGGGGCGCCTGGGTGGCGCAGTCGTTAAGTGTCTGCCTTTGGCTCAGGGCGTGATCCCAGCGTTCTGGGATCGAGCCCCACATCAGGCTCCTTTGCTGGGAGCCTGCTTCTTCCTCTCCCACTCCCCCTGCTTGTGTTCCCTCTCTCGCTGGCTGTCTCTGTCAAATAAATAAATAAAATCTTAAAAGAAAAGAAAAGAAAAAAAGAAAAGAAAAGAAAAAAGAGAAAAGAAAAGTGCTTTTAAATTTCCCATCGTAGGCCCTTCTCAGGGGAGGGCTAACTTTTCATCACAGAATCTACTCCTGGGGGCCCAAGTCTGGTTATCTTATCTACTATTTGTTTCTTGGGGTTTGTGGAGATCCCCACTGCTGATCCGTGTAAATGTTCCCTGTGTGTTTGAGAACTCGGGGGGTGGGGGAGACAGGACTCGATACATTTGTTTGGCTAAGCTAATTCGTGGCATTAGTCACACCTCGTATATATACTTTCTGACTACTGGATCTGATGGTTTCTCAAACGGGTGGCCCTACCCTTCCTAGGCTGGGCCCCTGGCCTCAATAAGACCTCCCCGTCTTGTCCCTGTAACCATGGGAGGGACCGCCCAACCCCTATCTAGCACCTGTGTCAGAGCACGAAGAGGCTCGGGCAAGGCTGCGGACCAGCATGCCCCCCCCCCATGCCCCTGCGTCTGACTCGGTCCACTCACTGGGTGACCTCCAGCATAGGAAAACTAGTGACCCCAACCCCATGCTTCCCTCCATGGACTCAGTTCCATCACTGACCCCTCAGCCGTGGAGGAGACAGACCAGGGCACGAATCCCAGCCCCACTTCAAACCCACTGTGTGACTCTGGGTTGGTGTCTGCCCCTCTCTGAGCTTTGGTTTCCTTATCTGTAAATTGGGCTGATGACCCCCACACCTCAGAGAGCCGGCCCACGGCAGATGCCCAGCCATGGTCACGATTATCACTGAGGACGTGAAGCGGCCCCTGGACACCAGAGCCTTGGTTCTGGGCTCCAATCCCACTATGGCCCCTCAGGCCCTGTGTGATCTCGGGCCAGCGGCACTACCTCTCTGGGCCACCTTCCTTACCAGACTGTTTGTACGACCGAACGAAAACGCATCAGCTCTGTGGGCACCCGCCCGCCCCAGGGACGAGACGGGGGCATGACAAAGACTCCACCACCGGCCGGGGTCAGACCATCTTCCTTTAATACAAAGTCGATATATCTACATACGCAGAGGTGGGAAAACCACCCAGCTGCTTCCGTTGGAATAAACAGTGTTGAAAGCAACGGCAGATCTGCTCTTGTACAAAGAGAAAAACTCACTTGCTCAGGGGTGGGGGGGAAATCCCATCCTTCTGCTTCTGCCCCCAAACTGCCCCATAGTCCCGGGGGAAAGGGTCCCTGATCCGGGCAGAACATGGCCTCTCTCTCCCAGAAGACGCGGGACCCCCTGTTTTGTTCAGTCCTCCTCCTCAGGGGCGGGAGACGGCAGGGGCTGAGGCGGCGGGGGCGGGGGTGGGGGTCACTGCCCTCTCCTCGGCGGCAGCACCCACCCCGGTGGGTTTTTGAACCTGACGCTGGTGGGCTGGAGCCCCCCTTGCCCCCCCACTGCCCCCCTCCCCCAGACCGGTCCTTGATATGTTTCAGAATTAAAAAAGTAAAAGAAAAATGCAAAAAAAAAAAAAAAAAAGGAAGAAACCAGGAGCACGAGGGCCTCCTGTTCTGGAGCGAGGCCCGCCTTCCGTCGGCGGCAGGGGGAGGAAGCCGAGCGGCCCCGGGCGGGTCACGGGCCGCGCACCTGCGAACACAGCCGCCACACAAGCGCGTTCTCTACGGTGTAAAAATAGACTGTCTGTGAACGGAACAGGTATAAGCAAAGTTCTTTTTAAATTTGTTGACTGGCGAGTCTTTTTTTTTTTTTTTTCCTTTTTCTGTTTGTTTCTTCTTTAAAAAAAATGAAAAAAAAATACACTATTTAAAAAAAAGAAATGTCACTGGATACAGTTACACGGAGTCTGAAAAGAAAGCTGAATTTTGCAACCCCCCTCCAGCCCGGCGGCGCCCCCAGCCTGCAGGGCAGGAGGGCTCCCCCGGGGGGAGGACTGGGGCTCAAGCGCACGGCCCCGCCCTCCTCTGGTTCCGGGGAGAACCCCTGTTTGCTCACTGCCCCCCACCCCCCCACCCAGGAATCTCGTTTGGAATCGGAAGGAAATGAGGAATGTGCCAAGTATCGGAAGGCGGCGGCCGGTGCCGGGAGGCTGCTGGGCACCACACGGGGGGCTCGGGGGCCGCATCGCTCCTGCAGACCGTGCAGACACGTGGCCGCTGCCTCCTCCCACCCCGGCCGCCGGGGTCCAGGCCTCCAGGGGCCCACCCGGCAGGGGCAGAGGCATCGGGGCCGGTGGCATCTGGCCGGCGGCGACCATGGCTTTAGGTTGCATAGTGGTCAAAGCTCCCGAGGTACTCCAGCGCCGCCTGGTAACAGAACTGATACTCGTCCTGTGGGGGAGGGGGGCAGGGCTCAGTCAGGGCCTCCGCCCGGCTCCTGCAGGGGCAGACTCACACAGGCTGGGCTCTGGCCCCAGAACGGCCTCCCCTCTACCTGCCTGCAAGCCTCCCCTCCCCCTGCAGCAGGGCCCTCGGGGCTGGGGGTCTGACTCCAGCTTTGTCTCCACAGTGACGGGAAGGGACGGCCTGGAGGACACCTGGAATGCCCAACACGTGATCCCAGGGAAGCCCCTTCTAGCTCTGGGCCTCACTTTCCCCATCCGGGGAGCAGGAGGGAGCTTCCGGATCTCTGGCCTGTGTCCGGGTCCTAGCTGAGCCGTGGACTTGCTGTGACTTTGGAGTTGGGACAGACGCCTCTCTGCCCTCTCCATGGGCTGCTTCTCGGCCCTGGATTTCTCTCTACTCTTGCGTCAAGAGGTCTGACTAATCCCCTTCCGCCCGCGACAACCCAGAGTCGAGGCTGACTGCGCCCATCTCCCAGAAGAGGAAACGGAAGCTCGGGAGGACGGAGGCGTGGGGCCGGGCTCTCACCTCCGTCTGCACCATGGCCGGCCTCTGGGTACGCAGCATCTTCACGGTCTGGAAGATGTCCACCACGCCCTCGTACCGCATGCGCTCCAGCACGATGCTGAGCGTGATGAAGACGCCCGTCCTGCCCACGCCGGCACTGTTGGGGCGGGCACAGCGATTCAGGGGTGGGCGCCCCGGAGAACCCCACGTGCCTGCCCAACTCCTCAGGGACGAAGAGCGCCCAAACTCGTGAGCCTGGGGGAGGCTCGAGGCCGTGCTCGCTGGGCCTCAGTTTCCCCAGCTGGGCTTGAGGGGCGGCTCACCTGCAGTGGACGGAGATGGGGCCGTCCTGGCCAAACTGTTCCTTGGTCTTGTGCACTTGGCCAATGAAGTCAATGAAGCCCTCCCCCGACTTTGGCACGCCCTGTTCCGGCCAGTCCGTGAACTGGAACTGCCGGACCGTCCGGGACTGGCCGTCCTGGAATGAGGTCAGCAGTGGTCATGGCTGGTTTCCCTCTCGGGCCGGCCTCCCAGCCCATCTTCTGTCTCCAGCCGACCCCACCCTCCAGCCTTCCCCATCCCCGGCCCCGTTTCCTGCCTCCTGCCCTGGGGACTTGCAGTCTGTCAGCATCTCAGGGTGCCGACGCCACGCTCGTCCACATCCGGTGATGATGACATCTTAGCCGCCCACCGCCCGCCAGTCCACACCTGCGCAGTGCACGTCTCCGGGGCCATCCGCCACGGCCAAAGTGACGTCCAACACCACTGCTGGCCGCCACCCCGTGCTGCACCGACACCCGCCCTTCTCAGTCCACCCGCCACCACGCTCCTCAGCCTCCCCCGCTCTCCCGCCAGGAGCATCACGCCGTCGCACCACCTTCCACCCTTCACCACCCAGCAGGGCGCCGTCGTCCACTGTCCCCCCGTTCCTCGCTCTCATCTGTCACTTAAAAAGCAGCGCCATCAACCCACCTCTCACCACCCGCTGCTGCTAACTCCTAATCCGTGGCCACCACCAGCCACCTTCCGCAGACCCTCTCCATCTCCCGTTCCCGCTCCCCGGCGGCGCCAGTCCACACTGCGTGCTCCGCCCAGCTCCAGCCACGGCGACCCAACTCGTCACTAGGAACCCTTCACCCTCGTCCACCCTTCACTCACCGTCTGCGTTCCCAGTCACGTTCTCCCCACCCACACGGTGCCGCCCGGCGATACCCGTTCACCCCGACGGCCTCCATTCCCGCCTCCCTTGGGCTCGTACCATCAACAGCACGGGTAGCACTGGTCAACGATTCCTCATCCTTCTTCGCCACCCAAAGTCATTTTCCACGGGTTCTCTCCACCCCCCACGGGCCAAACGCTTGCCCTCCTCCCAGCACCTCTTCCCCGGCCCGTGGCTGAGCACACCTCCCCCTTTGCCGACCTGGGGGACTGCATTCTGCTGGCGTTCTCCACGTTCTGGCACCTGCATTCACGCTCCAGGTCCACCTGCCTCCCGCCCAACACCGTCCATGCTTGTCTCCCTCCGCCACGTCCAATGGCACTGTCCGTGGATTCTCCAGGCCCACGTCCCACCAATCTGACGGCACGGTCTCACGCCACCCAAGTGCCATGACCAGCCACGCTGGTCGTTCATCGGGCTTCGCCACCCACTGCCAATGTCACTACTGACCCGCCCCATCCCCCCCCCCCCGCCCCAGAGTGATCCTCCGTCTCCCCACAGCGCCACCCACCACTGCCAGCCTCCACCAGCTGCCGGCACACCCCTGCCCCTTCTCCACGGAATCCTCACCCACCAATACCGCCTACCCTCCATTCTCCTCTCCCAGCCACGGTGCTGCAACCCAGCCCTGCCGTTCACGACTCTCTTCCAGTCCGCAGCTCCGCGCACCCTGCCTTGCTGCACCCTCTGTCACATCTCCCACCCTGCTTTCGGCCCTGCCACGCCGTCCTCCACAAGGAACACCCCGCTCACGCCCCCCTACACCATCCCCTTGGGCCTTGCTCTCCAGGGAGTGGTGCTACACACGCTCCCGGGGACCCTGTGGCATCAGCACCGGGATGCAGAGCTCTTTCCCACCCGTTTGGTGCCGGAGGGATTGGTCCACTCGACAACCCACTCTGCTTCCTCCCAACCCCCAGTGCTTATTCCTACCCCCGGGCCTTTGCTTTTACCCCCAACTAGGGAAGCCCTCTCCAGATCACGAGGTTCCATGCCGCAGGGCCCGGCCCGGGTTCCGGGATCTCCCAGCGATCCCTCCTCCGCACTCACCCGGGCATCCGTGACCTTGAACTCCCGCAGGATATACTGAGGCATGTTGTATTCTGCCATAGGGTCCACTACGAAGTACTGGTAGCGGGCGGAGCGCTCAGCGGGCCAGTACTGGTGACATTTTTCCTGTGGAGGAGACGGGAGCTGCAGTCAGCCCAGCCTCAGGCTGGGCCCCCCCAAGCCCCCGGTCCATTGCTCACCTAGCCACGCCCCACTCCCAGTCCATGCCTCACCCCCCCCCACCACCACCCCCGGTCCGTGGCTCACCGCCCTCCCCCCCGCCCGCCCCGCCCCGGGCTGTGGCTCACCCGGCCCATCTCCCGCAGCTTGGTCAGCATCACTACGATGGTGGAGTTGTTCTCCCACAGCATGCGCCAGAAGTCCTCCGTGGTTTCTGCCAGTGGCCCCTGCGTCGCGATGTAGGCCTTCTGCTGCCTGCAGTGTGGGGCGTGTGAGACCAGGGCCAGCGGGGAGACATGGGCCCGGGGAGACATGGGCCCGGGTGAGGGGCCGGCCTGACCCTGCCTGGCGGGTCAGGGCCCCGCAGCCACACTTGCCACGCCCCTGCCTCCCCTGGGGTCGCCGGCCGGTGCCCCATCCCCCTCCCCATCTGGCTGAGCCTCCCCATAACCCCGTTTTGCACCCAGGGAAGCCATCGACTGCAGGATCAGTTCCAGAGCCTCAAGGAGGCTGCGGGACGTTCGCTGACCTCTCCTGCCTCCCCCTCCACCCCCTCGAGGGCCAGTAAACTCCTTCCAGGCATCTGCGCAGGCCAAGCTCTCGGCCACCCCCAGCCTCTGTGCAGCGCCCTCCCTCGGCCAGGGGTTCTCCACCTCGGCACCGACGCTGGGGCTGGACCCCGATGCCTGGTGGGTGCTGTGCCGTCCAACACCCCGGGCCTCCGCCCGCCCCACGCCCATCACAACAAATGTCACCAGACACGGCCCCATTCTCCTGGGGTGGCAGAACTGCCCAGATTGAGAACCACCGACGTAAAAAGGACAGATGGAACCACGTTACAGACAGCAGCCATCCATTAAATACCCAGCTCAAGATCCCCTCCACCTTAGCCACGACCACACGAGGCCAGCGGGGTGTCCAGCTCTGCTTCCCACGTGAGGCTGGAGACCCCTCGGGGGCCGGGGCAAAGCGAAGGTACCTGTAGCCGTCGATGAAGCTGGCGTTGATGTAGTCGGAGCCCTCCACCCCGCGGATGGGCTGCAGACAGACCCGTGTGCTCTCGTACGGCATGATGTTTACCAAGCGGTTCTTGAACTTGTTACAAGGCAGATTGGCACTGATGAAACGGGATGTGTGGGCTTTGGAGTTGGCCAGCCGCTGCGGGGACAGAGGAGGCCGGGGGGTCACAGCGGGATAGCCTCCAGCCGGGGGCCAGCTTTCTCCGGGGCTGGGCCAGCGGGGCTGTGTCTCTTCCCGGCCAGAGCGCGGAGAGTGGGGGGTGTGTGGGGGAGGGGGGCAGCCCCGACCTCCAGCTCCTCGCCACCCCCCGGCGCCCACCGGGGACGCCCGCCCACCTTGAACTCGAGCTCCATGCCAGTGACGTGCTCGCCGGGCTCCACCTGCGCCAGTTTCTGGATATAGGCGTAGAGGCTGCGTGCGGGCACCTCGGTGTTGCCGCAGCCCACGGCCTCCAGCAGGGCCTCGTGGATGAAGCTGTACTGGTCCTCGGTCTGCACCATGTAGTTGCGCTGGGACCGCATGAGCGTCACGTGGCCGTACACGTCCACCGTCTTCTCCGGCTTGATCCGCTCCAGCATGGCATCGATGACGATGAAGCAGCCGGTGCGGCCCACGCCGGCACTGCGGGGACGGGCACGGCGGTCAGGGCCCCCGAAGGAGGCCCCGGGGCGGGAGCGGGGGGCGGCCAGGGTACCTGCAGTGCACGACCACGGGGCCCGCGTCCGGCGGGTTACAGGTCTTCACTCTCCGCAGGAAAGCCAAGAATGGCGTCGGGTATTCGGGCACCCCGTGGTCCGGCCACGCCGTGAACTGGAACTGGCGGACCTCACGCTTCTCACTGGAGCCGTTCTGGGGACCACAGGGACACTACCGGTCACAGCAGCCCTCCGTGCATGGACAGAGGACGCCAAACTCACACCCAGGGGCCCACCTGCCTCACACCCCCCCACCGGGTGTGTCACAGTGTGGCCAACATCATGCCTGACTTTCTCCCCAGATCCGCCCCCATCTCAGCTGGTGGCAGCTCCATCCTCCCAGGTGCTCGGCCAGGACTCAGGAGTCCCCCTTGACCCACTGCCCCTCCCACATCCAACCGGCTCTGCCCTCATCTCTCCCAAACCCGCCCGATTCTCACCCCCTCCATGGCGGTGGCCGTCCTGGTCCAGTCCCCTCCGCCCCGGACCCCCTGTTCAGACCCTTGCCCCAACAGTCCGCCCTCCCCACAGCGGCCACCAGAGGGCGACGGTGAGCACCGGAGTCAGGTCTGCCCCACCTCCCCCAACAGGGCTCCCATCCACCTTAGCCCAAGTCCTCACTGAGGCCCTTGCCTCCTCCCTCTCCCCCCATCACTCACTCTGTTACAATGATAATATAAGCCTCATTGTTTCTCCATCATGCCCGGCATGGTCGTGCCCCAGGACCTTTGCACGGGCAGAGCCTCTGCCAGGAATGCTATTTTCCCAGATCTCATGGCTCCCTTCCTCACCATCTCCAGGTCCCCTGACAGTTTACTTTTCTTCTTCTACATGTAAGATTTGTCATTTTACGTATTTACTGTCAATGCCTTGTTGGCACTGGAGACTAAGCTCCAAAAAGACAACACATTTTGTCTGTCTTGGTTCTTGCTGTGTCTTGGTGCCCAAATCGGGGCCTGACACACAGTGGGTGCTTCGTGTTGACAGAGGACCTGGCTGGAGTCTGGGGAACATTGTGGTGCCAACAGCCCTCCACCTCCCCATAATAACAATGAAAAAATGTCCTTCGGATGGCAAACTGCCCCAGTTGAGAACCATGACATAGAAGACACATGGAACCACATAACCAACAGCAGCCATCAGTTAAATACACATCTAAAGATTCCCTCTGCCCCAGGCCTGACTGCCCAGGCTAGCAGGGACTCTCCAGCTTTGTCTCCCACCCGTCATGGGCCTAGGCTGGGTGGGCCAGAGGGCAAGGAGGGAGGGAAGGCCTGGGACATAACCGATGGCAAGGGGACGACAGGCTCATTGCTACATTGGGTTCTGCTGGTTTTGTCTCCTGATGTAGCTGGACACGGGAGGTACCCTCCTCTGGGCCCCAGCTTCCCTGTCTACCAGTGGGCTTTGAGAGAATATGGTCAAGCCTGGGCCCACACACTTGCTTCTCTCTGTGATGGGGAGCTCCCAGGACAGAAGCTGGGGCCTTCTGTCTGCCTCTTCCACCCCCATATCCCCCTCCCACAGGCCCCAGCCCCAGCCCGGGCCCTACCTTGTGCAAAGAGAACGTCCGGACACAGAACGTGGCCAGCTCGATGGTGTCTAGCAGCGTGACCTGGATGAAGCCGTATGTCTCCGTGCCCCTATTGGGCCAGTACTGATCACACTTGATCTGTAGAAAGCGAGAGAATGGAGGTGAGCGTGGGCTGGGGCTGGCGCTGGCCCGGGGCATGGGGATGCAGGGGCCGCAGGGTCTGGGCCCCACCCGTGATTTCTCCTCTAGCCGTGTCATCATGACGATGGTAGCCGAACGCTGTTCCCACACCATACGCCAGAAGTCGCCGAAGGTCTCCGGCAGCGGCCCCTGCGTGGCGATGTACGCGTTCTGCCGCCGGTAGCCGTCCACGTAGTTGGCGTTGATGTAATCACTGCCCACGATGCCTAGAGCCGGAGCAGAAGCCAGAGGTCAGCAGGCGTGCTGCTGCCTCCCACACGGGTTCAATCTGGCCTACCACTTCCCGGGAGCCTTCCTGGACTGCCCCAAGCTGCCCCCAAAGGAACCACGGAGTCTGAATGCTGCGGTTTCTCCACCTCCACACTGCCGTCACTGGGGGCCAGACTGTTCTGTGGCGGGGCTGTCCTGGTCTGAGCAGCAGCTCTGGCCTCCAACCTTCAGGTGCTGCTTGCTCTCTCTCCCCCAGAATGTGAACACAAAAATGTCCTCAGACATCGCCAGTGTTCCCTGGGCATTGAGAACCACTGACGCAGAGGCATAGACGGGAACATGTTACGACCGCAGCCGTCCATTAACTACACGTCCGACAATCCCCAGCAGCTTCTGGCTGGAGCTGGACTAGGCCTGTGACCAGCATCAGGCCTCAGTTTCCCTAATCTGTGCCCTCGCTCGTCCACACTGGCCCTGCCCCGTGGCCAAGTGGAGGCACGGTGTCTGTACGCTCTCTCTGGCCCGGGGAACGGCGGGACGGGGCCTGGGCCGCTACCTTCAATGGGCTGGAGGATGACGCGGGAGTGGTCGTACGCGATGACGTTGGCATAGCGGTTCTTGGGTTTGTTCACTTCCAGGTTGGAATGTTCCCACGTGAACTGCTGGCCCGGATCAATGGACTGCAGGGGAAAGTGATGGGGGAGGCATCAGGGCGGGGCGCTGGGGGGCCCAGGCGGGGGGCGGGGGCTAGCTCACCTCGTACTCCTGGGAGAGCTTGAGGCTGTCGTTGGCCTTGAGGCGTTCTGTGTGCTCTGCCATGTCTGCGATGGGGATCGGGGGGTGGCTGAGCATGCCTGGGGGGAGAGCAGACCCCGCGGTGCGGGCCGGTCACTCGGGAGCCAGCCCGGGGGCCGGGGGGCGGGGGGGCGCTCTACAGTGTGAGTCTGTGACGGACGCGCTGTGGTTAGAGCGAGTGGCGGGGGATGGGGAGGGTTCAGGACGGCCCACGCTGGGGCCGGGGGCCCAGGCCTGCGGCTCTGTCTGCAAGTGGAGCGTTCGAGGAGCAGCTCCCAGCTGAGGCTGACACCCCCTGGCTCGTGATGTCCGCCCATCCCAGTGCCCCCAACCCAGCTGGGGATGCAGGGACCGGGGAAGGGTGGCCCTGGAAGAGTCCAAGCTGCTGGTGCGTCGCGGCAAAAAGCAGGCCAGTGACAGATATGAAGCAGACACGGCTGGCTGGGCCCCTGGAACCTTGCTCCCCGGGGCACGGGCCGGGCACGGACTCCCCTGTCTGCACCTCTGGGATCAGAGCGACTGCGAGGTCTCCTGCCAGGGAGCGCTGGGGAACTGCGGAGGGGAGACGGGTGTGTGTGTGTGTGTGTGTGTGTGTGTGTGTGTGTGTGTGTGTGCTGGCTTGAGGGGGTTCCCCATCTCTCTGTGTGCCTGCATGGGGCAGGGGCAGGGAGCCCCTGACCTCTGAGAGCTCATTTCCCCGTCTGGGGCATGGAGTGGTGTGGGGTGGGCCTGGCTCTTTCTCCCCAGTGTCTGGGTCTGCAAGACCCGTCTCCTCTCCTGGGGCCTGACGGCGGAGCTACGTGACAGCCCAGAAGTAAAACGTGGCCAGGCTGGCTGGTAAACACCAGCCATCCCCCACGCCCCGGCTGCTCCCCGAGAGCTAAGGAGTGAAGCTGGGTCCGTCTGCCCAGGGGGTCCCCCTGCCTGTCACACAGGACGCCCCCCACCCCCCCCCCCCACACGCAGTCACAACCAGCGACCTAAGGGCCCAACAGACTCCCTTGAGAAGCCAGCAGGACAGGTGGACAGAAATCGGAGGCGGGATGGAGAACCAAGGATGAAAACAAACAGGGGGTGCGGGGGTGGGGGCGCGAAAGGAAGCCGAGAACAGAGAGACACAGGAACTAACTTTCAAAGTGAAACCCCGGCTCCCTGAGGGGGCTGCTGAGGCCCGAATCTGCAGAAACAGCAAACAATAAAAAAATGAAAACACAGGGGGGCCCCCGCCTCCCCCACCCCTCGCTGGATGCACGCACAATGGCCGGCCGACAGACGCAGAGGGCAGAGCGACTTCAACAGGGGATGCACGCTGCCCCGGCCCCGCCCCGAGGACCTACAGGAGCTGCCGTTCATCCCTCCGACTGGACTGAAGCCAGTCCCGGTTCTCAGCCGTGACTTTGGGAAAACCCCAAAGCTCTCAGCCTTTTGTCAACGAGTCCCCCCAGACCAACCTGGCCTTGGGTCCCCTGTTGGGGTCAGCAGAGGAGATTCAGACGAGGTGCAGGATGGTGAGGGCGAAACTTGGGGGCAGGGGAAGGACCTGTGGGCCCATGCCATGAGCTTTAAGAAGGACAGCAACTATCAGTTAAATATGTGTGTTAAAAATCCTCATTTGGTGGGCGCCTGGGTGGCACAGCGGTTAAGCGTCTGCCTTCAGCTCAGGGCGTGATCCTGGCGTTGTGGGATCGAGCCCCACATCAGGCTCCTCCGCTATGAGCCTGCTTCTTCCTCTCCCACTCCCCCTGCTTGTGTTCCCTCTCTCGCTGGCTGTCTCTATCTCTGTCAAATAAATATATAAAATCTTAAAAAAAAAAAATCCTCATTTGGATGAAAATAGAACTGACATGATCTAGTCCAGAGACAGATAAAGGAGTACATTAGGGGTGCCACATGGGACCTTGCATGATCCCTTATGGTAGACTGCAGCCATCAGTTACACTTGATCTTAGCCAGAAGGCTGAGAAGCAACTGTAGCCATCAGTTAAATATAAGTGCTCAAAATCCTCATTTGGATAAAAACAGAACTGATGTGAAACAGTCCAGCAGCAGAAAAGAGAAAGGAGTATATTAAGAACCGCATGTGAGGCCATGCGTGAGCCCTTAAGGAGGACTGCAGCCATCAGTAACATATAAACGTTTAAAATCTCTGGAAACAGTTATTATGGAAACACGAAGTAGGCAGGAAGTTCAGAGACAGGAAACAGAGAGTGGGTGCAGGGAGAGGGACAGATGTAACCATGCTGTGATCTCATAAGGAGAACAGCAACCATTAGTTAAATGAAAACCTCCTTATTTGGTTAGAAGCAGTTGGCATGAGCCCGCTAAGAGGGAAAAGACGAGGGAGTGTGTGGATCACTGTACATGAACAAGACCCTGGGTCACTGAGTTCCCCCTCCAGGCATGGCAGGGGTCCTCAGTGGACTCGTGTGACTCTACAGGGAACTGGGAAGAGGCAGGGGGGCATGAGCATCTGTGGCCGTGGACAAGAGGCATGCAGGGCCCGTGGGAGGCACAATCTCTGTACCTCGCCAGGGGGACATCCCACGGGAGCGTGGGAAAAGGCCGAGGAAAAACCTGAATGCCCACCCGAGTGTCCCCAAGACCAGAAGTGGGGACCAGAAGCAAGCTCTTTCCGCAGGAAGAAAGGAGGGCTCTCTGGCTTGTTTGGTTGTTGAGGGGTCCCTTCTGCTCCCAGAGATGAACCCAAACGCCAGTGAAACGCAGCTTTGCGAAAGCCTCCCTTGGTTGTAACCAGAACCGACCCGTGGAATTCCCAAGCCCAGATCCACAGAGGGATTTGGGAATCGGGCATTTTGCTGCACGAGACCGCTCAGCAGGAGCGTATGAGGGTCCACCGCAGGGGCCACTTCCTCGTCCCTCATGCTACAGTCCCCGCCCCCGGCGGTGTTGATCCTGGCACCTGGGAGACGCACGTACCTGGCGTCTGGAAGTTAATGCGTCTCATTTCCACGGGGTCCTTGGGGTGGTGGGGGGCGAGGTCAGCGTTGTTCAGGAGGCATTTGGTGCGGGGCTCTGAGTCCTTGCGTTTACTTTGGGGGAGCAAGCGGAAGATTCCGTGAGTACCGGCGCGTGTCCAAAGACACACGTGTACGTGCGTGAACGCAGCTCAGGTACCAGGAGCGTGTGACCCGGCCGGTGGGAAGGCGTTCCCGAGACCAGGCACGGACGCGCGTGCAGCCTGCCGGCCCAGCCGAGTGTCCCCTCACCTCCGCGGGCGCAGGGCCACCCCGATCCCTCCCCTTGGCCGCTTGCCTGAAGTCCCCCAGGGACAGGCCGGTTCTCACCTGTCAGGTTTGCTGCTCCCGATGGCAGACGCAGGTTAGAAGGAGGGAAAAGAACACAGGTGAGGGAGTGCCGGCTACAAAGCACTTGTTTGTGACGGCCAGCGGCTTTCTTACCCACCAGAGCCTGGGGCTCCCCTGGACGAGGGGGCTAATCCTGCCTGCCTGGGTCCCCACCACAAGGAGGAATGTCGCGGCCTCCCCCTGCTAAGGCGCGACGTGTCCCACGTGGCCACTACAGTTACTCCCCTCGCTAAGCTGGACAGAGGCAGCCGCCACCCCAAATCATCCTGCTGAGTGGCGTGCGGAGCTCGAGAGACATCGGGGCCCTCGCCTGCTCTGAACCCCGGCCCTGCCACTCCCCAGGCTGTGTGACTTTGATCTAGTGGCTTAACCTCTCTGAGCCGCGTTTTTCTATCTGTATTGTAGAGAACCTCTGCGGTCATCCTGTGCAACCAGCCTTCCCTGGACCCTCCCTCCTTCTCCAGGAAGCCCTCCCTCCTGTCCAGTGGGGCGTGCACAGGGCTCACTTCTTGTAGAGCAAGATGGCGATAACGATGCAGATGATGAAGACGACGGCCAGCACGGGCCCGATCACCCAGATGAGCCCCTCCTCCCCGTCCACGATGGGCTGCGGGTCTGGGTTGTCCAGCTGGAAGGGATCTGAGAAAGGGCTGGCCGCAAACGTCTGCAGGAACAGGGCGGGAGGGGCCTCCGTCAGTGGCCCTGCGGGTTACGGCGGCCAGGGGGGTCTTCCAGCACACACCTGTGTCCCTCCCCTACCGAAACCCTCCTGTGGTGCCCGAATCTCTGCTCTCCCCATCCTTCCCCTGGCTTCAGCCACTCTGAAGTCCTTCTGCTCCTCTCGCGCTGCACTTCCAGGCCTCTGCGCGTGCAAATCCTGGAGACGGCTTGTCTTGGTTGAACTCCTACACGGCCACCAAAGCCCTAGGTCCCAAGTCCCTTCCTCTAAAAAGCTTTCCCCCTTGGGAAAAGACCCCCAACCTCAAGTCCTTCCCTCTGCCCAGCCCCGATCACGGGAAGCTGGGAGGGTCTGTGTCTGGTTCTGAGGTCGGGGCCCTGGGGGCTGAGGCCACACCAGGGCCTGCCCACTCAGAGGGTGTGGCTGGACGGGGGCAGACACCGTTTGGGACTCACAGGCTCGCTCTTCTGCAGCACTGCAAGCACAAAGAGGACATATCGGTGGCCGGGCTCCAAGCCCCTGTTGTCGAAGCCCCCGTACTGCTTCTGGTCGCCGGGGTGGAAGGTGGACGGCAACATGGAGAAGCGAGCCGCGATGTAGGGACGGGGCGCCTCCAGCTGGCGTGAGTGCCTCAGGCTGCGCCTCTGTAGCCGCGAGATGTCCTGGATGAGCTGCGGGAACAGAGGTGCAGGGTGCTCAGAGGCTGGCTGGCAGCAACAGGGTTTCCAAAAGTCAGGACAGGTTTGGGCCTGGCAGGTCTGGGCCCCACCTCACCTCCTCCAGATCCATGTCTTCCGGGCTGCCCAGAGGGGTCAGGAACTGGCCACCACGAGACTTGCGCAGCGGCACCATCACAATGAAGTAGCTCCTGTAGGGAGATGAAGGATCAGGGGCCACGTGCGAGCAATGCCTGCTGGAGGTGGGTGGGGGAGTCCCTGCGCTCCGAACCTTCCCTTCTGCTTCTACGCCCCTCGAACCCCAGCCATATAGGACTATAGCTCCTGATTCAAGCCTCCAGGCTTCTTAGTATGTGGTTCCTTCCGCCTACAGAGGCTGCCCCAATTATATTTCTTGAACTCCTACACATCCCTCAAAGCCCCAGCTTCCACACCCACACATCCTTGTAGTCCTTAATTCTTCTCTGCTTCCCAGGCAGAGTCCCCCTCTCCCCGCTGGGGACTCTCACTATCACACCATGGGTCTTTAAAGTGTCTGTTTCCAGATCTGTCTCCCCACTAGCCTGGGAAACCAGAACCCAAAGAAGGTCAGGCACACAGCAGGCATGTTGGAGGAGAAGACACAGGCCACGTTTAGTGACGATGCCCACGAGAGGCATCAGGGTAACCACACAGGCTGGGGCTGACACGACCCACGTTTTAGACACAGGCGAGGGCACTAAAGCACAGACAGGTCACGTGGCTAGCCCCAGTCACAGAGCTGGCTAAGGGGGGGGGGCCGAGGACCCCTCGGGGCGGTGGGTGGTTTTGGTCGTACTGGACAGGCACGGGGCTCTGGCCGTCGGGCAGATACACCATGATGAAGCCGTCGGAGTCGGGCTTGGGGGCCACGCTGGGCTTGGCACTGAGCAGGTTGAAGGCGGTCCAGGCAGTGACCGTCTGCTGAAGGCCCCCCAGGCTGCTGCCTCGGTTGGTCAACACGAAGTTGTAGAAAGTGTTGGGTTTCAGGTGCGTGATGAGCTTTTTGGTGGTGCGGCCGTCCACGTCCAACGTGAGCCCGTTGTACTGGATCTGCGGGCCAGGGCTGGCTCAGCGGGTGGTCCATGCCGGGCCCCGACCCTGGCTGAACCTTGATCCCAGACCCAGCCTCAACCCTGCTGAACCGTGATCCCAGTCGGAGCCGCAAGCCCCGCTGAGCCTCGACTCTAAGCCCAGTGTTGACTGAGCCCTACTCCCAGAAGACGCCTCAATCCTAGGCTAACTGCTGACCCTACACAGATCGTCAATCCCAGCTGAGGCCCGGCTCTGACCAGGTCCCAATCCTGACTGACCCCTAATCCCAGAATGAGCCCCAATCCTAGACGGAGGCTCAATCCCAGCTGAGTCCCAACTCTGACCAAGCCCTAATCACAGACCGTGTCCCAGTCCAGACTGAGCTCTGACCTCAGACTGAACCTGGATCCGAGGCTAAATCTCCCTGCTAGGCAGATCCTCAACCCAGCTGAGCCCTGACCCGACTGAGAACCAACCTTGAATGAGCCCCAATCCTCATGAACCCCTAATCTCAGACTGAGCCCCAATCCCAGCTTAAGTCTCGACCACAGACTGAGTCTCAATCCCAGCTGAGCCCTGATCCCACTCAGCCCGGAGTCCAGCTGATTCCCAACCCCGGCCAAGCCCCAACCCCTAACCTGGCCCGCCTGCTCCCGGGCCGGGGGGAGGGGCCGCACCTTATAGGGTGTGGGTGAGTTGTAGTTGTCAGGAAACTCCCAGCTCAGCAGGACTGACGTCTTCATGATCATTTTCACCTTGAAGTTCTTGGGTGAGACTGTGCCGGGCAGCAGGCGAGTGGGAGAGAGCAGAAGACAGGCCTGTGAGTGCTGGGGGTGAGGCGAGGAGGGCCGGTGGGGTGGGGTGGGGCGGCCCAGGCGCTCCCTGTCATCCGCTGTGCCTGTGCCCATGGCCTTACTGCCTGGCCCTGCCTGGCCCTGTCCCAAGTCCCTGCCGGGGTAGGGGGAGACGGCGCTGCTGCAGAGAGAAGGCGGAGCAGGAGGGGGGAGGGGGAGGGGGGGTGGAGGTTGGTGGGGGCGGCGGTGCCACCTAGGCACGTCCCACCTTTGCCAACGCCGGAGCCTCGGGGTCCGGACTCGCCTCGAGTGTCCACAAGGAAGCAGAAAAGTGACCACTTACCTGGGCGGGGGAGAGGGAGGGGGCTGGGGTGGGGGTGGGCACGAGGCCCGGTCCGGCTCTGGTGCGGGGATCGCCGCGCGCCTACCTTGGTCCCGCAGGAATGTCCGGTAGCGGACGGGGGGGCTGTAGGGGCCGGGGCCCTGGCGCGTGTGGGCCCGCACTTGGAGGTCATACGCCGTGTCGGGCTTGAGGCCCTGTAGCGTGAGCACATTCTCGGCGCCCGGCTCGGCCGCCGCCGGCAGCTCGGTCTCTCGGGCGGGGCCCAAGGCTCCGGCCTCCCGCACAGCCACCGTGTACTTGACAATGGCCCCGTTGCGCTCGGCGGGCACGGGTGGCAGCCAGCGTAGCAGGACGGTACCAGCTGAGGCGTTGCCGGCTGCCTCGAGGATCTGCGGGTGGCCACGGGGAGTGTCCTCAGGGATGCTCAGGACCTCGGCCGCCTCCTCGCCCAGGCCTCCTCGGCTCCGGGCCGCCAGCCGAAACACGTACGTGGCCCCCTTATGCACACCCAAAGCCGTATAGTGGTCCTCGGTCGGGGGGAACTCCAGCGTGGCCAGGGGCGAGTCCTCGCGGCCAAACTGCAGGCGGTAGCCCAGCACCTGGTCCTCGGCGGTGCCGGCTGGGGGCTCCCAGTGTGCCAGCAGGCTGCCCTCGGGGGTCTGCTGCACCGACAGGGTGGGGCGGCCCAGCACTGCGGGGAGACAGCAGGAGTGTCAGGGCCACATGGCCATCCAAGTCGGGAAGCAAGGGGTAGGGCTGCAATTTTTAAAAGCAGGCCTCAGGAAGGCTGTACTCCAAAGCAAAGACTTAAAGGGAGCGAGGGAGGCAGGGAGACCTGGGGGAAATGGTATTCCGGGCAAAGAAACAGCCTGTGCAAAGGCCCTGAGGTGTCACTGTGCTGGGTGAGTAGAAGGAAGAGCGAGGAGGCCAGGGACTTAGAGAACCCGATAAAGGAAAACATCTGCAGATGCCAGAGCAGGCCTTCGTATGTTTGCCTCTTCTTTTAGTTCATAAGTCACTCATCCCTTGCCTCACTGATTTGCCCCCTTGCCTCCTGCTGGCATATGATTAATACCCATGGGACACAGGAATGTCCAAAACCCTGCCCTTGCCCCACGGTTCTCACGGTCTCCGTAGTAATCAGTGTGCCAAAGTCCTGGTAAGTCCTGCAGGAGAGAAGCACCACAAATAAAACCAGTCTTCTCCTCCCGCAGGACTTATCAGGACCTTTTATGAACTGTGCTTTGAGCAGTCATGGCATATGCAGCAGGTCTGCTTGACAAGCATGGCTGTAGTGCAATGTGGCTGAGAGAAGAGGAAAAGACCAGGGGAGGCTTCTTGGAGGAGGTAACGAGGGTGCTGGACACTGCAGGATTCAGAAACTAGGCAGATGGAGGGAACAGCATGGACATGGACCAGCGGCAGCGTGGGGAGGGGCTGTGTCCAGCTGGCCCGGAATGTTGGGCTCTGTGGGCTGAGGGAGGGTCCGTGGGGAAGGGGTAGGTGTGGGCCGTGGGGTGGAAGGCTCAGGGCCTATCATCCCCAAAACACAACAAACGTGTTCCCCTTTGCCCGGGCTGTGCCATCTGCCCACAACACCCTCCCCTTGTATTTTCACGGCTGCCTCTCCCTCCTCCATGTTGGCTGGGGTAAAAACAGTCCCTTGGGACTGATGATAGGGCCCTGGCGGGGCCAGAAAGGGAAACTAAGGCAGGGACACTAGGAGAAGAGGCTTCACGGTGCAGTGGGGGCGATGGGCACATCACCTCCAAATGACAACCCACCCAGGGTGATCAGAGAGCTGTGACGAGGGAAGGGGGGCGCCGGGGCTGCCCGGAGGGAGCACTGGACTGAGACTGCGGGGTGTGGGCGGGGTGGGGAAGGGTATCCAGACAGAAGGAACAGTCCAGGTGAAGCCGGGATGGGACAGAGGCCTGGTTATGGTATTCACCGGGCTGGAGCTAAGCGGTCAGGGAAGCCAGGGAGGAGGAGGTGCTGGGGGTCGGCCCCTCACCTCTGTTCTCACTGGCCCGGCTGCCCAGTGCTCTCTCCCTGCGTCAGCTCAAGAACTCCGTGGGATGCTCTGGGGGCAACGGGGCTGCGGTGGGGGAGTGTCCTACCTGCTCCCTTGGTCACGACCACCTTGGGTTTGCTGCGAGCACCGTCGCCTTTCATGGTGTAGGCGGCTACCGTGATGGAGTAGGCGGTCTCGGGCTGCAGGTTTGCAATGACCATCTCCTGCAGGCCAGGGTGGCGGTCAGCGATGCGAGCGGGACTGAGACCGGCCCTGCCCACCCCCATTCCCCGGGCTGGGGTCAAGCAAGGTCTGCGGGCAGAGGCGTGCATCCGAGCTCATGCACAGACCCCGACACATAGCATGTCCATGCGAAGATGGGCACATGCAGCCTGCTCCCCCATCATCTTCCACCTGGACCAGCCCTGTCCCCTGGCTCCCGCCCTTGCCCCCAGTCCATCCTCCCCGCAGTGACCACCAGAGGGCGCCCGTGAGTGCGCGCCCGGGCCTCCGGCCCCCAGTCAGGTCCTGCCCTCCTCTGCCCACAGCCCTCCAGGGCTCCCACCTCTCTGGGGTACAAGCCCAAAGCCTTCACTACCTGCCCCCACCTCCTCCCGCTTTCCCCCTCTGACCCAGCCACCCGGGCCTCCTCACTGCTCCAATATGCCAGGCACGCTCACACCCTAGGGGCTTTGCACAGGCTGTGCCCTCTGCCTCCACTACGCCCACTGGTGTGAGGGAGATTCCCTCTACCAGGCCACGAGAGCCAATAGTTAAATTCTCAGGAATTTCGCAAGCCGGTATTAAACACAGCTGTTATCGGGAAGTCAATTATATAAATGTACTGATAAGTACTAAGAACAATGGTAATACATACTCGAAACCCACCCTCCCCTAATTGTTTCACATCTTACTACTATCGATGCTCCCCAGGTGATTCTGTCTCGTGTCTGCAGCAGAAAGCTACAGCGTGACTACCACACCCCCCACAGGGCGCTCGAACTGGACACGGTGGGAGTCTTTACATCCCAGAAAGGGGGGGAAAGCTACAGATCAGGACTGCCCACCCCCCAACTCAGAGAGCTCATCAGTAAACCTTTACCCCACTGTCTAGACCTCGCCCCAAGCCAGAGCTGTCACTAGACACGTACAGTTGACCTTGGACAACGCGGGGGCTAGGGGTGCTGACCCCCATGCAGTTGAAAATTTGCACAGAACTTCTGACTCCGCCAAAACTCTACTATTAACCTCCTGTTGACGAGAAGCCTTACTGATAACTAACTGACCAACGTATCTTTTGCATGTTACACATACTAGGTACCGTATTCTTACATTAAAGCAGCTGAAGAAAAGAGGTCACAAGGAAGAGAGAGTCCACTTACAACACCACACTGTGTTTCCCAAAAAGAAACGGGCAGATAAGCGGACCCCTGCAGTCCAAACCCGTGCTGTCCAAGGGCCAAGTGTATCTGTGTCTTGTTCCAATTAGCCGTCCTCTCCCACACTGGACTGTGACCCCCAGGAGGGCGGGCTCAGGTCCGTCCTGGTCACCGCTCAGGAAATTACGGCTTGTCCAACACATGTCTGAGCCACCCAACCCTGCACGCATATCGGCGTCGGCCCTCACGGTCCCACACGTGCCCACGTCCCCGCGCATGCACAACCACAAACACAGTCCGGCATGCCTGGGGGCGGGGGGGTGGCCCCAGGTCAGGAGCATGACGAGGGGGCCAGGGATGCATGAAGAGAGGGTCTCCTGCCCCTGAGCCCTCAGTGGGAATTCACCCCTCCAGCCTGGGGGTAGGGAAGAGGCAAATCCTATGTGAGTGGGTGGGTGGGGCTGGTGTCAATTTAACATCAGACTTGGGGCTCTCAGAAGAGCCCGTGCCTCTGTGTTAGGGCAGGAAGACAGCCCAAGGAGAGGCAGCAACTGGCCCAAAGTGCCACACAGCCATGTGGACTGGTTCAGGGCATCCGGAGAAAGCTGGGGTGGGGTGGGGGGGGTGTGTGACAGAAACAGTCCTGCAGGCAGCCTTCCCCACCCCAGGGCCCACTGACCCTCTCACCACTCAAGGGCTACAATGAAGTGGATGCTGTGGCCAGAGAAAGAAACTTCAAGGTCAGAGAAGCCTGAGCTGGGTGATAAAAGGGTCTGGCTGCGTTGGAAAGTGGCTCACTTTGGATCTGCCAGGCCTGGGTCCAATAGGGGAGACTGTGGAGTGTAGGGCTGGGTCTGGGCTGCAGGAAAAGCTTGAGCGAAGGTGTGGTGGTGAAAGCCACAGCAGAAACAAGGCTGGGGGCTGGGCAGGAGGGACACCGTGTGAGCCCACTGGGTGTAGGGGCCATCCAGGTAAGAGGGCTAACGTGTACCCTCTGGGTCCAGGACCCCAGCAGGGCGCCCATGCCCATTTGCCTGATTGAAAACTGAGGCTGCAAGCTCCAAGTAACCAGTAGGCATCTGGGGCCCAGGAGAGAAGATCCTCTTATAAGAGACATGCAGGGGGAGTGTGGGAGGGGTGTCACATCACTGCACAGCCCGCGGGAGAACACTGCAATGGCCGGGCAGGGGTGCTACTTACATATTCGGCTGTGTCGTCCATCTCCCACTGAGCGTGGGAGGAGGCGGCAGGGGAGAGAGGAGTAGGTGAGCAGGTGGCCAGAGAGAGAGAAGCAGGGAGAAGGCAGGAGCGCAGGGTCTGGGTGCCGCCCCGCCCACCTGGAGCCCCGCCCACCCAGGCCCCGCCCCAGCGCCCTGCCCACCTGGGCATCGGCCAACATGATGTCCTTGATGCGCGGTGGCCCGCGGGCCTCGGCGCCCTCCATGCGTACGTAGTGGACCTGGTAGCCGCGGATCTGGCCGTGCTGCCGGCCGGGCGCGGGCGAGCGCCACAGCACGCGGATGGCCGTGGCGTTGAGCGCCTCCGCCTCCACCTTCCGCGGCGGCGCGCTGGGCACTGGCGGGGGCAGGGGAGGGGCGGGCAGGGCCGTTACTGGGGCGCCTGGCGCTGCCCCCGGGCAGCACCGCTGCCCGATGCCAGGGTGCCAAGTGGCTGCCGGTTAACTTGGCGGTCTGCACACTCACCACCAGCTGGGAGGGCAGGCCTCCTTCACGGCTCCCACCGCCCGGGGGCAGGAAGGGGGCCCGATGCTGTCCCCCACTTACAGATGGGCAACTGAGGCCCCCCAGAGCCTAAGCCACCTGCCCAGGGCCACGTGCCATGGTGGGCCCTGCATGCCCCGCTCCATGGGCATTACCCACCTGCCTCCATCCTAACAGCATCCCTTCCAGGCAGGGGCTCTTACTACCATTTTATAGATGGGGAAACTGGGGCCCGAGAGCTGGGCCCCTGATCGCAGAGTTAGTAAGAAGCAAAGCCCGGATCTGAACCCAGGCAGTCCAGCTGCACGCTCCCATGCGTCCCAGTATGCAGCCACCCCGCGGATCCCAGCCCTTCCTACCCAGCCACACCCTGAGGTCTGGCATGAACAACCGCTTCGTCTCTTCCCCACTCTCCTGACCTAATGTGGGGCTGCTCACAGAACCTTTTAGGCCATGGCTCAGAAGGCAAGCCAGCTTCCCAAGGCCCAGGAACTGCGTTTTATCGCAGAAGCTGGCTGCTCTCATTTCTCCCCATGCCCCAGCTTCTACCAACTGACTCCAGACCAGAGCCTCACCTCCCTTTGCAGCTCAAAGCTTTCTAGCTGGAAAGTCAGCCCCCGCGGGGATACTTACACCACAGAAACTGGCCATTGCTACAAATTGGGCTCCGTGCCCCAGAAGCTGGTTGTTAAACGTCACCAGCGCGCACAGCCTACCTACTTGCCAGATAAGATGGCCAGACCGAGGAAGCTGCAGATCCTGGCTTATCCTGGCTGATCCCAAGAGTCTACAAGCTAGGTTTCTGGGGTCAAGGACCCTAAGTTTGTTGCAAGTGCTGCTGGCTGTTCCCCTCACTGTTTCCATACTTTCCACCATCAGACCAAAAAATACAGGGCTGCCAGCTTAACTTTCCAGGTACAAGGGCCCGGAAGAAAACACTGCCCGGAACGTCTAGCACGCAGAATTCCAGAATCAAGGAGCCCAGGATTCCGTGGGGAGGCTGCTTGCTTCATGTCTCGCCCTCAAGACTGTGCCTTCTACCTTTTGACCACCAGCCAGCCCCGTTTTGCAGAGCCAGAAGGTGCCGAGGTGCGGGGCGGGCTGGGGCCTGCGGGGTCCCCGGCTGGGGCCAGTGCTTACCGTCCTCGTCGGTGCGGATGACCACGGGCGAGCTCTCGGGCCCTGGTCCCACCTCTGTGTGAGCGACAGTCGTGATGCGGTACTCGGTCCACTTGTCCAGCGCCTCCAGCAGGATCTGAGTGGTGGTCGGGGGGATGCCGTTCACCTCCTTGGGTTGCGGATCCTCCGAGCCCAGCGGTCGGTAGCGGACGCTATAGCTCACCAGGGCCCCGTTGTGCGTTTCCGGCGGCGGTGGGCGCCAACTTACCAAAATGGCCGTGGAGCGCGTGCTGACACATTTAACGTCTTGAGGGGGGGCTGACGGTTCTATTGGAGGGGGGAGAACGTGGGGGCGGGGAGGGGAGGCGGGATGGGCGGGGAGGGGGCGGGGAAACAAAAGATGGGAAAGAGAAAATAAAACAGAAGATGATAACAAACAAAACAGAACCAAACCAAAGAGAAGTCGAACCCAAAAGAAGTGGGTGTCAACCAAAGGTGAGATGGACGGGTGGGGATGGGGGCCGGGAGGGCTGGCCAAGAACACTGCGCTCAGCGCCCAGGGCTGCACCTGCCCGGCACGCAGGAGGTCCCGGGGGGGTAGCGGTAACATCCGCGTGCGTGAGGCACCTACCGTGCACTGGGCACGGCGCCAGGGTCATCGCAGAGGAACAGGAAGAGCATCTGTCTGTTGAACCCCTGCTATGTGCCAGGCAGCGCCAAGGGCGTCACAGGAGAACAGTAAATGGACTTGTTTATGGAACACCTACTGTGTGCCAGGCACCATGCCAGATACTTGCAATAAAAGCCCATTTATCAGGCACCTACTGTGTGCTAGGCATAGTGCTGAGCTTTATATAGGATAAGAGTAAATGCGTTTATTTGCCAAACACCTACTGTGTGCCAGGGGAGTAGCACTGCTGCGTAAAAGCAGTGAAAGTCCCATTTACTGGGCACCTACTGTATGCTGGACACAGTGTCAGAGCTTCACAGGTTACCGGGAAAAGCATCTATGTACCGAACACCTGCTCTATCTGGGGCCCCGGAGGCCACTCCATGGCTTATTTCAACTAGGACCACCCTCTCAGCCTCCTTGGAAGACAAAATAATGTCCGTGTCTTGAGCACCTACTGTTTGCCAGTTAGCGTGCCAAGGGTTTTGTAAGGCATAATACAAGTGCCTGTGAACGGGACACCTGGGCTGGTAGCAGGCTCAGGATTTTACAGACAGGGCAGCCCCGATTACCGTGTGCCAAGGTCTTTGCCGATCATAGTTCTTAGGACACTACACTAACGCCGTCAGAATCAACGGCCAAGCCTTACTGAGCGCCTGCTGTGGGCTGGGCATCCAGAGCCCTCCAAAGATAAAAACAGCAGGTGCCATTCACACGGAACCTACTCCATGCCAGGTACCGTGCTAAGGACTTTATCAGACAACAGTACTAGCCCCCACATAATGAGGACCTACTATGCGCCAGGCCCTGTGGTAGGGGCCTTACTGAAAAAACAGCAACAGTCCCTACCTACTAAACACCTACTATGTGTTAGGCAGTGTGCTAAGGGCCTTGTAGAACATTAGTTCTCGCTTCTTAAGCACCTACTGTGTGCCGAGGGCTGTGCTAAGGGCCTTCTATATGAATGGTACCAGTTTTCACTTCTTGAGCACCTACTGTTCGCACACCCAGTGCCAAAGGCTTTGCAGACAACAATGTTACGTTTTGAGCAAAACCTGTGTACCCAAAACCCATGCTAGGCCCCATCAGATGGACAATGGCTCCTATCTGAGCACCTACTATGTGCCTAGAGCCAGGCCAATCTTCTTCAATGAAGTGCCACTTATCGAGCACTTACTGTATGCCAGCCATTACGTTAAGGGCTTCACGCAACAATAATCATAGCCCCCGTGTTTGTGGTACCTACTATGCACGGGGCACCAGGAAAAGCTTGTTACAAATGACTAACAGCTTCCATTCGTTGGGTGCCAATTATGGGCCAAGCACCATGGCAATCCGTGCTTAGATTTAAAAGAGCATTTATGAAACACCCATGGTGTGCCAGGCAGCGTGCTAAGAAAGGGCTTTGTTAAATAACAGCAATAGTTCTCACATATTAACCACCTACTGTGTGTTAAGGGCTTTATGGGAATAACATTAAGTCCTCATCTGCTCAGTACCTACTATGAGACTGTATTAAGGCCATTCCTGGTAACAAACCTCACAGTCTATGCATCACATCTTCTGCACGCCCCGTACCCTAAGCCCTTTACACTCAAAATGTGTCCCCCGATGATACCTCATTTAATTCTCAAGATACACAAATGGCCAGAACTATCACCCCTCCAGCCTCATTCCACATTACACGTGGGGGGATCAATTTCAAAGCCCAGCTGCCTGGTTTTCTATGGCCATTGGCTGTGTACCTACTGGGTGCCAGACCCCACCTACCCTGGGTGCTTTCTGCGTATCACCTCCCACTTTACAGATGAAGAAACTGAGGCCGGAAACAGCAAAGCTGCCTTGCCACGGGCATGTGGCAAGACCCAGGATTTGAACCCCGGCTCAGCGGTGGTCCAGGGGCTGTCTTGATGTGAGAATGGGGACTCAGACCTCAGCCTCAGGCCAGCTGAGGATGGCTGGAACCACAGGACTTCAATTGCCCATGGCTCCAGAATTTTCCTTGCCTGCAGGGAGGCCCAGAGAGGCCACTGGCTTTGCTTCCTGTCAAGGCACAGAGAACCCTTGCCATCATGGCAGGCCCATTTGTTCCCTGAGCACGTGTTTAGAGAGTACTTGTTATGTGCAGACCCCATGCCAGGGCCACCCAGGGAAGAATCAGAGGCCCCTGCCCTCGAAGACATCAGACTACCAGACACCTCAGAAGCCTCTCCAATGGCTTACTTCAACTAGAATGACCCTCTGGCCTCACTTAAGGTGAATGCCGGCATCCCCTCCTCTGATACCAGACACTTAGGGCCCTCTCCCCCATTTCTTGACCAGCCACCCCAACCAAAAGTGCCTGGGGGAATCAGGCAGTGGTGGAAAAACCAACCAAAGAATGTACTGGAAGGAATGGATTCGCTGAGAAGGGGGGGGGGGGAATAAAATCAAAACCATAATAAAATAAGAAACAACAGTGATGGTGATGATGATGAAAAAAAACCATAATAAAAGAAAGAAAGACGCCTTCCAGAAAACGCCCAGTCTGGTTACCTACCTTCCACTCTTCAACTGCTAACTTATAAGACTTTCTTACGAGAGAGGGAGTGGCGGAGTGCTGAGCTACAAGGCCAGACCGAGCTCTGGGTGGGTCTCCGGACGCAAGCGGGCCCAAGCCCTGCTCTGGCCCCCAGTGTGGGCACGCTGCAGTTCCAGACTGGCGCCGACGAGGCGGGAAGGTGAGACGGTGTGGGGAGACCCACGGCTGAGTGGTCTGGCCTCCACCTACCCTTGAGTTCAGCCTAAGAAGCCCGCAGTCCCCAGGGGGTATGCCTGGCCCTGAGTCTTGCTGCCAGTTCTCTCCGGCCCCACCAGTCTTGGGGTGAGAAGTGGGGAGTCCCTTCTCCCCCACTCCCTGTCCTGGGCCGCCCCGGAGGTTCGCATGGCTGGGCCAAAGACTCTTTCTTGACGACCGTGGAGGCCGCCTCCTTCACAATCCAGCCCAACCTGCGTGACATCTTAGGGGATGGGAGGAGGGTGGGACAGACCCATGGACAGGCATGGGGGGCAGGTAGTTCCAGATTCCCCATTTCGGGGCAGGCGTGGCTCTTGGCCGTGGGCCAGAAAGTTTGAGGGGGCTCAATTTGGGCTCTGGACTCTGTGTAGCCCAGAGCAGCTGGGGCACAGGCTGGGGGGGGGGGCACGCAGGGTGGGCTGTTTTTGTGAACCTGCTTGAGACCAGCGCGTACTCACCTTCGCGGCACCTGTGCCAGTCTCTCTCACGTGGCCACCCAAGCCACAGGACACCCTCACTGATCGCCTCACGCACAAACACACCCAGACGCTGGGAGCTGCAGAGCGCTCGGCTCAGCACGGGGGAGTAGGGAGGAGGGAAGGGAGCTGGGGTGGCAGGGGTGCTGCATCTCCGAGGCCCCTGATCCCAGCGGCTCAGATACCCAGGCCCAAGCTGCTGTCACTCACGACTGACCCGTGACCCCCTGTGTGCACACACCCAGGGGGGACTTGAAGGTCTGAACACCGAGGCTGCTTCCGGAACAAGGCCTGGGGCAGTGCGCTGTGACTGACTGAGAAGGGGGAGGAGAGGGGAAGAGGGCCACGGGGGTGGAGGCCACAGCGGTGGAGGCCACACCGGGCTAGGCTGAGCACAGAAGAGGGGCAGAGGGAGGAGGGGAGGCAGGGAGACAGCGAGATCAGGGGCCTGCCAAGGCCTTGAGCTCAGACCAGGCAAGGAGGGTGGCGGTAGGGGCCACAACGTGGCCCAGAGCCAGCTGCCGGCTGCAGTGTTCTGGCCAAAAGGTGACTTGTCTGTGACAGGGAGGCAGGGCAGGCACAGCAAAGAGCTCCAGGGATTCAAGAACCTGTCCTGGGACCTGTACCCCCACCCCTCCTACTCCTGCCCCTGGCAATGGGGGACCTTGCCTCGGGGGGCAGGGCCATCTGGGGGGGCGGTCGGTCTCCGTGCACTGTGCTCGATGGGGTGTGAGCTGGGACGGCCTCACACAGCCCTCCCCACGCCTAGGAGTGGGCACAGCGTGGCTGTTCCATGAGCCCCAGATACAGGACGGGGGCGAGGAGGCGAGAAGGTGTGGTCGACACCTGTCCCCGACCTAGGGGGCGAACCTGGGCCCCCCAGGGCTTCAGGTCCCGGGGGCTGGGGGGGGGGGGGGGAGCGGGGCCTGCGGGCACCACCGGCGCAGCGCAGGCAGGCACGTCCGAGGCCAGGCGCCCCCCACCCGCTGCGGCGGCGTGGCCAGGGTCGGCGGGCGCTGGGGCCCCCCGCAGGGAAGGGCGGGGTCCGCGAGACACCTACTGGACTGCAGCGTGCGCTGCCGCACCACCGAGGTGAACGCGCCCAGGCCCTGCGGAGAGCGGGCCGCCAGGCGGAAGGCGTACTCCGTGTTGGGCTTGAGGTCGTCCACCACGAACGCCGTGGCCGGGTCGAAGGTCCTCCCCACCTGGCGGGGGGGGGGGGGACAGAGACAGGGACACAGAGTTGTGAAAGAGACACAAAAAGAGCAGAAGAGACAAATGGAGACACAGAGACAGAGACGTCAATGAGGTAAAGAGAGACGGGAGAGATGCGAAATCCACCCGCGGCCAAGAGCGGGGGGGGGGGGGGGGAAGAGCAACATCTGGGCACCGAGTCAGTGAGCCCTGATGGCGTGCCCCACCCCCCACCTCCCTGCCACCCGCCCAGGCCCTGCGCCCCGCCCCCCATACGGCGCCCCGAGGTACCTCTCTGCCGTGGTCGCCCTCCCGGAACAGGAGCTCGTACTTGATGATGCTGTCCTGCCGCGGGGGGCTCCACGAGAGCCCGATGCTCGTCTCCGACTTGGCCTCGGCTCTGAAGTTCATGGGCTGGCCGGGCACTGTGGGGGAGGGGAGAGGAGGAAAAATGGGGGTGGCCGGGGAGGGGTCCACTCCACGTGGGGTGCCCAACCCTCCAGGTGTTCCCGTTCTCTCAAAAAGAGCCCCATAAAGCTCAGCACTGCCCTGGAGGAAAGGCTGCTCGTTCCCAGATGCTCCTGGAATGTTCTCCACTGTTCTTATTTCTCTTCTTTGCCCAGGGGTCCCCTACCACCCTTGTTGTCGTCCCCCTACCCTCTCTGCTTCCTCCAAATTAAACGACAGAGAGACTGTGGGGGTGATGTTTCAACACGTGGATTCCCCATCTTCTATGTGCTCTGTGGCGACACAGTTCTGACCCTTCCGTCCTCTCGTTTGGGCAGCTGCTGAGTCTTCTCAGCTTTGAGGTTCTGAAGCTTGAGCCCGACCGCAAAGGACGGGAAACCCACAGAGAGCTGGGGCCCCGCACACCTAGATGCCCCCCACCCCCACCCTGCCCCTCGACCGGAGCTGGCAGGAGGCCAGCCCCGCTGCCTTTGGACGGACGCGCTTCCCCTTTATAACTTCAAAGCAGGTGGCATCAATCCCTCCGACGAGCATGGAGAACAGGGGTTCTCAAACGCAGACAGCCACCAGGAGCTGTCTGGATGTCCAATCAGAGCCCCGTGGGCTTGCCAAATCGAATTTCCCAAGAGAAGACAGAAATGTGGGTTTTCTGGGACAACTTCCTGCGTTTGAAACGCTAGCACGAAAATATTTTATGGCACCACGCAGGATGAATAAACCACTTTGTGGCTTCCAGGCAAGATCAGCCAGCTGCACGCTCCCGGATACACGTCTGCCCCCAGCCCGCCCCTCCCCATCTCAAGGGCCCCGAATCCTGCTGTCTCCACAGAAGCCGCGCCTCCCACGGGCACCTCACCTCCCTGCTGCGTCTTGACCTGGATGGGGTCCGAGAGGGGCCCGTCGCCCACGGACGTGAAGGCCAGCACGCGCACGGTGTACGTCTCGTCCTCCAGCAGGCTGCCCACGGTGGTCAGCAGGCTGTCATCCACGTTGTGTTTCTGCCAGTTGCCCACGGGGTGCTCGGGCTCCATGGTGTAGTAGACCCGGTAGCCACGGATCAGGCCGTTGGGCTCCACGGGCTCCTCCCACTGGACAATCATGGTCGTGGCGCTCAGCATACGGGCCTGCACGTTACGGGGTGCGCTCGCTGGGGCCTGCTCGCCTGTGCGGGTGACCACCGACTCACTGGGGGGCCCCTGGCCGATGGAGTTGACAGCAGACACCCAGATCTCATACTCCGAGTTGGGGCTCAGGCCCCCGATGCTGTAACGAGTCGTGGTGATGTCCTCCTTGATCTGGTACGGCCCGTCCTGGCTCTTGGATTTATATTCGATGACATAGTAGGACACGGGGTCTGGGTTGCCTGAGTCCCACGTGATGGTGATGCTGGTGGCTGTGTTCTCGGTCACCACGGGAGTCCCCGGGGCTTTGGGGAGAGCTGTGGGGGGGAGGCACGGTCACACATCAGGCACGCTGGCTGCAGACCCCGGAGGCCGTGTGACTTTCAGCCGCACCACTGCCCTCGCTGAGCCTTGATTTCCTCGGCAGTGACCACAGGCCTAATGACCCCCGTCCCCTCATCTATAGCAGGGTGCGGCAAAGTGTGGCCTGAGGACCAGCACCTGTTTTTATAAATAAAGTTTTATTGGGACGCAGCCGTGCCTACGATTTGCAGGGCTGCTTCTGAGCTACGAGGGCAGAGCTGCGGGGCTGCAGGGGCTGTCGCAGAGACTAGATGGCCCGTAAAGCTGAAGATAGTGACTTAAAAAAAAAAAATCAATCTGCTCTTCAAGAAAAATACTTATTTTTAAGAATCCAAGAAGTCTGTCCCTGTCTCTGTGGTTCACTCTGCTCAGCCATACTGTGTGTTCCCATGTCACACCTGCTGTTCCCTATACCTGAAATGCTCCATCCCCAGAGGACCACATGGCCAGCTCCTTCGCATTCCTTAAAGCCGCCCACACCACCCTGGCTAGCGGCGCCCTTGCCCAGCGCTTAGCAGGGACCAGAGTCTTGTTCACAGCTGTGTCCCTGGCACCTGAATAACCACGACTTTCTCTCCCACTTGTCCCAAGTTCTTACGCCACAGAGGCCCCAAGAGAAAGTCGATCCCTCAGGAAAAGGACCAAACAACCAGCTGGCGCTGACACTTTCTATGGCCCGAGGACAGGGCTTGGCAAACTCTGCTTGCGAAGGGCTCTACAGGAAATATTTTCAGCTTCGTAGGCCAGGAAGTCTTCGTTGAGAGTACTCAGCTCTGCCCCTGTTGCCCAAAAGTTGCCTCAGACAAGACACGGGTGAATGGGTGTGGCTGTGTGCCAATAAAACTTTATTTACAAAAACAAGTGAAGGGCCAGATCCAGCCTGCAGGCCGTAGTTTGCTGGCCCCTGTTCTAAACCTAGAAAAAATATTTGGAGGCACCTTCCTCTGAATCTCACCACAAACTTGAGACGTCAGGAGAATCTATAGTCCTCTGTCCCGGCCCCATCTCTCTGAGCCTGCACAAGCTGTTTCCTTCCCTTAGAAGCGTTCTCCATCGTCTCTGCCTCATTCCTTTTCAACTTTTAATCTTTCTCTGACCTAACTTTCCTGGGAGGTAAGACCTTTACTCTGGGGGGGTCTGAACAGTGCCGCGTGATCCCCGTCACAATCCCCATCGGGCTGTATCACAGCTGCCTGGCTACGTGGGTGTCTCTCACGCTGGACTCTACATGCGGCAGAAAGGGACCATGGCTTGCTCCAAAGGGCCGGGCCCAGAATAACGCGTAACCAATAAGTATCTGTTCATGAAACAACTGTCCCCTTTGCAGCCACAAGTGACCACAGCCAGCATGGAAACTCAGAGCTTTTCCACCTGTACCCCCCAACCTGTGCCAGGGGCGGGAGGGGAAGTCAAGAGGTGACCTGTCTTCCCGGGCCCCATGGACCCTGCTTACATTTCACTGTGATCTGGGCCACGGCCTCGATGACACCCAGGCTGGACATGGCCACGCACGTGTAGTTGGCGGAGTCCTTGACGTCTGTGAGCTCTAGCACATTCCGACCCACGGGCATGTCGTCTTCGGGCGTCAGGTCTTCGGCCCCTTGCATCCACTTGACGTACGGCATGGGCGAGCCCACGGCCACACAGGTGATGTTCACGTTGCCACCTGGCATGATCTCGTGGCTCATGGGCAAGATGGAGAATCGCGGAGCCACGCGGCGGACTGGGGGTGGGCGGCGGCGGGGGGGGAGGGGGTGCAGGGTTGGGGGGCGGGGAGACGGGATGAGAGGGGAAAAAGAAAGAAAAGCAGGAAGAAAGAAAGAAAGGAAGGAAGGAAAGAAAGAAAGAAAAAAAGGAAAAAAAAAGTGGAAAACAATTTAAATATAAACAGGGCTGTTTCCTTCCCCCAGCTGAAAATTTTTTTTCCTTCCAAATGAAAAGAAAACAAAAAAACCAAATTAAAAAATCAAATTCCAACACAAAGAAACCAAAACTTCAAAGGAAGGTACTTCACAAACAATATATAGAGAGATATATCGATATATAATAAAAAGAGACATGAAGCATTATTTCATAGCAACAGGGTTTCAGAGACCAGAGTGGCTGGTCACAGCACAGTTACGAACACAAAAATTTATCAGCTGTTTCTCATCTTTGCTGACAGATGTGGCTTCGGGGAGCAGCCCCTCCACCCGCTCTCCCAAGTGGGGAGCTTCGGAAGATCGCGGCTGCAGGTGTCGGGAGTGGGGCTGGGGGGCTCTAGGGAAGTCGGACGGGGAGCGGGGAGGTCACGGAATCTGATGGCGCCAGGAGGCAGAGGGGGCCGGGATCTCGGCCCCCGACCCTCGTCCCCTCTGGTGACTCAGGGGCCCTGCCCACTTCCCGGGGGCCCTCGAGGAAAAGATGAGAAACTCTAATGAAATTTTTGTGGTTTTTGGGTTTAGAAACCCTTCTAAAAGCTTCTGTCGGATCTGACAAGTTTCCATTGATAGATGCAGCTCTCAGAATCACAAACAGCATGCAAGATACGTTGGTTGAGAGAAAGAGAGAGAGAGAGAGAAAGAGAGAGAGGCAGAAGGAGGGACAGAGACAGAGAGAGAGATAATGCAAGGGAAGAGGCCTGAGTTTCAGGGGCCTTCAGTGCACACTCATGGGTGCCGGAGAAGAGAGAGAGAGGAGCCATGGGAGAGAGAGAACAGGAAGACAGGCCCAGAGAGAGGGGGGCAGAGACAGAGAAGGAGGGAGGAGGGGGCCCACTTCAATGCTGCATATTAATTCTAGCGGATGTGACCCAATGTGACACATCACATTGTCACATCACAGCCCTGGCAGAATCATAAATAGGATATTAATTAATTAATAATAATAATAATAATAATAATAAAACGAGGGAATGAGCTTGAACGTTGAAAAAACAGGGACATGTTCTGTGCGTTTCTCAGCGGGGAAGCGGGTGCAGCCTTCTGTCCCAATCTCACAGACCGTGAAGGCAGCAGGATGCATTTCGGGGGCTCCATTTTCGGAAGCTGGACAGGTTTCGGGGGTGGGAGGGGAGGGGCGGACCCTAATGGCACCTGAACTTCCACAAGGCGAGGCTGCTCCACGGGAGATGTTAAACTGCAGCGGGAGGGACCTGGGATGAGCTAGGAGATCCTTCGAGCCAGAAAGAGGGTGACCCTGGCTAAAACCCTGGGGCCTCGAGAAGCCGCATGGGTGCGTCCCCAGCCTTGGGCGGGTCAAGGAGTCTTGTCCCGCAAACTATAGAGATGACAGACTGGAGACTCAACAAGGCTCAAGAGGGCCGCAAGATGACTTTTGGCACCCCGACCTGCCTCTGATTCCACATGCTGTTGGTAGGGGGGTGGCTGTCGGGGGGTCTGGTTGCCTTACAGAGGAGGGGGCTCCAGGGGACAAAGGGAAGCCGCCCGGAAACCCTGCTCTTCCAGCCTGGCTTCTAAGCTGGAAATCCCAACCCTTGCTCCCTGAATCCGGATAGCTGGAGGCAGAGGGGGGGGGGCTCCATGGGGGTGGAAGGCAGGGCAAAGAAGCAGCAGCCCTTCGGAAAAGGAAGCCCCACGAAAAGTCCAGTGTCACGTTGGAGACGGGATGGAGGAAGTGGAAGGTATTGCTGGAGGGGAGGAGTGGGGGTGCAGGGGGGGAAGACAGAGGGGCCATGCAGACAGACTGGGGGTGAGGGGCGGGGCAGGGCACTGGGATGGGGGGTGGCTTTCTGGCAGGGCTGGGTGGAGGGTGGGGGGAGTTGGGGGAGAATGGGGTCTGGCCAGCCAGCGGACGCGGTCCAGGCCAGCCGCCGGCATCCACAGCGAGGCACGAGTGGGATGCCCGACGCTGCGTTGTCATGGAAACGGAACACGATGGGGGATGAGCGTGGGGGAGCTAATTAATCAAGGACAGAAAACGGCATCGACGTCCAAAACAAAACCAGGAGGAACAAATGAAAACATAAAGTGGAAAAAAAGGAAAAATCCAAAAAACCAACCAAACAAAAATCCCCTCTGAAACAAAACACCCAAAAGCAAAAAGAAAAAAAAAAAAACACCAAAAAAAACCAAAACCAAAAACAAAAAAAAAAATCAAAAAGACATGGAATGTGTGGGGCTGAAAATCGGGGTCTGAAAGGGAGGAGGGCTGTGACTTCCCCAGGGAGGTGCCCCCCGCCCGCGGCAGAACACAGGGTCTGGCCTCCCCACCCAGCACTCGAGAACCCCGGCTGCGGGCTCGAGGTGGCCACGGGGGTGAGATCCTCACAGAAGAAGCACCTTCGGGGCAAACCAGCCCAGCCCCACTTCTCGGGGACACCCTGCCCCTGGCTGAGGGCTGGACGAACAACCCTCGTCTCAGACACGCTGAGCACAGAGCAAGGCCTTTCCTCACGACCTCAGAGTCTCACAGAAAACCTCTCCAGGCAGAGGCGGGAGAGCTGATGTAGTCGAATAAGCCCCATGGGCCTTGGGAGGATCCCTTAGGCGCCTCGATTTCTTCATCTGTGAAATGGGGGTAATTGGGGACATGCTCAGAAGGCCATGGGAGTTTAGTTAAAAAGGAAACAGGATTTCTGTAGAATCCCATATCCCTTTATTCGTAACTTCCAATTTGGTGTGGCAAATAGGTGTACTGCCCATCTTGTGCATGAGGCAGTGGAAGCTCAGAGATGTGACAGGGCTAGCCGAAGACACCAGGGAAGTGGTGGGGCCAGAGCTCAAAGCCAGGACTGCCTGGTCCCTGCCTCTCAGGTAGAGAGAGTCTTCTCTCGCCATGGCAAGTAGCAAGGATTATAGCCAAGTGTCTCTTCTTGGCACCTGGCTCTTTCAAACTCATGTGTCTTTACCTTCTGGGGACAGCAAAGAGGACAAAAGTACCCCATCACCTATATCTACCTATCAACTGAATAATAACCAGTGACCACCAGTTGAATACTATCCAGCGGTCATTATAACAAATGTCCAGAAGCCATTAGTAAGATACCCATACAGAAATGGATTATTGGAATATCAAAGGCAATAAATATTAAATATTTATTTAATTATTAGCCAAATTTATCCCTGTGTAATAGGGTTCAACATCTTGCCCCAGAGACCCTGTTCACATCTGAACTTATCTTAAAATACCTCCACTTGAGGAGATCTGGAAGATACCTCCAACTTTTTTCAGAAGCAGGGACAAACGTCTATCTTGAATATGTCAAAGATCTGTGGTATAGGATTGTTAATTATAAGTCAGTTAAATGTGGAAGGGCATTTATCAACAACTGTAATTTTAGTGCTCACAATCCTGACCATGGCCAGCAGCCATCAGTTAAATGGAACTGCCAACATACTGTAAAAGCTGACAGCCGAGAAACTTTGCCTACCTGCTTTCTCATTCACCTCATCTGCTTCTAAGTGTGTGCTGTGCAAAGAGGGCTGGTTTGCCGCGAGTTTGGGGGGGATCATACCCATTGGCACTAGGTGGTTCAGACCCCCCTGGGGGTCTCATTAGGCCTCCGGGCAACCTCCCGGCTAGCAAGGGCGGGTGGCTGACGCTGTGTTCTGCCCAGTTTGGTGCTGACACCCACCCACATCTTTCCACCCCTGGCTGCAAGCTTGAGGTGCAGGTTAGAAAGTAAGGTGGGTGCAGAGCCCACAGGACGGAGTGGCCCCGCGGGACCCCCGCCCCCAATTACCGACCTGAATGGAGGGTCCAGGCAGGTTATAAGGGGACCACACCAGCCTTGGTCCTCAGCACGCTCCAGCTGGCTCTCGTTTCCAGCTCTTCTCGTCACCGAGTAGCCGGGGGTCCCAGCGGGGAGGACCCGCATGGGTGAGGGGGTCAGGAGGGTGGGCGGTGGGGGGTGGCAGGTTGGGGGGGGTGGGTTGCTTCAAACCCCGATTCACATGGAAAAACAACTCAAAAACCGTCAAAGCAACCGGGAGACGACCCCTCCCCCAGGCAGGAAGAGGCAGAAACTCAAAAACCAAAAGGGGGAGGGGGTTCAGGGGAGAAAGGGTGGGGAGGGGTGAGGGGAAACTCAAAAGTGAGGTGATCTGGTTGAAGCACTAGGTAGGGAACTCGACAGTGTCAGACATCTCAACGATTCGGCAAGCCGCAGCTCCAAGGGAGGGAGGGGGAGCTCTGCCTGGCATTTTGGGGTAAGAGGAGCTGCTGGGTGCTCCTCCAGACTCCAAAATGAGGATGCAGGTGGGGAGGATGGGGGAGAGATGCCAAGAAGTTCTGCAGCCCCCACGGGCTCACTGAAGCTTAGATTACACCTGTCCAGGGAAGGGAGGGGGTCCGAGCCTGACTCCAAAGCCCGGTTCTCAGCCCCTCCGTTGAACCCCAGCCTGTGGCCCAGGGAGGAGGGGTACTGCCCCGTGGCCTGCCTTGGGCATCTTCCTGCTCCTGCCCCCTTTCCACCATCCCGCCTCCGCCCTCCCACCGCCAGCTCCCTCCGCCATCAAGATAGCGTGCAAGGCCTGGAGGGACCTGGCTGGACCCCGGCCCATGGGCTGACCAGCGGCCTCGGCAAGTTGCTAGCATTTTTAGCTGGACATTTTGCTGCACTATCGATACTAATTTTATTCTCCTTTTTTCCTTTTTTGGTACCTTCTCTCTTGCCCCCCCTTTTTTTTTGGTTCTAGCAGAAAATGGGATGACATCTTGCCAATCGAATGACTCTTCCTCATCCCCCCTTCGCTGTGGCCGCCAGAGACGTGGGGCTTTCCAAATGACAAGGTGTAATCTAATATTCCCCTCCCCCTCCCGCCCCAGAACAGAGGAAACAGCAATGCAAGGGGTGTGAGGCAGGCAGCAGGCGAGAGGTTCTAGAGCTCAGTGTTCCTGCAGAACGCCCCCTCCCTGCCGCCCCACCTGGAGCCCCCTCTCCCCTTGGGATGAGGGTAGGATGAGGAAAAGGGCTGGGTCCTGTCAGGGTCATGTCAGGCGCATTGGGGGCAGGGCAGGGGGAGGCACGGCCAGGTATGATCAGCAGGAACTGGGGAGCTCACCAACACACCCCAGTGCAAATCTTTCTGGAGATACGGGAGTGTTGGGGGGCAATTCCGGGCCCAATATCTGTATCTACTCCTGTTTGGGGGTGGGGGTGGGGCTGGAAGTAAGGAGAACGCCTAGCGGTCATACCCGCCAATTTGACATGGCTTGGGTGTCAGAGAGTTAATTTTAAAAACCATCTGTCCCATACAAATCCCATGGCATGGTTTGATCTGCAAAGGCCTGGGGACGGGTCACAGAGACGGTTCCGGGGAACACCCGGAAATCGGGGCAATCTAGACCCACCATAGGCATTGGGCATCGAGTCCCGTTCCTGAGCTCAGGATTCGAGACTTGTCACTAAAGTATCCCAGCCCCATCTGACCTCCTCCCAAACCCTAAAGGCATCCTGAGTCCCTGGAAGGCAGACGGCTCTTCCCCATGCCTCCGGCTCGCTGCGAGCTCTCCCCGCAGCTCTCACACCCTCAGGTGGGTGACACATCATTTAACTGGGTCCTGTGCATCAATGATGCTAGGTCGCTGGACCAGTGGTAAAGGCGCCACCTTTAGCCCCGAAAGCGAGACCCTAAAGCCTTACAACGTTAAAGAGACAAAGGAGAAAAGGAACAGCCAGGGAGAATGTAACCTGATCAGCTACCCCCTTTGTCAAAAGCCTGAGCTGCCTCTTCCCCAGGGGAGTCCTGGAAGTGGCATCACCAGCTGTATTAAACACTGGGCTCGGTTTTGACGTCGGCCCTTAGCATCTCAGAGATCCGTTTCAAGAGGAGAAGGGCCGCGACTGAACAGCCCGCCCCCCGAACCACCCGAGGTCAGCAGAAGCTGGTGACGGGGGAATTAAAGGAGTTCAGCTGGGGGTAGGGACTCCTGGCAGCCGGCTCTTGGGCCAGGCTGCCCAGCAACAACGTAATGGCTTGTAGCTCTCAGGGCCGAACGTGCCAGGTGCCCCCCCTTCTGGGGGGCTGGTGCTTCTGTGCAAGGTAACTCAGCACCCAAGCTGGGCCTGTTGTTCGCCTGTTCGGACTCTGTGGCCACCGAACTCCCTGGCAGAATGACAGGGGGGCAAGATGAAAGATGTGACTCTAGGGCAGCCACTAATCTCACAGGAATTGGGTTGGGACCAGGAGAAAATGAAATCATGGGATGGGTTCAGAAAAAGCACCAGCGAAAATGAGATCTGAGCAAATGAATTCACTTCTGCCCTGCAACTCTTTGCAGAGCAGTTTGCCGTAGCCACCTCACTCAAACCACGGATCTGTGGAGTACGTAATGGCCCAGACGAGGTCCCCAAAGAAGGGAAGTGACTGCTCGGACTCTTTCCTTCTTGCTCCACAACTATCCCACTAGTGATCGCTTATACGCCGTGCGCCGCATGGGGCACCTGGGCGTGGATTAGCTCAATGGAATCCTCCCAACTCCCCTGTGAGCTAATGCAGGGACGACCCTTCTTGCGCAGATGCAGAAATGGGGCCCCAAGAGATCAGGTGACTAGCCCAGGGTCACACAGCCAGGGAGGGGCAGAGGCGGGGTTTGAATCCAGGTGGGCCGGAGCCCAAGACCCTCGGCCACCTCTCAGCTCCAATTCACTGCGACCCGGTTTTGGTGGAGGGGCTGGGAGACCTCTCCTCTATGTTTTGGAGCTCCTCTGGGGGTCGGCCTGGCAGCTCTCACCCTGGGTTAAAAAGGAGACAGGAGAAAGCCATCTCCTCTTACTGCTTCTAAAGTCCTCTTGCCAACTTGGCCCCAGACTTCCCAAGAAGTGGGAGATTAGGGAAGGAAGGTGAGGGACAAGAGGGGAAAAACAGTGGCCCCAACAGGCTGGCCTCTCCTCTACCACCTACATTGGGTAGTCAGCTGAGGGTCCGGGGGCTAGAAATCTAAATGAACTTTTTTTTTTTTTTTAATTTGGGGTTGGAGTAGTATTCTCAAGGGCTTGCCTTTTTTTAGGGAGGGAGCAGAAAATGGGAGCGTGCATCTCTGAATCTCCAAAGGTTTGCAGGAGTGAGAGAGACACTTTGATGGGGGAGGGAGGGTGGAGACAGAGAAAGAGAGAGAAAGGGAGGGAGAGAGAGGGAGAGAGAGAAAGAGAGAGAGAAAGAGAGGCAGAGGCAGGCAGTGGGAGAACCGGGGAGAGAGGCTACGTCCAAAGTTCCCCTGGGTCTTCTCCAGAATTCCACAGTTCTGATGCTTAGGTACTCAGAAAGTGACCGTGCTGTGCTGCTGGACGAGACGCCTGTGACTGGGGCCAGAGCAGGTGAGGGGGTGGAGGGAGTGGCCAACGTCGCCTGGGAGGCGGAGGCATAGCACTGAAGGGTGGGCTAACTGCCTGCATATTTCTTCCAAAGTCAGTCATGCTACATTTTCTGACAGTTTTGTATTTGTGCCCAGCCAGGATGCCAAAGGCATCACACCAGCTGCCATCTTGAGAGCTGTCTAGGTGCCAAGCACGTGTCATCCAACGTAAGGCAGCCACTTCTCAACTTGGACTGCGGCTCTCGTGACCAACACCTCGAAAGGCTGGTTGCCCATTTAGCTGCGCTTCGAGTGCCTGTTCTCTGGGTCGTTTGGGGGAGTGGGAGGTGGTCTCATGCTGAGGCAGAAAGACGGGAACATGCCTGCTTAAGCCCCCTTCCAACATGGCTGCACTGCGGGGCTGAGGCGCCAGCTCTGGGGAAGAGGGGGCTGGCCAGCAAGGCCAGGCAAATGGGGCTGCTCTCCCCACACACCCCACCATCTGTCTATGTCACCTCCCTTGTGCCCTTGCACCCGGGCGGTCACTTTCTGCCCCAGCATCCCAGCTGTGGGACCCCTACCGCCCTCCTGGATGGTAGCTGGGACAGGAACACTGGCTTTTAAATCACAATGCGTTTGGGAAGAACAACCACAGAACAGCTCAGCCCAAGAAACTGAAACCAAATAGCACGGAAACACGAGACAGAACCAAAGACGAAACGCTTTGGGGTAGAAGGGGACCGGGTGAACGGGGATGGGAGGGGGAAAAAAAAACGAACTGATCGGTTTTTTCCCCCCAAAAACAAAACAAAACCAAAATCATAGTAATAATTATTAAATAAAAGAAAGAAAGAAATACAAAGGAAACCAAAGGAGAAAAACAGAACAGGAGACGAGAAACACTCCAACAGAAGGCGCTGGGAATTCACCAAACCAAACCGACAAGAGTGGCATGCAGAGAAATTTTTACATTCTCCCGGCATGCATCAGGCCCAAGTTACCATGACGACGAGGAGTGCAAAAAACTTAGCAACAACATTACCAACGGATGCATAGAGGCGACCACAATGCAAGCATCGCATGTGTGCGGCCGGCCCTAGGCCGGGCTGGGCGCAGCTGAAATTTTCGTGTCTTTCTGGGTTTTTGCTCTCGCTTGGCGGTTTTTTGTTTTGTTTTGTTCGCTTTGTGCTGACTATTCGTATTCCGTCATTTATTTCTTTATTTATTTCTTTATTTATTTATTAGTTCTTTTGCTCTTGTTTTCCATGTGCGTGTCTGTGTGTGCGCGCGTGTGCGTGTCTGTGTGTGTGTCGTGTGTGTGTGTGTCACTTTCAGAATGTAAAAATGTGGGTAAAGAAAGTAAAAAAGAAAAAAACACACCAACCTTCTCGAAGCTCTGAGGGATGTAAAGGGGGTTTGATGCAGAACACAATGACATGGGGAGAAGAGAAAAAATAGGGGAGATACAGAGAGTAAAAAGAGGACTTCCCAAGGCTAAAAGCTGCAATAGTTTGTTGTTTTTTTCTTTAAACCAAAAAAAAAAATTAAAATTAAAAAATAAAAAAGAACAGCAATGACCTTTTTTTTTCTTGACATATTACAATCGTCTTCCACGTTTTTTTTTTTTTTTTTTTTAAATTCATTTCTGGAGCGTCTGAGACCCAGGCAAAGACTGGGAGGTTGGACCCCCAAAAGATCAGAGGCTCATGCTGGGGACCCCACCTCCAGGGGGCTGAGGACACGGGGGTCCCCCTCCCTCGTCGCACCCTCGCTAGAGGCCTCCCCCCCACCCCATGCCTGCTGTCCACGCTCTCTCCTTGAACCCTGCCAGACTTACAAACCCCCATCCCACGTGTTTGCAGAGAAATAAGCAGGTTAGACGAAGACCAGTCAGCTGGAGTCACGGACGCGCTATAACTCACCAGAGGTGCCGTGGCAGTGGATCGGTGTGTGCCCCCTGCCCACCCTCGCGCCCGCGCCCCCGTTCCCCCCCCCTCCACGTGGCCTCCTCCTCAGAAACAAGATGTCAAACCCAAAGTGCAGAACCAAGGAGCTGCTTCGGGGCCGGTGGGGCTGTGCCTGGTGGGGACCAAGCAGGCAGGGTCTGTGGGGGAGGAAGGAGCTGCCCCGCCTCCCAGCTGGAAAACGGCGGGGGCGTGGTGCCTCGCGCGGGGGAAACTGAGGCCCGGAGAAGTGTGGGTGCAGTCAAGTATACAGAGCCAATCAGGGCAGCCTGGGGCTTGAAGGGGGCCCTGTTTCCTGGCAGCAGAAGCTGTTTCTACCAAGAATCTGATAAGAAACAGCCACTGGGAGGCGGGAGAGGGAGGAGAGCGAATGGAGGAGGAGGAGGCAGATTAAAATTTCTAGAAGAACTGAAGAGAACCAACACAGGAATGAGAGGGGTCAACCCAGGTCTCTGGGGACAAGGGGAGCCCCCCGGCGCCTCTGAGGGGACACCAAGGGACCGAGAAGGAAGTCTGTGTAGACGCTCCCCAGGGCTGCCTTGGGGGGCGGGGGCGGGGGGGCACTGGGGCAAGGACCCGGGCTTCCGGGCATGACGAGAGCGACAGGCCTCGCTGGCGTGCCGTGCCTGCCGCAGCCTGATGGGGTGCCAAGCCCCAGGCCTGCGTGCCTGCCGTGGCCTCGGCCTCGCTTGGGCCGGAACGAGTCCTTTCCTGAGGGTGACTAGGAGACAACGAGCACCGGGCTCTGGGACAGCCGGAGGTGCAGGGGCCGGCGGGGGGCGGCCTCAAAGACCCCCCCCCAGCTCTCAGATTGAGGGCGCTGGGGGGGGGGTGAAGCAGGGAGCTACGAGAGGCCACGGAGTTTGGAGAAGCAAAGCAAGCACACAGCAAGGGGGGGCACGGCACGACACACCACAGAAGCCGACTCGGATGGGCGGGCGGGCGGGCGGGCGGGGCAGTGGCCTGCAGGCTCCCCCAGCCCTGTGGGCCCAAGACTGACCCCCTTGGCCCTGCCCCGTTCCCTCCTGCCTCCCCACCAAGTCCTGCAGCCCACGGGGTATCTGTCACAGGCATGGGGCCGGGGGGTGTAAGCAGCCCCCATTTTAGAGGTAAAGAAACTGAGGTCCAGAGAGGGGTGCCGCCTCACCCAAGGTCCTGCTGTGACCAGGGGGTGGGGGGCCCTCCTGCTCGGGTCTGCAGGGAACAGGGGAGCCCGGAGGCTGTGAGCCCAAGGAGGGAGGGGGAACAGGACAGGACGGGTCCCTGCCTTTGACCTGGATACGGCGTTCCCTACCTCGCACGTAGAGGTTGGCGGGTGAGGAATAGCGCACGCCGGCACTGTTGGTAGCCACGCACTCATATTTGCCTTGGTCCGTCTCCTCACTGCTCTCAATCTGCAGGGCCCCTGTGGGGAGAGGGGAGAGAGCCTGGCCAGTCAGGGAGGGCCTGGGCCTGGGCTGGGTGGGCTGTCCCAGAGCCCCGTTCCGCCTGTCTCTTGTTCTGTCTGGGCCAGAGAGAGGCAGACGAAAGTGATGAGTTAGCCTGGAAACCCTGGCTGGGCTGGGGGCTCCCTCGCTCGTCTCCCCTGCCCCCCGCCCCCCTGCTCCAAGCCTAGCCCAACACCAGCCTAAACACACTGCAGTCCCCCGCAAGTCCTCCACCGGGACACCAGGTGGATGCCTGGCTCGTGCTTCAGAAATGACCGCCAGGTTTAACTCCAGAGCGGAGAGGTACGTGCCACGGAGATATGTTTGCAAAAGCACTGAGTGATGCTCTCCAGGCAAAAGGGAAAGAGTGAGCTGGCATTCACCACCCACAGCAGCCGTCTGCGAGACCCCGGGCCCTCGGGGGAGCCACAAGAAATGTGCAAGTTCAGAAAGCCGGTGGTTGTTCGCTGGTTTCCACCAGTGCCCATGTGTAAATGAACATGGGTCTGGGTTCCTTGAGTGTGTTTGAAATGACAGGTCTCAAAGCCTGAAGTGCCCATAAAGAGAGACAAGGTTGCCTTTCTTTAAGACGAACTGAAATTGTAGGACTGGGATACCTCTCACGTTAGCTAAGGTAAAGGATGTGGAGACCGGTAGGCATCAAGTATGTTTGAAATAAAAAAACTTGGGATCGGGCCGCCTGGGTGGCACAGCGGCTAAGCGTCTGCCTTCGGCTCAGGGCGTGATCCCGGCGTTATGGGATCGAGCCCCACATCAGGCTCCTCCGCTATGAGCCTGCTTCTTCCTCTCCCACTCCCCCTGCTTGTGTTCCCTCTCTCGCTGGCTGTCTCTATCTCTGTCAAATAATAAAATAAAAAAATCTTTAAAAAAACAAAAACAAAAAAACTTGGGATTAAAGCCCCCTGTACCTGAAATTAATTGAAGAGGAGCTTGAATTTCCCACGGATTCCCCTAATGTCATCTAAGCAAGTCTGAATTCACCCACCTGTTTTAAAACCACAGGCCTGGATTCAGGATCCTGGTGCTGATGAGTAATCAAATGAATTTCCTCAAGTGTGTTTGCAATTACGGCCCTAGACCCAGGTCCACGGTACTCTCGGGTTAACGGGGAAACTTTTTGAGTGTTTGAAATCAGAGATCTGAATGAAAACCTCTAATACCCACAAATAAAATTGAAGTTGAAGTGCCACAAGTGTGTTTGAAAATCACAGGCCAGGATCAAACAATCTGTTGTTCGTGAGTGAATAAAAGTTTAAAGAAGAGGCCAATTTTCTCCAGTATCCTTAAAATCATAGGCCCAAATCAAAGGTCTTAATGCCTATGAATATAGGAAAATAGGGCTGGTTTCCCCTCCCTGTGTTTAAAATTACAGGCCTGAAACAATATTTGAACACCCACGAGTAAATAAAAACGAGGCAAATGTTTCCACAAGTATGTTTGAAATAAAAGGCCTGGATCAAAGTTTTCGTTTTCATAACTAAATACAACTGAGTGAACATCTCCGAGTGTGTCTGAATCACAGGCCTGGACCCACATGCTTGTTGACCACGAGGGAACGAAAGATGAGTGAACATCTCCAAGTGTGTTTGAATCATAGGTATGAGTTCGTGGCACCAGGAGTCCAAAAATCCAGTCCAAGCTCCCAAGAAGACCCCTCTACCCAGCTGTTCCTGGCTGTTCCATAGACATGACATGGACCCACAAATCAGGACCCCAGATTAGCTTCTTGGGGGGCTACGGAGGCAGGTTCTTCCCCCATATCCCACACTTCCTACTTTCCCCCAATCTCAAGGCTCTGAATATCAGGCAGGCAGGCATTACTGTGGAGGCCCAGAGAAGGCAGGGGGCCTGCTCTAGGTCACACAGCATTCCGTGGCAAAGCCAGGACTAGACATTGACTCTTCCCTAGGGCTCCCACCCAGGCCTATTCTAGTCTATTGCAGTCAGCGCTAGGGGCTGGCCTTTGACACTGCCTGACTCTCTGCTCCCTCGGGCTGCACCCTCAGGTCAAAAGGAGCAGCAGAGCCAGAAGGCCCCCTCTGCACGCTCATTTTAGAGACGAGAAGAATGAGGCTGGAGAAAGACAAGGCCTGTGTACAGAGCAGTGATCAGAATCTGGCTCCCAGAGCTCTGGGGGGGCATGGGAGGCACTGCCCCTTCCTGAGGAGACGGCCCCTTCCCTGCAGCCAGGTGGCCTGAGGGGCAGTCACGGCCACACTTGGCCCCCCAGCCACACACAGCGACACAGACACAGAGACTGGACAGACACTGGGCAGGGTGGCAAGGGGGAAATATGTGGAAGGGGCCTGGGTGTAGCCCCCCATGGAGCCTGGGGGGCCAGGTGGGCAGTAAGAGAGAGCGTGAGTGGGTGGGTGGGTGAGGGAGGAGCCTCTTACCTCGGATCGGAGTGCTTTCTGTAAGGGAAGCAGAGAGAGTCAGGTGAATTTCAGAAGGCAGTCCTGGGGGGCCGGGGGGCCCCAGGGAGGCCAGGCTGGGCCACGAGCCAGGCCTGTCCACTCTGCCCCCAGGGGGTAGGGGACTGAGCCAGCCCTGAGCCTATGGACCCTGCAGGAGCAGGGCAGGGTCTGAGGGCTTGTCAGTCAGGAAGGCTTCCCACAAGAGGCGGTAGTCTCCTGGGGAAGGAGGGACTGCGTCCAGAAGCCCCTCTAGCCTGGTCTCAGGGGTGTCCCTATGGCCCAGGGAGGTCTATGGCCTGGCCTGGCCCTGTTGGCTGCCTTCCTTCTGGGCTAAGGGAGGGAGGTCACGGACCTCCCTTTGTTTTTTCCTTCTTGGAAGGGACAGGGAGCAAGGAGGGTCTTGGGAGTCTTGTTAGAGACGGGGGAAAGGGGTTAGCGCCCCAGGGCTGGGCATTAATAAAGCAAAGGGAAGGTGTTACAGACAGGCCAAGTAAGAGGGACAGGGGAGAGCAGCGAAAGGGGAGCGAGGGTGGAGGGAGGACCCTCCCATCTCCTTAACCTCCAAAAGGAAAAGAGGAAAGGGCGATCTGCATGTCATGTCGACCTGGGGGCTGGTGGCAGGGGACAACTCAGGACGCACACAAAAGGCAGTCATGGCTTAGAGATGTATACCCCCAGCTCATCTTCCTGGGATAGATCCGGAACCCTCTCTCTCTGCTGATGGACAGCTGAGAACCCCTCCAAGAACAAGGGGGCCCCAGGGATCCCAAGGCCAGGGCAGAGTGAGAGAACGCAAGTCCTTTGGGAAGGCATAGGCAAACCAATGGGCGAATGGATGCCCAGAGGGGCCAGCGAATTGTCACACCATGAGTCAGAGGCAGGGTGGGCTTTGAACCCAGATCTCCAGCCTCTAGACCTCTGTATTACTTCTTACAGAAGCCTCAACCTGACGAGGCCCCCAAGGCCACTATATTGAGAGGAGAGAATATACCTCTTAGGTATTAAAGGTGGGTCTACTGCTTAACCCGAGGAAGAGGAGAAGGAACTTTCATGGGCCAACATCAGTCATTCTCACTCTAGTATGAATTAGCCCAGCAGTTGGTTTCAGGGGATTCAGGCTGGATGTTGGTAAAAGAAGGAAGTACCCAGTGCCAGCCCAGCTGGAGAAGTCCTCTCTCCCCTCAGACCCAGCTCCCAAGCTTCTCTAAGTTCCTCATTTTCCAGCAGTGTCAAGGCTGGGGGACTATTAGGTGCAAAACTCCACTACCTCTAGGATTCCCCTAATTTCCCCTTAACCCCTCTTCTGGGGTCTGACTGGCCCCTTGTGGCCTTGTGCTTTTTCCTCTTTTCCTCTTGGGCTCCTCTCTCTGCAGCCCCCTGATGCCTGATGGAGGAGGGCTGGGTGGCTGGTGGGGGAGGGGGGTCGTTAGTAAACATGCCACGTGGAGTGGATCACCGTTACTGTCACAGTGGCTGTTAGTCTGGGGGGGGAGGGGGCGGGGGGAGGGGAACGAAGAGGGGACGTTAGTTGTTGACGTGGGGAACAAATGAGACTTACCAAAGGTTTCTGAACGTTTACAACAGAGGGACAAGAAAAGAGAACAGGATCATTAATGGGTGTTATATAAAAGCCTGTATCCTCCCTGGGGCGGGGCAGGGAGGGGAGGTCAGAATAATAATCAGATAAAGCAGCTGATGTTCGCTGAGCACCTAGTCCCTGCCAGGCATTCCGTCTCAAGCCCCTCACACCAGTGCCAGGGAGCAGGCGCGTTTTATGGCCCCAGAGGAAAAGCCCTGCTCTAGGACACAGCAGATGCTGGCCCAGGTGCCGGGGCCCCGGGGTCCGTGCTCTCCGTCAGCTCTCTCTATCGGGGCCGTGAGGGCACAAGCCAGCAGGGAAGCAACTGGATCCTCGGGCTATCATCCCCCCACTGAACCCCCAGCTGCAAGTATCCTCTGACAGCACAGGAGGGGGAAGGCTGTCTCTCTCCCCCCGGGGCAAGGTCCCCATCTCTCCAGGGAAGAAACTCTGCCCCTTCACAGAGCTTGGCTCTTCGCTGGGCAGAAATGGAAAACAGGACGGGCAGACGGACCAGTCAGAGGATGAGACCGGGCAGTGAGTGGGGGCATTAAGAACAACTGGGAGGCCTTCAGGCAGGGCTGGCTCCAGGGTGGGGGTCCTCAGAGGAAGGGGGGAAAGAAAACAAAGTGGTGTACCCCAACATGTGTAATCACAGTGGACTGACACACGGGAGCGCACGGGGGGGCACATCCCTACCATGTGTCTGCACACATGGGGACGGGGGCGTGGCCTCAGACATATGCACGCACCGGGAGGGACAGTAACGTGGGTCAATGTGCAGCCAAGATGCAGGTGGACAAGCTCTGCTCCGGGAGGGAGAAGGCGAACCCACGTGCAGGCGGCTCAGCCGCACACGGGAAGCGGGTCAGGCCGGCACAGCGAGCCCAGACAGGCACATGTGGACTTGTCATGAAGCAGTGGGACAACTGACATAACACACACACAGCCCCCGAGACAGACAGACTCACAGATGGGGCACGTGGGCGCTAGGCCGAGACACAACCGTGGAACTACCCATCCCAAGGTGGCCAAGGCCTGGTGCTCTGGCCCAGCCGGGGCCCGGACAAACAAGCTGGACTGCCTGTCTGTGCCCCGTCACGTCCTTAGTGCTTCAGTCTTGGAGTCACTCTCTCCCTGCAGCTCTCTATGGCTCCCCATTACCTTACCTGTCTAAGGCCTCCTACCTGCTCCAGAAAGGCTCACTGCAGCAGCACTGGAAATACTCTCTTGCCTTTGCCTTAGACATCTCCCCTCTCCTCTGACGTGTCCGGACCCCATTACATCCTCACTGGACAGACCGACTGCTTCAGCAGGAAAGACACTCTCCCTCCACCACCTTCCATGCCTCCCCATCATCTTGACCATCTGTGCCCCATTACATACTCAGTGGTGAGGCACTGGAGACGCCCATCCCTGCCACTCTCCATGGCCCCCCCTCACCTCCGCCTGTCTGAACCGTACTGTGTCCCCACTGCGGGGGCACTGCAGATACCCCCCACTTCTGTGGCTCTCCATCACTTGCAACATCTGTGCCTCATTAGGACTGCACTGCTTGGGGACTGGAGACACTCTGCCCCTGGGATCTCTGTAGCTCCCCATCACTGTGCACACCAGGGTCCCTTATAACCCCACTCGTGCACGGACACACTCCCCTCCTACCATCTGCCATAGCTCCCCACTATCCCTGCCTGTCCACGCTCCATTATATCGCTTCTAGCTCAGCTCTGAAGATACTCTCCCCACGCCAATGCCCTCCCTATGGCTACACATCCCCTCTGCCTTTCTGTCTCCCATTAGTCCTCAGGGCTTGGCCCTGGAGATGCCACCCTCCCCCCGCTGCCCTCCATGGCTCCCGCATCCTCCCAGCCACCTGTGCTCACCTGACCGCAGCTGCTTTATGCGCCCGTTGCTGGCACTGGGGTCCACAGGCAAGAAGTCCTTGAACCAGGTGATCTCAGGGTCAGGGTTGCCACTGGCAGCACAGAGCATAGTAGCTGTCCGTGTCCGCTCCACCACCTTCAGCTGGGGGCCCATGTCGATGTTGGGGAAACCGGGGGGCAGCTGGTCCTCTGAGGGTGGAGACATGGGAAGAACAGGGCGGGGGCCCCGTTGCCACATGGCCGACCCTGCGGCGGGGGTGGTGGTGGCTGGGTCCCGCCCCTGCCTGGCCGGGGCAGCTCCTATGGCCTGCTTCCTGCTTGCCGCGTGGGGGGATTACTCCCACGGGAGGGCGTGCTGCGGGGGGTGGGGGGGGGGGTTAGGTCAGACCGGCGCTTCTCACTCAGGGCCACTCTGCCTCCCAGGGGGCTACTGGAAAGGTCTGGGGTGATTCTGATGGTCACACCTGGGGTGGGGACCGGGGATGTTCTCAACACCCCATAATGTCCAGGATGCACCCCCTTCCCCGAGAACGATCCAGCCCCAGGATCAGCAGCGCCCAGTGGGGGAGACGCTGGGGGTCCTTTAGAGCATCCAGAGCTAGTAAAACATAAACACAGGCGCCTGGGGGGGCTCAGCTGGTGAAGCGTCCGACTCTCGATCTCAGCTCAAGTCGTGATCTCAGGGTCGTGGGTCGAGCCCCTCGTGGGGCTCTGTGTTCAGCGGGCAGTCTGCTTGAGATTCTTTCTCCCCCTCTGCCCCTACCCCCGTTTTAAAAATACACACACACACACCGAAGCCCACTAACTCCGTGCTGCACGCCTTCCGCTGTGGTCCTCGCCACCCCCCGGGGGGACCCAGGATCCTCGCCCACCGCTGCCCCGCCAGCCTCGGCAGCCCCATTTCGAGCCACCCTCACCCTGTCTCCGTTCAGCCACACAGACCTCCTTGTTCCTCAGAGACATCAAGCTCCCTCCTGCGTCCCCCTCGGCCCCTGTCTACGCATCCACGTCCCCTCAGGCTGGCTCACACACCCGAGCTATACATCCTCCTGGACCCCAGAACATCTGTCCAACTCTGTCATGATGTACATGTGTCGCTGCCACGTCCCCACTGCCCAAGAAGGGCCTCGCATACAGTAGGTGCTCAATAAATGCGTGAAAAGCTCAGTTCCAGTTGCTGTTAACCCACGAGAGTCTCACCACACCTCCAGGCCTCAGTGTCCCCGTTCACTGGCAAGGTCCAGCTTCCCTCTGCAGTAAAGGGGGTGGGAGGGCCACCAGGAGAAAATGCCCCTCTCCCTGGAGGCCCTCAGCCTGACGTCCAGGGCCCGGCAGGAACGTGGTCATGGGCCGAGGTGATGAGCAGGCCAGCTAACTGGCAGGTGGCCTTCATTCGTATGCCTGAGAACCTTACCGAACTCTGTGGCCTAATTGAGCTGGAGTCTCGCCAGGGAAAGGAGGAAACTCGGGGGCCTCCCAAAGGGTCCCACCTGCTCCCCCACCTCCACTCTCCCTCTCCAGCACCTGGAGTCCAGGTGCCTTTTGCTCTGACCCCAAACACCCCCAGCTCCAGTCTAGCCTGTCATCCGCAACGGACGAAGGATTCCCCAGGGCCAGGGACCAGGCTCCGCCGTGTGATTTTAACAGCCACTCACCCCATTACAGGCCGAAAGGAGCCTCCCCCCCAAGTTCATATTGAAGCCCAAACCCCCGGAACCTCAGAATGTAAAGATCAGGTCTTTAAAGGGGTGATTAAATTAAAATGAGGTCACCGGGGCGGGTCCTAATCCAATCTGACTGGTGCCCTTGCAAGGAGGGGAGACGAGGACACAGACGTGCAGAGGGATGAGCACGTGAGGACAGGGGAAGAAGACAGCCGTCTGCATGCCTAGGAGTGAGGCCCCAGGAGGAACCGGCCCCGCCGACACCCCAGTCTCAGACTTCCCGCCCCCAGGACTGGGAGAGAATATGTCGTTTAAGCCGCCCAGATGGTGGGACTTGGTTACAGCAGCCCTGGCAAACCCATGCGGTCCCCACCCCATCCCTGATGGCCAAGTGACAACAAAACTAATCACGTGTGGGGGCTGGTGAAACTGAAGGCACACAGGAGGGAACGGGGGTGGTACAAACCCTACGGGGGGGGGGGAGAGTGGTGCCCTGGGGCCACCTGCCAGAGACCCCTGACCCCCAGCTGCACATCCACGGTTTCTACGTGCCGTGCACCGGAGGAGGAATGCAGAGTGGCTCCGAGCAGCACAAGGCTGGCGACAACCTAACCAGCTGTCAACAGGGATTCATTAGCTACACGCCGGGCCACCCATGGGATGTGATACAAAGTCCAGACACACCGCTAAGTGGACAGGGCTCAAAGTGAAAGATGCTATAGACAAAGGATCAAAAACTACCGCCCCCCAGGCCAAACCCGGCCCTTGGCTTGTTTTTGTTAATAAAGTTTTATTGACACACGGCCACGCCCCTCTGTGTCCATGTCATCTACAGCCGCTTTCTAGCTACGACAGCAGAGCTGAGAAGTTGGGACAGAGACTGGCCGGCAGAGTCAAAAAATTTCCTCCCTGGCGTTTTACAGAAAAAGTTTGCTATCTTCCGGAACAGACGATGCTGCTACCTGTGTGAAGGGAAACACTACCCAGGTATTTGCTTACAAAGGCCCAGAAGGGTCAGTGGGCATGGTGAGTGCTTTGGGGCACGGGACTGGGGGACTGGGGAAGAGGTGGGCGAGAGACCACCATGCAAGAGAGATCGGAGCCCCAGGCACACCGTGGTGGTGGGGGAGGGACAGGAGGCCAAGACGGGGCAGGGGAGAGGCAAGCAGGGACGGCACCATCCCATTCCTCCAGTGGAACGAGAGCTGCGGTCCTGGTCCAGGGGTGCATGGAGGGCAAACGGCCCCAGTCCCAAGTCCTGAACGCCATGTACCAGGCACTCCACAGCAGCATTCCTATGTCCTCCTCAAAGATGGCACCTAGTTCACAGAGGGGGAAACTGAGGCTCAGACAGACACACAGCTGCTCCAGGTCATACAGCCAGGACACGGCCAGGCTGGGTAGGATTTGTACCCAGGTCCAGCTAAGCCCAAAGGAAGCTGGGAGGGGCCAGCTGAGGAACCCACAACCCCCGGACTGGACCTCCTGGAGTCTGAGGGGGTGGCTGGACCCTGTCCAAGGTGGGTCAGGCCCTGTTTGCTCTTCTTGGGCCTGAGGCCTGAACCCCAAAGGTGGTTCTGATTGGCTGCCCATGATGTCACTGGAGGTTAAGGCCAAAACAACTGGGCCTCGCTTCTTGGCGCTCTAAGCTGGCACGTGCGCGCCTGTCACCCGAGAACGCATCCACGCCCCACGCGCGCTCATACGTGAGCACCTCCCATGTGTGTGCGGCCCTCGGGGGTCCCCGTGAGTGCGTGTGGGTGGCAGCCAGCCGCGTGGGGAGCAGGCGTGCACGGGGACTGGGGGAGGCTGCGGCTGCCCGACGGTACCGAGAGCTCCTAATTAAACAAAAATGTTCATCGCGTACCACATTGTGCCCGATTCCTCGGAGTTTAATTAAAACAACAGCACGGGAGGCGTGCGCAGGGTCCACAATCAGAGGGAGGGGGAGGGAGGCGGGGAGAGCGGGGCCCAACAGCCTAGTCCTTCCCTGCTCGGCGGGAAGAACCCCGGGGCTCAGGGCCCGGGTGGGGGGGCGCCGGGAGGACAGGCGCTCCTGGGTCAAAGGCTCCGGTCTGGGCATCCAGCCCAAACACCACGTCCTCTAGGCGGCCCGAGAACAGAGCGAAGCCAAGGAGGCCTTGATGGGGGGGGGGGGGGGGGGCAGGGAGCACAGACGGATCTTTCCCAGACTCCCAGCGACTGGGCGGTTAATAGATTCACAGCATGTCCTTTTAACTCTCTGAGCGCTTACAATGGAGGCTGGCACGGGGCAGCGGGAGGCAGGCTGTTCCGTCTGTGCCCAGGAAAGGTCAGGGCAAGAATATCTGCTGGGAAGAGGCGGGGCGGGGCGGGCCTGGCCGAGCCGGCTCCCTGCCCCTCCCCCTCCCCCTCCCTCCCCCAGCAGGACCTGCTCCAGGACCCAGCACGGATGAAACTAAGGGGCCTCTTGTTAAACAGATGGGATGGGCAGAGCGCTCCGAGGGAGGGACCCCGTGCAGGCTGCACCCACGGTCCGAGACCAAGTGCCCCCGGGGCCAAAGTGCCGCCCACCCCGGCTCTGCTGCCCTACAAGAGGCTGAAGAATGCCACCCCGGGCGCCACAGAACGCCACAGAACGGCTGGTGCCAGTCGTCCCACTAAACTCGGGAGTGCGAACAATAAGCTCGCCAAGCCCTCGGGCCTGGGCCCTCAGGAGAAGCCCCAGCCTCTCCTGCGCATGCTCCACCTACCTGGATCACGTGACTACCCCTCCAGTGAGCCTCGTTATTCCCCACTGTTATTCCCCACTAGGGAGGTGAGCAACCACAGCTCACGGAGGTTTATTAACTTGCCCAGGGTCACACAGCTCACAGAGGCTAAAACGCCCTTGCCACAGAGCAGGCAGGAGGGGCAGCTGGGTGGGTAGGGGGTCTGTGGCGGGACTGCCTGAAGGGTGCTGTTTTACAAGGAGAATGTGATTTCCCGGTGCCCCCAGCCCGCCCCAGCGACGCTAGCCAACAGCCCAGCAAAGCAGTGTTCCGGAAGGATCTGTGTGAATGCATGGAGGGTAGTGGGCAGATGTTTGCGCCTGTCCAACATATCTATTCCTCCTTTGTCCCTTTGGGGGAACCGCCCCTTGCTGACCCTGTCTGTGTGGGCTGACACACCCCTGACTCCAGGGAGGACCCTGCCAATCGGAGTATTTGTTCCTCTGGCCACAGTAAGTGGCTCAGGGATGGCCATCTCACCCAACCCGGGCAGGATCACCTGGTTCTCTCTTTGGGGTGGCGGCGTGCAAGCCTGGAGCTACTGAGGGTCATCCCACTAGGACATAGTCAGTATGGAAGAAAATAAACCCAGAGGCAGAGAGAGGGTGAGACCTAAGAACACCGTAGGAGTTCCTGGATCTAGCTGAACCTGAAGCTACCTCGTCCACAGAACTTTTCATTACACAGATCAAGAAATTTTCTTTATTACATGAACCAGTTCAAGGTGGATCAGGCTCTTCTAATCAGAGAATGATTAAGATGACAAACGGATGACGCTAGTCCCTTCACACCGCTCCTTCCTGCAAAGGCTCAATAAATCCCTACTGGCAGGCTCAGGGCAGCACTGGTGTTAACAGGCTGGGGAAGAGAGATCAAGGTCCCCCAGAGAGAAAATCTAAACCAAGATCTTTAATGATTCTTTTAGTATTTGCCCCAAAAGCCCGGGGCCCGGCTCCCCTCCACCCCCACCCCAGGGAGCCCAATACCTCGGAGGACAGTGAGCTTGGCATGGACCGTGACCTCCCCAGCGGAGTTCTGGGCCACGCACTCGTACACATTCTCATCCCGGGGTGTCCGTAGCGGCTGGATCCTCAGCACGGCCCCCGCACTCTGGTCAAACTCGATTGTCTGCCACGGGCAGGGGAGAGAGCAGGGTGAGACTGAGGTCCCCGGGGTGTCTGGCAGGGGAGCTGGGGGCTGTACTGTCCATGTGGATGGGCGTCCTGTGCGAACGCACCGCAGGCAGAAACCGGGCCCAGGTCTGTGCAAGTAGGAGGGCTTGTGTGTATGTGGGTGTGTGAGAAGCACGGGCAAGTCTGTGACAGGCGTGTGAAGGCACGTTGGCCCTAGATGCGTGTGCGTCTGATCGTGTCCGTGTTATGGAGTTGTGCGGAGGCTCCGTGTGAGAGATGGGACAGAGAGGGTGGGGCCTTGCTTGAGGCCACACAGCACACGGCCAGCAGAGCAACCCAGCCTGGCCGGGCCCTCAACTGCGCAGGCAGGTGGGGCGCATGGCAGGGGAAGGGGTGAGAGCTGCCCAGGCCACGGAGGGTGGCAGCCTGGCCTGGCCGCCAGCGTTCGCCCGGGAGACGTTTCTGTGACGTCTGCGGCTGAGCGTGGCTGAGCCGCTGTGGCCCCGTCTGGGGAGGGGGTGCTGGCCCCAGACCATCTCCCCTCACCCCCGACTCACCTCAAAGCGCTGGGAATTGACCTTCTTGCCTTTCTTGTTCCAGGTCACCCGTGGCTTGGGGTCACCCGTGGCCTGACACACGAAGGAGGCCACACCCCCCGACACACCGATCTGGTCCTTGGGTTCTTTGATAAACCTGGGGGGCTCTGGAGATAGAGAAGGAAGAGGAAGGGTCTGGTGGGCCCAGGCGTGAGGCCAGCAGCCCACAGGGCCATGCAAACACGCCCTCCCTCCCCACGCTCACCCCTGAGACCACAGCCACACATGCTCACACGTGCTTCCAGCCTCATAGGGGCCACAGAGGATGGTGGAAGGGAGCCCTCCCCCAAGACTCCGGGGTCCTTAGATTTAGCGCCTAGAAGCCCCCCGTGGGGTGCCCAGCCAAACCCTGGAGGGTCCTTGGCCCGGAAAAGACTTGCAAGGAGATAATCCCCTAGTGGGACACATGGGGAAACTGAGGCATCAAACAGGGAAGCAGGGGGTGACCAAGGGATCTGAGGTCCCAGCCCACATTCAAACCCTGGGCTCCAGCCTCTGAATCCATGGGAGACGTCCAGACGCGAGGGGCCAGCGCTGGAGGCAAGAGCGCAGAAACGCTGATCCCGTTTCCCTAGGGGTACGGTGCTGACAACCTACTGAGTGCCTAGTGTATGCCGCGGGGTAGTTCAGTAATATGTGACCCTCTGATGGCGCTGAGCACGGGGCCCCAGGGTCCCCATCTGACACATGCAAGACTGAGGCACAGAGAGGCAAAGCCTTTCCTTGGACATACACAGCCAGCCGCCCGAGGGCCGAGCCGGAACTGGACCTCGGCTGGCTCCTGAGCCCACATTCTCGGCCGCTCCCAGACATATGAAGTATTAACTCTCCAGGACAGTCTCGAGTGGGGCGGGCGGGGTCTTTAAGCCCCGACAGCCGCTACCCTGCACGTGGACAGGCTGCCGTCCGTGAAAGCACATTCCCAGTGCTCTCTCCTTACTGAGTCTTCTCAGCTACTGCTGAACGGCCCAAGCGATAGGGGACCTCCACTCGCGCTGATGCTACAGCCGAGCCCATGAAGGCAATCCGGTGACTCCTGAGGTTCTCACCGGCAGATTCAAGGGCTGCGGTGGGCTGGCGAGGTCCTTCAGGAAACAACCTAGCTACCCAACAAAAGGGGACGGACGCCATGTCCCCGGGGCACCCCGAAGTGGGATGCTGGGCAGCACAAAGGGATGAGGGGGCTTTCCTAACTACTAGGGCAGGAACAGCAAGATCCAGAAACTGTAAGACGCAAAACAGTGAGGGGTAGAGAGTACAGCGGATGTTACTGTTTGTGGGAAAAGAAAAACGGGGGTGGGGGGGTGGGGGACAGAGAAAAACAGGGCGGGGGGGCGCACGGAGTGAGCGTGTGTGCGCATGCAGAGAAGTAAAGGCCGCCCCAGAGGGAAATGGGGTGCCTGGACATGGGGAGGGGGAGGGGAAGAGGCCTCCTACTTGGTACCTTTTTGAGATTTTCAGCTGTTTAAAGATAAATAGAAATTCTTCAAATAATTCTTTGAACAAAACGGGGAGCCCATCCCAGTGGCCTCGCCTCCCCTCTTCAAGGCTCTGCTCCCACTGATGTGACCACGCGCGACTTTACTGGCGGTCCGTCTCTTCTGAAAATCTGTAGACCCACTGCGAGCAGGCCCGTGCGGCCTCCTTCAAGTCCTGTGCTCCCTGCGGAGCCGTGGTGGTTTCTCACGTTGTGCGGATTCAGGGTGGAGAAGCTTGGGTGAGGCCATGTGGCCCAGACCCGACAGCACCCGCATCTGAACCCGGGTCTTTCTGTCCACAGGCGCAAGTCTTAGGCTCCTATCACCTCCAGGCCTTGGGGCTGACGGGGATGTTTTGCTGCACGCTGAGCCCTGCACTGGGCCCGCCTCCCTGGCTCTGCCTGCCTGGGCGGCCCCTCCTGCAAGCCTCAGGAATGGTGACCCAGGCCATGCGCATCCCCAGCCGATGTCACGGAGGAAAGTCACTGTGGCCGGGTCAGGGCTCTTACTTAGGGGGAAATCCTCTCTTGGGAGGCCCTGGAAGGAAGGGCAGGAGCGAGCTCCGGGGGGCATCCAGCTGCCTGTTTATGACTCGGAGCTGGGACACGCCCCCAGCACCCTCCAATCCGGGGGAGGAGACAGCGGGAGCCCCTGCTGTTCCTTCCTGCGGGAGTCCCTTCCTCCTCCCTTCATCTGGCAGCTTCCACCTCAGCGAGGCCAGCACCTCCCCTGGGGAGCCTTCTCAGATGACCATACGCTGGGTCAGGAGCTGCTTGGTCCTCACCGCTGCCTGGAGACCCCCCATCACAGCCTTGCTCATGCTGGGCCGAAATAACTGGTTATGTGCCGCTCAGGGTGGGCACGGGGTCGCCAGGACCCCACCACACCTCTCTGGTGACCCCTGACGCCCACCTAACACTGGACCCAGTGAAACAGCCCACTTGCTCCTGGGCTCCCCGTCTCTGCAGGGCGGACGTCTTCTCAGCCCATCTCCAGGTGGCTCTGGGGTCGCAGACAGTCTGGAAGAGCTTTGTCCCCTCACTGCACCCCATTAGAAAATATCCTGTGGACACTTGGATTCTCTCCTTTGGACGAACCCTCCCCTCCTCTTCTTGGCAAAGGGACCCCGACACAAGACAGACGCCCTGGGTATGGCAGTCACTTGTGGGGAGCCACCGTCCCGTCTGTCCTGGGCCAGGTGGCACTCAGCACTGTTCCTGCACCTGGGACACATAGAAGCAAAACCAGGGGTCAGGGAGGGTGAGAGACGTGCACAGGGTCACCCAGCTCGTGACAGATGGGAGCTAGGATTCCACGGGCCCGGATCCAGCGACCTACCCCCGGAAAGGGCACATTCGATAAATAGGGTTGTGGGTCCTCATCCTGAGAGTGTGCCCCAGGGGTCTCCCTGTCTTCGTTCCGAGCAGTGATACCACCAGCATGGAGGCTGGGAGAGCCCTGGCCCAGATTCTGTTTTTCCACTCTGGACTCTGCAGCGCCGGAGACCCACCCTCCGGTCCCCTCCAACCCCGCCTGGGCCAGCCCCACGGCATCCTGGGAAGGCCCCACAGGACCCAAAGCCCTTTCTAAAGATGAAATCGCTCCTCTTGGCGCTGGCTGGTGGTTTCAGCTGCCCACTTGGGCTCTCTGTGGCCCAATGGCCCCCACCCTCTGTGGCTCCCCAAGGGCCTGGGTCATTCCCTGAAGCTGGCCGTGCAAATCGTGGTGGGTCCCAAGGACGGAGCTCCTGTGACACAGACCTGCCTTTGGAGGCAAGATGCAGACCTGGGGTTGAGTGTAGGGCAGTACCAGCACCTAAAGCTACACAGCAATCATAACTCCAGGGCTCACTGCAGGGGCACCCACTGGGCCTGCTCCAGCTGCACACCAGGTGCTAATATCCTGGGTCACCCTCTCTGCTCGCCTGGACCAGCGTCCTCACCGGCGCCCTGGTCCCCCAGCTCAGGCCCTTGCCCCCGGTCTGTACTCCCCTCAACAACCACCAGAGGGTGCCGGTGAGCACTTGAGCCCGGTCCTGCCCTCCTCTGCCTACCGCCCCTCCAGGGCTTCCACCTCCCTGGGGCAGAAGCCCAAGTCTTCTCTGAAGCCCCCAAGGCCCTGCACGACCTGCTCCGGCCCCTCCCTACCCTTCCCTCCTCCCTCTCTCCCCCTCACCCACTCTGCTCCAGCCACACGGGCGCCCTGGCTGTTCCTCCAACACCCTGGGTCTTGCCCCTGGGCTTTGGCACATACTGTTCCCTCTGCTTGGGAGTTTCCCCCAGATACCCACAGGGTGCACTTCTCAGCTCCTTTAGGTCTCTGCTCAGAGGCCACCTCACTGCGACCTTCCCTGATGTTCGCCCACGCCTTTAAAATGCAGCCCCCAACCCTCCCCTCACACCCACATCCCCACCAGCCAAGTCCACCAGCATGTCCACCAGCCAACACACTTAGTGCTTCTCCCTTGCTAGATTATGAGCTCCGTAAAGGGGTGGGATGTTTGCTTCATTCCCTGTGGCTAAACCAGTGCCTGGCACACAGTAGGTACTTATTAAAGACGCACTGAATGAATGAGACCACAAGTCGCTGTGGTCACACGACAGAGCCCGGATTTAAACCCAGGCCAGGGCAGTCTCCAAATCCTGTGGTCCCCCCTCAACCACAATGGGTCTCCGGCTCTGGCAGCCTCAGTTTCCCCAAGGCTGGTAATTATCCCTAGAGTAAGATGTCAAAGGAGTACACATATTATTTATTCAATCAGTGTAAGTTAAACCAGCGATTCTCACTCTCAGGGGGTGGGGGTGAGACATTGTTGCCTGTGGACGTCTGTGGTCATCACGACTGGGGGTAGTTCCTGGCATGGAGTGGGTGAGGTCAGGAATGCTGCTTGACCCCCCCCCCCACAGTGCCCAGGATGTCCCTTCCCAGTGAACGATCTGATCCTGCATTAAATGAATGAATGAAATGTTCAAATGCTTGTCGCCTTCGCCTTGCTGTTCCCACGTGGGGAACAGAGCCCCGGAAGGCACAGGCTCGGGGAAGTGACCGTACGGATCCCAGCCCAGCCGCGGCTGGCTACTGTCCCGGAGGCAGTGTGGTGTGATGGTCAGGGACCCAGGCTCTCACACCACACGGCCCGGGTTCAAATCTTAGTGTGGCTACTTCCTGGCTGCCATGAAACCTCTCTGTGGCTCAGTTTCCCCATCTGTACAATGGGAACAATGAGAACAGCATTCATCCCATCAGGCTGTGGTGGTTGATCTGAATGTGTTAGGCATCTACTAAAAAACAACACGAAAACAGGGTAAAGCACGAACCGCTAAGGCCAGCGTGCACGTCTCTGGTGTTCTCACCCAGCAGCCATAATTACTGTGCTCATGGGAGCATGGGATTGTGGGCCTACTGTGTGCCAGGCAGCATTATCGCGTGTCTTTGCCACGGGAATGCGGGGGTGTGGATCTGTGCTGAGTCTCATTCAGTCAAGATGGAAACGGCAGCTGAGAGAGGCTGAGTCACTGGCCCAAGGTCACACAGCAGGTTGATGGCAAAGTCAGGATTCAAACCCAGACTAACTACAGATTCCAGTTTCTTTCCTGCTGGCCTGACCCTGTGTGTCCCCACGGGCCTGAGTGACGCCTCCTCTAGGCCCCCCGTGGTAGCCTCAGTCTTGGTGTTGGGCCCAGGATGAGGGAAAGGACCCTCATCCTTTCCATGTTACGGCCAGAAACAAAGCCTTGCCCACCCCAAACTACACCAACCCCTTTCTTCACCTCTAGGCCTTTCCGCAGGCTAGCCCCTTCACCAGTAATGCTCTTTCCATCAGCGAACTCCTACACACCCACAAAGCCCCAGCTCCAATGTCTTCTCTCTCAAGAAGCCTTTCCGGGCTCCACCTGGGAAGGTCTGGTTGCCCGTGTATCTGCCCCCCCAGGCCCTGGTGTTTCTATGTGTGGCAAGGGAAGGGGAACTCTGTGGCTTCAAGGCGTGACTTCAAGTAAGTCCCTGCCCCCTCTGAGCCTCAGTTTCTCTCACTGCGAAATGCGGAAGGTAATGGAACCAGCCGGCTCAGTGTTAGGAGGCTGGAGGGAGGTGACACAGGCGAAGGTACAGAGCTGATGCTGGGGAAACAGCCATCATCATCATCATCGTTCCCGTTACTGCTTTTAATGCCGTCGTTATTATTGGCCTCTGAGCCTCCCAGGACCGGCGCACGGTGAGCACTTTGCTCCGCCTCCTCCATGGAGCACAGAGGCTCTGCCGGGCAAAACCAGGGACCTGGGGAGGAGGTGGGGGCACGCGCACTCACGCACACGTAAACACGGACGCGGACGCCCACGCGGCCCGCACCAGACTCTTACCTTCTGCTGCGCAGCCTCCGACCAGCAGGACCACGAGGAGGCCCATGGGACCAACCACAGATGCCACGCCGGGGCCCCAGGCAGGCGCCATGCTTGGCAGCTACCTGCAGCCTCCGGCCTCCGCCCTGGAGGGGGACGGCCCCCCGGTCCCTCACAAAGAGGCCTCGAGCCGAGCCGAGCGTCAGACGGGGCAGCGTCTGCAGAGACAAGGGAGGCACCGTGAGAGGGGAGACGGGCAATCCGGGCGCCTTCATGGAGGAGGCAGCGGGGGGGGGGGGAGATCACAGAGGGGCGGAGGAGAGGGAATGGGGCCGGGGGGAAGGGGCTGTAGGACAACGGGGGGGGGGGGGGGGCGGGGGTGATGGGGCAATGATGGGGCGGAAGGAAGTGCTGAGCCCCTACTGAAGGCCTGTGTCTCCCCCCACATCCCTGTGCTGAAACCCACCCTCCCTGTGACAGCGCTAAGAGGCAGGGCCGTCGGGAGGGGATTCAGCCACAAGGGCGGAGCCCTCAGGAACAGGCGCAGTGCCTATGAAAGATCCCACAGGGCTCCTCACTCCCTCTGCCGCCCCAACAAGGCGAGAGGAGGGCCGGCTCCAACAGGGTGAGAGGAGGGCCGGCTGGGAAGCAGGGAGCAGCCCTCACCAGAACCCAGCTCTGCCAGCACCTTGATCTTGGACTCCCAGCCTCCAGCACCATGAGAGACGCGTGTCTACTGTCGCTAAGCCCCCGGCCTATGGTATTTTGTACAGCATCCCCGACGGACGGAGACTGCCCCCAGCCCCCAGCTGACTGCGGATCAGTCAGCCTCCACTCTGATGGAGCCCGGACCTCAGACCCCCGCCGATTGCCAGGACTGAGCAGCAGCTCCAGGGGTCCTCTGAATACCCACTGCTCTCCGCCCAGGCTGGGCCTCCGGAAGGACGAGGCTCCAGCGAACGCTGCAGGCTGTCTGCATCCCACCTCAGCCCCGCTCAGCCCGCAGACAGATCTTCCCCAAACACACCTGCCCGGCCCTGCCGCCTGCCCTGTTCTAATGCCTCTGTGGCTCCCGCTGCCCCCAGAGGAAGCCACTCCTGCTGATCTCACTTCCTCCGCTCACGGAGGTGTAGCTCAGTCCTGCCCGCCAGCCTTTGCCCCTGCTGCGCCTTCTGCCGGCACTGCTGTCCCCCCACCACTGTGTGACGGGTCTCAGCTCAGCTGTCACTTCTTCCAGAAGCACCCCCACCCCGCCCCCGCCACCCATTCCACATCCCACAGCCTCAGAAATGAGTAAGACCATCATCCTCCACGACTTCAGCCCAGTTTGCAAATTACATGCGAATGTTAATCACTCAGGAGTCGGTTTCTCCCACAAGAATCTAAACTCTTCTAGGGCAGAAGAGTCCCTGATCACAGGGGCCAAAGCCCCTCCCCAATCTCCACTTTGGCCAGAGCCGGGGCAGAAGGCCGGGGCAGAGGGTCGGAGAGAGGCAGGGAGAGGTGAGGCCTAGGTCAGCCCCACACCCACCCCAGGCCATGCCCCGGGCGGGTCCAGGCCACGACCACAGGGATGGGTGCCATATAATGGTGGGGCAGCCCCTGTGATTCTGCCTCCCGAAATACCCAGCTGCGGTCACCTCGCCCAGCCCCAGAGAGGCCCCAGGAGAAGGCTGGGCTGGTGGTGGCCTGGTCATGGCTCAGGGCTGGGGGTGGGGAAGCCAGGATGGGAGAGTGAGGGGTGGGGGTGGGGGCTCAACCTGCACGTAGTCAGACCATGGACAGACAGACCAGACAGAAAGAAGGATGCCTGCACCCGAACCACAGACAGACCCACAGTCAGACCACAGACACACAGGGAGACCAGACGCAGACGCCGACGTATTCGCACAGCCGGGCAAGAAGGATGGGTCCACACGCGTAGTCACGCAAGGACAGCTTGCACAGAGACCACCAACAGGCACAAAATCAGACCTCGGACACCCAGGGTCAGATAAGATGCACGTACAGGGTCAGCACGGGGCAGACAAGCCACGTACCCAGTCAGACCACAAGCACGGTGGGATCAGACACATGGGTCCACGCAGAGACCACAGACAAACAGCATGACCAGATACACAGAGTCGTGGTCAGGCAGACGACACACATACACCGTCGGGCTGTAGGCGAATAGGGAGTCAGATCAGAGGTCTACGGCTTGCAAACAGGCAACCAGAGCGCACGAATCTGAGACTCAGATGTGCGCACAGTCAGACCACGGAGACAGGCTGGGCAGGCAGCATGCCACACTCGTATCAGCCAGACAGTAAATACAGAGACGAAGTCAGACCCCCTCGTCTAAGGACACACACAGACTGGCACGCACAGTTGCAATCCAGGTACACACTCAAACACGACTAGTCGGGGACCGGGCAGGTAGGGAAAGAGAAGCCTAGAGCACAGCCCCTTACCCCCAGCCGGTACCCCCCACCATGGGCCCTTTAAGAGCGAAAGTGGCCCAAGAGCAAGGTGGAGGCCCCAGATGGGGAAAGGAGCCGCAGCCGGCTGGGGCCACAGTGACCACAGCAGCCGATCCCACCCACAGACACACAGCTGCCGGGCACATCTGAGTAGGGGGCTTGGGCCCAGGCCACTTGGGCAGGCCCTCAGAGAGCCTCTGGGGAAACTGAGGCCACACAGAAAGCCTGCAGCCCAGGGGGGCTCACACTCAGGGCTGCTAGGCCCACCATGGACCCCCAGGAGGGGGACCTCCTGCTTTACCTCGGCGCCCCCCCCCCAGAACGCAGGCGTGAGCCGGGGCTACCTGCACGGAGATGAGCTCCAGCCACAGCCGCCTCCCCCACTCCCCGCACCCCCAAGAGAGCCAGGGGCAGCCGCCTTCAGAACAGAGAGGCCCCTAATTACCCCCTGGCTCCCGGAGCCCCCGCCTCGCAGGGCCCACGCCTCCTCAATAGTCCGGGCAGGATGGGGCTGATCCGGGTGCAGGCTCCTTCATATCTGCCACGCCAGCCCGCTGGGGGGGCGGGGGGGGCGGCGGCACTGGGCGCTGCCGGCGCCTGGACGGTCCAACGGGAATGGGGGTGGGAGGTGGGGGCAGACTCGAGGAGGAGAGGGTCATGCACCGCAAGGAAGAGGGAAAGTTCCGGGGTCTCTCAGGACGCCATCCTCCCGGAGGAACTGGCCATGCTGGAGGCAGGCCCCTGCCGAGCCCCCCTGGGGCTCCTGCCCTTCCTTCTCCCTGGGGGACTCTGAGTGGGGTCTCCTGCAAGGGCTCAGGGAAGAACAGAAGCAAGTGCTCCCAGCTCTGCCTTCAAAATCTACCCCAATTCCTCCCATTTTCTGCCCCTTCTTCCACCTCCACCTGGTCCAGCCCCATCATCGCCCACGGGGACCAATGCAGCCATTTCCTGCCCTCGCCCCCACAATCTGTCCTCCCCCTGAAGCCAGAGGGCGCCTCTGCCCACAGCCCTCCAGTGCTCCCACCTCCCTGGGGTAAAAGCCCAAGTCCTCCCCTGACCCCCTAGACCCTGCATGACCTGCCCCATCCCCTCCCTGCCCTCCCCTTCTTCACTCTGCACCAGCCACACAGCCCTCGCTGTTCCTGCCCCAGGACCTTTGCATGTGCTGTGCCCTCTGCCCAGATTTAGTATTATTTGGCTGAGAATAAAAGGGTGAATGGGAACAGGGAGGGTGTCTCTGCACAAGAAGCAGCATGAGGAAGGGCAAGAAGCAGAGAACCTAGGAGAGAGATCAGGGCAAAGAGGCAGGTATGGACCGGACCTACAGGACATCAAGGAGCTCTAGGCAGCTCTGGGCTGGGAGGGACATGGTTAGCTTGGCCTTGGCCAAGCCTCCTCCCTGTCCCTCTTGTAGCAAAGCAGCCTGGGCCACCACCCCTGCCACTGCCAAGAAAGGGAAACTGAGGCAGCCACATTGGGGCCACATGACGCAGCAATCCGAGTTCCTAGACGATGGCGTGGCTGTTAACAAGGGAGCAGCCACCCGTGGGAGTCACAGAGAATAACTTGGATAGGAAACGAGTCTGGGCTTCGGGGAGGGTAGAAAACGGCATCTGGACCTGGACCGAGGGCTGGGGGGTCCCTGCCCACCGCCGGGCCATCAGTGACCGAGCTTCCTCCGGGGCAGGCGCGGAACCATCCAGTGTTTGTTCTCGGCAGCCAGCCAGAGGCAGGTGCTCCCTTTCACAGATGACAACACTGCGGCTCACAGAGTGGGGACTCGCCCAAGTCCCCCAGCTGGGTGAAACCCTGGGTCCAGAGCCCACATTTCATCACATGACTGTGCCCCTCCCTGGCCCCTCTGGGATCCCAGCAAAGTGGGTGATCCTCTCTGGGCCCAGTGCAGCCCGCTGGGCCGCCTCTGAGTGCTCGGAGGCCTTGATCACAGGGGTGGGAAGATACCCATGCTAGCCAGTCGCCAGGGCGTGGGTCACGAGATCCTGGAGCCAGCCTTGTGTACCCACGCGGAACAGGAAGCATAAAGGGGCAATTATGACCCAGGACTGGGCAGCAAATAGGCTCTGTGTCACCCGCACGAGATGCTGTCCCTGAGGCTGGAGGGCACCCCAGTGCCTCTCCCTGCCCCCACCTCAGGGTTTGTCCTATCCAAGAGGGGCAGGGGCTTCTGTGCACAACCCGACCCTCAGGGGACTTGCATGGCCCCAGGCCAGGGAATCTAAGACCTGGGATGCTGGCAGTGGGCCTTAGGGGAAAGCCCCCCCTCCTCCCAGCACAACCTTCCATCCCCACACTCCCTCCCTTCTGGGCCCACAGACTGTCCTACTGACTGGAATCCCTTTTCCAAGGCAGACCCTCAAGGGCATGACCTGTGCTTCCAACCTTCCTGGATCGCTGTGTCCCCAAAGTGTCAACGAGGGTCCAAGCTCCAGCTCTGTTGTCACTTGTGGGCTCAAAGTGGCTCTAGCCAAAGCCCCTCTCCCTCTTGGGCCCTTGATGTCCCCCCCAACCCCCCCCACCAGGAAATGGGCTCAGGGTGGGGCTGAGCGGGGCCAGCCCTGCCAACCTTCCGAGAATGGGCTAACACTGGCCAAGGGATCCGCCTTTAATTAACTCTAGATTTGTACTGGGTGCTGTCCCCAAGGGTCGCCGCAGCAAGCAGCGGATGGGAGGTGTGGATGGGGAGCCAGGCCCAGTCCCAGAGGGAGGAAACGGTAATGCCAGCCGGGTGGCCCCACCACGTGCTGAGCCCTCTTACACGCTCCCCACGCGTCCTTCCACCGGACAGATGAGTACATGAGCTCAGAGAGGGGTAGCTGCCCGGTGAGGGGCATGCAGCTCGGGGAGACAGGGCTGGGCTGAGATCCGAGGCCGGAGACCAGCTCTCAATCACCCTCCTAGGTGCCCGGGCTGCCAGGCTTGCCCCTGCCCGTATGTCTGCCACGCCAGCTCCATGGAGAAGCCTGAGATGCCAAGATTTGTACATTTCAGCCCCACTCACACCCACCAGGGCTCTCAGCTCCTGTGCTCAGCATTCTGGGCCCTGAAGGATGTGACCCTGGGCCCATCCTGCTGCTCTTCCCACAGGTTACTGTGGTTCCCAAGATGCACTGGGCTGCCTCTGGGCCTTTCTTAAGGCCTGGCAGGTACACCCTTCCCCAGCCAGCCCACCTGTGGACTCGTGCTCCAAGACCCAGCCACAGATCTCCCAACCCTAGACTGAATCTTGACCCCTCTTGACCCCCAACCCGGGACCCTTCCTTCACCCAGCGCTGACCCGTCACTGGGGCTGGGAGTGGCTAACTGACTCTGTCCCTCCGTTGCTCTCAAACATTCCATCAATGTCATTAAAATCCAGATTCCTAACCTCAGCCTGCAGAACTGCTGACCCCACCATGTTGCACCCCCAGAGCCTGATGCACCCCATGGGTGCCCCTACTCACTGCCCTCTGGCTCACAAAGGGGAACGAGCACATGCTACTCCTTCTACCCAGCACACCCTTCCTCCTTCCTCACTGAACTTCAATCTTCACACTCATCCACAGGTCTCAGTTGAGCTGTCACCTCTACCAAGAAGCCCCCCGGATGTCCCAGGCTAGATCAGGGCCCCCTCGGGGCTATCCCCACACCCTGTGAGTCTCCCATCACAGGCCTGTCATCCTCCAAGACGGTAGCTTCCTCCCCACCCTGGGAACGTGGCAAGGCCCCTACATATATCAGACGCCTACTGCATGCCCAGCCCCAATGGGCACTTTACCCACATCATTCCGGTGGTCACATCCATTTCAGAGGGGGAAACCGAGGCCAGAGGGAGACACCACACACAGGGGAGGCCAGCAAGGGCACGGCCTCCAGCTGGAACTTACATCTGCTCTGAGGGTCTGCTGGAGCCTCTACGGGATGGAGATGAGGTCCAGGACAGACCGGGCAGGACTTGGGTGGCTGGGACCCCCAGCCGGGAAGGCAAGGGAAGACACTGGGGGTTGTTGCCCAAGACTCGGAGAAGGAATCCTGGGAAGCGGGACTCTGGAGGCAACAACGGGGTGCTGGCAATGATGGGGGGCAGAGGCATGGAGCTTAAGGACAGGAACAGGAAGTGTAAAGGTGGGAGATGATACACTTGTCCTGATGCCCCAGTTCATTAAACCTCCAACAAGGTACAGCATTAACCTTGGATCCACAGACCCGAGGGGTACAGGGACAAATAAAAAGAGGGAAACTTTCTGTGAGTTTGGGGGGGGTGGTGGCTAAGAACAGGGATCCCAACCCCAACCCCGCAGTCCAGGTTCCCAGCTGAAGGGTGCCGAAGCCCCCTATCAGAGCGCCCCTGGGTTGGCAGAAGGCTGCCCTGAGCCTGGCTCCGCCCCCAGGAGGTGGGGGAGGAGGTCGGGCTGGGGGCCAGGCGGGGGAGGGGACCCCGCAGAGCATAACGGTCTGGAGTTTTCCTAAGTCCCAGCGACCCGCCTGAATGGGGGTGCAGGGCGGGCGCCAGGCAGAAGCGGGCTGGAGCTGTCCCTGGAGGGTGGCTGGACTGGCCCGAGCAGAGAGGGGGTGGGGGAGAACGCGGGGGTCCCCCCCTCCCGGGAGCCTGGAGGGGGGCAAGGAGGGGGACAAAGCCCAGGGCACACTGGGCCTCGGGGCAGAAGGGGCTCCGGGCGCACTCACCCCGCGGATCTCGGCTTGGAGATCGGGCCCGGGCCCCTCCGGCCGGGCCCGCGGCAGCCCGTCCCTCGGTCGTCCTGGAGCGCCGCGCGCAGCGAGGACTCGGGAGAGGCCAAGGCCCAGCTAGCTCGGCCTGGGGGCGGGCCCGGGGGCGGGGCCTGCGGGTAGGGCGGCCAGGGGGCGGGCCCGGGGAGGGGGCTCCGGAGCCGGGCGGGGCGCTGGCCGGAAGTGGGGCGGGGGGACCAGTGGGGAGCTTCATCAGGGGGGCACTGGAAGCCCAGATGGGGGTCCAGTAGGGGGAGGCCTCCAAGGGGGTGACTGTGTTCCCCCAACGTGCACACACATGAGGGGGTGCCCCAAGAGGCAGAGCCCAAGACTCCCCCCCACTTTGTAAGCCTGATCCCAGAGGGAGCCCCTACCCTGCTCCCCCTTCTCTTCCAGGCACTGATCGTGGCCATGGCAACGGATGAAGGGTCTAGATGCCGGACACAGCGGCCGCGGGCTCCCCAAACACACCCAAATACAGGAGGTCGGAGAAGGGGCAGAAAGATGCCCTCCCAGTCTGGGTTGGATGACAGAGGCCGCGCCCCCTATGCACAGAGACCCAGAGGGTGGGGGAGGGGTGCGGGCACAAAGAAGCTTCCCTCCCGCTGGGAGTCCGGCAGGGGTCTGGGAGGATGAATGGGGGACACCAAGGCAGAGGCCCCCACGCTAGCCACAACCCCGAGGAGGGGGCGGAGAGTGCACGCAGGGCCAGATTGGAAACAGATGGGGCCACCGTGCCAGGTCCCAGACATCCCAGGGGGGGTGCGGGGGGGGGGGATGGCTGGAGAGGAACGCGAGAAGGAGGGGCAGCCCCACGCAGGGAGCCAATCCCGGCCAGCGCTGCGGCCCCCGTGCGGGTTTGAAAACTCCACCGGAGAGGCAGGGAAGGCAGAGGCCCAGTGGGTCCAGGGAGCTCGGGGAAGCGGTCAAGGAGGGCCAGGGACCCTGATGGAGTCCCAGGGCCCGCTGCAGGGGGGCCGGCTTCCCCATCTGCTCCTATTCCGGGTGAAAATGCTTCCAGTTCCACCATTAGCGCTTAGGATGAATCCCATAGCCAAGGTGTAGTGGGCTCTTACTGTATACCATGCACTGGTCCCGTCCCCCCCCCATCACCCCCACTTTGCAAAGGAAGAAGAGGTAGAAAAGAGAAAAAGCACTTGCTCAAGGTCAGAAAGAACAGAGATTCGAACCAAGGTTTGGGTCCTGAGGCAGAGCCCTTACCCACAATGCTGCAGGAGGCCTGGAGCCCAAAAATAACAAACCACTACAATTTTAAGCCCCTGGGGATAAGGCCGTGCAGGAGCCAGACAGGCCCCGCCCTCTAGAAGCTCAGTGCCCAGTGGAGTGAAGATGGGCTCAGAGGAGGGACACACAGGCAGCTGGAGGAGCCCAGGGGAGACCTAGACGCCCACTCCCCACACCTCTCCCCTGCATCCTTGCTGGGTGATCTGCCCCTTTCGAAGTCCTGCACCTCAGTTCCTCGTTCCACACAATGGAGCATATAATCCCATGTCCTCTGGCATTGGGGAGGCCTGTACTGGAGTCCCCCCAAGTACCGAGCACACAGTAGGTGCTCCGTGAATGTGTGCACGCAGACTTTCCACCTGCCCCCTCTATAACAAGCACACAGTGGGTGCTGCTAAACGGATGCTCTGACATCTCTCCAGCAAAGCCCCAACCCTGGGAGGCACACAGTAGGTGATTTATGAGGCGGGCCACCTGGCACCCTGTGGGAAATACAGGAGGTGCCCTGTGTCAACATGGGTGTGGAATCTGCAGCATAACCTCCCCCAGCTTGGCCAGGCACACACTGGGCCCTCAGGAAAAGCCAACGGGAGCGTAGTAGGTGTTTCGCTTGCATCCGCATGCTGACCGCCCAGGCACAGGGCTCGTGCAGACCTTGGTTTGAATCCAGGCACTCCCCGTGTGATCTCAGGCAAGAACCTGCGCCTCTCCGAGCCTCAGTTTCCCCAGTTGTAATATAAGTCACGCATCAGGCACTCCATGAATCCAGTTGTCAGGACGCCCAAGGCTGTGTGACCTGGGACAAAAGCGCCTGAGTACCTGCCACCCTCCTCCCCAACTGGCCCTGCTCCATCTGGGCCTCTTGCCCATGTCTCCCTGGAGACGACCTCTTGCCAACATACAGTGATGGTGACCACAGCCACCCCTGTGGTCAGGGTGGGGAGATCTGGGGCAGGAGGGAGGCAGGAGCGAGGCCTGGCCTCTCCCAGCTGAGTGGCCCATCTACACAGCGCCCAACACACCCTCACCTGACCACCGCACATGCTACCTGCTTGGTCGCGGGGCCACCTCTCCCACCAGACTGCGACCTCGGGGGGGCAGGGCTGGAACTGTCTCCGTCTGGAGCAGAGCACATCCCGGGCGCCAGGCCTGACGGCACACAGCAGAACACGAACATAAATAGCCAGGACCCGCCTCACCCGGGAGAGCCCTCTCCAACCTTAGTCTCCCCCCAGAGGCCACACCGTGTGGCATGGCGCCCTCACGATACAGCAATTTTCACCCATGTTACTTTTCAAACATTTTGAACACCTACTGTGTGCCAGGCCCAGCTGAGGCATGGTGGACACAGCAGCGATGAAGACTGACAAAGACCCCTGCCCTTATGGAGCCAACATTCTGGTGCCGGCAACAGATGGGAAGTAAAAGACATGAAATCCACTGTGGGTCAGTTGGTGGTAAGTGGTGGTAAGTGCGACAAAGATAAATATGTGGGGGGTATGTTCACCGAGGTGGGACGCAGTATTAAAGACAGGGTGTGGGGGGGTGAGGACATGACATCTGAGCTAAGACCTGAAAGAGCTGAGAGAATACAAAGCAGGTATGGATGTCTGGGAGGAATACTCCAGGCAGCGTGAACAGCCAGTGCAAAGGCCCTGAGGCAGGACGGTGTCTGGCATGATGTAAAAACAGCGAGGAGACCCATGTGGCTGGAGCAGAAGGAGCGAGGGGGACAGAGGGAAGAGGGGAGGGTGGAGAGAGGGCAGGGCAGGTGGAGCAGGGCGTTGGGGGAAACCCAGGGGAGGTGCGAGCCCTGGAGGGCTGTGGGCAGAGGGCAGGCCCCGACCCAGGTGTTCGCAGGCGCCCTCTGGCGGCTGCTGCCCCGAGGGGAGATGAGGGAGGCGAGGGCAGGAGCTGGGGACCAGAGAGGAGGTGACTGAGAGCACTGGCTCAGACCAGGTGGAAGCAGAGAAATGGGGCGTAAAGAGGGAGCTCGAGGATGACGCCAGAGTTTTTAGCCTGGACACCTTGAAGGTTAGAGCAGTCAACTGCTAGAAGACCTACCTGACTGCTTCTCCCACCCAGCGCCCTGGGGGGCTGACTCTGGGGGCCCCCCAAAGCTCAGTTGATGTGTCCTCTGGATACACCCAGAAGCCAGATGCCCTTGGGGAGGAGCGTGGGGCTAGATCACGTCAGCTCCCGCAGCTGGGACATTTGGGGGTTTTTTCAAAATAACTTTTTTTCTAATTATAAAATAGGCGCGTGCAGCAGAAAATTAGGGAAAATCAGCATAAAGAAGAAAATAAAAATTGCCCACAATCCACCCCTCGCCTGGAGAGAAACTGTCAGCATGTGGTCATTTTCATTCCTTCTGTCCACCAACAGTTATTGAGCACCTACTGTGTGCTGGGTTGAAGACACAGCGGTGGGCATGACAGGGCCAGCTCGCCTACCCTCACAGGGCTCACAGACAAGTGGGGGAGATGGACACCCACAGGGAAACAAACACTGTCAATAACATAATGCCGGGCAGTTATAAGAGATGCCAAAAAAGAAAAGAAGGTTCGCCGTAAGGCTCTGAAAGCCTGGAGAGGTCTGCGGGCCTCTCTCAGATAGTCCGGATGAAGTAAGCAAATCAGACATACAAACACCTATGGGAACAGAGTTTCAGGCAGGAGGAACGGTAAGTACAAAGGTCCTGAGGTTGACTGTCCTATGTGTGCAAGTGGGTACTTTTCTTTTTCAAGTGGGGGAAAATGTTATGAGACCATTTGCCAACAGGGTTTAATCAGTCCCCACTTGCTCTCCATTATAAACAACACTACGAGGGACATCCACAGGTGAAGCTGGGGCTCATCATTTCCTGCACAGAACTTCCAAGCAAAGGATGACTGTTGGCATGTTCTCAAGCCTCTGAAATGGGCCCTGACACAGATGCGGGCAGAACTGCACCCTCGGCATACCTGGGCAGGACCCCCAGTCCCAACCCTCCCCCACGCTGTCCCAGCTTCCTCACCTTTGTCAAATTTGCCAAAATTCCTAAAAGTTTCATTTAGGGGCAATCACCAAACTCCACATCCTTCGCTTCCAGAGTGAGAAAGAAACTGGTCGGGCAGCTTTCTCCCTTCTCTAAGCCCCAGGACTCCTCTGCCCCAGTTGCCCAACACCTCCTCCCACCCAGCATGGCATTCATGACCTGGGGTGATGAGCGTGTGCCGACCAGCCAGAAGCCTGCCTCACCCACACTCACATCACGCTCCTGGCGCCGTGTCTGCCTGCCGGCTACACCGCAGCAGGCAGGCTGCCCACCCCAGGCACGCCCGGGCTCCTCCTCTGCCTTTTTCACCTGCTGGTTCCCCCAGGCCTCCCACTTTTTCCTTCTGGACAAATCCAGGATGTCTTCAGGTGTGGCTGGATCCAGCAAATCCGTTCCTCCCATGTCCTCCCCTTCTCAGCTGATGGCAGTTCCATCCTTCCGCGGGCTTAGGCTAGAAGTCGGGGGCCAGGCTTGACTCCTCTTCTTCCCTCACCCCCACATACTGCCAATCTGGAAATGCTCTCAAGTTTCCCTCCTAAATTTCTTGTGTATTTGTCCACCTTTCTCCATGCACCCTTGGACCCTGCCCCCATTATGTCCTCCTGGACCAGCACAGTCCCCTGTATCCTGGTCCCCCAGCTCCCGCCTTCGCTCCCCAAAACATCCACCAGAGGGCGCCCATGAGCACCTGAGTCAGGTCCAGCCTGACCGGGTTCAAAAGCCGCCTGGCTGAGCCTCCCGAACATGCCAGGCCCAGTCCTACCCCGGGGCCTTTGCACATGTTGTCCACGCCACCTGGAACATCTTCCCCCAATTTTCACGGCTGTTTCTCTCTCACCATTCAGGTCTCCCTCAAACACCACTTCCTCAGAGATGCCCTGGCAAATCACTCCGGCTCCGGTAGCACCCCTGTCAACCTTGATCATACATCCCTCTATTTTTTTTTTCTTTTTTGGCATTTATTTTCATCTGAAAGTATCACTTGTTTACTCTCTAGATCTCCGCTGTCCAATATGGGAACCACTACCCAAATGTGACTAGTTAGATTAAAAAAAAAATGAAATGCAGCTAAAATTCCAAATTCGGTTCCTCGGTCACACTGGCCATGTCTCCAGCATGGCTCTCGGCCACAGGAGTGAGGTGTGCAGACAGAGCACCTGTCTATCACCGCAGGAAGTTCTGCAGGGCTCTGCAGGAGACGGTGGGGGCAGGGAGGGCAGGGCTGTGTCAGCTCTGGTAGCTTCTGGGTCCCAGAGCCGGGCACACAGTAGGCACTCAGTAAATGCTTTCCAAATGGATGACTGAACTAATGAATGGCTGAAGAGCCTCCGTGAGGCCTGGAGGGGCCGACTGGCAGGGCAGGGCGGAGGTCGGCAGGCACCATCTGCAGCCAGAAAAACCCACACGGCTGCGCTTTGAACCTGGGTCTCCCTGGTTTACAAGTCAGGCACCAACGAGGGGCCACTGCTCCAGCCCCGAGGGCAGAAATGTGTAAAAAGCTGCCCCAACCCCAGCCAGCCTCCGCTTTGCATCCCGGCGCCAGGGTTCTGAGTCAGCTAGAAGGCGGCAGAAGGAACAATCCCCCTGCCACAGCCCAGGCAGAAGGAACAATCCCCCTGCCACAGCCCAGGCCTCCGCCTCTGGGGCTGGGAGGCTGGGACCCCGCCAGGCGCCATCTCCCACCTTAAACCCGCCAGGGCCGCATCGTCTCTGCGAGATGCCTCCGCACTCACCAGGTCCCCAGTGAGGACGTGCCTGGTGTTCCCCAAAAATCCTCCCCTCCTTGTTCACAACTTCTGCCACAGCCCCAAATCCCTCATTAAATCTTTCATTCAACTGGCTCACGCCTTTCCCTTAAACTAATTTACTTTAGCAACGAACTCTATAATGCAGGGCTCTAACTGCCAAGCCTTGAAAGTCGCCAGAAAAAAATGTTACAATGAAAATATGTACCCAGTTCTTCCATTTTCCCTGGATACTGTTGCTAAAGCCGGCAGCCCAATGGTTATAAAGAGACTGGCAGGTGTTGGTGTTAAAGATCACACCGCACCCGACGGAGCCTTTCTCCTTGAACTGCTATGAAATGAAAGGGGAGTCATTACTGATCTGTGATGCTGGATGCCTCCTCCGTAACAGCCCCCCCCCCCAAAAAAAGCCTCCCCCCTAGGGTGTGTCCGCAGAGTGCTATGTGGTCCTGAACAAGTCCTTGCTATTCTCTGGACCTCAGTTTTTCCCACCTGTGCAGAGGAAGCCTGGCTGTTTTGGTGCTTGGGGCTGAGTGTTGTGGGTTCAAGGTCTTTGGAGATCATGGAAACGGACGGACGCACAGGGCGGAGAGGTCCCCGAGGCAGAGCTGGGTGCTGCCCTTGACTGACTTCCCTCGTGAAGGTGGGACCCAGTCTTGGTCACTGCTACGCCAGGTGCTATCCTGAGTTCTGGGGAACAGGCCAGGCACCAAGGCAGACAACCTCCCAGGATTCTCTTCTTAGGAGGGCCAGTGACAAAAGGCAGCCATGCAAAGATGGGAGTGAAGAGGAAGTTCTGGGCAGAGGGCACAGCATGTGCAAAGGTCCTGAGGTAGAAGGGGACACACTAAGTTCTAGGAAAAGAGGGGGCTGGTATCGCTGGGAGACAGGGTTTTCAGGGTACGGGGTGGGGCGTGTCATTTGAAGACTGAACATATATGAGGAGCGAGCAATCATCATACTCTGGTAACAATGCTCCTTTTACACACACACCTGCATTTGTAGAGGACCTACTGTATACCCAGCTCCAGCCAGAGCACTAGGGAAGGGACACAGGATGACCCAGGCAGCTCCCGCCCAACCTCAGGGAGTTCACCCGTGGAGGAGGCAGGCTTCAGGGAGGAGGTGGCATCTAAGACGTGAAGGAAGAGAAAAAACCAGGAGAGGAAGCATAAGCAGTACTGAACAGAACAGAAGAGGCGAGGCAGGAATAGGAACTCTGGGCCAAGTCCCAGCCCACAGGTGAGAAGCCAGAAGGACCAGGCACCTGCTGAGGGGGGTGGGGAGGCAGGGCTGGCTCTCTGCTGCGTGAATTCAAGGGCTCGCACACCCCCCTGGGCAGCTCCCGAAGCTCTCAAGTGCTGGGCGACCAGAAGAAGGGGACATCTTTGGACAGGGGTTTGCATGTGGACCCAACCCCATCTCCCCCAACACGTACAAATGCTCGGTAAACAGTTCGTATGCGCAAAGCACGCAGGACTGAGCTGGGCACACGGCAGATACTTGATAAGCGCACTGCCCGTTACTCCTGGCTTCCGCCACCGGCCGGGCATCCACGAAGCAGTTCACTGAATCCCCTCAAAGACTGGTTTTATTACTCTCCCACTTTTCAGTTGGGGAAACTGAGGCACAGGAGTGGGGCCCAAATTCTCACCACCAACGACTGGCGGAGCTGGGACTTGAACCCAATCTGGTTCTCAACTTCTCCCACCACCTATCTGGGCCTCAGTTTCCCTTCCGCAGCCCTTGCTCTCCCGCGCCACCTAGAATCGCACGGTGCTGGAATCCACAGCATCTCTAACGGAGCCCATCTGTGACTAAGCCATCTCCACGTGGGCAGGGGCTGGCTGCCACTCGAAGGCATAAAGACAAACCACTGTATTAGTATTATTATTATTAGTTATTAATTATTTCCCAGCAGCTGCCTCTGGCAAGCAGTGCTCATTGGGAGCAGTGGCGGAGGGGACACGGGCATGTGGAAGGACAGCAGCTTGGGTTCAGCAAGTGTCCAGGGAGGTCTCACCGGCGGGCCTGTGCGCTCTCTGTCCACCCACCAGGAATGCTCTTCCCCCAGAAACCTCCTTGGCTCCCTCCCTCCCCACCTCTGTTCAAACAAGGACTTCCCAGACCCCTTATTTAAAATCCTGCCCCACTCTGGCACTCCCCATTCCCTTTCCCTGATTTTTTTTCCCCTAGAGCAACACAACACAACACCCCCTGACATCTGATGTGGGTTTTTTTTTTCTTCTGTGCTTTGTTTATTCTCTTCATGTCCCCAACTGGAGTGCTAGCTGCAAGAGGGCAGGAAATCTGTGTGTGTGTTTTTTTTAATTCTTCCTGCCTGGAACAGAGAGCAGCTGGCATACCGCAGACACATTTGTGGAAGGGAGGAAGGGAGAGTCCCTCTTCTCTGCCCCCAGAAGCCACCTCTGCTGTTGCTCTGTGCCCATCTCTGCACATCTCTGCCACGAAGTCACCGACCAGAGGCAACTCTCGAACAGAGTGAAACTCTACCATCCCGTGTGTATCACGTCCCAGCGGCCACCTCTGGCCACCTCTTTCACATGATGCTGTTATCTACTGAGCCCACACATCCCCAGGCTCTTTTTTTTTCACCTGCTGTGTCATCTTCCTTCACAAGGCTGAGTCCCATTATCCCCATCCCCTGGCGAGGGACACTTACGTTGGCTCCATTTTTTTTTTTTTTTTTCTTCTCAACCTCACCCCATACCATGGTGAATCCGTGTCAATGCCTCCCAAGCCTGGGGGAAGCAGCTCGCTTTCTCGATGCTGAGGGGGGCCGGGGAGTGGGAAGGGGGTTATGCATTCCCTTTGGGTCTGCTAACACCATCTCTAGGAATTTATCTGATAGATGCATCCCTGTGAAATGACGCGCATAGGAAGTCCCCACCGCAATCGACTTAAAGCAACCTAAGCAGTCATCGGTAGGGGCTCGGTTAACTGTGTAACAGCACAAGGGCCTGAAGAGTGATGGACGAGTTTTGTATCTCTTAGTATTACGAGATTAGTATAGCAGCTGTGAAAGGGAACGGGGAAGCCAGATGTACAATTATGAAATTACTTTGAAGATGCTATATTTTTAAGTAGGGGGAAAACACACACACACACACCAAGGTACAGAACAGCATGTAAAACATGCTCCCATTTGGTTAGACAAAGGGATACAAACCTACCCGCCTGCGAACCGCTCCCAGATCTCCAGATAACGGCACTGTCCAAAATGGTAGCCGTGAGCTGCCTGTGGCTGTTTACAGTTAAATGAAATAAGATGCAAAATTCCAGCCCTCGGCTACACAAGCCACATCTCAACTGCTCCCATTTGAATAGCGCACACGGCTTAGTGGCTCCGTCATTTGAAAATGCAGGCAGGCACATTTCGGTCATCACACCAGTTATACCGGACAGCGCTGCAGAGCAGGGGAGGGGGCAAACTACAACCCACAGGCTACACGGCCCCTCGGGCTGCTTGTATAAATAAAGCTTTATTGGCACACGGGCCACGCCCCTTCATTCACCTACTGAATCTGGCTGCCTTCACGCTACAATGGCAGAGTTGAGTAGTATCAACAGAGAGAGACCTCAAACCCACAGAGCACAAATGATTTACTATCTGGCCCTTCACAAAACATCTACCTACCAACCCCTGTCCTAGATGGAGGCTGCTCTCGGGGAAGGAAGGGAGGGGAACTGAGGATCTGAGGGAGGGGTAGAGAGACTCTCCATTGTGCGTCCTTCTGGGTGTCCTCAACTGTGTCCCACATGGAGGCGCTCTCTGGCCAGAAAAATGAACTAAAAATAAAAGATGTTTCAAAGTGGTGATGCTTATTTGTTCTCCTGCTGGTGGGGCTCTGAGGGCATGATCCCTCTGTCGTTGTCACTCTGGATATTACAGAAGCTTCCGAACTTTTTGCCACGCGAATGGACAAGAGATGGGCTCTTGTTGATTTAATTTGCATCTCCTGGGCAAGAGATGGGGGAAATCTTCAAAATGTGGATAAATGTGTGTCTACCCATCAGCCATGAGCCCCCAGACTCTGAAAGGGTGGCACCTCAGACACCCAAGCATCCCCGGCACCCACAGCGCCCACGTGGGGCCGTGCAAACAGTGGGAGCCCAATAAATGTGTGTTCAGCGGAGGAAGGACTGAGGGAACTGTGCCCAGGGCCATGCGGTTCCACAAGGCCTGGGGTCACTGGGGATGGCGGTGGGCATCGAATGCCGAGCCAAGCTTCCCGGAGGCAGTGTCCCCCACGGACCCGTATAGGCCTGACAGCCTTGGAGGGTGGGCTGCGCTCAGCAGTGGGGGGCACGGGCAGGGGGGTCCTGCAGCCGCGGAGGTGGGGGAGACCCCGGGCTCCAGGCCCGGAGAGGGATTATATATTCATCAGAATCTTAAACAAAAGCCCCGCAGCCGCCTGTCAGCCAGGCTCTGGCTTTTATGGTAATCGGCGATGAATTACCCACAATGCCCGGCCAAGCGCAAGTGGTTCTTGGCCCAGATCCTAAACTAATTTTTATATGTTCGTGTGTATATAATTTCGCTTGCTCCCTCCCATTCCTCGTCCATCATTAGCGGGAGCGTGGGGGGAGGGGCAGGGGCAGAGGAAACCCTGGGTGTAAAAGGGAGGAGGGTGCTCCCCGAGACCCCTGTCCCTCGAGCCCGCCTGGCATCAGGCGTCGGGTGAGTGGAGGCGGGAGGTGAGTGCCAAGCTGGAGCCTAGGGGGGCCTGGAAACCACCAAGAACTGAAGTTGGCAGCCCTGGGGGTGGACAACACAGAAGGAAGAAGGAAAGAAGCAAACCAGGAGGGGCGTGGGCCCGTCAGTGGGGTCCTGCCTCTGCCACGTGCTCTGTGCGCCCTTGGACAAGCGCCTCAACTTCTCTGGGTTTCAGCTCCCTGGTCTGCAAAACAGGCCCCCTTCAGATCCCCACCTATAGGCCGCCAGCGAATTTCAAAATGTGTGCTCCCAGGGTCCCGGTGGCGCTGGGAGATGGCACAGCTTCAATCCCAGCCGCATCCAACCCCCTGTGCATAACTGGCCCCTGTTCTAAGCGCTTTGTGCCGAAGGCGGAACGAGACATGTGCCTTGCCCAAGCCGGGAGCCACCACCTCCAGGAGGCCCGCTCCAGCGCTTCCAGAAAGAGCCAGACCCTTTGCCTTCTGGGAACTTTGCGGGTATTCAGTAACATAGGGGTCCCCAGGCCTGCCCCTCTCCTGTGGATTGCAGAAAACCAGCCATCGCCTTGGATTCCACTCAGTCCCAACCTGCACCCACTGCTTGGCCAGTTCCACTGGTTCTTCTGAAAATCTTTTCCAGAATCCTCCCACTTTTCCACCCTCCCCTCCATCTGGTCCCGCACCCATCCCTGCTCACCTGGACAAACGCAGTCACCCTTACCCCTCTCTGACCCTTACCACCCCAGTCCCCCATAGCCGCCACCAGAGGGCGCCCATGAGCACCGGAGGCGGGTCAACCCTCCAGGGCTCCCCCTCCCCCCACCCTCCAGGGCTTCCACCTCCCTGGAGGGAAAAGCCCAAATCTCCAAGTGAACCACATGGCCCTGAATGACTGCCCTCTCCCCTCCCTGCCCTCCGCGCCTCTCTCTCTCTCTCCCCAGCTCCCTCTGCTCCAGCCACAGGGGCCCCCTTCCTGCTCCTCCAATGAACCACACCTGGTCCTGTCCCAGGGCCTTTGCAAAGGCTGTTCCCCCTACCAGGAACACTTTTCCCCCAGAACTTGACACAGTTCACTCCCTCACCTCCGGCTGGTTTTACTGAAATGTCACCTCTTCAGAGAGGCCTGCCTTGATTCCGCAGTTAAAATAACCCCTACTTATCATCTCTGCCCTTCCCTGGCTTCATTTTCTTAAAATTTTCTTCATGTTCTTAAAAGCGTGGCATCCAGTGTAAGTCCCTAATTAAATCCTTAATCTATACTATACTCCAGCGAGGGCAGGGCTTTGAGCTCTGTCTTCTTCACCACTCTGTTCCCAGCACCTGGATCAGGGCCCAGCATACAGAAGGCGCTCAATAAATATCCACTGGTGAATGTCCCAGAAAGACCCCTATGATCGTTCTCAACACTCAAAAGCTCTTCTCAGGGGCCCAGAAGAAAGTTTCCGATCCGAAGCCATCCCCTAGGCACCCCTTGCTCCGTGGGAGCAGCCAAGGAGAGCAACCCATCATTCCTGTCCCGCGAAGCTGTTCCGGGGAAGCCGGCCGCTCTCTGCAGGGTGACCAGGCGAGAGCCAGCCGATGCTGTGTGTGAAACCTCACACTCGTGCCTGAAGCCGGTGTGCGAACAGGCTCGCCTCGTGGAAACGGGAAAGAGAGAGGTGCCTGGGTCTGTCGGCCAGGTGAGGCTGGGCCCACCAGTGGCGTGACACGCAGCCCAGAAGAAGAAGGCACCAGCTGTGTGCATGGGGTCTGTTAGCGAAAGAGTACGGCATGGGACAGCAGGTGCGGGATGGGTGGAAAGAGGGACAGGAGAACCGTGGACCTATATTTACTAACACGAAAACAGTCACAGCAGTAACACTCACTAATATTGAAGACTGTTCAACGTGCCTCATGTATAGAACCTCGCCTAATTCTCTCGCTCTTACAGATGAGGAAACTGAGTCTGAGAGAGGTCAGGCCACCTGCTCAAGGTCACAGGCTGGGGGTGGCAGAGGGAGATGAGGGATGACAAAGTCGGCTCGTAGCCAAGCATAACACCCGGTACACAGTAGGTGCCCCATAAACGCCATGAAGATGCCCAAGGACAAAGCCAGGAGAGGCAGGGCTGTGCCCAGGTGGAGACGGCAGGAGGTACTGAGCAGTCAGTCGGGCGACCGTGGGGGAGAAGGGGCAAGGGCTCGAGCAGTCAGTGCAAACATGTAGGAAACTGGGCATCGGGAAGAGAGGCGGCTGGCTTGGAAAACAATTGGCTGCCAATCTCATTTCCTCCTGTGACAGAGCTGGGCAGGCCTGGCCGGGGCCCACGGCTGGCACGGAGCCAGGGTCGGCAGGGACCTCCCCACCTGTCACCCATGATGTGTTCATCAAAAGCAAGGAAAACGTCATGACCATCCGGGGTGGCTGGCAGGAGGGACATGAGTGGGCGCTTCTTGGGTGGGGAGGGGAGAGCTGGCCCAAGGTCCATGTGGCCTCTGGCAAACCTGTTCTCCTCCTCTGCCTTGGTTGGACCAACCCACCACTCAACTTGTGTTTACGGAGAGCCCTGTGGTGTGTGGTCCAAGACCATGGGTTTTAACATGAATTCGATCCCAAGCTCTGCCCCTTGCTTACTTCAGCAAGTCGTTTCCCTTCTCTGAACCTCAGTTTTCCCATGTGGAAAATGGGAGCTGTCACCCCTAGCCTGGGACAACGTTCCCAAGCCATGGACTTTAGATTCAGAGCCACGTGAGTCTGAACTGTGGCTTAACCTCCTCCTAGCTGTGTGGTCTCAGGCAAGTAGTTTACGCCACCTGGGTCTGCTTCTTTCATCTGTTAAAAATGCCTTGTTTGAGCCCCTGGATCAAGCCATGCCTGAAGCTATTCTAACATCAACCTTCTGAGTTCTAAGAGCCAATCAGTTCATCTGCTTTTTTAATAATGCACTTGACTGGAGTTTCTCCTCCTTTCAAGCTGCAGGCCCACTGTGCGCCTGACGATGCGGCCTCATCAGGAGCGAGGCAGGGAGCTGAGGATAAGAAAGAAACCTTGAAGGTTATTCCTGCTCAACAAAAAATGGGACCTCTGGGTCTCAGGTCTTCCAGAACACAGTCACCGCAAAGTGACACCCACACGGCATCATCCGAATCAGAGATTGTGGGCAGTGCCTGTTTACTGAGCACCTATCATATGAGCATCGACTGAATGCCTATTACGGACCCACTAACCTAACATCTACCAGGATCCACTTAGTGAGTGCCTGCTAGGCCCAGTGCAAGGCACGGGTGACACTATTTCACCTTAAGGGCTCACAGTGACTTCACAACTCTGCCTGGAACACCCTTCCCCCCCCCTTCTACTCAGATAACTCCTACGCAACCTCCACATCTTAGATCCGCCACCATTTCCTCCAGGAAGCCTTCCCTGATCTCCCCTCCCATCATTCACCCTCAGAGCCTCTGTCCTCTCTTCCCCTCCCCCTGTTCCAATTCCAGGTCTGGTGATTTCTGTATTTCACCGAGTTTAAGATGCTTTGTTAAGTATCCATGCTGGGAAAACATGGACCAGCTGAACTGGACACAACTTCTTTACCACAGAGAAGGACCTGATAGCTACTGAAAGAGCTTTCTAGACTTTGTTAGACCTAGACTTTGATCATGTTTTTTCTCCCGAACTAGGTACTTAAGTGGGAAGTGTCAGTAACTATAAGGTTCGACTTGAAACTCCTCTGTGGCCCGAGCCCGGCTCTTCTGAGTTGCTTTGCAGCCCGGACCTGTCCGGCTGGGGTTTTGCACACAGCACGGGTCTCTGAACTTCCAAGCCCTAGAGCCTAGCATCTTCCACGGGCGACCCTTGGAGCAGCCAACGCCCCCTCAGTGCACTCCCACCCAGCCTCGCCGGGCTTGAACACTGTGCTTTGTCAACGGACGCTTTGGGGGCGGCGGGGGTCAAGGCAGGAATAACTCTGCCTAAAACTGCCCGGCACACAGCACGCGTGCAGCCGATATCACTGGTATGAACAAACAGCTGAGTCTGCTTCCACAGCAAACAGAGCATTCAGAGAGGCCAGGCAACAGCCACAAGGTCACACAGCTCAGTAAGAGGTGAGGGCAGATTGCAAATCTGGATCTCTATCTAACAGAATCCCCAGTTTCCCAAAGGTTCATGCAGCTGACAGCCCCTACAAAGTATTTCCCCAAAATGGTGGGGGGGGGGCAGCCCCCCCCAACAGCTCAACTAAGAGAACCCAAACTCACACAAGTTTTTAAACACATGTCTTTGGTCAAATCTATAAATTAGGAAAAAGTGGTGGCCAGTCAGTGCTTGGGGACCAGGCTGCATCCCAGCCAGGCCCCAGCAGTGAGTCAGGCCCTCAGGCCACCCAGCCTCCACGCAGCAGCCAGCTGTGTGACCCTGGCCAGATGCCTTGACCTCTTTGGGCCTCAGTGTCCTCACCTGTTACACGGCAACAGGAGTGCCTCACAGAGCTACTGTAAAGATGAAACCCACAAAGTCGGCCTTCAAACTCTATCCCAAATCTGCCTGCTTCTCCCCCCTCCTCTCTCTCTACCTGGTCCAGCGGCAGGATCTCCTGCCTGGGCCAGTGAGCCACCACCCCTCCCAGTCCCTCCTCCCACAGCAGCCACCAGAGGGCGCCGTGAGCACCCGAGTCAGATCTTCCCTCCCTCCTCTGCCCACAGCCCTCCAGGACTGCCACCTCAATGGGGTAAAAGCCCCAGTCCTACCCGAGTTCCCCAAGGCCCTCCTTTCCTCCCTTTCTCCCCAGAACTCACTCTGCTCCAGTCACATGGACCCCCTTGCTGCTCCTTCAATGAACGAGGACTGCTCCGGCCCCAGGGCCTTTGCACAGACTGTGCCCTCTGCCCAGACCATTCTTCCTCCACGTATCCACTCAGTTCCCTCCCTCACCTCCATCAGGGCTTTCTCAGACTGTCACCTCCTCGATGAAGCTGTTCCTACAATCCCGTTTAAATGACAACCCTCTCCCCTCCACTCCCCAATCCCCTTCTGTCCTTGCTTTCTCCTATCACCATCTAACGTGACAAATATTTTATTTTGCTCATTGCATCTCCCCAATCAGACCTTGAGTCCCACAAAGGCACGCACTTCCTCCCATGCCAGGTCCCAGAGAGAGCCTGGCACCCAGGAGGGTCCAAGAAACCTGCCCAGACGACTGAGGGCAGAAACGCGAGGGAGGCAGCAGCTACAGCTGAACCAGCCGAGGGGCCACAGGGGCTGGCAGCGGAAGCTTCCACGCCTCCTCCCAGGGGGCCCTTCCTGTCCCCATTTCTGAGCCATCCCTGGACGCTGCCCCCCCTGCCCTTTCCTGAGCCGCCAGCCCCGGTCTGTGCCTGTGTCATCCGGCAGCCCGACACCTGCTGAGCGAACGCAGGAAGCAGAGGCGGCCTCCGCAGTGCCTGTGGCCTGGACCAGGCACGTCCCTCCGGGCCGTATAATCCCGCCCCCTCCCCCCGGTGGGCAGGCGGGAGGCCCCAGAGGTAGAGCCAGGACCACGAAGCCAGACACACACACACACAGATGGACAAGAGGAGCGTTCATCTCCCCGCCCCCACCCCCAGGCAGAGCCAGCATGGGGAGGCGGCCTGAGGTTCAGCAGATGAATGCCACACCACCCCTCTCGGAGCCCAGCACTGCCCCGGGGCTTCACCCTCAATGACCCATCAGCCGCTCTGAGGGACCCCGGCGGGGGGGGGGGGGGGACAGTCATCAGTATCCCCACTTTACAGAACAGCACACTGGGGCTGGGAGAGGCCACGTCACAGCAAGCGAGAAACCCCAGGCCGTCTGGCCCCAGAGTCCGGTTCTTAACCACGGTCTCCGTGGTCTCGGTCGGTGACAAGAATAAACGAGGCAGGAAAGCGTCAGTGACGTCTCCGGAGCATTTGCTGTGCACCCAGCCAGGAGGCGAGGGGAAACCGCGGAGGAGGTGCCGGCTGCCTCCTGGCTGCCTCCCAGCAGACGCGGCCGTGAAATGGGCCCATTTTAAGGATGAGGAAAACCGAGTCCCTGAGGGAGGAAGTGGTTTCCTGAGGGTTCCTGGAAGTGGCAGGCCCAGAGCTGACACTAAATTCACTATATCCTTCCCTCGGAGGGACTGGATGGTGTAACGAGGTCGGCTTACATCTCGAGAAAACCCAGTGGGCCAGGCCCTGAGGGGAAACCCTCAGTCGTCTCGTTGGCAGATGGATAAACTGAGGCTCAGAGAAATTCAGCCGCCCCCATGAGACGTCCCCGTGTCACAGGCAGGTAAACGGAGGCTCAGACGAGTTCCACCCTTTTGACCAAACCTGGACATGTCCCGTTTCCAAAAAAGTAAATTGAGGCTCAGAGAAGTTTCTACCTTGCCCACAGTCACACAGCCAGCAAGAGGTGGTGCTGGGTCTCCAGCCCGAGGCTTCCCAACCAGACTTGGAACTGCGGGCCACACAGGGCCACCTGGGCTGGCTGGCATCAGCCAGCAGGGGAAGCCCCCAGCTGCACAAACCAGACACCCCTCGGGAGCCGCAGCTCCAGGGAGCATCCCCGGTGACACACAGCACAAAACCTAAAGGGCGAGTGTCGAGAATGGGAAAGCGACCGTGTGGACGGCTGGGCATCTTGAGGCATAAAAGGGGGGGAAACACCTAACACCAACTATATTTTTAAAAATCCCACAGCAATAAGGAGGCCGGCCCGTCAGCACGGCGTCACGACCGTGGGCAGGCAGAGGCCCGGGAACGTGGGGACGCGGCTATTTTAAAGGGGCTATTTCTGGAGGCGAGGTGAGAACACGGGGGCGAGAGGAAGGATCAGGAGCAGCCGCTGGGACGCTGGGACCGACTCGCCGGCAAACTGACCGACTCTGGGGGGTGGGGAGGAAAGGGGAGAGCTCGGGAGCCACCAGCCAGCTGGAAAACCTCGGGCGTCCCCCGAGCCTCGTGTCTCCCGCTGTGAACAGAAACCTGTTTATGCAAAACACAGGCACTGAGCCCTACTGTGCACGCACAGGTGCTGCTGTGGACACAGCGGAGGAGACAGGCCAAAAACGCCTCCCCAGGGAGTCCCAGCCAGAGCGGGAAGCAGAGGATAAGTAAGAGGCATACAACAGGAAGCCGGGGACAGGTGCCTCACCTAAAATCAGAACAGGTAAGAGGACAGACGGAGAGTGGGGGAGAGGCGAATTTTGCAAATGATCATTTTACCGATTATTTTGCAAATAATAATTTTGCAAATCTTAGTAGGGAGGTCAAGAAAGGCTCAGTTCACAATGAGCAGAGACCTGAAGGACAGTATGTGTCTGAAGGCTCACATACGACCACTGTTAGGACCAAGTTGGGTTTCAGGTGCCAAAAACCTCACAGGAGAGGCATCCTTGCTCTCTTCACGTAAAGGAAGCTCCCAGATTGGCCTTTCAGGGCCATTTGGCCCACTTCACAATCTTTGGGACCCAGGATCCTTCATCCTTTTGTTCCCCCATTCTTGTCCATGATATCTGCCTCGTGGTCCAAAAGAGCTGCCCGAATGCCTACCATCACCTCCATATTCCAGCCAGGGGGTAGAAGGGAGCATGTGCTACTCCCTTCGAAGGCATTTCCAGGAAATTCCATTCATCTATCCCACTGGACAGAACTGAATCATGGAGCACAGACAGCAGCAAGGTGTCCTGGGAAATTTTTTTTTTCCTACCAGGTGTCCCTGTGCCCAGATAAGTCATAGAATTCAACTGTCTTGAAGGGGAGGAGAAGGGATATAGGGAGACCCCACCACAAACATGTGGCCCGAGAGGGTGAGGCCTTAGGTTTCAAACCAGCGCATCTGAGAGACTTCAGCCCAGGTAGAGAAGAGAGAGGTCATGGGAGCCAGCCCCTGCCTCCACAACCGGCATAGTTTTCACTCATCCCTGAGCCTGCCTCCCCGAAGACTCCACGGTCAGAAACAGTGGCCGGAGCCCAGTTCAGACCCTGCGTTCCACAGCTCCCCAGAAGCAGGACCCCACCCACGGTCTGCGCTCCCAAAGCACCAGGGCCCGAGGCACCCGGCCTCCCCCATCCTGCCTCGTGCCTGCCTGGTGAGGCCGCCTGGCCGATCCATCTCCTTCTCCTCGGTAAACAACTGTCAGGGAAAATAAATAGTTTTTAATAGGCTCATTAATTGAATTCAGGGAGAAATAACCTTCTCCCCAGGCCGTTGGGAAAGAAAACTCAGATGCCACGGGCAAGTCCAAGCACCTTGGTCAGAAGGTGGGAGGGGACCCAGCCGCCCAGCACGGCCGGGAGACCCCCACCCCAGTCCACCACATTCGAGGACACTGACGCCACCAGCAAGGGGGCCGGCCCTGTCCTCGGCTCCCTCCAGCCTTTGGAAGCTTGGAAGTCTCCAGTGGGTGCTAACTCGGCTTTAACGCCTCAGGAGCCCTTGGCCTCTGCTGTAAGCCTGCAGCAGCGGGATAATTTAATGTCAGGTTGTGTGGTGTGGTTTTTTTTTTTTACTCTCATCACATTTATTTTTGAGGTTCCACCTACTTATGTCAAGGACATACCAGATCCCCCATTCATGAGAGTAAGACAAAGTTTCCTCTTTTAAGTTTTAAAAGAGATGGGTTTAAAAGAAAACGATCATCGGGGGACCAGGCAGCTGGGGCAAAAGGTACACATCACGGTGGGTGGAGGAAATTTGGGTGGTGCTGGGCAGAGCACTGGCCGGGGAGTCCAGAGGCCTCGACGCAGCCTGCAGGGTGACCGAAACATAGCCCTCCAAGGTCAGCACTGAGTCCCCGCGCCCGCTGAGGGCTCCGGCCACGCTGGATGGGTTTGCCCCACTGCGGCTCAGGTGGTCCTGGGGCAGCCTCTGGCCCACGTCAATCACGTCTGCCCGGGGCTTGCCTCCTGCTCCCGCCAGCCTGCTCTTGGCACTAGAGCGGGGAGGCTGCGGGCCTGACTTCACACCCCTGGGAGAAGCCAGATGTGGGCCCAACGGCCTTCCAGCAGCCCCAAATCCTTTGTCCGCCAAAGTTCTGTATGCAACTCCCCCGACTTGCTCCCAGAAGGTATTAATCATCAGAGAGTACTGGACAATGTTAAGCAGGTATCGGGGGGCCTTTGACATACCAGCACTTTCCAAACACAGTCAGTAGGGACCCTTCCAACCTCCCAAGAAACCAGCTCACTCCCATTTGACAGACAAGGAGACAGAGGCCCCAGCAGGTGAATCCACTGGCCCAGGGACACACTGCTCATGAGGCCAGGCCAAGCCCTGAATGTGGGTGCCAGAATGCCAAATACGGTCCCCAAAGGAAAGCCTGGTCTGTTCCTGGGGCTGCTTGGCAACTTCTCTACCCATCTGGCCAGACACACAGAGCATCAGATGAACATCAGGGTCAGCTGAGTCTTCAAATCCCCTGGCCCGGCTACTATGCATTTTGGGGGGTCCCTGGCCTTTGGACTTCTTACCTTCTCCCCAGGAGACAGGAAACCTCACAGACTGTTTCACGGTCTCCTGACCCCAACACCCATCCTCAGGACCCCTGGCTCTCAACAGCCACTCATCACTGCTTCTGTGCCGGACATCTCAGACATGTAGAGACTCAGAGAAGGCGAGCAAGTGGCCGAAGTCACACAGCATCTCCACTAGCGAGCTGCTCTCCTAGCCTCCCGGCCCAGGAAGCTGCAGACGCAGGGCTTTCCCCGCCATGACCTGCTCAATCTGGACAATTAGACACACCGATGCTCGTGGCGATGGGCGGTGGCTCTCAAAAGCCAGGTCTGGGGAAAGCCCGGTAGAACTCCCATTCTGGAAAGCGCAGGCAGACAGAGCATTCAACAGCAACTGAGAAAGTAAAAATCAGAGCGCTGGGGACATGGATGGAATAGCTGGCCTGGCCAGAAATGGAGCTTCCGTCAGAGGGAACAGCAAGGACTGAGGCCTAGAGGTGGGAGTGAGGAAGGTCCCCCTGGCTGGCGCGGAATGAGTGAGGGAGACAGAAGCAGGAGGGGCTTTGCTGGCAAGAAGGGAGTTTGGGGGTGCTATCCAGAGAAGTGAAGCAACTTCCCTCAAGTCACACAGCTTGTGAGAGGCCAAAACAGATCTGGAACCCAGAAGAGCCAACAGCAATGTCCCTCCCTCTGCTTCCAATCCTCAGCTTCCCCATCTGCTAGATGGGGGCAACGGCTGCCACTTTGGGGGCCATTCTCAGGGTGAACGGAGAAAAGGGGAGCGGAGCCGGAGGGCCAGGCATGTGGCTAGGCTCTGAGACAGGGGGATTTAATGCCTGTTTGGGCAACGTCCCCTCTGTGGCAGTGGTCTGGGAAATCGAAGGTTTGGGGTCCTCCCCTCCCTCCAATTCCTCATGAAGATGACAGGTGGGAGGGCACAGTCATTGAGTCCCTATCTGTGCAACCTGGCCACCCGGGGCTGTATCAACATGACACCATTTAATCCCCATGACACAGCAGGCAAGATGTGTCCCCATTTTACGGATGAGAAAACCAAGGCTTGGGCGGGGGGATAACAAGTCGCCTCACACAGCCGGGAGAGCCCGTGTCAGGATTCCAACTTCGGCTGCTCAGGCCTCCCGAAGCCTTTCCCTGTGGGGACAGAGTCCAGGCTCCCAGGGCCAGGTGGAACGGAAGGGAAAAGTTCTGGACGAGGTAGCCCCTCCACACTCCAGACCCAGCACGCCGCCAGAAACCCCAGCCGGCCACGCTTTCCAGAAGTCGTACGTCAGGGGCAATTACCCACTTCTGAAAATCAGTTGGGCAGCGGGGCCGGGACAGGTGTGCGGCGGGATCCCATCAGTAATCCTTCGTTCCGTCCAGCACAGCCGTGCGGAGCGTGGGAGGTGCAAGGTCACGGGCAAGCCGACAGCCATCCTGCCTCATTTCTCCCGCCGCCACAGGTCTGGAGCACGAATCAGGGTTTCTAAACCTCGGCACTGTTGACATTTAGGGCCGGGTCATTTTGGGGGGCGTCCTGGGCACTGAGGGGGGCTGAGCAGCGTCCTGGTTCCACCCACCCGATGTCAGGAGCACCCCCAGTCGTGACGACCACGGATGTCCCCAGAGATGGCCCGGTGTCCCAGGGGGAGCAAAACTGCCCCTGGTTACAAACCACTATGACAAACTACACATCATGCTGGTGACCGGTGGCCCGGCCCAAGACCAAAGAGCTACATTCCAGAAAAGACCAGAGCCTGAGGAATGGGTCCTGCAGCCAGAAGATAATTCACAGCCCTGCCCCTCGGGACAAGCAGGCTCCCTTCTGTGCGGCATTACATCTAAGTCAAGTTTATCATTATGACCAATATTAATATAATCAGAGCCAACGTTTATCGAGCGTGGACCTGGCCCGGGCCGTCCTCAGCCCTCCCCGTGAGTTATCTTGCCGGGGCCTCCGAAGAACCCGTCCAGGCGGCAATGACTCTCAAACCCATAGGACAGCCCGGAGAAATGAGGCTCAGGGAGGGGCAAAGGAGGGGTCGAGGCCACCACCAGCAAGGGCAAGTGTTTTCAGGAAAAGAATGCTCCAAGGATGTAAAATGGGGCAATTTCATGTAAAATTGGGACTTTCTGCTTTTTCTCAGATCTGGCTGTGGAGCCGCTGGGGGTTGGTCAGGAGGATGGGGGGGCCCGCCTGGGGCACATCACCCACAGGCATTACGTTCCTGCCACATCCTCTTGCCTCAGTTTCCGGCTCCAGGCTGGTGGGAGGGCAAGGCCCAGCCCAGCAGACAGTCAGACGTGGCTGTGTGGTCTCATGCCAGTTCCTCTCCCTCTCTGGGCCTTGGCCTGATGGCTGTTCCAAGCAGTGTTTCCCCATCTCCCCACAGGGGTCTCTGTCGGCAACGATATTCACGCCCAAGCTCAGGGCGGGGGGGCCTTCCAGCAAACTCTGGCCGCACATGTTTAAAATACAGTAGGAACTGCTCAGCGTCAGGGTCTGTGTGGTCGGCCCGGGCTGCCTTACCGCCCGCCTCCCCCCTCCCAGAGGCCCCTCTCAGCTTTGCGCTGCTGTCCCCAAGGCCTGAGCATCTGACTGCCTTCAAGTCTCAGCTCGGAGGTCGGCCCCTCAGAAAGGCCCTCCGTGTCCTACCAGACAGAATAGTGGCCAGTGTCCTGCCAGGTCCTGCCCGCATTTCCGGTCTCAGCAGAACCCGACCGTAGTCAACCCTACCTTGCTTATTTATGTACTCACTGCCTCCCCCAATAAACTCCAGGGTCCAAGGAACACGGGACCGAGCCTGCCTGGTTTACTGCTATATCCCCAGAATTAAATTTCAATTTGCCTTTATTTAAAACAAAACAAGGAAAAAGAACACACACAGAGCTTTCTGTCTGTCGGGCAGACTTTGGCTCCTAGAGCCCTCATGATAACCCCACCGTGAGTGAGGCAGTGCCAAAGCACCCATTTTACAGATGCGGACACCGAGGCACGGGTCAGCTATAGAACTGGCCCGAGACGTCATAGCTGGTGAGTCGCAGAGCTGGATGCAATTCGAACCCAGAGTCTGGCTCTCGCGTTCTCTAGCCACCAGTATTCAACAAAGGCTAATTGAGTGAATAAATGAATTTTGAACGAATGAATGGCCCTGCGCCAAGCGTACACACTGACCCTTCGCAGGGCGCCTCTCCATGGGGCTGCCGTCTAAGCCGAGACCTCCCCCAGGGGGCGCTCCCTTAGACCCACCCTGGGCCTTGGAAGCCCTGGGCCTTGGAAGCCCCGGGCCACCACCCGGGGTCTCAGGAGTGCCCGACTCTCTCGAGTCTCTCTCGCGGCGGCCGCCTGCCTTCCCCGCCAGCCTCGCCGGGCCTCCCGTGGCTCCGATCCTGCCGCAGAAGTGGGGCGGCCTTGATTAGGCAGCCAGTGACGGGGAACGCCCCAGTTTGCAGTGGCTGAGTCATCCTGACATCCCTCCCATGCTGGACCCCATCGGGGGGCTGCTGGGGAGGCCCTGCTGGGCAGGTCTAGCCACACATCAGTGCAGCGCTTTTCACGTATTCACTCACTTAATCCCCCCAACAACGCCGAGCGAGGGGTACCATTATTCTCCACTGTGTAGACGAGACAACGGGGGGACAGAAGTTGAGCAACTCGCCCCATCACATAGACGGAGTGGGGATGCGAACCCCAGGCAGCCCCAGTCCAGCGTCCACGCTCTCGCCCTCCGAGGAAGGCAGCGGGGAGCCTCAGTGTCTCCACAGGGACCCTCAGGAGCCCCAGCAGGTGAACCAGCATCAGACTGACGTCTTGGACAGCTGGATAGAGAGCCAGGCAGGCACCTGTCCTCAGGAGTTAAGCCCCAGGTTCTAGTACCCATTGGCCCCGGGTAAGACTCCTTGCTCTGTCACCCATCTGTGTGACCTCAGGCCATCCAGGGCCCTTCCTGGGCCTCAGTCTCCCCCTCTGCAAAATGGGGCTCCGCACTTGAACACTGCACTAACGGCGGGGGGCAGGGTGTGAAGGTTAAAGGCAACGGGAATGCTCCTTACATGCCTGCTCAGCACAGGGCCTGGCACGGGCGCCAAGTCCAAACAAGGCGGAGTGGCTATTATCATCTCCCCCCGACATCCCCTCATTTGCTGATCACGGGGTTAATTATAAGCAGCATTAAATTATACACACACAGACGCGCCGATCTCACTTCCCCAGAACCCCTGAATTTCTACCCACGCAACAGCATGACAGGAGAGCATCCTTCCAGCCCCTGTGCACCCAGCCTGCCTCCATCCCAGAGTCCCAGGCCTCTAAGCCTCTGGGGCTGGGGCTGACGGGCCACGCGGGGGTCTGGGTGTCGCAGGGCGTGCGCGGCCAGCGGCGGTCACATCTGATACCCGGGGGAGGTGCTTTACCAGAAGCATCCTGTGTCCTGGCTCACCATGAACGGGGTGGTGACTGTCCTGATCTCAGAGATGGAGAAACAGAGAGGCCAACCAACCTGCAAGTTTGCACAGCTCTGGTAGAGTAGGGGGGCAGAAGTCAGGACCCCGAAGCCAGAGGCATAACCTCATTTTGCAAGCAAGGAGGCTCCCACACAGAGAGGTTAAGGGGCAGAGGTGAGGCCACACAGAGGGAGATAGGAAGGAGAAAACCTGGCAGGGAGAAGAGTTGGGATTTTCAGTTCTCCCAGTAGGACAGCACACTCCTGACCTTCCCAAAGGGGGCTAACAGCAAAGATTTTAAAAATCAAACAAATACAAAATTCAAAAGCCGCAGACACCGCCCGGGGAGTTCGCAACAAATTCTGCCCCTTCAAAAAAAAAAAGAAAAGAAAAGAAACAAAGAAAAAAACACTGTGATCCAGCCCCAGTTAAGGCATTTTTGGGGGAGGGGTCACTGCAATCTGGAAACCCAAGCCCCAAGACCCCACCCCCCACCCCCAACACCAGGGTAAAATCCATGGGAATGACCAGGGAACACAAATGCCGGGCAAGACCCTGGGTGTATTTTCAGGTACGGAATGCCTTTGGCTTCCGCAGGACTGAGGACGCCTGGATCCCAGAGAACAGAAGAGGGGATTCCTGGGATCTCGGAATAGCACACACACACACACACACACACACACACACACACACAACCCCGCCAACGTCCGGCCTGGCCAGGCCCCAGGAGGGGCAGGGGCACCAGCGTCTCCTCGGAGGAGGGCAGGGAAAAGAAAGACAAAAATGAGGCAGTGTGAGAAAGTCGAGGCCCTGTCCATGAGTCACTCCCGCCCGCTCGTTAATTTTCGCCTTTGCAGAAGTGTAAGCCAATTGATTTTTCATATTCCCCACGCGCAACCCCCCCACGCTTCTGAAATATCAGCCAGAGACAAGACAGAAATGGTACGTCGGGGTTTTTTTCTTTTTTCGTTTTTTTTTTTTTTTTTTCCTGAGTGTCTTTTCTTTCCTTAAAGAAAAAAAAAAAAAACCCACATACTACACTTGATACCTGGAGCTTCTAGAAGGCTAGGCGGGTGACACCCTGGACCGCAAGGTTGAGAGACCCAGGTGTCAGCACCTCCTGTGCATGTCAGAGCTAGGACGGGCCTGTCTCTGGGCTGTCCCTCCTCCCTGTGACAGGGTGACAAGCACCTGGACCTCCATCCCCTTCCAGCACCCTCTCTCCTCCACCCCGTAAGCCAAGCCGGCAGCTTTCTGGTTCCAGACCAAAGCCAGGCGAGGAGAAGACAAAATTTTAAAAAACATCCGAAAAGCCCTTGAACCCTCCTTCCCCTCCCCCCGCCCCAGGACAGGCAATGGTGTGACTGTCCACGGACCCACAGCAGGTTTTCTGTCAGATCGGCACGTGCATCCCACACAGGGACAGCAGTCATGCCTTCATCTCGTCCCCTCCTGTCCCCGCGGGAGGCTGAGCCTCCCTGCCCGGCAGGCAGCTGGGGTCTCTCCAAATACCCCACCCAGGCACCTTTCCCTGCAAGGAAGGACAGAGCAAGGGCAACGTGCGCCAGCTTCGCAGGAGAGGGGCGGCCCCCTTCTTGCAAATTCTGGGAAATGGGATGCCCACCCGTGGGAGGGGTTGCCGGGAGGCTGCTCTGGATGTGCTGGGAAGCTGGGGCCGCTGGGGTCTCAGCACGCTGGCCTGGGCCCCCTGCCTCCCTCCAGAAGCAAGAGAGACCCCTGAAAGGGGACCACGGCCGGCAACTCGCCCACGGAGCCCACTATACTTCAAGAACCTTCCGCCGGCTCCGAATGACTTCACAAATGGAACTAATGCAGCCGGGGGGAGGGGGGATCGCTCTCAGTTGAAAACATTAAGCTTTGTCAATTATCCCCCAAACCCGCTGGGTTTATAAATATCCACCTTTATTTTTAGGGTTTTCCTCCCAAACCCGAACTCTCTACACGCCCCACACACACCCCCCGCCCCGACGCTCGGCGGCTGTACTAAAGTCACGGGAAGCAGGTGAACGCAGGCTGCAGGGCACCTGGGTGGAAATGCCACACTGCGCCTTGGAGCCTCAGCATCCCCGCCCATCCTTCGTTCCTCATCTCTGTCCCTCCCGGGCCACCTCGCTGACCATCGTTCGGGCCACTCGGCTGCGGTAGTAATCAGCGGAGCCACAGGTCTCCCGGCGCCCGGCTTCAGGAAGCAGCAGCCGGAGGGGAGCGCTGCACTCCAAGCCCTGTGACAAGCTTCTCAGGGCTGACCCAGAAGGCAGGAGGGGAAACCGAGTCACATCCCTCAAGTGGACAAGTGGAGGCAGACAGTCTCTGTCACCAGCCCCGGGTCCAGGGAACCCGAGGCAGAGCCCCAAGCTCTGTGTGACCCAAAGAAGAAGCAAATGGGTGGATGGTGGTGGTTCCAGAACCGCCCACCCAGACGCCACCACTAAGTCCCTGACGTCTGGGGAGCTCCTCCCCCTTGCACCCGCTCCTCACACCCTGGTCCAGACCTACAGTCCCGGGGTTAGGAGAAAAATGCCTCAAGTCTCCAAGGGTGGCCCAGGGGCATGTGGAGACACCCAGAACCCCCTGGGAAGCAAAAGAGGTGCTCAGAATCTCCGCTGGAGGGGACAGAACAGAAGCACGAGTCCACGGGTGGTGACCCGTGCAGGCAGCAGGCAGGTGCCTGGCTCTTAGTACCCCTCTCCCTGCACCCAGCACTTGCCCAGCTCAGGGGTCTGGAAGGGATCCTGGGGGGAGGATGGATCCCCTGGGGAGCCCAGCGACCACCCCGGGCAGAGTCCTCCAAGGCCATACCCGGCCACACCAGAATGCCCCATCCTGTCTCCTACAGCGGGTGGGGAGTGGGCCAGGCCATGGCCTCTCCTCTCAGGACAGCCACTGGCATGACAGCGCCAGCCCCTGTCAGCCCCTGGGGGGCCGATGTCATCGGATGGGGTGGCAGGAATAGGAAAGCGCATGAGCTCACCAGGCAGGCCGGGTCTCCCGCGACGTTTTGTTTGCCTGAGCCCAATTATACCAAATCTCAGGGCAATTGAGTATGGCGGGTGGCATCCCCCAGCGGGCTGCGGGGGGCCCAGGCCCCAAGCAGAAGTGCACCGTCACGGTGAAGGTGCCCCCGGGCCCAGGGGATGGGGCAGGACGAAGCTTTCTGGAGAAGAAGAATGGAGACACACGCAGACAGCAGGCAGCAAGAGAGGCTGGGCGGAGGGCATTGTAGGGGGCAGGGGGCTGCAGCCGGAGACCCAGGTCCAAGTTGGTGGGCTCTGCGATGTGGGGGAGGCAAGCAGCCGCCCCCTGCCCCAGCTGCCTGCCTTCCGCAGCCAAAGTATCAGCTGGCAGAGGAAGAAGAGAGCTGAGGGACAGAAGGCGGGCGAGATTGGCAGGAGGAGGGGGGCACAAAGGAAGGGACCCTGGGAGGGGGAGGGGAGCTATGCAAATAGCAGAATCGACCGAATCCCTGGGCCATTAATAAAAGCTCCAGAAGCAGCAGCTGGTATCACAGGAGTAGAGGAGCGGAAGGCTCTCTCCTCTCTTGGGCGGGAGGCGGCTCTGAGGGGGAAGCAGGGTGCCCAAAACAAAAGGAGCCCTTGCCCCCTGCACACCGGGAACAGTAGTGATGGGGGACACGGAGGGAAAGCAAGAACCCCAGCAGCCATAGTCTGCGTGGAGGCCATTGGGGGCTCAGAGCAGGTGGGTCCCTGTCCTTGGGACTCTCAGGGACCCACCAGCTTTGTCCGAGCTTCTTAGAGTGAGTGCTAAGACACAACCTGGACAGCTAGGACACCCCCCCCCCTTCGCTAGCTGGGTTGGCCAGGCTTGCTTTTCAGGGGTTTGGCCAGTGATAGAAGGGCCCCACGCTCAAAATGGGGACTCCCCCAGATGGAGATGGGGGGAACAGGGGAATCCCAGTTGAGCCTTAGGAAGGAGAGGGGAGGTGTCCCCCACTTGGAGGCGCGGAGGAGGCTTCTTAATTTGGGAGATGAGGTCCCTAGGGGGTGACTAAATTTGAGGAAGGGGTATTCTCAAAAGCTGTCCATTTACAGGGCTACCAGAGGAGAATTTGAAATGGGGACAGGGTCACTAAGCAGGAGGTTCCACACGGCGGGGGGCGGGGGGTGCAGACTGTGGCTGAAAAGAAAATCCCAGTTTGCGGAAGGGTTCCCTAATTTGAGAATTCTGGAGAAAAGCAGCCGAAGGGGAGTTCTCCGATTTAGGGGGGTTTCGCGGAGGGAAGTGTCCAGGACTTGGGGGGTGCTAAGAGGGATCCTAAATTTGGGAGAAATTTCCATAAGGAGCAGCGGACTTGGCCGCAACCTGGCCAAAACCCTTTCGACCAGGGCTCGGGCACCCTAACTCCGGGGGCTCTCCTCAAGGCACGCCCCCCCCAGCGCCCCCTTCACCCGGTTCCGACGGCTCCGCCCCCTGGATGACGTCACCTCCCCTCCCCCCCCGCCCCTAAGGGGGCTCCCGGGGCACGCAAAACCCCCGGGGCTGCTGGCTCAAGAGGCGGCTTCCCCTCTCCTGGGATCCCAAGGGGCCCCCAGCGCCGAGGAGAGGTCAGGTGCCCGGTGCGCGCCCCCGTCCGTCTGTCCGCCAGAGTCCCTGGGGCTAGGGGCTGAGCCTCGCCCCGCCTGGGGGGCTGGGAGGGGGCGCCCGGGCCGCAAAAGGGTGGGGCAAGGCCAGGGTGCTGGAGGGGTGGCCCCCCTCCCCCGGGATCGACGAGGCCGGGAGGGCGCTAGGGTGAGACGGCGTTGAGTCGGAGGTCTCCAGGGGAGGGGGATTGGAGAGCGAAGGCGGCGAGCAGAGCAGCCGTCCTGGGCGCACCGGCCGGTCCGCCCTCGCTCCCACCTGGAGCCACCCGTCCCGGGCTGGTCTCCACTCCGGGGCGCCCGCGAGCCCCCCTCCCCCAGCACAGCGCCCCCTGCCTCCAGGACCCGCCCGGGGAGCCTGGCCGGGAGCCGCCGCGGCCAGCTGCCCCTCCGCACACACGCGCGTCCCCCCTCCGCACCTCTGCCCCGCCCGCAGCCCGGGGTGGTGCAGCCGGCGGCTCTGGGCAGCTTCCAATGCCGCGCTCCGGGTGATTCCAGCCCAGCCCCCTCCCCCGCCGCGGCGAAGCCCCCCAGCCCCGCCCGCAGAGCCCTCCCCGCGGCCCCTGCCCGCCCCGGCCCAGCCCCTCGGGGGCATTGTTCGGACGCCGCTCGCCAGGCGCAGCGGCTGGGCGTGCAGCCGGCTGCAGCGGAGCATCCTCCGAGCACAATGGCCGTGCAGGCTTTCCCGGCACAAAGCCGGCGCGCTGCCCACTCCGCTGCCTCCGAGACCCCCACTGGAGCGCCTGCAATTTTTTTTTTAATCGAATTCACGTTTTTTCCCCTCCCTTTACCTGGAGGCTGGCTGGGCTGGGCTCCCCCGGCTCTGCCCCGCTTCACATCCTGGCTGTTGCATGAGATTCGAGCGGAGCCCGAGCGCCAGCGGCTCGCGGCGTGCGCGCGCCGGCCGGGCTGCCGGGCGGGCGGCGCGAGGACACTCACTGCGGCTCGCGCTCCCCTCGCGCCGGATCGCGCGCCCCCCCAGCCGGTGACGTCATCCCTTCCGCCAGCGCCGCCGCCGCCGCCGCCGGCCGGGGGCGGGGCCGGGGCCGGGGCGGGGCCGGTCCGCGCGCGTCACTGCGCAGCCGCGCGGCAACCACGCCCCCCCGCCAATGAGAAGGCGCGGGTTGGTCAGGTGGCCCCGGGGCGTTTAAAGGGCCGCGAGAGCACGTGGGGCGCGGGGCTTTGGGATACGCGGGACGCGTGGGCGGTGGCGTCAGCGCGAGGGACTCCTCCGGCCACGATTCCGCGTCTGAGACCCAGGACGCTTGACACCTAGGGCGTGGTGCTTGGCAGGCTGTGCTTTCGATTCTGCCGCGGCTCCCCCAGCGCCCTTCGAATGCATCCACACTGGCACCCACTACTTGCCCGTGGGTGCCCAGGCTCCACCCCAGCCGGCTCTTTACGGTTCCTCCACCCTGCTCCGTCCTCACTCGGGGCCCTTGCCTCGGCCGTTCCTTCACCTGGAATAGTGCTCCCCCGAGATCTTTCCCTTCTCCTTACGATTTCTGCTCAAACGGCAGCTCCTGGGAAAAGCCCTCCTTGATCACCGCCACCAGCCACCGAGGCTCCATTCTCCAATCCATCATGCTGTTTTTATTCTGGTCACAGTAGGGCGTGACTGCAAAGGGCCTGGGGATCCCTGCGTATTGGTTGAATGGACGAGGGAGCATCTGCTACCGAGTGAGCACTTTACAAACATCCCACCTCATTACCGTTCACTACTGGCCTGGAGTCAGGACGAATCACCGTAGGAACCCCAGCTCAGGCACTGCCTCGCTGTGTAGGTCCCTGAGCCTCAGTTTTCACACCTGCAAAATGGGCTTGCCCCTTGGGGGTCAGTGTCCTGTCCGTGAAATGGGGCAAGATAGAGAACGTAAGGATGAACTGTTGAGGATGCGCTGCTTAGCCTGTAGCTGGTGCTTAGAAATGGAACGAGAAAAAAAGAAAGAAAGGGGAAGGATTACCATAGGAGGTTGGAGGGCTCAAAGACACCAAACAAGATCGCACACTTCCAGATGAGTTCTGAACACGCAGAAGGTGTTTTATTTCCCCAAGGTATGTATTTGGAGAGGGCCTTGTGCCCACAAAAAGGACACAAGTTGAGAATTCGGGGTTTTTCCTCCAAAATCGTTGATTCATTCATTCCAGGCCAAAGATGCAGATATAAACAAAAGGCATTAACCCCGGGAACAAAATGAGAAGGCGGAAGTCATAAATAGGAGAAGAGAGAGGAGAGAATGAATAATTAAACAAGGAACCTAAATTAAGCTCGGAGTTTCCCAGCGGCCAGTGCAGCGGCCAGGTTTGCGGAGCCTATCTCGTTCTCCTTCCTAGCTGCATGACCCTGACCTAACCATTGACAATCTGGCCTTGGTTTTCTCATCCATGCCACGGAGACCCAACCCCATCTTGGTGATGGTTTCTCATACACAGTAGGTGCTCGAGCTGTGTGTGCCCGATGAGGGCAGAGTGAAACGAGGCTGCTGGCTCTGGAAGGCTGGGTATGGCAGGAGCCCCAGCCTGGCCACCTGTTAGGGGAGGGACCTTGAACAAGCTACTCAGCCTCACTGTTCCCATCTGCAAAAGGGGCAACTACATCTCCCACTGAGAGTTCTTGTGACCAGCGGAGGCAAGGGCCTAAGAGGCAGTGTGGCATTTGCTCAGGAAACCCATCCATTCGGGCCATCACTCTGTGTGCCCTGCTGTTTTAAGCATTGAAGACCCAGAAGTGAACAAAACAGGCTAAAAAACGTTCTTGCCTTCCAGGAGTTAACAATCCAGTGAAAGAGATAGATACTATCTCACTCAGGGAAAAAGACCCAAGTCCTCCCTACAGACTACAGGTCCTGAACAACCTGCCCCTGTCACCTTCCTGTCCTCACCTCCAGCTGTACCCCTTGCTCACTCCACTCACCCACACCTCCTCTTTCCTGTTCCTTGCAAATGGCACCATCCAGCCTCGAGGCCTTTGCACTGCCTGTTCCCTCTGCCCAAGACACTGTTCCTCCTGCTCTTCCCATGGTCGGATCCCCTTTCAATTCTCTGAGAGACCCTCCCTGGTCATCCTGCTAAAGTTCACCATTGTCTCAGTACCAGGTTATTACAATTTGGACTGACTTTATATATTTGGCCAGTTTGCTTGTCTTTGTCTGTCTCCCCATGCGAGCTGTGCCTCCATTTGCCCATCTGTAAATGGGGGATTGGAATAGTCTCCATCTCCTAGGGTTGCTGGGAGGGAAAAATGAGTTACATCATGTCAAACACCTGGCACCTAACCTAGAAGAGTCTTCTTGATAAATGGGGCCATCGTAAATGGGAAAACCAGGGTAGCTAGCTGGTTGACCAGAAAAATCAATACCAGGAGAACAGAACACTCTCGTCTGATATTGTCACAGCTTTCTGGCAGCCGCAGGAGCTTGACAAGTGTCAGGAAGGTGTTAAGTCAGACCAAGACTTCCCATAAGCCGAAGCTCCAACAGAACCAGGAGAGAATGTTCTCCCCAGGGGCATGGCTTAAGCCTCCAAGCACCACACGGTGGAAAGCAGTAGGATTGGGAGGTGGGGACTGGGGGGCTCTGGGTCTCTTTCGTGTCTGCAGACCCCAGCACCTGGCACGCTGTGGCTGTGATTCATTCTTTGTTGGGTGAAAAGTTCAGCCCATGAACACTTTCATCTTCTTCTGCAGGCGGGTGGGGAGGGCCTCCTCCTTGCCTGCCAGCCCAGCCTCCACCCCAGAGTCTCCCAGAACCTGGTAATTAGCTCCATCGTGTTTTTGTGGAGACAACTTCAAGAAGACCGTCAGCTGTCCATTACTGCAGAGAAACAGGACTCCTCATGCCAAGTTCAGGATCGTCTGCACAGAACCCAGCCTTAAATTCCCGCAAGACAGGTCCAAAACATCTCCCCAGCAACTTTGCCCCATGCCAGCAATTTCAACGTGATGATACATCCCCTCCAATTAAACCCTGTGCATATGCACCCTCGCTTTCTCTCGTTGTAGGTTTCCCTCAAATGCCAAGGAGAAAAGGGGCAGATGGGAACACCTCATTTGCTGACCACCTGCTCTTCACTGGGGTCCACGTGGGTCTCCTTCGGGGGTCCACTAATTTAGTATATCAGGCAAACACCGGCGCTCTGGAGTCAGAGAAGCATAGCTTCAAATCCTGGCTGTGGCATTTGATGAAATTCAACATCTCTGCATGATAAAAAACACTCAAGGCATAGAAGGCACTTCCTCAGCCTGATAAAAGCGCATCTATCGCTAACATCATAACTTAACAGTGAAAGACTGGTTCTCTTCCCCCCAAGATCGAGAACAAGACGAGGATGTCTGCTCTCACCATTCCCACTGAACATGGTACTGGAGGTGAGAACCTGGCAATTAGGCAAGAAAATGAAATCAGACACACCCAGATTGGAAAGGAAGGAGTAAAACTAGCTCTATTTGCACGTGACCTCATGTTGTATTTAGAAAATCTTAAGGAATCCACTAAGAAAGTATTAAAAGTAGTATACCCGTTCCTTGGGGCTGCAGGACATAGGATCAATACACAAAAATCCATTGAACTTCCTATGCAGTAGCAATGAACAAACAAAATGAAGTTAAGAAACCAATTCCATTTACAACCGATCAAGAATACAATACATAGGAATACATTTACCAAAAGAGATGCAAAACTCATACTATAAACACAACGAAGTATTGCTGAAAGAAATGGAAGGAGACCTAAGTAAATGAAAGGCAGCTCGTTGGTGGATGGGGTTGGAAGGCTTAATATTGTTACAATGGCAATATTCCCCAAATTGAACTACTCATCCCTATCAAAATCCCAATTGGCCTCTTTGCAGAAATTGACAATCTGATCCTAAAATTCCTAGGGGAATTCAAGGGACCCAGACTTCCCAATTTCCCAGTGGTATTTCAAAGCTACAGTCACTGGGGGTTCTTGGGCAGCTCAATCGGTTGGGCATCCGACTCGATCTTGACTTGGGTCTTATTCTCAGGGTCATGAGTTAGAGCCCCGTGTTGGGCTCCACAGTGGAGCCTACTTTAAAAACAAAAAGCAAACATAAAGCTACAGTCATCAAGATATTGCGATCCCAGGATAGGAACAGACATGCAGATCAATGGAATAGAATTGAGAGCTCAGAGTAAACATGTAGGGTCAATTGATTTTCTTTCTTTTTTTTTTTTTAAGATTTATTTATTTGAGGGGGAGTAAGGGAGAAGGACAGAGGGAGAGGGAGAGAGAATCCCAAGCAGAGTCCCCACTGAGCTGGGAGCCTGACCCTGAAATCATGACCTGAGCCGAAATCAAGAATTAGTCATTTAACCACTTAGCCACCCAAGTGCCCCAGGGTCACATGCCCTTGTTGATTTTCAACAAGACTGTCGATTTAGTGAAGGAAAAAAATGGTCTTTTCAGCAAGTGGTCCTGGGGAAGCTGCATATCCTCATACAAAAGAATGAGTTTGGACCCCTACCTCACACCATATATAAAAATTCACTCAGAATGGATCATAGACCTAAACATAAGAGCTAAAACTCTTGGGTGAAAACATAGGCATAGATCTTTATGATCTTGGATTAGACAATGAATTCTTTTGGGATTTCTTTTGGGGTGATGAAAATATTCTAAAATTAGATTGTGAGTGGTTGGTGATGATGAGGGTTTGTTAATATACTAAAAACGGTTGAATTAATATACTTCAAATGGGTGAATTTTTTGGTGGGTAAATTATATCTCAATAAAACTGTCATAAAAATTCTTGCCTATGCCACTTCTGTGTCGTATGACCCTTGAAATTAGGTATAATTGAAGCGATCTCGCTTGGTCTTTTCATGAGAGTCACCAGAGCTGTGACACAGGGAATTATTTTGGGGAGTGTAAAGAAATAATCAAATCTAAACATCCCAGTGGAGGGAACAAGGTTGAATTAACCAGGTACAACCCCACAGTGGAGTAGTATATAGCTATGAAAAAGGATTGGGAGCATGGACCCATGGGGAAGGATCTCCAGGATAATCTGTTAGTGACAAATGCAAGTGGAGAGCTTTGATGATCACATTCTACCTCTTACAAAAGTTTTCAGCTTATTTTTCCATTATTTTAACATGAGCAAATGCATATATTTGCATGTTTATAAACCCAGGTCAGCACCACCATCCACATTAAACAAGGAGTAGAATTGATGGGCTATTCAAACAATTCTTTCTTAAAATAGCATCTTTCTGTCTTTGTGGTAACAGAGTAGCTGTGCATCTTCGTGCTGGTAATGGTCGCACAAAGCTGACAGTGTGATAAAATGGTAAAGAATGACACACACACACACACACACACACACACACACACACACTTAAACCTCAAAAGCCTGAAAGAGGTTGGTGGATTGTAGAATGCCACTTTCCTGATGTTGACAGTGTTCTCTGATTTTGGAAGATGCGACCATTGGGGGAAGCTGGGTACAGCGTACATGGGCTTCTGTACTATTTTTTGCAACTCCTTCTGAATCTACAATCATTTCAAAATAAAGTGTTTTTAAAGGAACATACTGAAAGGCGAAGAAGCACCCCACAGTGTGTATGTGCAGGGTGCTCCCCGTGGCTGGACCTGAGTGTTGCTTCCAGGTTTTGGTGCCTGTGAACAATGCCAGGCTGCACGTCCCGACTCACATCATCCCCGTGAGCTGCTTTCCCTAACTCTCCATCAGACCGCACCATTCTCCATGTGAGCTGTTACGGACAGTTAGTGAGAGAAGAAACCGAGGCAGCCCTAAGTCTCTGATGCAGGAAGATCAGAGGGCATTTGTGGGGTGGAGCCCAGGACTCAGGGTCCGGACCCCTCATGTTCCCCAGCCCTGGGAGCCTCTATTTGTTTTCTGCAGCTGCTAAACAATGGAAACGTGTTGTTTCCAGCCCTGGTGGCCAGAAGCTGTGTGGGCAAGGCTGACTCCTTCTGAGGCCACGAGAATGAGTCTGTCCCAGGCCCCTCTCCTGGCCTTGTAGACGGCCACCTTCTCCTCCCTGGATCGCTCACACCATCTTCCTCTGTGCCTGTCCCTCTCTGTGTCCATTACCCCTCTTCATGAGAACACCAGTCATACTGGATCAGGGCTCATGCCAACGACTGCATTTTAACTTGATGACTCCCTGAAAAAAACTGACTTCCCAGTAAGATCACATTCTAAGGCCCCGGGGGGGGGGGGTGTTAGGACTCCAGTGTATCTCTTTTAGGGGGGTGCAAGTCAACCTGTAATGGAACCTTGCCCAGAAGGTGACTCAGCTTAAACTCATCCAGCGCTTCTCTGCTCCTAGATAATTAAGGGGCTTGGCACCCCCGAGACACACTACTGGAGACGCCGGACCCCAGACCATAAATCACCAGCAACCAGGCAATGAGGTCCAGGCTTTAGGGCCTTGGGGAAGGCTGGGGGACCCCATACCTGCCGGGCACATGGAGAGATCAAGGGCTTTATGGCACCACCTCCCTGGGGATCCAATGACAGTCTTCAAAACTGGGCTCTATCATGTCCTACCAGCTGCTGGAGCAGACGGGCCTCCTGTCTTACCTGTTCTCAGGGGCAGAGTCCTAGATTTTCCACGGGTGGGGTGGGGGGCTACGCTAGGTGTTGCAGCCAGGGTCCAAGGGACACACCCGGCCTCACCATCCAGATGCCAAGCCAGGGGCCTCCCCCCACTTTTGTCACAGGCCCCGTGCGTGGCACCGGGACCTCAGGGAGGGCACGGGGAGATTTAAGTGATTCACATAGAGCATGAAAACCATGCAATCACTGACTGCCAGAGGTATTCCCTTGTATTTTCTTTCCAGGAGAAAGTCTTAGGCAGGTGCTAGGTGGGTCCTGAATGCTTGCCTGCCGATGTTTGCTCAACACTTTTCCCAAGAAGGAGAGCACCGACCTGGCTGGGAGTCTGTGCAGGAGAACCCAGCGGCTGCTCCAATCTGATAATTTCGCTCCTGAACATTTGTTAATTTCACGGCTGGGCCCCCATTGTCTGTCTCTGTAAACTTCAGCCTGACTCCTTGAACTTGCTATTTTTACTTGCCTTTGTGTACCCCTTCGCTTGGCTGGAGAGGTGTGGCGTATTGTTTCTCTTTAAGAAAGAAGTTTACTTACCTGGAAGCAAGTGAATTTAAGGAAAATACTAAGTAACCAGTGGTCAAGGTCAAGCACTACCCAGAGACTGCTGTTTGAGGAGCGCTCAAGTCCAAATACAGCTTGAATTATCTTGTTGAAACTTGGTGATGCCCGGGCAGGATGGACCTTCCTGAAACCCATTTTACGGAGAAGGAAACTGAGGCTCCGTGATGTGACATCACGGGCTCAGGGACAAGACTGGAACGAAGACCAGCCTGACTGACCTTTTCTTCCGTGACAGTCCTGCCTCTGGACGTTTTCCCCACCTGTGCCTGCTGCCTCGCTTGTCCTCCTGACCCTTCCCCCCCAGCCCTTGGTGCTGCTTATGACTTACTTGCGGAAGTCACTAGGAAAGCTCACTGGGGATGGGGGCGGGGGGCGGGGGGCTGCTCATTAACCCATCCCACAGAGCCAAGCACACCCTGGGGATAGCTGAACACCTGCTGAGTGTGTGGGACCTCCCCTTTGTGTGAAAAGGGTTAACTCACTTCATTTACATCTCACGCCCAGGTGCATCTTGGGAATAGGCTGTGGCACAGCTGCAGTGGGGTGGGGGCTAGCCCTGGAGCACCTGGGACAGGTAGATGAAGGGGAAAGGGTTTATTCTGGGCAGAGAGAGAAGGCTCTGAGGTGGGGCATGCGGGAAGGATGAGACACAGGTCACCCTTACTGCTGTGAGGTCGGTCACGGTGACATCCCTTCTCCCCATGATGAGCCAGAGACGTGCAAGCATTTAGAAGTATGTTTCTCCCCCCCCCAGAAGATTACAAAACTACCCTTAGTCTGTAGTTTGGGTACAAGGTGTGTCCTTCCAAAAGTTGAGAGCGTAGCAGCCAGTGGTAGGGGATTCAGCCCAGCCTGTGTGGACATGTGGGTGGTCCACACCGTGCCTGTCACTGGGTTGGCTTTAACCACGTGCTTCTTAGGGCAGTACCCGGCACACAGTAGGTACTTGATAAACCTACGATAAACTGTTGCTATATCACGCCTCTGAACGAAATCTCCTTCTTTGGGGAGCGGGGATGTGGCTTGGCCAGGACACACAATGGGCACGGAAGGATGTCTCTGTAGGGGCTGGAGCATCCCCCCCCCCCCCCCCCGTCACCCTCTCAAGCTCCCACCCAACCACGCGGCTGCGAGTGGGATCGTCCTGGCAGCGGAGACGTCGCGCAAGATAAAACGGGAAGTGCTAAATAAATCTGCTCGCCTGGCGTCCCAGTTACCCGTGCAGCTCCTCTCCTGGTGCCTGGCTCTCTGGGGCCCTTGAGGGGGGCGCTTTTCCTGTGCCCGAGAGACTTGGGGCCGCTGCATTTACACGCTGCCCATGGGCCCCCAGCTTATGGTCACTATCCTTGTCCCCCAATGTTGTCATGACTTTTCTTGGAACAGGAAAAAAACTGAAATATTGGGGCGTTCCTGAGCTGGGAGCAGGTGGCCCAGGGAAGGGGGAAGGTCATGGACACAAGACAATAGAAACTTCCATCTCATGAGCACCTGGCTGGGGTCTGAGAGCTTCCCATACAGCCAAGCAGCAATAATCCTCTTCGTGGAGGGAGACTGATGATTTCTGCCCTTTTTACAGCAGAGCAAACCGAGGCTCGGGGCGGGGGCACTGACATTCATAAGGCTTGGGGGAGGCAGGGCTGGGCTTTGGGCCCCAGGTCTGACTTTGCTCGTTTCTTGATTCATCCATGCATCTGACAGGTACTTATTGGGCGTCTACTGTGTGCCAGGCCCTGGGGACACAGCAGGGAACAAAATAGGAAACAATCCCTGGCTGGCTTGTTAATAGGAGAGACAGGCATGAAATCAGACAAATAACTCTGTGGTGGGAAGTGCTGGGGCAGAAAATGAAGCAGGAAAGGGGAAGGGCTGGGGGTGTGCTTTTAAACAGGGTGGTTAGGGAAGGCCTCACTATGATTCGTTAACAAAGGCCGGAAGGTAGTGAGTGAAAAACATCCCAGGCAGTGGGCACAGCCGTGCAAAGGCCCTGGGGCAGGGCAGGGTCGAGCATGTTGGAGGAGGAGGCATGTTGGAGGTCGAGCGTGTTGGAGGAGGCCCCCGTGGCTGTAGCAGAGTGAGAGAGAAGGAGGAGGGAGGGGCAGGGAGGGAACAGGGAAAGTCACACAGGGCCTTGTGGGCTTTTACCTCATGCTTCCCCCCTCCCCCCAGAGGAGGGAGCCCAGAAGGGCTGAGGGCAGAGGAGGGAGGCTCCTGATTCAGGTGTTCACAGGCGCCCTCTGGCTGCTGAGGGGAGGACGACGGGGCGGAGGAGGGAGCGTGGCAGGGGATCCAGGTGGGCGATGATGGGAGGCTCAGGTGCTATGAGACAAGGTTGAGCTGTGCAAGCCCCCCACTCCGGGCAGGGCCCCAGGGGCCCCATGACTCAGTGAAGGGGTGCCCATTCCACCCTGGGCATTTGAGCAGGAGTCCCCAGAGGGCTGAGATGGAGACACGGATGCCATCGCTCCTAGTGGCCTGTCAGGTGCTGCCAGGCACTCCCAGGGTGTGCCAGACCTCGCCACAGCCCCAGGGACAACCACGGTCCCACTGATGGTCGCAGTTAGAGATACCACCAGAAATGATGTTTTCCAGGTGCAGTATCTGTTTCCAGACACTGTTCCTGGTGCTTCCCCGGGACCCCCTGCAGCCCTGGAGTTCTGGACTGTTATGACCCCATTTTATAGGTGGGGCACGGACAGGTTGAGGACCAGCCCAGGCCTGCACGGAAGATCTGGAATTGGAAACAGAGTCTTGGTGACACTGAGTAGAGCGAAGCCAAGGTTGCCTTGGGGTCTCAGTCGGGCCCCCTCTGACCTCGCATCACAGGCACCCAGAGAGACAAAGGGCCTAGGAGGACAGTGGATTTCCCAGGCAGAAATCCCTCTCTGACATAGGCTGGCCTTGCACACTTCCAGGGATGGGAGCCTCACTCCCCATACGGATAGTCACCTTTGCTTGGGACATTGCTAAGAGCTATTTTCCTCTAACCTGACTGGTCTGCATCTTCTCCCCGGCCCTGGTCCTGCTGCCTGGAGGGTGCTCAGAAAGTCTCCCTCCTCCCCCAACTTCTCCTTCCCTCTCCCCATTTCCCCCCTTTCTGTCCTCCTCCTGGCAGCCCCTCAGATTTTTTCCTAAGGAACAAGATCGGAGACCAGATGAATCCCAGGTTTTGGAGTCATACACGCCACTTGGCAGCTCTGTGGCCCCGGACAAGCCATGCCATCTCTCTGAGCCTCGATTTCCCCATCTATTAAAAAGAGGGGCAATATTCCCCATCTTGGTGGCCCCTGGGGCCCCCGCACCCAGCTCACATGGCAGATGCTCAGTGAATGTCAGATGAATGTTTCCCCTTTCAAGTGTTGGTCCATTGCTCGTTCCTTGTATATGCTCCAAGCCTGACCCTTCTCAAAGCATCCCAGGGCTCCCGGGGTGACTCTCCAACCCCCGGACCCACAAGGCCTAGCCAACCTCTATCTGCTCTGTCTTCTCCTTCTCCACCATGAGCCCCTTCCTGGCTCACAACCTCTGCACGCGCTGTTCCCTCTGCTAGGAATGCTCTTCCCAAGCACTTGGCTTTCTCCCCTTTATCTGGTAGCTAAGAAGTCAGATGCGGTCCTCCTCCCTGCTTCCTGCCTCCTGCAAGTTTGTGTTTAAATCATTAACTGGGATAGTTAATTGTGTAATTAACTGCGTAACATCTGTCTTCGCACACATTCTGTGTGCCACGAGGGCAGGGCTTTTTATCTGCTTGTTCGCACTTGTGTCCCCAGAACCTTGGATTGCACCTGACATACATTAAGTGCTCAATAAATGCTTGTGAGTGAAAAAAATGAATGACACGTGTTATATACCCAATTCCTCCTGCTTCTTCCCTATGTTCCAGTTTATCAGAGTTTTCTGAATTAAATACACTCCTCCTGGTGAGGTTCCAAACAGAGAACGTGGCACAGTCACCTCCCCATTTTTACACTCCATACTCCTGTTAATACAATCAAAATGTTTTCACTTTCCACCCCCACCCGCCCTTTTCTGCTTTTCTCATTCAGGAGAGGAAAACGTTAAAATGTGTTGATGTAGTCAGAAGTGTTTTAAGCCTTCAGACAATTCAGACTTGAGAATCAAGTGATGGCGGAAGAGCTAAAAAAAATACATTCTCGTTTATTAGGAGGAAAAAGAAAATGCCATTTCAATGAGACTGAGGCTCAGTTAATGCCGGAATATAAAGATAGACACTTCCTGTCCTCGACACGCAAACTTCACCCACAGCTGCGGGTGCCAGGCCCTGGAGAGAGGCTGGGGCAGGGCAACCACAAAGAGAATGTAATTGCTCCGGAGTTAAAACCCTACATGGTCGTGTTCGCGGAGCCATGCCAAGACTGAATGAAGGTCGCAGAGGATGTGAGACACTGTGGGGAGGGAATCGTCCTTGGGAGGAAGATAGGAAGGGCACGGCCACAGCCCCCAGGAGAAGGGATTCTAGTGTCCTGTTGTCAGACACGCGTGGGGTCTTGGCTCGGTCTGGTCTTGTGCAGATGTTTATCCTCCTGGGGAGGGAGGTTTCTAGTGAAAACCCAGGTACTTACTGTGTGAGCCTGGGCACATTGCATTCCCGCCCTGTGCCTCAGTTTCCCCACCTGCCACGTATGGATCATACTTAATATTGAAATTTTAATATCAGCTATGATTACTTGCTATTATTATTCGCTCTACTTATTGTTTTACTGTTGCTTTTACAATACCTCTTCTGGGGTGTCTGCCCAGCCCATGGGCTTTTCCTAAGAATTGCCCTTGATCTCTGCCCCACTAACACGTAACCCCCCACCTCGTTCACAGTGTGACCCCACCCTCCTGTCTTAACAGATTGGACCAGGGGCCAGGCTGAGCCAACCAGATTATTTGCCCTGGGGGTTTAGACAGAGGACCCCCAAGTGCCAATGGCACGTTCCAGACCCTGCGGACCACACCCTGCCTTGTGGGAGGGACAAGCAACCTGAAGAATTGCAGATCGCAACAATTGTTCCCAAGAAGTAAAAGCATGGTAACCCGATGGAGTGGGAGGTGTTGGGGAGCCTTTAGCCGGGGTGTGGTTGGAGGCAGAAGAAATCCCTGAAGAGCTACGAGACGCCGTGGTGGGCAGAGCGAACAGCCAGGGCAAAGGTAGGGCTGGGAGTCTGGATTTCATCCTTGGGGTAATGAAAAGAAACTGAAGGCATTTTTAACAGGGAAAGGATTACGTTTGTGACTTAAAAATGTCATTCTGGAAGATGAAGGAGCTGTGTTTCCTGAAAAGAGAAGTCAGCCGGTGTTTACCCCACAACTCCAACTGCACACCTGCTCATTGATGGGAAGTTGCTGCTTGGGGGCTGTGTTGAGAAAGATTCTGAGCCAGTGTCCCAGTTCTGCTGTGAAAAGAGATGCTACAATCTATTAGTGATGCCTGGATCCTGTCTCCTGGGGAAAGAGTTCAGTTGTTGATTAGTGATGCCTGTCATGGGCAGCTGAACAGACCGCCTTGGCCTGTGTGTTATGTGTGTGCCATCCCAGAGTGAAGGAGTGCTTCTGCCCACAGAAAATCCTCCACACCCTTCTGGCCAGGACAATAGGACAGATCCAGGACTCAGACAGATCAGGGTTCAAATATTGGCTGGACTGCTTCTTCCTTGTGTTGACTTTAGTTAAGTTGCTTCCCGCCACAGAGGGTCATTCCCTCCTCTGCAAAGAAGGAACAGAAATCTTGCCCTGGAGGAGTTCTTCTGTGGGCTGTATGAAGTGGTATGTGTGACCTGCCCAGCATGCAATAGGGCTCGGCTGTGGTTGATGTCGGCCTCCCCAGAACCCCTTGCTGCACCCCAGGATCTGAGACCAAATCAGTTTTATCTCCAGACCCAGCTCCAGGGTTGCTTCCAACTCTGCCCTCCAGACCTGGCAGATCCCCTCGGCTGCATCTTGCACCTGGGTTCTGTCTCCAGAACTGCCAGTGCCTTGGCATCCACCATCCACCGGCATGCCCCCACCTGGTGGTGTCATACATGGAAAAAGTGGGCACAAGGACAGATTGGCCTTGGACTCCACTGTGTATGGGGGGGTGGGGTGGTCTCACGCCTGGCCTCCACTTGCTTCCCCCCACCTGGGCCTGCCAGGGAGGTGCTCCCTGCCAACCTGAGTGGGGACTGTCCTTATGCCTGACCGCCCCCCAGCTCTTGGCCTGCTATGCCATCATCAATGTTTATGTCTGCAGGTGGCCGGAACCACTTTGCCTCCTCTGTTACTTGGCATGGACTGCAGGGATCTTGGGGGACTGTGAGAAGGGGGACCCCTCAAAAGCATCTTGTTGGTGTCTGACCCAGGGGTGACTTTGGACAGCAGTGCATATGGCGGATGGCACAGTGGTGAAGCAAGCTGGGGACCAGAAGGCAGAGGTGGCCTCTCCCCGCTTCCCCAGGCCCTGCCTGGCCCCTTGACTCCCACTCCTACCTCCCACCTCAACATCCCATCTTCTACTCAGCAGCCAGAGGGAACATTCCAAACACAGAGCCTACTCTGTCCCTGGGCTGCCTGGTTCCATCTGTGGCTGCTCTTGTCCCCAGGCTAAATCCAAGATCTCACACTGCCTAGGAGGTGCCCCCAGACCCTGAGCCATCTTCTTCCTCCTCATTCCACTGCCCCACCCTGTCTGGCCCTCTTTCTGTGCTGAGCTCCGAACTCCCCACCCTCTCTTCGTGTCCTCACGTGGGCCATCTTTGATCTCACCTCCAGACCTTTGCACATGCTGTTCCTTCTACTCCAGTGCTCTTCCTTCCCCCTCTCACCTGGCTGACTCTTCAATCTTCAGGTCTCAGCCCTGATGTCGCCTCTCCAAGGAAGCCCCGTTGATACCTTCCACCTGGGGTGGGTCAAATATCCTTGCCTGGGTCTCCTACCACTCTCTGTATGGCTGCCATTGAAGCTTCCACTGCCTGTTGTGCTCCCCACTCATGTGTGCCTGCTCAGTGACATTCCCGTCACCCTAAAGTGTTGCTTCCCTGGGGGTTCCCATGATTCACATGCAGACCTGGGGCTGAGGGAAGCTGCTAGAACTCGGGTCTGCCTGCTAGGCTTGGGTTCAAATCCTGGCTGTGCCACCCACGTGCCACGTGACTTTGGATCTGGGGTTCCAGCTCTCTGAGATTGTTTCCTCATCTGTAGATAGGGGCTACAGGTAAGGTTCATTCAGTGAATGACTGCAGAATGAATGGGTGAATGAATGAATGAATAAATGAATGAATGAATGAATGAATGAATTGCCCTTGTCAGCCTGTTTTACACATGGCATCCAGAGTTTCTTTAAAACTTGACTCAGAAGATTGAGTCACTCCTGAACCAAAATCTTCCATAGGTCTCCAGTGCTCTCTCAATAAAGTCTGCATTTCTCCCTGCCCACCCACACAGCCCTGCATGACCTGCCCCGTCCCTTCCCTGGCCTCACCTCCTACCACACTCCCCCTTGCTCACTCTGTTCCAGCTATTCAGGCCTCCTCATTGCTCCTGCAACATACCAGGCATGGTCCTGCCCCAGCCCCTTTGCTGTGTCAGGCTGACACAGTTTCCCAAAGTCTTGGCTGAGCTTCCAGCTTCTCCTTATCACTGAACCCTCAGTCTAAATGTCACCTCCACTGAGAAGACTTCCCTGATCACCCTGAGAATACGCCCAATTATTTTCTGTCCCCATTCATCTCCTTTTTAGCTCCAACCCCCGTTTGGTAAAAATCCCTGCTTTTGTCAGGGATTATTCACCTGTCCAGTGTCCACCTCTCCGGCTAGAGCTGTGTCACCTGCCTTCTTTTGAACCTGAGTTTGTTGATTTGTCAAGAGGGGGAGTGTATGCGCCACCAGACATTGAGCCCATAATTGACCACCTTGTTCCGTTCCAGCACCTAGAACAGAGCCTGGCACACAGTAGGCGCCCAGTACGTGAAAGGATACATGAACAAGCAGACCAGCTGGGCAGCATCCTACCGGGCTCCTCTGGCAGGCTCTCCGAGCTCCATCTCCCTGAGGCTGATGAGCTGGGTCTCAGTGAGGAGGCACAGGGGAAAGGGTGTGGCATCTGTGTCCCCCACGTGTGTCCTTGCTCCTGCCCGTGAGCAGAGGCAGGTGGATCCCATGATGTCCAGGGACTCCCTGCGTGGGTACACGCCGCACCCGCTCATGGGACTGGTCCCTCCAGCATACCAGTGCCTGGGCTGCCCCCCCCCCCCGCCCCATGAACCACCAACCCGCATCCCCCCCGCATGTTTTCCCCTCCCTGCCTCCCCATATGCCGTCAGCCAGTGGACAGACGCTCTGGATCTGGGTGGAAGGGCGAGGCTCTTTCAAACCTCCCAGGAGGACAAACATTAATTAAGCACTTACTGTATACCAGGCCCTGTTCCAAGCCCTTTATTCCGGTCTCCACATTTAATTCTCCCACCGTCCTATAGGGTTGGAAGTGTTATGAGCCCCACGTTCCAGGTGGGGAAACTGATGAGCTGAGAGGGAGCGTCTTGCCTGCAGCACAGAGCTGGAAAGGATGTGTATGGCGGTGTTGTCTGCAGTAGCAGAACGAAAATGCAAACAACCTAAATGTCCATCCCCAGGGATGGGTTCCAACAGTCTGCTTTAATACCCCAAAGAATTGCAAACAGGTGTTCCAACCAAAACTTGTACACATATATTCCTCGCAGCAGGATCCACAGTAGCCAAAAGGTGGAAACAGCCCAAATGTCCACTGACAGATGAATGGATAAACACGATGCAGTCCATCCACACGCTGGAATATCAGTCATCCTTACAAAGGAAGGAAATCTGACACAAGCCACGATGTGGACGGACCCTGAGGACACTGTGCTCGGTGAGAGGAGCCAGACCCAGAAGGACACATCCCACAGGACCCCACGCCCAGGAGGACCCCAGAGGAGTCCCGTCCACACAGACAGAGAGTGGATGATGGGAGCCAGGACTGGGGCAGGGGCTGGGGAGTCTGTGCTTCATGGGGATAGAGTCTCCGTGTGGGGAGATGGAAAGTTCTAGAGACAAAGGGCGGGGGTAGCTGCACGAAGGTCTGAGTGTGCTTCCTGCCGCGGAGTTGTGCACTTAGAAATACTTAAAATGGTAAATTTTATACTATGTGTATTTTACCACAATAAAAGAAAAAAGCCCAGCTTAGTGTCTCAGAGGAGTGGTAGGCAGCTGTAGAAAAAGTAAGGGTCCATGTACCAGTAAGACAGTCTCTCAAAGGCGTATCGCTGAATGATGGCAAGGAAAGTGCGGGACAGCGTGTGAGTACACGCGCACGAGTGCCTGAGGAAAGCGGGTAGGAAGGGAAACACACACACGTGCTTATGTGAGCACCTGGTGCTTATGTGAGCACCTGTGGTCCTTGGATCTGTAACAATGGCTGCCTCTGGGGACGGGAGCCACGTGACTGGGGCCAGCTTGGGGAGGAGGATTTTTTTTCCCCTGTGAACTCTTTTGTACCCTGAAAGCAGAAAAACATGATGGTAAAAAGCCCAGCTCTGCCTTTGACCAGCTGTGTGACTCTGGGCAAGTCACTTAACCTCTCTGTGCCTCAGTATTCTCACCTACAAAACAGGAATGGTGAGACCTACCTCAGAGGGCTGTTCAGATGAGGATATAATGAATTAACACCAATCAGGTGCTGGAAACAGGCCTTGGCATAAGGTGGGTGCCATCTAAGCATTGCTCTTGACTTGTATACCCTGTTCCATCCTGATCAATCCAAACAAAGAAATCTCTAAGACTAAATTTTTTTGAACATTGAATGAATGGTGTGTGGAGAGTGCTTAGTGCCTGGCACCTAGCCCATGGTTGGCATCAGCAATCTCCGAGCTGGTGAGCTCACCCCTTCTCCTCCCTGCTCCCACCCTCAGCCTCCAGGGACCCAGACTTAGAGCAAGTGACGCAACCTGGGGAAACCGAGTCCCTCTGGCCACAGGCGCTCCTGCAACACCTTGCCTGCACAGGGGATGGGAAAAGGGAGGGCCCTCCGGGCATTTTGTCCTCTGGGGAGGGTTGAGGGTGAGAATCAGCTCCTATTTGCCTTAATTAGCATCTTGAAGGAGCTGGTTGCCATGACTTCAGGAGGAAGTTGTGGTCTGGGGTGGAGCCTGGCCCTGGGGCGCCCCAGGAGGAACCTCATTCCCCCTCCCACCAGCGGCTGGCCTGGCCTGCCCACTCAGCCTCCACACTCAGCTTGATCTGGGTTCCCATCCAGACTTTCTTCTCGCCCCCGCCGGCCCCTTTCCTCTTCTGTGAATTAGGACTAATAAAATCATCTCCTTTCTAGGGCTGTTGGGAGTACTGTGGCTGTGATTAATTATTTCACTGGGAGAGAGTGGTTTTAAATATGACCCCACTTGTGATTCCCAAACTATTTCCATGCATAAAAAAACGCAAGGAACACACACCACAATGTCAGTAATGGTCACATCTGGCAGCTGCAATATGAATAATAAGTATTATTAATGTTTTATAATAATTATATAATAATTTAAATAACACTTGTAACTTACTACTTAAATAATAATAATCTAATAATAATACTTATTAAGCAACTACTAAGTGCTACAAGCTTTAGGTGCAGAACTCATCTAGTCTTGAGGTGGGGGTAATGGTGACCCCATTGTACAGACAAGGAAACTGAGGCTCAGAGAGGGGACATGTCTGAAGGATAGTGAGGCAGAGCTGGGACGAGACGCCTCTGTGAGGGTTTCCACTTACCTCCACCTGTCCAATTCTGCCCACTTTTCAGGGGATGAGAGACACAGAAATATGACACAGCTCCAATGGGGAAATGTTTGGTGCAGGTGCTAACAGGTCTTCTGATCAACCAGAATAGCAGTGAGCAGAGTTTGTGGTGCAAGAGGAGGTTGGCTTTTCCAACCTTGCCCCAGGGCCGGAAAAGCCCAGTGAAGGGATTTTTTTTTTCAGCTGATGTGAATGTTGTGGACCCCGAGACTTGAACCCCAGAACCGGTCCTTCAGAGAAGGGCTCAGTGGGAGGGAGCTCTGCCCAAGCCCGAGCATGGCCCACAGCCAGGGAGGGGGAAGGCACGGCATGGCTGGTTCTGGTCCATTCAACAAACTCAGGTTGATGATGGTGAGCAAGGCAATAGGGGAGGGAACCATGGAAGCAAACCTTAGCACTACTTTGAGGATCTCAGGAGAATAACCAGAGGGAGCAGGGGAGGGAGCAGGACAGGCCTGGAGAATGAGCAGAGCATAGGACCCAGCATGTGTAGACACTGAAGGGATGGGTGGAAGAATGGATGGATAAAAATGGGTGGATGGGTGGATGGATGTATAGATGGATGAGTGGATGGGTAGAGAGGTAGTTGAGTGGATGGATAGATGGATAAGTGGATGAGTGGATGGGCAGAGTGGTAGTTGGCTGGCTGGGTGGATGGATGGATGGATAGATAGGTGGATGAGTGGATGGGCAGAATGGTGGTTGGATGGATGGGTGAATGAGTGGATGGGGAGAGTGGTAGTTGGCTGGATGGATGGGTGAATAGATGGAAAAATGGAGGAGTGGATGGGTAAAGAGGTAGATGGATGGATGGATGGATGGATGGATGGATAGAAGGATGAGTGGATGGGAAGAGAGGTAGTTGCAAGGATGGTTGGGTGGATGGGTAGGTGGACGGATGGGTGGATGGACAGATAGCATTCTTAACTGTAACGACAATAGCCAATGGTAGTCCACTGGCTGGGCCTGACCAAGCATAGTATGTACTGAGCACATGACCTCACCAAATCCTCAGACAGATACTTTCACTCCAGAGTTGGGGCATCTGAGGGTCAGAGAGTTAGAGCCCTTCCCAAAAATCTCTGTGGTGAGCCCTTCCTGCTGCTGTTCTGAGACTGCCCAAGGTGGGAGGTCAAGGTGACCTCCCAGTGTCCCAATCCAGCGGTCACTTCTCAGCCCCCAACCTGCAGTCACTCCCAGCAGCATCTCACCTGGCCAGTCCCTCCTCCTCCTGGGAACTCTGTCCTCACTGGGCCCCTGGAACCTGCACCTCACCTGGCTTTTCCCTGTCCTCTCTGTTGGGCCCCATTAATCTCTCTACCAGCTTCTCCCCTTTTCTTCTCAGTTTCCAAACACAGGGTAGCCCTTGGGCAACTTCTTTCCCCCCCACCCCCCAGTCTATCCCCAAGGGTTCAGATACCTCTGTCTATCACGGACCACTAGATTCATGTCTTCAGAGGGCATCTCTCCCCCACACTCCAGACTCTAACGTCCAAGGGGCCCCTTGACAACCCATGCGGGTGCCCAATAACAAGCCAAAGCCAAACCTCAAATCTGACCCCGCCCCCACCAGCCTTCCCCTCCCCCACCCTCCCTATCTCAGCTGATGGCAACTCCACCCTTTCAGGTGCCCAGGGCAGACACCCTGGCATCGTCCTTAGCTCTCTTGTTTTCCCTACACCCCACAACTAGTTCCTTAGAAAATTTCATTGACTCTGCCTTCATAATCTATCCAGAAGGTGCTCTTCCTCCTCCCTCCTCTACATCCTCTGGTCCAGCTCCAACACCAACAGCCTGGACCCACACAGCCCGATCCATCCTAGTCCCAGACTCCCAACTTCGCCGCCAACAGTCGGCCCTCCCTGAAGCGACCACCAGAGGGCGCATGTGAGCACCCAAATCAGGTCCTGCCCCGCTTTGTTCGCAGCCCTCCAGGGATTCCCACCTCCCTGGGGGAAAAGCCCAAATCCTCCCTGTAGTTCCCAAGGCCCTGCAGGATCTGCCCCGTGCCCTCCCTGCCCTCCCCTCCTCCCCATCTCCCCTCCATCTCTCTGCTCTGGACACGTGGACCTCTTCACGGTTCCTCCAACAAACCAGGCACCATGCTGCCCCAGGGCCTTTGCACAGGCTGTGCCCTCTGCCTTCCTCCCCACCACCTCCTTTGGTCTCTACTCAAATGCCATCTTCTCGCTGGGGCCTCCCCTGACCACCCTGTTTAAGATTTATTTTGTTTTAAATCTCAGTGGTAAGTCCTTCCTCACAAATCTTCATCCTCCTTTGCTGCTTGATATTTCCCCTTAGTCCTCACCACCATCTGACCCGCTGTCTGTTTTACTTGTTGACTTTTTAGCGTACAACGTCCGCTCTTGAAAACGGAGATTTTCATTCTGTTCTGTTTACCATTTCCTCCCAGCACCTAGGACAGCGTCTGACACACAGTTAATATTTGTTGAATAATTAAATACTTAAGGGAAGTCCCAACGCATTGAATAAGCATCCACTATTGCCAGACCCTGGAAGATGTGTCCAGGAAAAGAGAAAATACAATTGGAGACGGGTGGATAAGCCCATGACCAGTGTAGACCCGACTTTCCTGACCTCGGCCCCCAAATGTGGCAGCAGAAGGGAATCCCTGCCCTCCCTGCTCTCCCAGAGGGCTGAAGACTGAGACGCACCTCCCGTTCCATGGACTTGGACCTTCACCCTTGGCCTCTGCACCTCCCCTCCCAACCCCTCAGGTTTCTGGCTTTGAGGAAATTTCTCTTCTGAGAATATTCACGGAAGCCTTTGCACCCTGGGCCAGCAGCACGTGAGCCTGGGAAAAACACGTAAAGGTCAATGTCTATAATTGAATTTTCCCTGAGATAAAAATAGCATCTTTGTAATCGTTTAAATGGTTCTGAGGGAAGGAGAGAGAGAGAGAGAGAGAGCGCTACATGCAGCTGAAAATGAACAGGCTCCGGTCTCAGCCAACCTGAGTGTCAACTACCCCTAGCTGAGTGACCTTGGGCATGTCACCGACCCGAGCTTCCTGGGCCAGTCTCTTCCCGTGTAAAATGCTGTGCGTGTGTGTGTGATTGTCCTAACAAGTAGCTCAACTGAAATGGTAGCTATGTGCAAAACTGAGATGGGGCTCATCCAGGTCGGGGTCTCCACCTGGAGATGGGGGCTTGGCCAGGGTCGCGGGCTTGACCTGAATGAATGGGCAGCACATGGAGGACCCTGTGGGTGGCACCGGGAAAGTGAGGTGAGTCCGCTGTCTGCTGCCCTTTGCCTCGGTTTCCCCTCCCTGCACCAGGGTATGGGATTCTATCTTTTCCTCTGCCCTCTTAGTGAGAACATTCCATACTTGGGTGAATCTGGGCTCCCTATTCTGCTCCCTACTCTCAAATCCCCCAACCCCATCCTGTGTGGGGGCCGAGGGGAGGGAGGGAGGGAGGAGGAGAGGTGCCTCTATGCACCGCTGACATAACATTTCTCCCTATTAAGTTTGGATGTGGGAAGATTTATCCTCACCCACCCTCTCCTCTCCGCGATGTGGGCCACGAGTGAGAGCCTCCCTCCCGGCCAGGTGGGGCACCGGGCCTCTCCCCTGGAGCCTCTCCCTCTGCTCCCCTCTCCAGATCTCAGTGTCTCTGCTTGGGCACGTCACTTGCCTGGACCAAGACTCAGTTTCCTCATCTCTCAAACTGACTTCCTGGGCTCTTAGCCAATCATCAGGACCATGTGTGGGAGAATTCAGTCAACTCCCAGAGAATGGGGCTCTTCCTGAATTTGTGCACCTTCTTCTAGACCCGCCTGTGAGCCTTGGCGTGAGCTGTGCCTCCGGCCTGCTCGCCCTGTCTTTCTTCTCCCCCTTTGGAGGATCCCTTCCCCTTGTGGGGACTCCGTTTTTCTGCTCTGCGAAATGCACACGTACGAACAGTGCTGACCTTACAAAGACGCGAGAGTTTAAAGAAGTAATGTATGGGAGGCATGGTGCTTGGTACACAGTAGGCACTCAATAAATGCTCCACCAACAATATTATCATCCTTGATCCTCTGGCTGGAGGAACTGCCAGCAGTGGAACAGGACCAGCCGAGGACTGACAAGCCATTAAAACCACGTGCTTGCAAATTGCAGAGTCCCAGTCAGACAGCTCCCGGCCAAGTCGCCCCTCTCTTCTTACTTCGCTGTGTCCCTTTAGGCAAGATATTTCCCCCTGCCAGGTCTCTGTTTCACAGCTGTAATGGAGAGGAGTAGACTGGATGCCCTGGAAGACTCTTTGGTGACCTCTTGACTTCCCACCAAGCTCTGTGTCCCAGGCTGTTCTAGGCTCCAGGGGACACCACGGTGACCAAGACCAAAACCCTGGCCCTCATTCTGACGATTCATTGAATTGAATTTGTAGCGAGGACAAAAGCAGGTGCAGTGAGGACCATGTGCCCACGGGCGTTGAGAGAAGACCGGAAGGAAACACATGAAAAAGGAGCCATGGGGACCTCAGGGGGCGGGGGGCGGGGGGTTGGATGTCCGAGGAGTGGGGAACCTGAGTCAGAAGCATACATCCCAAAGCCGGCGTCCACTATGTGACGTTCAGCTCAATAAAAATAAAAACAGTGACCCCGGGAGAGGGGAGCCCAGGAGGCCAACGACGATGGTGAAATTGAGAGCCCAGATCAAGATCACAGACAATGAGCTTTCAGAGGAGGGTGTCCTGCACAAACCTCGTCAGTCCCAGCACCCGTAAGCGAACGCTGTAATCCCGAGCACAAAAAGCAGGTAGGGCGGGCTCGTTCAGCGGGTCACCTGCACGAAGGACTTAATTGCGTGGTATTTTGCATCAAGAAGCTGGACCGTCCCACTTTGCTAAAAGGAGCTATGTCACATTCTCTCGTGTGTGTGTGTGTGTGTGTGTGAGAGAGAGAGAGAGAGAGAGAGAGAGAGAGAGAGAGAGAAAATTCACTTGACATTAAGAAGTGTGTATAAAAATTTCCAATAAAGTAGTTTTAAATTAATGAAGGAGGAGGAGGAGAAAACTCATCATTATAATCATGTCTGCCTCTAAGAAATCATTCCAGGACATTCCCCCCAGAAATATCTGCAGAGGGGGCCACGTATGACGCTGCAAGGTGTTGTTTCCAGGCCTATAAGAGCAACACATCCGACACGATATAAACGCTTAACAGTAAAGGATCAGTTTCAAAACCAGTACGCGACCGTTAAATAAACTGCAATGTGTGTGATCATATTGAAAGGAGACTGAAAGGGAGCGCACCTCGCTGCTGGCACTCTGGGGGAGAGATGACAGCCAAGTTCTATCCCTTCTCTCTGGTTTGTGGAACTCTTTCTAAATTTTCTGCAGCCAAGTGGCATTCCATCGGTGGTCAGAGCAGGGATAAACAACATCAGTAAAGCCTTGTGTTTTTTTTTTTTTAATTTATTTGACAGAGAGAGAGACAGCCAGCGAGAGAGGGAACACAAGCAGGGGGAGTGGGAGAGGAAGAAGCAGAGCAGGGAGCCTGATGTGGGGCTCGATCCCAGAATGCCGGGATCACGCCCTGAGCTGAAGGCAGACGCTTAACGACTGAGCCACCCAGGCGCCCCAGTAAAGCCTTGTTCTTAATGAAGAGAAGAAAGAGGGGGAAAAGGAGACCGGAGTAAAGTTGGGGGCATGTTGGGGGCCTGGTCCTAACTCCATCGTTACTAACTGCGGCACGACTGAGAAGTGACCTTGGTTTTCTCACCTGTATAATGGGAATAAGTTCTGCAAGACCGCATGGTTTACACTAAGGATCTGCTGAGCCTAGCCGTGCAGGGCATGACACACCCACTCTCTTCTCTAGAGACCACCCCAGCCTCCCCTGGCCTCCTGGTGCCCCCAGTCTTGGTGCCTGGCAGACCAAGAGAGTTTTTTAAAAAGAAGTCACAGATAGGGATGCCTGGGTGGCTCAGTTATTAAGCATCTGCCTTCAGCTCAGGTCATGATCCCAGGACCCGGGGATCGAGCCCCACATGGAGCCCCACATCAGGCTCCCTGCTCAGCGGGGAGCCTGCTTCTCCTGCTCCCTCTGCTTGTGCTCTCTCTCTTTCAAACAAATAAATAAATTATTTTAAAAAAATAAGTTACAGATGAAGTCTCTTTCCTCCCTGTATGGATCTGTTTCCATTCTATGAAGTGGATACAGTGGCATCTGCCCCACTTGGCAAATGAGGAAACTGAGGCACAGGGGTGCTAAGCCCCTGTCTGGGTCTTTCTGGGTCTGGGTCCTCATGTTACCCAGCTATGGAGGAGCCGATCCTGGATTTGAACTCCTGAGTCCAGTACTCAAGGCCCAACCATTATACAATAAGGCTTGTCCCCTTCTCCTCCCTGCCCTCCTCTCTTCCTCTTTCCCCCTCACTCACTCTGCTCCAGCCATAGGGACCTCCTCCCTGCTCCTCTAACAAGTCAGGCATGGTCCTGCCCCAGGGCCTTTGCACTGGCTGTTTGTTCTGCCTGGAGTTCTTCCCTCTCCAGAGACCCTCCCGAGTCTCTCTCTCTCTCGTTCTGTTTCATTTTTCTTCACTGCTCTTTCAAAATCATTTGTTATTTTTTTCCACACTGATTATTGCCTGTGTCTCCATCAGACTTTTATCAACTCTACAGTAATTTCCTCTGTTTCTCTCACTGCTGCAAACTGCAAAGCCTAGAACAGGACTTTGCACACAGCAGGTGCTCCGTAAAAGCTTGTAGCATGGATGAGTGAAAGAATGAATGAATCCTGGGAGAGGGAAGGCAGTTAATGCCCCATCCACAGGTGTGGACATGGTGGGATATAGCTCATCCCAGATCCCAGGTGGTCAGGAGCAAAGTTGGGCTTCATGCCCCACTGGCCAGGCTCAGTTCTTCTCCCCTGTGCTCTGGTCTGAGGGTGTCTGGGGGGCTGCTGAGCTCTGACCCAACTCTGACCTCCCAACAAGCACCCCCCCCCCGAGGCTGCTGCAGGGGTGTGTGTCCTGATGTCAGTGGGACACACTGTGATCGCTGGCCCCCTGGCCGCTCAGAGCCCCCCAGTAGACGCACACCCACTCCAAGCCTCTCCCCAGCCTCCCCCCTCATCCCGGGGCTGAGCAGGACTTGCTGGTGGGCAGTGCTGGGGCGTGTGTGTGTGCGCGCGTGTGTGTGTGTTTGTCTGTGGGTGGCGGCGGCCATGGGCCCTGCCACGTCCATTCTACCAAGACAAGGCTGGGGGGGGGGGCAGGGGGTGGAGGGATGTCGTTGTCAAGGAAATGGAAAATCGAACCAGAACAAGATCTTGCTTTGCACTGACCAGATTGGCAGAACATTGGGAGGCAAGGTGGATAAAATCAAGGACTGATGGGGGGCGGGGGGAACAGGACTCCCACAGCTGGCACGCAGCCGGGTAACAGCCGGTAAAACCGCCGTGCAGTGGCTCCTGTCCTCGATCGCAAGCCCCGAGAAGCAGCTACACGTGCGTGCAAACGGGGTGCCTGTGGAGTTGTTGTTGGGGGTAACCGTCAGGTGGGGACACGGTAGATAAACCATGGGATGTGCGTCTTATGGAAACATATGCAGCCATCAAGAAAGAAATCTGGGGCAGTCTGGGAGGCCCTAGTGTGAGCGGGACACTGACTTTCCTGGTAACCGCAGCTCAGTCGGGAGAGCTGACTAACCGTCGGACACCATGTCAGCTCTGTTGTGTGGATTGTTTCATCAGACGCTCCCGTTTTACAGATGCAGACGTGGAGGCAGAGAGGTTAAGTCACTGGTCTAAGGTCACACAGCCAGTACATGGCAGAAGTGGGAATTAAATACGATGCCTAATTCTTTTTTTTTTTAAAGATTTTATTTATTTATTCGACAGAGATAGAGACAGCCAGCGAGAGAGGGAACACAAGCAGGGGGAATGGGAGAGGAAGAAGCAGGCTCATAGCGGAGGAGCCTGATGTGGGGCTCGATCCCAGAACGCCGGGATCACGCCCTGAGCCGAAGGCAGACGCTTAACCGCTGTGCCACCCAGGCGCCCCACGATGCCTAATTCTGATGTGCCCATCTGTGTTCTTACCCTCTCTGCCCCGTGCGTTCACTTATTCATTCAACAAGCATGCGATGGCCTCTGTGTGCCGGCTCTGTCGTAGACGCCGGAGAAGCCAGCTGTGAACAGAAGAGACATTTCCTGCCCTCCTGGGGCTCTCGGAAGCTGGAAAGACAGAATATCCAAGTAAACAAATGAACAAAATGGTCATTGCAGACGCCGGTAAGTGATAGGCAGGATTGAAGCAGGTGATGTGGGAAAAAGGGACGGGGTTGGGGGAATACACCTTTAGCCGGGATGGTCAGGGAGGGCCTCTCAGGGAGGAGGTGACATTTGAGCTGAGACCTGAATAATGAGAAGGAGACAGCCATGGGGGACATGTGGAGGAAGGGTGTCCCAAGCAGGGGGTATAGCCCATACAAAGGTCCTGGGGCAGAACTGTGCCTGGCGTGTTGGAGGAACAGTGAAGAGGCCTGTGGCTGGAGCAGAGTGAGCGAGGGGGAGAGAGGGAGGAGAAGAGGACAGGTAGGAGACGGGGCAGGTCATGCAGGACCTGGGGGGCCATGGGGAAGGACGTGGGCTTTTCTCCCGAGGGAGGTGGAAACCCTGGAGGGCTGTGGGCAGAGGAGGGCAGGGCCTGACACAGTGGACGTTGTGGGGAGGACAGACAGGTAGGGGGGCGGCAAGGGTGGGAGCCAGGCTTCCAGGTTAGAGGCAACTGCACCAGCCTTGGCGGGCCCTGATAGAGCTGGACCCAGGAGGGGAAGAAGTTCCAAACATTCCAGCCTCACCCCTGCGGCTTTGAGCGGCTCGTCCTCGGGGCCGTGGCACCCCCTCTCTTTCCCAGCAACACCTGCCGGGGAACCATCATCATCAGCCGCGGCTGCCAAACCGTCCAAGCCAGCGGGGCGCTGGACGTCCAGAGATGCCCCGCATGTTCTCCAGGTCACACCGCAAACCAGACGCACGGCCAGACCTCGGGCCCCCGCTGCCCCCTCCCCGCTGGTTCTGCTGTGTTCTGCCTCCTCTTCTAGGGACAAAGATTAGGAGTTTGTTTGCTGATATTATTTTTATTGATTCTTTAACAAGTGCTCAGCAAAAAAATGCACTTGGCCCAGCTGTTCCCTTGATGTCTAAATGGGCCCTTTATGAGGTCCTGGGCGTGTGGGCGACTGGGTGTGAAAAGCCTGTGGTTTGATCTTTTAGATTTTTTGTTTAAAGCTGTCACAGAGGGTTACCGATTCCTGCTTTGTCCAGAGTTTTCCTGGTCTTAGCACCAAAGTCCTGCATCCTGGGGACTCTTGCCTTCAGGGGAAAACCGCGGGAGATGCACGCATGCTGTGGGCAGGTGGAATGGGAGACCTCATGCGGGGTTGACGACAGTTCCTATCTCGGAAGGTCACTTGAGGAGTAATCACGACCATAAACAGGCTGGTGGTGTTGGCGGTCTGCAGCGAGGTGTCGCACGCAGTCATAATCGGACCTCACATTTGGATCTGAGCTTCCCAAGGGCAAAGCGGGAAAGACAATATTTTTTGTAGCTGAAAAAAAAAAAGTCCTGGTATATAGCAAGCCCTCAATAAACGCTTGCTTTCACAGCAAGAGTGAGGGACCGGGGCTTCTGATAAGAGCACCTGGTTGGGGGAGAGGGGGCTTCAAGCTCCTTCCAAACTGTATTAAAGCGAAAGTGACCCTAGCTATTCCCGCCCAGGATGGAGGAAGGCAGCTCACAGAAAGCCCCAGTGGGTCTTCCAGATGTCATCTGCGGCTCTTCTATTGCTCCACAACCTTCTTTGGCTCCCACTGCCCTCTGGAGTCAATCCTACCCCTTCCCCTCCAGACCACGATGCCCTGTGTGACTTAAGTCCCACCACTCCTGAATTGCCCTCTGTATCCATCTCTGTTCCTACTTGCAGACCTTTGAACACACAGTTTTCTCTGCCCAGAACACCCTTCTTTGCTTATCTGGAGAATTCCCACTTAGGGCCCAGTGGCAGCCCTGGATAGACAGGGATCTGTTTGAGTTCCTGCTTTCAATTATTTGAGGGTATATATCCTCACTGTTCTTTAAACATACCAGGTATGGTCCTGCCTCAGGGCCTTTGCACTGGCCAGTGTCAATAGCTCCCCACTCCATGTCTGCTCCATGGGTTCCAGAGAACATAATTAAGGGCAAATCCACATGTGCTGGATTATAAGGGCTGGGCTGGGCTGGGCTGTCCCAGCAGCCTCCTCTGTGTTGTTCATAGTGAGTAACTCCCACCTTGTTAGATTCTCCCAGCCTGTGTGTGTCCATCATTCAATTTTCTCTTCATCTAGACGCTGGCCCCGGGCTCACAGTGCCTGGGCTGGGTCGTTGGGCTCTTGCGCCATCCAGAACTTGGCAATGAGCGCCTCCTGGCGGGCCGCCCTGCTGCCGTTTGTAATGATCACGTCTGTGGGAGCCCTGTTAACCAGTTGGGGCAGGCGCTGCAGACATCCCCATTTCACAGATGAGAAGAATGAGGCTCCGAGAAAGTAAACCTCTTGTCTGAGGTCCCACAGGAAGATCCGAGTCCATGCAGCCAGACTCCAGTCCCCAGGGCTGCACCACCTGGCTCTGTGCCGGGCTGCCTGGTGGCATTTTGCTTTATTATTTCCCGGGCGCCCTGTTAATTGTCCAAACCGAGCGATTAGCACATCCTTTATATACGGCCCAATGTCTAATTGTCCGGACTGTGGAACTGGTGACTCAAAGCCTCCCTTTCTAATTGTCTTCTCTGCACAATTAGTACCTCGTTATATATGGCTCCGTGGTTGCTTGCACTTCTATAGGCTGTCGGCCTTGCTTCTAATTGTCGGGACTCTGTAATTAATGCCTGTACTAGGGCGTCCTCCTCTCTGCTCTGTGTAGTCAGAGCCACGCTCACTCCTGGGGTGGGGACTGGCTGGGCTCCAAGGAGGAGAAGGCAACAACCCTTGGCTACAGGGAGGTCATTGTCTAGTTGGGAAGGCAACAAGCAAAAGCAGGATTCACGTCGTGTTTGCAGGAGCCCCAAATCCTGGTTGTAGAGTGGGGCACCACAGGGTGCCCTCTGCTGGAGGAGGGGCAATAAAGGCTGGGTTGTGCAGGATGCATAGGAGTTTGTGAGGTAGAAGGGAATTCCAGGGAGAGGGAACAGCATGTGCAAAAGTTTGATGTTGAAAAGAGCAGGGCGTTCGGGTGGGGAGGTCAGATTTAGTGAAACAGCCTGGTGGAGTGTGGAATTATGACAGGGGGGAATTTAGGGAGAAAGAGAGATTTAATGGGAGTTCCACATGAGAACACTGAAGACTAGGTTGAGAATCCACAAGAGGGTTCGAGCAGGAGAGAGATGCAATCAGGTTAAATATTCTTAAAAGAAGTAATCACTCTCGTTACGGTCAGGAGAGGAAATTGGAAACGGGGGAGAATGGAGGCCACAAGACCAGGAAGGAGGTGGTTTCTGTTGTCCAGAGATAAGATTAAGGTACATGGAATGGGTCAGAGGCTGTGGGGATGGAGAGGAGGGGATGGGGGGTAATTGGCAGGATATGGAGGCTGACTGGTGATGGGCAAAGAGGTGGGAGGAGGGGCAGTGGATGCCCCGGCCTCTGATCAAGGGGACAAGGTGGGTGACGGGGCCATGGCCAACAACAGGACATGTGGGTTCGCAATGAAGATTCTTGGTTCTGTCTGAGTCCTGCCTGAGGAGGGACGTGCTCGCTAGCCTGGTCTAGAGCAGAGAAAGCAGTTCAGGGTGGGGATCAGACTTGGCAGGAAACTCCAAAGCTGCAGGAGTGGATGAGCTCATGGAGAGACAGAGCAGAGACCCGGAACCAAGAAGCCAGCGTCGGCTGGTACGAGCCGCCGAGCCTCCGAGCTGCAGGGGTGGTTTGTTTCGTGGCGTTATCGCAGCCTTAGCGGACCGCTACAAGTGCTGTAAACAGGCTCTGAACTCTCCAAGGTCAGGCTCCCGTCGACAGCGGCGGAAGCCGAGCCCACCGCACCCCACACGTCCGTCCCATCTGGAGGCGCTCCACGCGCCCGTGTCGCAAACCTCCAGCTAGACGGGAACCGGCCTCCTGCAGCTGCTCCCTGAGTTAAGAAACCCAAGGGGTTCCAATAGGTTCTGTGGTAAATTAGCCGTGAAAGTACCAGGGAAAACCTAGCTTGGGGGGAGAAGATCTGCAGTGATATATCTACAGGAAAAAAAAAAAAAGATTTGGAAGCTCAGCAGCAGAATGTTCCATAAGAACCTTTTAAAAGCAAACACAGGAGACATGAGCAGTTTTTAAAATGACAGACAATACAATGGAAGATAATATATTTAAAACCCATATCAGTTGTTAACAGACCATAAAAATACAGCTACATTAATCTGAGCTGTCTGTCACGGGCCCTCAGAGCAGCTGTGTGATTTTATAGTTTCGCTCCTGGAGGCTTCCTTGACACTTTCACAAATACATCTCAATTTATTTGGATAAGGACAATAGAAATATTGCTCTTCTTTCCCCCTCTCTTCTCCCTCTTCTTCCTCTGCCACCTCCCCCGCCCCCCAAACAGCTGGGAGATCTGGAGCTGGCCACGCAGCGTTTTTTAAAATTTTTATTTTTTCTCGGAGAAAAGTTGTATTGGGTTTGGGTCCCCCGAATCTCAAAGGCTGTGGGGAAAGGCCAGGTTGGTGCCTCTCATCGCTGTGTGTCCTCGGGCAAATGCCGTACCCTCTCTGAGGTCTGCGCACAGCTGCTCCTCCTCCGCTTCCCGGTCCCTCATGTTCTGTTTCCTTCCCAGCACTTACAGTCGTTGGAAATACTTCATTTATCCACTTGTTCACTTATTGCCTGTCTCACAGTAGACCGAGCCCACTGAGGTCAGAGATTTTTTTTGTCTGGGGGGGGGGGGCGGTTATTTTGGTCTATTTTGGTCACCGCTATCTTCCTGGTGCCTGGGACAGAGCCGGTACATAGTAGGTGCTCAATCCATACTTGTGGAGGAAATGAATAAAAGGAGGAGATCACCCTGCAGGGTGGGGGGGGGAGGGATAGTGGGAGCAAAGGCTTAGGGGTGGGACTTTCTGGTCAGAAATTGTGACCCCGAGCAGCTGGTGTAGGACCCCCAGGTCTCTCCCCTTCTGGGGAGGGGTTTGCATCTGATGATTCAAGCAGCACACGCCCCGTCCCCAGCACCACGCTAGGCACTCAGGCACCCATGTGCCCCCTCCTGCGAGAGCCTCCGACAGCCTTCTTTCTGGCCAAGAACAAGGGCCCCTCTCAGCCCCAGCCCCGCCCTGCTGCCTCCTGCTCCGAGGCATCCAGATGTCGCCGCGGCACTCGAAACCCGCCTGATGCTGGGGAAGGCCCGGCACAGATGTCCCCGGGATGGAACATCTGGGCCGCATGTTGCTGGCAGCTGGTGGGAGCCGGGACTCTGTGAAGTGTGTTGACATCTCCAGGAGGTTGGGTGGCCCTGAGTCACCTCCCGGTCCTACCACCTGTCTGCGGCCAAAACTTGCCTGCCGATTTCTCCGGGCCAGGGAGGAAAGGGCCCCCAATCCGACTGTCATCCCTAGTTCTTCCCTCTCCCTGCCCCCCTTCCCTCCTTCCTTCAGTGAGACCTGCACTTTATCGCCAACTTAAACTCTGAATCCAAGCGCTGGGCTCCCTCCACTCCCACTGCCACTGCTCAGGCCAGGCCTCCTTCATCGCTCGCCTGGACTGGTGCAATAGCACCTCTTGGGTCTGGTCCCAGCTACCTCCCTGCCTTCACCTCCTCCCACCCCCTCACTCACTCTGCTCCTGGCACACCGGCCTCTCTGCTGTGCCTTGAACACACCAGGCACAGTCCTGCCCCAGGGCCTTTGCCCATGCTTTTCTCTCTGCCTGGAATGCTCTTCACCCCCACGTTCCCCCATGGCCAGCTCCTCCACATCCTCCAAGTCTCTGTTCAAATGTCACCTCCTCCAAGAAGCCCTCTTGACGTCCCTTGCATAGTCAACCTCTGTCTTAGTTCATTTGGGCTGCTGTGACAGAATTCCACAGCCTGGGTGGCTTATAAACAACAGACTTCAATCTCTCACAGTTTTGAGGGCTGGAAGTCTAAGACAAAGGTGCTGACAGATGCTGTGTCCTCTGAGGACCTGCTTCTGGTTTATGGAGACAGCTGTGTCCTCCCCAAGTCCTCACATGGAGGAAGGGGTGAGGGAGCTCTCTGGAGTCTCTTTCATGGGGGCTCCAGAGCCCCCACCTCCTAATACCATCACGCTGGGGAGTAGATTTCAACCTGTGAATGGGGGGGAGGGACACGAACATTATCATCTATAGTTCATGTCTTCTCTGACCGCACGTCACCCCCACCCCGTTGCTCACTCTGCTGCAGCCCCATGGCTCACCTTGCAGCCCGTGGGCCCGCCGGGTGCAGGACCTTTGCTCTGGCTAGCCATTCCCTCCCCCTCCTCTCCTGTGCCTGGCAGATTCCTGCTCCTCCTCTCAGCCCCGTCTTCAGTGTCCCTCCTTCCCATCTCCCGTCTTAGCCTGGCCTCCCAATTTCCCTCTCTGGATTCCCCCTGACCCCAAGGACCTGGGCTTGTGTCTGTCCGGCCGTCTCTCCCCGCCGCCCTGGGGCCCCTCGGGGAGCGCTCCGCACACCGCTGGCCGCACGCGGCTTTTCATGAAACACCTACTGCTCTGCCTGAATTCCCTTTTCCTTCTCAGCCTGTGTTTCCTTCCAAAATTTCCACAGATCAGAGGCGCGGCTGCAGCGTCCGTTTGGAAGGAGTGGCGTGGCGGGGTCTGAGGGGACCGCCAGCTCGAAGCTGGGTTTGCGCCGTGGGCTCACACCTTAAAGGCGGGTTGTCTGCACGCCCTGATGGAGATTTTAGAAGCGTTTGAAGCCCCCAGACCACCCCCTTGGCGGCGCCGGTCTCTCCCTCTGGCTGCCCAGGGTCCCAGCCCCGCTCCTGGCAGCTCCCTACCAGTCCCGGGCCCATCCCCTCATTCGGAGGGCAGATGTCACCTAGGGACATCTGATCACATGACCACTAGTGGGGAAAATCATTCACGCTGGAGCCAGGTGGCCTGAGTTCAAATCCCAGACTGCCACTTGCGTTCATTCTGTGTGATCTTGGGCAAAGCATTCGACGCCCTGGGCCTCAGGTTCCCCATCTCTACAATGGGGACACGGTACCTTTAACCTTGCTCTAAGGGCGGGAGGACTTACTCTGCATTTCTGGCTACAGCAGGGCCCAGCACCTGGGGCTTCCCAGCAAGTATCAGCCGCTGCTACTTCCTTTTTCAACCCCCCACGGCCCAGTCCCAGGCTGTTCTCTCCTGCTCCTGGTACAGGGTCCTGGACCCCGGCCCCTGCTCTGTGGCTGCCATCGCTGTCTGGAGAAGGTTCTAGAAGAAGAGGGAGAGGCTGCCTGGTGGTTCCTCTTAGCACCACGTTTACAGAATGAGCCCAGGGCATTTAACTTAGAACAGAGGTTTGGGGGGGGGTACTTTTGGGAGTTTGGGGATTAGTGGCTAAAGAGTCCAGCCCCACCCAGGGGACTTCAGAGACACTCAGCAGCCCCAGAAGTTAAAAATGAGTTAAAAATCAAAATTCCACACAGGACATCCCCTTCCACGCTCTTGGGGGCCCAGAAGAAACCCAGCTCCTGCTCCTGAAGGTGACCCCAGGGGTGACCTTTGCCCGCTGGCTCAGCCAGCCAATGAGAGAGGCCGCTGCGGGTGCCTGGAAACCGTTTCCATGATACCCAGGAGCCTCAGTCCCTGGAAGGGCCTGGTCCGAGGGTGAGGGGTTGGTGGGGTTGGGGAGGGGGGAGAAGAGAAGGCTTGCTCGGTAACTATGGCAACGCCAGCAGCTGCGGGAGGCAAGCCCAGCTGGCACGGAGGCGCCTGCCCCCAGATCCCAGCACTGCCTCCGCCCCTGGAGCTCTCCTGGTGCAGCCGGTGACTGTGGCCCGGAGACACCGGTCATCGGCTCCAGGTTGCCCTTCAGAGATGGAAATGCCAACGGGGGGGGGGGGGTGTGGGGGGGGGGCTCGTGGGAAAGGGCAGGCCCTTAGGAACCAAAGCAGAGACCTCCAAGCCTTGGCCAGGGCAATCCAGAAGGGCTTCCTGAAAGAAGGGAGCGTTTCCCAAACTTCATCCAGAAAGGTGGCACCCCACCTGTTCCACGATTTATTTAGTATTTGCCTTCCAACTGACTCATGTCTTCTCAAGTCTGTATATTTAAAAACAGAGTCTCTGCTTCCCTCCTGGAAATGGAGAGCTGCTTGCACCTGTCACAAATAGAAGGTGGGCAGCAAAACACACAGGATGGAAACAAAACGCGGTTGTTCCACCTAGTGGGGCGTCGCTGCCGCCCGAGGCTCAGAGCTGCTTTCAAGAGGATGAGGGGGAGACGGGAAAGGGTTAAGAGCTCCTCAGTCCCCAGTAGAGACTCCCTCCTTCACATCATCAGAGGGAGTCAAAGAGGGCTGGAAACAGACGCATTTCTCACCATGAGAATTATGCTGTTTATTTAATAATCCAGAATCGCTGTGGGCCCCAGCATCCAGGGGAATCCTGACCTACAGAAGGAGGATTTGGTTAGGTGGAGAGGAAAGGCAGCCAGGCAGGGGGCACAGCATAAGCAAAGGCTCAGAGGAGGACTACCGAGGAGACAGCACAACTGGGAGAGGTTTTCACCCCAGGGCCAGAAGGCACAGGGTCTCCCAGTGTTTCTAGTGTTCTCCAACAGGGGAGGGGGAAAAGCAAAGGAAGAAGAGAAGGGCCTTGGGGCTGAGTTCTGAATGACTACCCTGGGGAGCTTTCTGGGAAGAGAAAGTGTTATCTGGAAGGTGATTCCAGGGAACAGTAGACAGCGGGAGGAGATGGAAACTAGCAACATAAGGAGCCAACAGGGGGGCACAGATGAATAGGTGACTGTGTGGGGATCTGGGGCTCACATTTAGGGGATCTATTGTAAACTGTGTAGAGCAAGCCTCAGAGTTGGCCCACTAAAGGCTCTGACAAGTTCTGCAGAAGAGAAAGCCTGTGGAACGATTTCCTGGATGAGCATGAACATAAGTTCTTTATACACAGCAGTGTCCTGGACATATTTTTGGAGGCATCTCATCATACCACTGCCCTCTCTTGGTCTCCTCTTGTATCTAGACTGCAACATGAGACAGAGAAAGGTTAACAAAACTAACAATAAAATAAAAATTAATAATAATTATTATTATTCCCCCAAAAGGACATTTACTGGCTTATGTATCTGAAAAGTCCAAAATGTCTGCTTTCAGGCATGGGTGGATCCAGGAGCTGATATGGTGATATTGATACTCTTAAAAACATATGCCTTTATTGAAGCGTAATTGAGACATAAATATGCGAAAGTGTATAATTCGAAAGGTTTTGATGCATGTGTATTTCCATGAAACCATCACCACAATCAAGATGATTAATATATCATCACCCAAACTTTTCTTGTGCCCCCTTAAACTAGCTGCCCAGCCCATGAAGAAACCATAACAGGACATGCACTTTGAGAGTATGAAACCGGGTGCCTTGGTCAGGAAGGAAAATGGAACTTAAACAGGTCAGGGCAAAAACACATAAACAGTTTCCAGCAACGGCGAAGTCTCAGGTTCCCAATTTCAGGCACAGCTTGGATCCAGGAGTTGAGATGATGTTACTGGAAGTCTCTTTCTGTGTCTCAGCTTGGCTTTCCTCTGAGTGGGCTTCATTCACAGTCAGGCATCCCACTCAAGGAATAAAAAGAGACCCCAAGCTTACTTCTGTCTTCCCAGCCTGCACCCCAAGCAGAAACGGAAACCTTCAGGCCTCTTGGTCCCAGCCAAACCCATGGCTTATTCTGATTGGCTTGACTCAAGTCACGTGGCTACCTCTGAGCCAATCACTGTGGCCGAGGGACAAACCCGCTTAGGGTCACCCTAGAGTCAAAAGTATGTGGGGGTGGGGGTCAGGTTAAGAGTGGAGAAGCAAGGGTCCCCCCGAAGGCAGAGCCAATATTTGTCACCCCAAGGCATCTGGACCGGCCTAAATAGCCAGGGTTTAAAGCTTAGGCTCACCGTGACAGGCTGTGTGACATCGGGGAAATGGCTTGCCTTCTCTGGAAGTCTGTTTCTCCACCCACAAAAAGAGAGCTATGGCGAGCTGTGATTGGGTCCTCGAAACATGGAGCTGCGCGGTGTCTGGATCGTCCAGGAACCTGGAGAGGACCCTGCCTCTGTCCCGTGACCCCATGACCCAGAGGCCTGGATTCCTGCGTGCTTATTATACACCAGGCCTTGTCACACAGATACGCAGCAGGGGCCGCCGCAGGGCTGCGAGTCTCAGCCCATTCTAGAGTAAAATTCATAGACAACATAACCAACCTACACATGCAATTTCCAAAAACATAACTTGCTGCTTATAATATAAGGAAGAAATAAAAAGAATATTCTTTGTTGTAAAATTCTATGTATTTCAATATGTAAATGCTCCAGCACAATCATGATAAAAGACACTGCAAGGCCAGCAGAGGCAGCCTCTGCCCAGTTGACCCGCATTATTTCTTCCCTGGACCAATGCAGGTCCCTGGTCCCCGCTCCGACCCTCGCCTCCACGGGATGTCATTCCCGCAGAAGCCACCAGAGGGCGCCCGTGAGCACCCGAGTCGGAGCTGCCCTCCTCTGCCTACAGCACGGAAGGGCTCCCACCTCCCTGGAGGAAAGCCCAAGACCTCCCCCGTGGTCCCCTAGGCCCTGTACAACCTACCCTACCCCTCTCTGCCCTCCCCTCCTCCCTTTTATCCTGTTGCTCACTCCTCTCCAGCCACACACGCCTCTGTTCTTCTATTTCACCAGGCACAGTCCTGCCCCAGGGCCTTTGCACACCCATATCTCAGCTCAAATGTAACCTCTTTTCAGAGTTTCTCCCTGACTCCCACTAAATGCTTCCCCCCTTCATTCCCTATGACATCCTTCTACTTTCTTGTTTTCCCTGCACAACGCCATCTCATTTTTCTTTAATTCCCTTATTGCTCTGTTGTCTGACTCTCCCCCATGGCCGAGGAGACCTGAAGGAACTAGAACAGTGCCTGGCACATGACAGACATACAGTTAAGTGTTCATTCGATGAATGCATACATGAGTACATCTTCTTGTGTCCACTTCCTGGATGGGGAAGCTGAGGCACAGAGGTTAGCTTGCCCAGAGTGAGAGCCAGGCATGAGGACTAATGCTTAACTCTCACGCTGGCACCCTGCTTCCTCAGGGACCCAGACTGCGGGCTGAGAGGAGGGGGTAGCAGCAGCGAAGGAGTTAAGCTCCCCTCCCCCCCGCACCACTTGAGTCACCAGGCCTGGGTCACTTTGTGCCGAATTCACACATCCACACACAGTTTCTGGCTCCCTTGGCTCACCCGCCCCCCCCCCCCCAGGGGGAAGCATATTCATTTCCATGGCAACCGTGCTGTCTCCAGTCTGACTGGGACTGAGTGACAGCCATTGGGGCCCAGATGAAGTCGCTCGCCACCCACGCAGGAGAGAGGGGAGCCAGCCCAGAGGTGCCAACAGCAGGGACAGTCTCAGGGGTTTACTTTAGCCCCCAGCAGGCAGGCACAGGGGGGAGAATCCCGCCTGCCACCTGCCATTCCAACATGGCAGCTCCGCGCCTGGCTGTGGGAGGATTTTGCTGGTTTGGGGTCTTCCCGGAGAGCTTAGATCTCAGCAGCCCTCGTGTTCTGAAGGAGAGGTTGCATCTGATCCGTGTTTATCACTGTTCCTGCCGGCGCTGGGCCTGGCATGCAGGAGGCGCTCAATACATGTTCCAGAAGGAGACGAGAGAGGAAGGGAGGAAGGAATTCCTGGCCAAGGCACTTTAGTTCTTACAGAGCACTAGTTATCTTCCAACATTTTACTCATCAGCCAGCGCATCCCTTATCAGTTAACCTTTTAGTTATCAGCTCACACCTAGTTATCAGCTCACGCTGGAGTTATCAGCTCACCACTCAGCTATCATCTTTGTCAGAGGCGTTCAGGGAAGGCTGAAGAACCGGGGAACTGTGCCTCAGAACTCAGGATGCTTGCCCTCAGATCCCTTCCTCCCCATCTCACCAGCTGCCAGGAGGCAAAGGGAGTTGATTGGTTGTGGCCAACATGAGCAAGAAGCAGGTGAGGGGGCAGTTCTGAGACCAAAGGGAATGCAAGGGGAAAAATGTGGGTTTGGTTCTTAAGGAAGGATCATCACGCCAGTGGACCTGTCCAAAACCTGAATGGTCTTCCTTAGTTGTAATGAGCTCCCTGTCACAGGAGGTAACCAAGGCAAGCTATTGACCCATGCCCAGGAGGTTTGGAGTGGGAATTGGAGGGGGGAGGGAGTGGAGGGAATTGGAGTTTGGAGGGAGGGAATGGGAGTGGAAAGAATCCAAAACTTCTTTCTTTCTGATTCTAAGATTTGGTGTGATTCTAAGATTCGGTGGCAATTCTAAGATTCTATGCCTGGGATGCAGCCGCTTCCACCATGCAAGAGGTCTGGGCAGCCATTCTAAGATCTTCTGATTAGTCATATGATTCATCAATTGCACAAACTTGTATTCACCAAGTGCTGTGAGCTAGGACCTGTTCTAGGAGCTGGGGATACAGCAGAGACCAAGACAGCAATACCTGCCCGGTGGGACTGACAGTCTGGGGTGGAGACAGGCAGGGAACAGTTAAAGCAGTGGGTGGTAATCTTCCCAGGGACACAGGCAAGGGGAAACAGAGCAGGGAGGAGGGGCTCTGGAAGCCTGGAGAATCTAGCCAATAAGGTGCCACCTGCCCTGAGATCTGAGAAGATGAAGGAAGGAACCATGTGAGCGAAGGAAACAGGGCAGAGGAAACAGCCGGGGCAAAGGCCCTGAGGCAGGAACGTGCTTGGTATGTTTGAGGAACAGCAAGCAGAGGATAGAGGAGGGTTGCAGGTGAGGTACGCTGAAGAGCTTCCTGCTGAGAAGCTGCATCTGAGCTTAGAAGACAGATGCACAAGAGCCAGGGCTTTCCAGGCAGTGGGAGAAGCACATGCAAGGGTCCTGGGGTGGGGATGAGGTTGGGGAGAGAGGGAAACACACACACAAACATAGAGAATCAAACAGACCATGAGACAGAGACAGAGAGAGACAGACACAGAGAGAAACCAACAGAGAGACAAGAATCCTTCATTGGTGGGTGCTATGGGTTGGATTGTGTGACCCCCAAATTCATATGTTGAAGTCCTAACCCCCAAGACTTTAGAATGTGACCTTATTTGGAAATAGGGTCATTGCAGATGTAATCCATTAAGGTGAGTTCATACCAGAGAAGGATGTGTCCTTAATCCGATATGATTGGTGTCCACAAAAACGGGGGGAATTTAGACACAGGCACGCATATAGGGACAATGCCTGTGGCCATGTAGACAGCCATCTACAAGCCAAGGAGAGAGGCATGAACAAATTCTTCCTTCACAGTCCTCTCAAGGGACTGGCCCTGCCAGCACCTTAATCTTGGACTCACAGCTTCCAGAACAGCGAGACAGTCAGTTTCTGCTGTGTAAGCCATCCGGTTTGCGGGAATTTGTCACAGCAACTGCTGGAAACTAATACAGGGGACAAGCCAGTAAGTTAACAAATGATGGCATTGAGAAGTCAGAGTTGTTTTGCAAAGCTCTGTGTCTGTCAATCTCACCTTTGACCAGAGCAATAGGCTAACTGAGAATCCCAATTCAGATACTCTGAATCTGGAGTCCGTGTCTCCAGAGGAAAGAGCCGAGGATGAACCGTGGTGACCAGAACCCTCTTATGCCCCACTGCACAGCATCCTCCCCATTCACCTCCCCCCGCCCCAGGTAAAGCAGGGGCTCACCGTCCTTTTCCTGGTGAGGACACTAAGGCTCAGAGAAAGCACTGCGGTAGACAGCCCTACATAGATGGCCCACGGGTCCCTGCCCCCCTGCCCCGGTCCTCCTGCCCTGTGGATCCCCCCTCCCCTGCCTCTAAGAAGGAGAATGCAGCAGGCACACTGGGGCCAGTGCTCCCCGCTGGCCACCAGAGGGCATGGGAGCCATCCTGCCCCAGTCACAACTTCAGATGAGACTCCGTCTCTGGCTGACACCCTGTTACAGCCCCAAGTGCAAGACCCCGTTGAGCCACGCCCAGACGCCTGAGCCACAGAAACTGAGATCCTGAATGTTGTTTTAAGCCACGGAGCTCGGGGGTAATTTTTACACAGCGATAGCTAACTAGTAAGATGATCACACCCCTAGGTCATGCGGTAAGAAGTAGCCATTGGAACTTGAACCTAGGACTCCACAGGGGCTCGAACAACCCGTGCTCTCAGTGATGGCCAACTGACTCCTTGCCATGTGAGGAGCATTTTGGATCACAGCCTCCACCAAAATGTATGGTTACAGGGCGCCCTTGTTTGCTTGTTTGTTTGTTTTTAAGTTTTACTTAAATTCTAGTTAGTTAACATACAATGTAATATCATTCTCAGGTGCACAATATAGCAATTCAGCACTTCCATACATCACCCAGTGCTCATCGCAAGTGCCCTCCTTCATCCTGATCCCCCGTTTCCGCCTCCCCCCCCCCCACCTGCCCTCTGGTGACCACATTTGTTCTCTGTAGTGAAGAGTCTGTCTCTTGGTTTGCCTCGCTCTCTCTCTTTTCCCTTTTGCTTGTTTAGGACCCGCTTGTTTGAAAATGGCCTTACATCCCGTTTGCTTTCTTTCTGTTCCTTGAATTCACCAAGCTTTCTCCAACCTCAGGGCCTTTGCACTTGCTCTGCCCTCTTCCTGGAGCACGCTTCCCAGGCTTGCTCCCCGGGCTTGCTCAAATGTCACCTCCTCAGAAAGGCCCTCCTGATCCCCCCTTCCCTAACTAAAGTCACCCCCCCAGCACATCATCCCATTTTCTTTTCTTTACAATCTTGATCAGAAAGAATTCATTTCAGAAATTTTTCTTCTTAGAATATTTTTATTGGTCATCTGCTCCACAAAGGCAGGAACTTTCATCTCTTAACCCATTACTGTGTCCCCAACCCTCAGCACAGGCTCAGGCACACAGTAAATGCTCCAGTAAGCCCCCACAGGACCCACGGGGGATCCAGCTTTCTCCAGCCACCAGACGCAGGGGACTGAGGGAAGACCCTAGCCTCTCCCCCTGCCTGCATGTCAGCCAGTATAAGCAAAAGTGCAGAAACAGTCCCCATATCCTGTCCTACTTCTGCCTCTGCCTCCTGTTACCCCCATGCCTCAGTTTCCCCATCTATTCAGTGACATGATTGGTAGATGGTTTTTCAGCACCTCCCTGATTCCTGAGGGCCCCTCCCCACTGCCCGCCTGAAAAAAAAATCTTATTAGGCCCCAAACACCTGGAAACCGAACATGAGGTTTGTGAATAATTTATTTTGTGAGTCATTTTAATATTTTATAATAATTGTGATGAGCTGTTTGGTTTTATGGAGCTGTTTGGGTGTCATTAAGATGGAGCCAGGGATGGGCCCTGCCACTGCAGTATCTCTGAACTGGCCAAGGTGACATGCCCCCAGGGAGGTACTCAACCTCGGGGGGGGGGGCGGGGGGCAGACTGGGGGAAGAAGGCAGTCTCAAGGGATATTGAATTGAGGGGGACCAGGGGCCACGAGTGGCCAGTGGGCGCCGAGTGGACCAAGGCTGCAGCTATGGCTCAGCGTCGCCTGCTTGTACTCACGCGATCGTTCATCTAAATGTTTACTCACCTGCTCCTTTAAACCGTCTGTTACGGACTGCGTGTTTATGCCTCCCCCACCCCACCACCAGATTCCTATGTTGAAGCCCTAACCCCCAGGGGGATGGTACTTGGGGGTGGGGTGCGTAATTAGGATTAGATGAGATCTCTCTCTTTTTTTTTTTAAGATTTAATTAATTTATTTATTTGACAGAGAGAGACAGCCAGCGAGAGAGGGAACACAAGCAGGGGGAGTGGGAGAGGAAGAAGCAGGCTTCCAGCAGAGGAGCCCTATGTGGGGCTCAATCCCAGAACGCCAGGATCACGCCCTGAGCTGAAGGCAGACGCTTAACGACTGAGCCACCCAGGCGCCCCTAGGGTTAGATGAGATCTTAAGAGCGGAGCAGATGATGGGGATCCATGCCCTTGTGAGAACGACAGAGCGCTCTCCCCCTCCATGTGAGGATGCAGCAAAAAGGACAACAATCCGCAAGCCGGGAAGAGGGTCCTCACTGGGAACCAAATTGATCTTGGACTTCCTAGTCTCCAAAACTGTGAGAAATAAATGTGTGCTGTTTGGGCCCCCACTCTGTGGTGCTTGGTTCGGACAGCCTGAGCAGACAGTGAGACTCTTGGAGGGTCCTTCACTGTGCTTAACCACGATGGTCTAAAAGCACCCCCCGAATCCAGCCCCTCTGTGACCTTCCTGTTCTCACTTTCCCCGCTGCCCTCCACTCTGCTCCAACCACATTGGCCTCCCTGCTGTTCCTCCAACCACGAGCACATTCCAACCTCAGGGCCTTTGCACTTGCAGTGCCCTCCTCCTGGCATGCTCTGCCCCAGCTCTTCCTGTCATGAGCTCCTTCTTCCCCTTCGAGCCTCAGATCATATGTTGCCCCCTGGATCTCACAGTGGTAGGATTTGGAGGGGGGTGTGCAGTGGGAGGGTGTGCTGTGCTTGGCAGGGAGCTCTGTGTGGGCAAAGACTTGGTGCCAAGAGAGTTGAGACTGAATCAGATGAATGTAAGGGTGTGCAGGTGGAGAGGTGGGTGGGTTTGGGAGAACCAGGGCGGGGGAGAAGATGTCAGAAAGAAAGGCTAGAAGCTGGGCTGGAGAGGGTGTTGACAATTGGGGTCAATAATTTGGGCTCCATGCAAAGAAAACCTTGCAGCCCAATCCTAGCCCCAGTTCACCCTGCCCACTCTGATTTGGCTAGTCCTACATCTTGCAGGGAGCCCCAGCCCATCTCAAAGCAAGAGATGCAGAAGCCCACGCTTAGCATCAGCAGTGAGTTGGCCAGACTCTCCGAGGAAGTCAGATGAAAGACCTCATGAAGGCCGGAGCCCTGGGCTTGCATTGGAAGCTCTCCATTTGCCCATCCCCCTCTGCAGATCCACTCTGAAATCAGTTCCCATCTCTGCCTGTGCCCTGGGAGAGGCTCATCTGCATAGACAGAACCCACAGTCTCCCACTGGCCAAATCCTGTTGTATTTCACCAATGCGAGGCAGCGTTAGGGGATCAGATAGGGAGAGAAGAAAGAGATGGATGTATTTATTCTCTAGACTCCTCAGCTGCACTACTGCTGAGCAGCTGAGCCCCTTCCAGTGCCTTGTGCGAATCACATCCCCCCTCCCCTCCACCCAGGCAGACCTCCCCGTGGTTGCAGCCCTCAGGTGCTGCACTATGCCCGAGGGTGTCCCAATACCTGCCTACACCTCTATAAAAAAGAGTCCTGGGGTGCCTGGATGGCTCAGTCCATTAATCCGCTGCCTTCAGCCCAGGTCATGATCCCAGGGTCCTAGGGATGGAGCCCCGCATCAGGCTCCTTGCTCAGCAGGACCCTGCTTCTCCCTCTCCCTCTGCTTGCCATTCCCCCTGCTTGTTCTCTCTCTCTCTCCCTCCCTCTCTCTGTCAAATAAATAAATTTTAAAAAATCTTTTTAAAAAATTAAAAAATAAAATAAAAAATTTAAAAAGTCCTTTATTCAGTGTTTCCTAATGACCCTGTTTGAGTGACGCCCCCTTTTCTCCAGGACTGTGAATGATTCCATTACAGAACCGTAAGTGTCTTGGCTCTTTTCTGCAAGGTGAGAGCATTATATGACAAGCCATAGAGTTATTAGACATTATTAAACAATGCTCTCCCTGTGCCCCCGGTACAATCGAAATATTGGGACACCAGCCTCCACAAAGTTCCAGACCGTGGAATTTCCAGTGGTGTTAGAAGCCTGGACGTTAAACCAGAGATTCAGGATGATGAGCCCCCAGGAGACAGGGACTTTGGGAATTTTGACCATAATATTCTCAGGTAACGGGTGGCTTGGCAGAGAGGATCTGGCATCTGCCAAAAATCCCATAGGGTGGAGCTGGGGGGGGGGGGGGGGCGGTGCTGCCCCAGCCATGGACTACATTTCCCAGACATCCTAGCTGTGATGTGGTCATGTGACATATTCTGGCCAATGGGACATGAGTGGAGGTGGTATGCCTTATTCCTGAGTGGGACTCACTTTTTTTATTCCAACTGTAGCAGATGACCACAAACCTCCTGGCTTAAAATGGACACAAATTACTACCTTAGAATTCTGGTGACTAGAAATATAGAAGGCATCTGAAGGGCTGCATTCTTTCTGAAGGCTCTAGGGGAGAATCCATTTCCTTGACTTTTCCAGCTGCGGACGCTGCTCACATTCCCGGCTCAGGGTCCTGCCTCCATCCGACCTCTGCTTCTGACTTTGCTCTCTGACCTTCCAGCTTCTCTCCTATAAGGGCGCTTGTGATGACATCAGACCCACCCAGATCATCTCCCCATCTCAAGACCCTTAATTTAATCACATCTGCAGAATCCCTTTGACATCTAACATAACATCTTCCCAGGCGCTGGGGATTAGGACAGGGAGAGCCTGGAGGGGCCACTATTCAGCCTGCAACAGTATCTTTAAGAAGCATCTATGAGCTGCAGCAGGTGGCCTTTGAAGCCCGGGAGATGGCCAACTCATGAGACAGAAATTGACAAACCCCACCAGCAGTGCATGAGAATTCCAATTTCTCCGCACCCTCGTCAACACTTGTTACTGTCTTTTTTAATTCTAGCCACGCATGCTCCTGGGTGTGGAGTGAATTCTCATTGCACTTCTGATTTTTAATTCTCTGATGACTAATGATGTTGTGCATCTCTCATGCATGTATTTACCATTTGTGTGTCTTCTCTGGAGGAAGGTCTATTCTGTCTCCTTGCCTATTTTTTAAGTTGGGTTGTCTCATTATTGATATACTCCAGATACAAGTCCCTTCTCCCATTCTGTACGTTGTCTTTTCACCTTCTTAAAGGCATCCTTTAAAGTATAAAAATATTTGATTTTGATGAAGTCCAATTCATCTGATTTTTGTTTGATCGTCTGTGCATTTGGCGTCATATCTAAATTACCACCACCTGACCCAAGATCATGAAGATTTACCCCTACGTTTTTATAGCTTTAGTTTTCACATTTAGACCTATGACCTCTTTCAAGTTGATTTTTGTGTATGATGTGAGGTAGGGGTCCAACAGCATTCTTTTGCTGCATGTGGATGTCCAGTTATGTCAACTCCACTTGCTGAAAAGATTATTCTTTTCTCCACTGAATTGTTTTGGTCCTTGTTGACAATCAGTTGACCATAAATGTGAGGGTTTATTTCTATAGTCCCAATTTGCTACCATTGATCTGTATGTCTATCCTTATGCTGGAACCAGACCATCTGTTTTTTTGCTCCAGGTTTGCTATAAGTTTCATAATCAAAAAGTGTGATTTCCACGTGAGTTTTGGGATTAGTTTGTCAAAGTCTGCTGCGATTCGATAGGGGCTGTGTTAAATCTGTAGATCAGTTTGTGAGTAGCAGCAGCAGTACATCTTTAAAAGAAAACAATAGTACATCTTCTGGTACATGAATATGGAATGTCTTCATTCAGGTCTCTCATTTCTTTCAACAATATTTCGTAGTTCTCAGGGTATAAGCTTTGCACTTCTTTTAAATTGACTCCTAAGAATTTTACTCTTTTCGATGCCATTGTAAAGAGAATTGCTTTCTTTCTTTTCTTTTTTTTTTTTTAAAGATTTTATTTATTTATTCAACAGAGATAGAGACAGCCAGTGAGAGAGGGAACACAGGCAGGGGGAGTGGGAGAGGAAGAAGCAGGCTCATAGTGGAGGAGCCTGATGTGGGGCTTGATCCCAGAACGCTGGGATCACGCCCTGAGCTGAAGGCAGACGCTTAATGACTGCGCCACCCAGGCGCCCCGATAATTGCTTTCTTAATTTCATCTTCAGATTGTTCTCTCCTGACATATACAAATCTAACTGGTATCTGCATGTGACTGCATCCTGCAAGTTTGCTAAATTCATTTATTATCTCTAGTATTTGTGTGTACGTGCTCATGCATAGTGTGCATATGCGTGTATTCTTTAGGGTTTCCTCTAGATAAGACAGTGTCATCTGCAAATAGAGATAGTTTTATCTCTTCCTTTCATTCTGGATGGCTTTTATTTCTTTCCCTGCCCCAATTGCCCTAATAGAACCGTCAGTACAAGGTTGAATAGAAATAGTGAGAGTGGGGGCGCCTGGGTGGCGCAGTCGTTAAAGCATCCGCCTTTGGCTCAGGGCGTGATCCCGGCGTACCAGGATCGAGTCCCACATCGGGCTCCTCTGCTGGGAGCCTGCTTCTTCCTCTCCCACTCCCCCTGCTGTGTTCCCTCTCTTGCTGGCTGTCTCTCTCTGTCAAATAAATAAATAAAATCTTAAAAAAAAAAAAAGACATGGTGAGAGTGGGCACCCTTGTCTTATTCGTGATCCTAGTGGGAAAGCATTCATCAAATATGATGTCAGCTGTGGGCTTTTTAAAAATAGATGCTCCTTTTCAGGTTTAGGAAGTTCCCTTCTATTCCCTCCTATTTATTGAGTGTTTGCACCATGAAAGGGTGTTGGGTTTTGTCAAATGCTTTTTCTGAATCTGTTGAGATGGTAATGTGGTTTTTGTCTTCTATTCAATTGATACGGTATATTAGTTCTATGAAATTTAACACATGCATATATCCCATCAACCAGTTAGGGTAGAGCCATCCCTTCTTCCTCAAAACTCCCTCATGCTGCCCCCCAACCCTAATTCTTGCTTCCCATCACTATAGTTTTCTGTTTTTTGGTTTTTTAAAAGATTTTGTTTATTTACTTGAGAGAGAGAGAGAGAACATGGGGGAGAGGGGCAGAGGGAGAAGCAGACTCCCCGCTCAGCGGGGAGCCCAACTCGGGACTTGATCCCACGACCCTGGGATCATGACCTGAGCTGAAGGCAGATGCCTAACCGACTGAGCCACCCAGGCGCCCCCAGTTTTGTGTTTTTTAAAATGTCACTGTATGAGTTTCTGACAGCTGCTGTAACAGACGACCACAAACTTGGGGGCTCAACCCAACACGCATTCATTCCCTTACAGTTCTGGAAGTCAGAAGTCAAAAATCAGACTAACGGGGCCCAAACTGAGGTTTGGCTGGGATGCACATCTTCCAGAGCGTCTAGAGAACACACTGTTCTGTTATGGGCTGAATTACGTCCCCACCAAAATTCGTATGTCAAAGTCTTAACCGCAGCACCTCAAAGTACTTGGAGATTGGGGCTTTAAAGAGGTAATTAAGGCAAAATGGGGTCATATAGGTGGGCACTAGTCCAATAGGACTGGCGTCCTTATAAGAGGAAATTAGGACACTGGCAAGCAGAGTGAAGACCACGTGAGGCCACGGGAGAACACAGCCACCTACAAGACAAGGAGAGAGGCCTCAGGAGAAACCACACCTGCCGATGCCTTGATTCTAGGCTTCCAGCCCCCAGACTGTGAGAGAGTATATTTCTGTTGTGTAAGTCGCCCAGTCTGGGGTGTTCTGTTGAAGCATCCCCAGCAAGTTAGTACACGTTCTCTACCTCCTCCAGCCTCTGTAGCCGCCAGCGTTCCTTGGCTCGTGGCCACATCACTCCAATGTCTGCCTTGATGTCACACATGTAGGCAAATCCCTCTCTGCTTCTTTTTTTTTTTAAAGATTTTATTTATTTATTAGAGAGAGAGAGAGATAGTGAGAGAGCCAAGCGGGGGCAGGGGCAGAGGGAGAGGGAGAAGCAGACTCCTCTCTGAGCAAGGAGCCCCATGTGGGGCTCGATTCCAAGACCCTGGGATCATGACCTTTGCTGAAGGCAGAAGCTTCACCGACTGAGCCACCCAGGTGTCCTCTCTGCGTCCCTCTTATAAAGACACAGGTGAGTGCATTCAGAGCCCGCCTGGATTCCAGGATAAAGTCCTCAGCTCAAAACCCTTCATGTAATCTCGTCTGCAAAGACCTCCTTTGCGTGTGTGTGTGAATGGGAGGCAACATTTACGGGTTCCAGGGATTCGGACCCAGATATCTTTGGGGACACCATTATCTGGCCTCCCACAGTCATACATACATGGGAAAATCCATATGTAGTTTTGTGTCTGACTTCTTGAACTCGACATAACGCCTTGGAGAATCATCCAAGTTGTTGCACGTAGCAACAATCATTCTTTTTTATGACCGAGTATATTCCATTGTGCAGACGGACCACACCTCGTTTACCCATTCATCCTCTGAAGAACGTTTTGGTTGTTTCCAGTTTGAGGCAGTTGTGAAGAAAGTTGCCATAAACATCTATGCACACAGGTCTTCGAATGAACGTAAGTTTGCATTTCACCTGGGTAATTCAGTTGATGTTGAAATGCAGTCTCTGTGCCCCATGGCAAATACATGTTCACCTTTATGAGAAAGTGTCAAATGGTTTTCCGGAGTGGCTGAACCACTTACGTTCCTGCCAGCATCGCGTGAGTGTTCCAATTGCTTCACGTCCTTGCCGACACCTGGTCTTGTCACTGTTCCTTAGCCGCTCTAATAGGTGAGTGGTTATATGCATTGATGGCTTAAGTCTGAATTCCCCTAGTGACTAATGACATTGAATATCTTTTTCATGTTTTTATTTGCAATCTACTATCCTTTTGGTGAAGAGTTCGAGTCACTTGCCATCCCCCCTCCTTTTTACTTTTTATTTGGGGAAAATTGTACAGCATGCAGTTATTTAAAAAAATAATATAGAAACACATGGGAGCAAATACTCATGATGTTGGGTGAGGCGATGACCTGATACCCAAAGTACAGGGACCAGAGGAAAAAACAGATGACTTGGATCACATCCAAAATTTACATTTTTGTGCTGCAAACTATGCCATCAAGACAGTAAAAGAACGACTTACAGAATGGGGGAAGAGAAGGGACTTACACTCAGAATATATAAGGAACTCTTAAAACTCCAGGGGCGCCTGGGTAGCGCAGTCGTTAGGGCGTCTGCCTTCGGCTCAGGGCGTGATCCTGGCGATCCGGGATCGAGTCCCACATCAGGCTCCTCCGCTGGGAGCCTGCTTCTTCCTCTCCCACTCCCCCTGCTGTGTTCCCTCTCTCACTGGCTGTCTCTCTGTCACATAAATAAATAAAAAAAAATCTTAAAAAAAAAAAAATAAAAAAAAAATAAAACTCCAGAAAGATCAATAACCCAGCTCTTTACAGGAACAAAGTATTTGAATAAACATTTCTTCAAAGAAAATATACAAGTGACCCCCGGGTACGTGCAAAGATGATCAGCTTGATTAGTCACCAGGGAAATGCTAATCAAAGTTGCAATACGGCCACTTTATATCTCCTACAATTGCATTTTAGAAAATGATAGGCAAAGAAGTGTTGATGAGGATATGGAGAAACGGGGACCCTCACACCCTGCTGACACTGGCGGCGTTCCAATCCAGCGCAACGGCTTTGGAACAGGCTGGCAGGTCCTCAAAATGTTAGAGTTACCTGGTCATCGAATGATTCCACTCCTAAAAATTCAGGAGAAATAGGGGCACCTGGGTGGCGCAGCGGTGAAGCGTCTGCCTTCGGCTCAGGGCGTGATCCTGGTGTTCTGGGATCGAGCCCCACATCAGGCTCCTCCACTATGAGCCTGCTTCTTCCTCTCCCACTCCCCCCTGCTTGTGTTCCCTCTCTCGCTGGCTGTCTCTCTCTCTGTCAAATAAATAAATAAAATCTTTTAAAAAAAATTCAGGAGAAATAAAAATGTACGCCCATGCTAATTCTTTTTTAAAATTAATTAGTTATTGATTTTAAGTCATCTCTACACCCATTGTGGGGCTCAAACCCACAACCCTGAGATCAAGAGTCGCCTGCTCTGCTGACTGAGCCCACCAGGTGCCCCTCCGTGCAAATTCTTCTACGCAAATGCTCATGGCAGTGGTATTCATAATAGCTAAAAAATGGAAACAACTCCAATGTCCATCGATAGATAAATGGATAAATGCTACGTGGTACATCACACTAAGGAATTTTATTTGGCCGTAAGGTGGAACAAAGCACTGATATTTGCCACAGCGTGGACAAACCTTGAAAACACTACGCTCCGGGAAAGAGCCAGACCACACAGCATATGGCTGCATTCACACGAAATATCCAGGACAGGAAAATCCGTAGAGACGGAGCGTCAGTGATGATTGCCAGGGGCGGGAACAAGGAAGAAGTGGGGAGCGACCGCTAATGGGTCTCTTTTTGGGTAGGAGTGATAAAAGTGGTCTGAAATTCTGTTATGAGGATGGTCGCCTAACTGCAAATATACTAAAAACCACTGAATTGCACCCTGTAAATGGGTAAATTGTGTGGCATATGAATTAGCTCAACAAAAGTGTATTTGAAAGAGAAAATGAATACGGAAAGATCTCATGTTTACTTTACTCAGTTTCCGCCAATACTAACATCTTACAACACCCTAAACAGGAAACCAACATTAATACAATCCACCGAGCTCTTTCCAATTTCCAGTCTTACATGCGCGCGCGCGTGTGTGTTTCTGGCCAATGTCATCACACGTGTAGAGTCACGGCACCAGCGTCACAATCGAGACACGAACTGTATAGTATATAAGCTTTGGACACTGGCTTCTTTCATTCAGTATGATTCCCTTGAGATCCATCCAAATCATTGCATTTAGGACTAGCTCATTCTTTTTCTTCACTGAGTCATATTTCCATGGTGTGCATGGACCCCAGCTGGTTTAGCCATTCCCCTGTTGGAGGACATCAGGGTTGTTCCCAGGTTTTGGCAGCTTCAAATGAAGCTCCCCTAGCATTCTTGGGCAGGTTTTTGTATAAACATAAATTTTCATTACCCTGGGATAAATGTCCAAGAGTGCAATCGTTGGGTCATACAGCAAGCACGCATTTAGCCTTGTAAAACAAAATAAAACAAAACAAAACACCAGACTCTTTCCCAGAGTACCATTTTACATTCTTACCAGCATGTGTGAGTGATGCAGTTTCTCGGCATCTTCACCAGCATTTGGCATTATCACTATTTTTCATTTTACCCATTTTGACACGTGTGCAGTGATATGCCAACTGTGGTTTTAATTTGCATTTCCCTAATGGGTAATGGCGTTCAACATATTTTCCTCCATTTATTTGCCGTCTGCGTATCTCCTTCACTGAAATGTCTGTTCCTGTTGCTGTCCACTTTTTAGCTGGGTTGTTGGTTTTCTTACTGTTGAGTTTTAAGAGTCCTTTATATCTTTTTTAAGATACACATCCTTTGTTGTATCCTTCTAAGTGTCTTATCCCATTCTGCAGCTAGCTTCTCTTTCTCTCCTTTTAACAGTATCTTTCTCAGAGCAAAAGTTATTAATTTTGATGGAGTCTAACATCAAGTTTTTTCCTTTATAGATCACCCTTTGGTGTCACGCCTGATCTTTTCCTAACTCCAGGTGCTGAGGATTTTCTCTTGTTTTCTTCTAAACATGCAACAGTTTTACATTTCACAAGTAGATCCGCAATCCGTTTTAGATTACATTCTGAGTGTGACGTATAGCCTGAGAGGGTTTTATCCTTGGAGACCATAGGGAGCCAGTGGGGGTTCTTGAGTGAGAGGAGGTATAGAAGGGAAGAGGACCGAGGCAAGCAGAGTCAGGTAGCTCATGACAGCCTTGTTCTGGGCCTCAGTTTCCCCCATCAGTAAACAGAGCAGAGCAGAGGATAGATAAAGTCACTTGTAACTAAATGAGACCAAGTCCCTGGACATTTGACTCCATGCTCCCCTGGCCTCTGAAGCAGACTCAGGGAAAACTCCAGCACCTCCAGAATATGCCCGAGCCTGGGACCCATTGCTCAGATGTGAAGAGTGACTGGGCAGAAAGGTGACTCAGTGGCCAGAGCGGGACCCCAAAATACCATGGCTCCTTTCCTCCTGGATGGCAAAATCAGGTCATTTTTCAATTCCAGTCATTCTCCTTCATACATAAAATTTGCCAAGAGCCACTTTCCCGAAAATCTAAATTGAAAGTAAATAGCACAGGGACAATTCTCGGTGATAAAACCACCGATTCTGGAGCTTCTTGGGATAATATTTATTCTCCCCTCTCACTAATGGTTCCAGCCGCCTCCCCGGGTTATTAAAGTAATGGGTTTGCTTAACCTGACGGGGGGCCACATCCCACCTGGGGCTGATTGGACCCCGTGTGGAGCCCCCCACCGCCCCCTCCACTGGACAATTACATTAACCACTGATGGATTGCAATTACTATAAATCAGAAAAAAGCTTTGGCCCGGTTTTGTTTTTCTTTATTGAAAATGTTTAAACTTCATGCATTGCAAATGTCACCACCCCAGACGGGATTTAAACTCTTTCTTCTAGACTCGGAGGGTTGGCTCTCAAAGGGTTTTCTGGGGGTGGTGCTAGGATCATCCCCATTTTCCAGATGAGAAAACTGAGGGTCAAGGAGGATCACACTTGAGCAGCGTCACGCAGCCGGTGGTGCTCGGCATCAGAACGGCACTGACATGTTTTGTTTCAGTCCCCACTGGAGTTACATTCCTGGGATGAAAATTAGAAAAGACAGATAAGCCTTCAGAAAACATTGACATCAGCCTGCCATCACCAATTTTGGGGCTTATGTCTGTCCAGAGCTGTTTCTCTGGACATTCGCTCATGAGTGAGAGGAGGTATAGAAGGGAAGAGGACCGAGGCAAGCAGAGTCAGGTAGCTCATGACAGCCTCGTTCTGGGCCTCAGTTTCCCCCATCAGTAAACACACACAGCAGAGCAGAGGATAGATAAAGTCACTTGTAACTGAGCGAGATGTTTGCTCAGTTCTCACTGTGTGCTGGGCACTGTTTTGGGCGCTGGGGATACAACAAGAAACAGAACAGACTTATGTGAAGACCACTCCAGGCAAAAGGCACAACCCATGCAAAGGCCCTGAGGCAGGACTGTGCCTAGCACATTGGAGAAACAGGGAGGCTGGAGCAGAGGGCATGCAGGGGTGTTCTGGGTGAGAGAGGAGGGCAAGGAAGTCAGCAGGGAGTAAGCAGGGTGGAATCAGGGGGAAATGAGAGAACTTCATGTAATTCTTAAAGGTGGAAGGCCAAGGTTTGCTGAAGATGTGGGGCGGGAGGGTGTATCCAGGATCCCAGCTGAGCAGCTTCATGGATGGAGCTGCCCTCAGCCAAGAAGGGGGTTGTAGGAAGAGCAGGTTTGGGGGGTGGGCAGCTGTGTTGAGTGCAGGATCCCTGGGAGCCCCCACGTGGAGACATGGAGGGGCAGCTGGACCCTGAGCCTGGAACTCAGGGGTGGCCTGAGCTGGAGACCAGACTGTGGACGTGGTCGGGGGGACATAGAGGGGGTGAGAACTCCACTGTGGTCCAGTGGATCACACTGGAGTCAAGCATGGGGGAAGCACGAGGGGGAGACCGAGGAGGAGCCGTAGAGATGGGAGGGATGGGAGGGAAGCCAGCAGTGCAGGGTCCCTGGGATAGGGGGTCAGATTTTGCCCAGGGGGGTAAGGAGGATGGAGTGGGACACCGCTGACCTTGAGGAGAGGGATTTCAGGGGTGGAAACGGAGAAGGTGTGAGAAGAGGACGATGTTTTGGGTGTGTGGGGGGGTGGAGACAGCGAGTGTAGACGACCCTTTTCAAGGAGTTTTGCCAGAGAAAGAGGCGGAGCTGAGGGCTGCAGCCAGAGGGGCAGGAGAGTTGAACGCGGAGCCAGAGGCGGCATGGGACAGGGAGCCGTTTTTGGAGTTCCATTCTTGAGTGGCTCCCGGGGACTCCCGACGCCATGTCCATCCCGCCTCCGCAGTCTTGTCTGCAAAATGGGCACGAAAATAGTGCCTCCCCTCAGGTGCGGGTCCCCACCCAGGCCGGCCCCGTGACGCACCCCTCTCCCCGGGGTGCGCCCATGAGGTAGGCTGCCTTGGCTGGGCTCGGCCCGTGCAGCCCCCCACCCCAGGGGAAGCAGCCAGTCTCAAGAAAGACACGGTGAGATCCCCGGTGGGTGAGAAAGGGCCCCACAAGTCAAAGTGCTTTTTCAAAAATAAATAGCCTGATTAGCATAAGGTATGCAAATGTATGCTAATGTGACAACTATTAAAAGATTCCAAATGTCATCGAGGGAAAACACACCGGTCCGGGCTGGGAGGGTGGGGGACGAGAGGAGGACACAGCCCAGACTGCGGAGAAAGGTCAGGCGCTCCTGCCCTGTCATCGGGCTCCACACACAGACGGACCCACGTCCTATCTTGGGCAGACACCCGGACTGTCTATCCAAGCCTCTCCCCTGGGACACTGTGCCGACCAGGTGGGAAATGTGTCCAGGGTGGCAGTGCCTCTGTCCCATAGGCTCGAACTCTCTAGAGAAGAACACCAGCACAGCTGATGGGCTGCAGAAGCTTTCCTGAGAATAAGTTAAAAACAGAGCATATCCCACAACAAAAGACACCCCCAAATCTCCCAAGAACCTGGACAGGTGAGAGTTTTTTTTGCTATCCATATATACCCTCCTTCATTTCAGGAGAAAATTTCCATCCCTTGCTTTTTTTTTTTTTTTTTTTTTCTGAGGCTGGCCGACAAAACAAGACCCAGAGAAGGGGGAAGGACCTATTTTCAGGGTCACACGCCTGTGCTAGGTTCAGCTACTCAACGAAACGATCCCATGACATCAGGAGTATTGAGAGCATTTTGGGATGAGAAAACCCGGCATCAGAGAGGGGCAGTGAATTTCTCCAGGCCACACAGCAACTGTGAGACTACCCACACCTCAGGATTCTCAAAGTGTAGCCCATCTTACCCCACCTTTCCACCGCCAAAGCCATTATTTCCTGAATATTTTCCTTCAAATTGACCCACTTCTTAAAATCTTAAATCCATTTAACAAGAAATTGTTAATCATGGCTGTAAATGAAAAGCCAGCATCAATGACCATAAGTAGAAGCTAACTCAATAAAAACTAAATCATATTATTAATTTCTGACTAGAGACGGTTGTCTCCGAGGTTGTGAACTAGGGTTTGCTCCCTTTCTTGTCCAAGAAGGGAGAGTACCAGGTCTCAGGGAGGTGTTAAAGACTGATTAGCACCCAATTAAGACTTTCTTCTTCAAAAAGAAGTGAAAAGAAGAACCCTCTCGCCATGACAGCCAGGGTATTTAAAGTGGTTTTACATGTAACTTAAAACCATGTCATGGTCACCAGGCTGGTGTCCATCTCCAAGACAGACAAGGGTCCCGATACCCTAGAATTCTAGACTTATGGCCAGGGATCTATTTGGGAGTTCATACTATTAGTGTCTACAGCCATATCGGTGCAGCCCAAACATGGAGAAGGGATGGTTTCACTCATAAATCCACCCATCCACCCACTCATCCATTTTGCCAGCCATCCACTACCCCATCCACCCACCCATCCATCCATCCACCCACCCATCTATCCATCCATCCACCCATCCATCCACCCATCCATCCACCCACCCATCCATCCACCCACCCACTTTACACCCATCCATTCACCATCTACCTGCCCATTCACCTCCCTATCCGCCCTCCCACTCAGCCACCTCTTCATCCATTCAGTAAATATATATCTCACGACTACTGTATACTAGGAACTGTTCTAGGAGACACAATCCTGACCAAGACAAATCTCGTTCTTACCCAATAAGAGCTTCTCAACTAGTGAGGACATTTTCCATCCCTTGAGCAACACCATGAGATAGATTAGAGAATTTCACTACACTGGTTAGTGGTAAGGGTCATCCTGGTGGACATATGCGGTCTTTACCAACCAGCCTTCTTCTCCCCACCTTCAGGAGACAGCAGCACCCGGGTCTTGCCTCTGCCTGGGGGCTGTACCGCACGTTTTAGACCTTTCCAGCTTTTGCTACATCCGTACCCTTTTTGTTCTACGCACACTGCCAGACCACACTCCCAGCACCCCTTGCGATTGGGGCAGTGGAATTTCGCCAGTGGAATGTGGGTGGAAGAGATGACTCCGTCACTTCCAGGCCTGGCCAAGCTCTTTCCACGTCAAAGATGGAGGAGCCACGAGGCAGAGGTTGCTAGCTCCTGAGTCACCGGGTGGAGAAAAGCTGCTTGCTTATCAGGAACACCTGCTTGCGCCTTACACGCTCAACAACCGTCTGTGGTGTTGAGTCCCCGAGGTTTGCCGGTTTATTATAGCGAAGAGTGCTACCTCCACCAATCTACACCTTTCCCACTTTCCAGGGCTGTGGTTTAATTGGCCCCACCCCCAGCTACAGGTAAGTCTTGGAAGATTTCAGCCAATCACTGAAGCCTAGTCCTACTGGCCTCCTGATTGGGTCAGCCATGGTCACGTGGCCGCGGGACGCAGCTGGAGAGATTTGAAGGGTTTCCAGGGCCCACCACGCTCTCATTCGGGAACAGTGAGGCTGCTGGCTCAGCGCAGAAAGCCAGAAAACAGGGCTTCTAATATTTGCTACTGGGAAAGCAAAAAAGACCTTAATTATTTTATTATTATTATTATTATTATTATTATTATTATTATTATTATTAATTGATAGATTATTTTTTAATGCTCTGGCCTTTTTCCTGGATGGCCCAAATTCAGAAACTTGTTTCTGCAGCTTTAACCACCCTGACGATGTCTTGACCTTCATCTCCAACCAGATTTGGCCACAGACCCAGTTCCTCTGGGACACCTCCTCTCTGATGTCCACCAGGTACAACCTACCCAATCCCCAGTGCATCACTTTATCACCCACACCAACTCCTCTTCCTGACCCATCCCCTCCTCTCCTCCATAGCTCTCCATGGCTCCCCTGTGCCCTCAAAAAAAGTCCAAATTATTTTTCAAAATGCCTCCTAGCCTAGCGACTCCACTCTTCCTTGCCCCACCCCTCCTTATTCGACTTACTCATCTTTAAATATCATCGCTCCAGAAAGTGTCCCCTGACCCCCTACCCAATGCTGGGAGTGAAGGTGCCTCTGAGCGGCCACAGCTGCCTGGGTATGTGTCCTTGAGTTCCAGGAGACAAGGGCTGGGTCTGTCCTGTTCACCACTGTCCCCAGTCCCCAACGCAGCACCTGGCACCCAGTAGAGGCTTCATAAATCTTCTGGAATGAATGAATGGCGATTGGAAATAGAGAATGCCCACCGTGCAGAGCGGATGCTGCGGGTGCCCCATCCACATGCCTCAGCACCCACATCGAGGTCCCTGCTGACAGCCTCTTCCTGCAGTCACCTGCCACTCACTAGCTGAGGCTTTCTCGGGCTGGGTGCAGGGCAGGCAAGAAGGCTCGGGGAGCTTTAGCATGAGGAGGCAGCCCTGGGCCAGTGATAGGCAGGGGCTGGAGGATAAATACCCTCTCAGGAGGGACAGCTCAGGTGTACCCTTCACTGCCTCCCCCCGGGGTTCCCAGTGGGACCAAGCCCCAGTTGCCCTCGGCAATCACTTGCTCATGAGCACTGGCTCCTTTCCTTCCTTCGCTCACATCCCGCTGCCCTTCCTGGTGCTTCCTGGGATCACCTCCCCTGTGTACTCTTTGCCCCCAAATCTTCCCCTGGGGACCCCACTTCCAGGCCACCCAACCTCAGAGCTGCAGTGAAAATCTCTCAGCCCCAACTCACTTGCCAGCACTTTCAGGGAGAACTCTGACGTGCGTTGGTAGAAAAAAAAACCCAAAACAACAAAACCCACTGCTTCTTACTCCCTGTCAGCTGTGGTGGACCTTGCTGTCTGCACACACAGACTGCGACATTTGCCGTTGTGTATTAATTGCAGTTTTTTCCCCCGGAGAACAAGATGCTCTCCTGCAATGTGTGCGTGTGTGTGTGTGCGCATGTGTGTGCATGCGCGTGTGCGTGTGTGCGTGTGTGTGTGTGTGTGTTGCTTAATGACTTTCTCATTTTGAGATGGGGCCAGATAGCTTTGTGAAGAAAGTCTGCCCAGAGCCTGGAACATATAGAAAATTCTCCCAGCTTAATAGCACTCCCACCCGCCTGCCCATCCATCACAGACGCACCGCAGAATGAAAAACAAGCACATTGATTGGATCTATTTCTAATCGACAGCCTAAGATGCCATTTGAAATCTGTCATTAGTTGGAAGAAGTTGGGAGTGGCTGTGTCTCATTTCTCAAGGGCGTGGGGTCTACGGGAGAAGAGAAAGAATCATGACAACATTCGGCAAGCATGTATTGGGCAGCTCCTGGGTGCTGCAGCCCCAGCTGGGGACTGGGGAGACAGCAGTGACCAAGACAGACCCCCACCCCACCCTCCCAATGGAGGAGACAGACAGGTCACCTGTGACCCATGACCAGGGCCGTGATGGAGGATGTTCATGCAGCTCTGAGGGCAATGAAGGGGTGCCTGATCCAGCCTGGGAGATCAGGGAGGGCTTCCTAGAGTCAGAAAAAACTGAGAGCTGAAGGCAGAGGAAGAGTTAGATGTCAAACCAAAATACGAAATGGGGAAGAGGGCTCTGGGGAGGGGAAACAGCATGTGCAAAGGCCCGGGGGCAAGTGAAGGTGATTTGGTGTGGCTGGAGGATGGGAAAGTGGCCAGCGGTGAGGCTTGGAACATTGGCAGCACCTTGAGGGCCATGGGAGGGTGCTTCGACTTTCCTGTAAACCATCGGAAGCCATGGACAAATTTGGAACAGGGGAGGGAGTGACATTTGTTAAAAATCAGTTGGGCATAGAATCATCGTATGACTTAGCAATTCTGCTCTTAGGTATATCCCCAGAAGAATTGAAAGCAACAACTCAAGTAAATATCCGTAACCCATGTTCACAGCAGCACGATTCACAATCGCCAGGAGGTAGAAACAACTCAAGTGTCCACTGATGGATGGATGGATAAACAAGATATGCTCCTTCCAGACAGGGGAATATTATTCAGCCTAAAAAAACGAGTGGAGTACCGGTACATGGCATGACATGGAGGAACCTTGAAAACATTACGCTCAAGTGAAATAAGCCTTTTTTTCCCACAAAAGGACAAAAATTGTGTGATTTCACACAGCAGAGTTACTGCTTAATGGGTACAAAGTGTCTGTTTGGGGTGATAAAAATTTTTTGGAAATAGTGGGGATGGTTACACAACACTGTAAATGTACTAATGCCACTGAATTGTACACTTAAAAATGGTGACGGTGAAAAGCTTTATGTTATGTATATTTTACCACATTTTTTAAAAAGAGCTACAATTAAAAAAGAAGAAGAAGAAAAAAAAAACCATTTTGGCTGCTGCGGGAGATCCGGAATGGAGCAGTGAGTACAAGCCAGACCGGAGGGGAGACAGGGGAGAGGGTGAGAAGTGGGCGTCTGGGGGAGTGTTCTGGAAGTGGGGCTGACAGGAGGCCAGAGGGAGGTGCCGTAACAACTTCCTTTTGGCCCCACCTCTGTGGGGTTCACTGTACCCATTCTCCAGAGGCCTGGGTACCCACATGCCTGCAAGTCCTGCAGCCTCTCGCCTCCAAAGCCCACCATTTATGGTCCAGTCCGGGGAGCCCCCAAGCAAGGAACCCCGAACGGGGACTAACGCCACTTCTTCCGTCCACAAATTGGAGATGCTGGTAGAAGCTATCTCAGCAGCTAGCGATCCCTCCACCCACCTTCCCTTACAAGGTGCAGCTGTAATACCTGCTTTTAAATTCAATTAAGTCAGATTCAGTTCTGCTCCTAGAATACATTACCCAGCTGGAGACAGCAGGGGGAAAAAAGACAGGGAAAAACACACACAAAACACAACACAGACCTATTTAGAGATTTCCCTCTAAATGGATTTTAATTCTCTCGATTTATCAGAGGCCAGAGGAGCTGCTGACAGCCTTCGTTGTCTGCGAACCCAGTTTCAGCCACAAGGAGGGGTGAGGAGAAGCTGAATTTAGGTTCTGACATTCACTTCCAGTGGGGGGAGTGGAGGGTGGATCTGGGGTCACCCAGACCTGGGTTCCAATCCCAGCTTTGCCACTCACTGGCTATGTGACCTTGAGCTAAGTATTCCACACTCTCTGTGCCTCAGTGTACGCATCTGTGAAATGGGGACAGTGTTGTGCTGGTCTCAGAAGACTAGTGAATAATGGATTATCTGAGAGGATTCAGGTCAGGCCCTTAGCACGATGCCTGGCACATTCTGAATGTTCAGTAAATGCAAGGAGGAGGAGGAGGAGGAGGACGACGACGAAGGTCGTCATTAATCGACATTGCTCTCCAATTAGAGGTGTGCTAGGTCACTGCGGAGACAAAGAAGTGTCAGGCTTGAGCCCTGATTTCAAAGGCTGGGAGGCTTTGGGTAGGGTGGGGAAGGAAAGGGAAGGATGGCCTGCAGGGGGAGGGGTGGACTGGCCTAAGCAAAGGAGTGGAAGTGGGACCCAACCTGGAATGTACTGGGGACAGGACATTGAACAGGTATTGAGGCTAGACAGGTCAGGGAGAATCTTGGATGCAGACAGGATCAGACGGCATGAGATTCCTAGTCAGAAGCCCCACCTTGCCTCTATCAAAAGTTATCCAGCCTGGGGCGCCTGGGTGGCACAGCGGTTAAGCATCTGCCTTCGGCTCAGGGCCTGATCCCGGCGTTATGGGATCGAGCCCCACGTCAGGCTCCTCCGCTATGAGCCTGCTTCTTCCTCTCCCACTCCCCCTGCTTGTGTTCCCTCTCTCGCTGGCTGTCTCTATCTCTGTCTAATAAATAAATAAATAAAATCTTAAAAAAAAAAAAAGTTATCCAGCCTGTGCCCTATTTCACCAGGGAAAGCGCTGAGAAATCCACGACACCAGGTCGCGGATGGGAGACAGTGGTACAACCTGCCCTCTGTCCTGGGAAGCCCACCTCTGGCCTTGGGCCTCACAGGCAGGAAGAAAGCTCTGCCTGCTGCTCCCATAGAATTGCCCACCTGCGTGGGGTAGGACCCAGGGCCCCTGGATCCACAGCCCGGAGACCAGCACCCCTGGCTCTATCCTCAGCCTCCCATTTCCCAGATGGGGAAACAGAAACTCAGGAAAGAAGAAGGGGCCATCTTCAGGTCTCAGAAGTGAGACCTGTCCCCAGGAGGCCTGGGTCCTAATGCAGCTGGGTCTCGATGAACTCTGACTTGGGGTAGGCATGAGGAAAAAGGAGGGAAAAGGACTCTGAGAGATTGGCAAAGACAGAGAAAGAAAGCAAAAGGGTGAGAGACTGAGAGACAGACGCAGCGAGACAGGCGAAGAAGGAAAGAGATGGAAACAAATTGGGAGAGACACGGAAAGCCTGAGGAAATTGAGATATAGAGACAGGAGCAGACCGGAGAGAGATGGAACTGGGAGAGAGAGAGAGAGAGGAAGAGCGAGAGAGAGGAAGAGAGGAGGAGAAAGCTTTCAGGACAGAAAAGTGGGAAGAAGGAGGAAGTTGGGAAGAAAACCGAGCAAGGGATGGTCAAAGCCAAGGGAGAAAAGGGGCAGGGGGCGGGCAGAGGCCCGAGAGAGGGGGAGGGCGGCCGCGAAGCCAGGAGCCGTCACGCGCCAACATGTCCTTAATTGTAATTACACGGGAACATTTAGTTTGTAGATGCGGCAGAAATGAAAACGCGCCTTGCCCATTAATCTAATGGCTGTTAGTCAATCACTCTTCAAAAGGGGCTCCTCTGTGGCTGTGGGGGGGGTAGCCTGCGGGAGCCGGTAGGAGGAGTTGGTTTTAAACTAATGATGCCCCCAGGGAGAGTGCGAGGGGCAGCTCTGGGGAGAGCGGTTGGTTGCCACCATAGTCTTGGCTGGTGAGCTTCGGAGCCTTGCAGGCAGCCACCAGCCCTCTGCCCTGGCGAGTAGAAGTCTGATCTGCGTGGCTGGGAACGGGGGGGAGATACAATGTAGCCACGGGAGGGATCCAGCAATTCTTGAACTCTCCCCAGGGGGTGGGGGAGGGCTTCCTGGAGCAGCTGCCACCTAAACTGTGCTAAAATGAGGCAGGCAAGGGAAGAAGGAAGGGAGAAGGGCCTTCCAAGCAGAGGGAACAGCTTGTGCAAAGGTTGGGAAGGAAGCATGCAGACAAGGCTGAGTGCAGTGCGCAAGCCAGACCGCATGGGGCCTTTTAAGGCATACGGAGAAGACCTGGTTGTTCGGAGGGTGATGGGGTCCAGTTCAGATTCATATCTTAAAAAGATATGCCAGCCGATGGAGGCGGATTTGGGGGTCAGTCATAAGATCTTTGACTTCCTCAAAAAGAGGGAGCTTCCCAGTCCCAAAGGTATGTAAGGTATGGCCAAGAACCACCCAGCGGGACATGGTAGGGATTTTGGTATCCGGTGGAGGCTGGAATTGCAGAGTTAAGGTTCTCAGCCAGGAAGGTGGGAGGACCCTGTAGATAGGGGTGCAATGTGTTACTCATCTCACTTGGGGGGCACACCTGGACCCACAGTGAAGGAGGGGGGTGTAAATGAGTCAATGATGCCTGGGAGGAGACTTGAGTCAGTGCCCTGGGTACACCTCTCTCCACCACTCTCAGCCAGGGGTGACTCACTCATTCATTTGATCTGGAGTGTGGAGGCCTAGGGGAAGTGGGGGAGGAGAAGGCCACCCAATTATCCCGCTGCTACTCACTGCTCCCGCTCATTGAGTGGCTACTGTGGGCCCAGTCATGTGCAGGAACCAAAATTCGGCCTCCCTGCAACCCAACATCTGTGGAATGAGATCTCTTTTTTTTTTTTTTTTAAAGATTTTATTTATTTATTTGACAGAGATAGAGACAGCCAGCGAGAGAGGGAACACAAGCAGGGGGAGTGGTAGAGGAAGAAGCAGGCTCATAGCGGAGGAGCCCGATGTGGGGCTCGATCCCACAACGCTGGGATCACGCCCTGAGCCGAAGGCAGACGCTTAACCGCTGTGCCACCCAGGCGCCCCTGGAATGAGATCTCTTGACTCCAAAATACACCTTCATCTCCTCCACTTGTCACCGCCTCCAAGGCTCCAGCCCTGGTCGCTCCATCATCACTCACGGGAACCAGCGCAGTCCCCTCCACCCTGGTACCCTGGCTCCCCACCTCTGCCTGCCCCACGCACAGTCTGTCGTCCCTGCAGCAGCCAGCAGGGGGCGTCCATGAGCACCTAGGTCAGGTCCTGCCCTCCTCTCCCCACAGCCCCCCAGGGCTCTCACCTCCCTGGAAGTAAAAGCCCAAGTCCTCCTCCCCCCTACCCCCAGCCCCCAAGGCCCTGCAAGACCTTGCCAGTCCCCTTCCTGCCCTCCCCTTCTCCCTCTCTCCCCTTGGCTCACTCTGTTCCAGCTATACGGGGCCTCTTCGCTGTTCTGGCAACATGCCAGCTTCTGTCCTGCCTCAGGGCTTTTGCACATGCTGGTCCCTCTGCCTCCAGCTATTCTCATGGCTTCTCTTTATTCAGCCTGGGCGTCACCTCTTCAGTGAGCCCTCCTTGATCGTTGGGCTGAAGAAGCATCCCACTCTCTCCTTCCATCTTCTCCCCTGCTTTTGTTTTCCTCAGAGCACTACAATCCTCTGAAGTGAATGCTTACCTGTTTACCTTTGTTTTCCTCACTTAAGGTCCAGGGAGCTGAGCTGAGGCGTGCCTTGGTCTCCCCGTACCCACAGCACTCAGCACAGGGCCCGATACACAGCACGTAGTCAGTATGTGCTTGTTGACGGACTGAATCAATCTTACAGCCCTCCCTGTAAGAGGGGGACTTTTATCCGCCCCATTTCACACAGTGGGGACCCGAGGCTCCGAGAGGGGCAGCCTGCCACCTGCGGGTGCTCCGAGGCTGTCTGTGGCTGGAGGAGGCGCCCGGACTCTGTGGGAGGAATGCTGGTGTTTCAGACCCAGACCAGCAAATGGTCTCTTGGCCGGGGGCAGGTGCGCAGTCCATGCTGCCATGCGGACAGTGGGAGGACGGGGCTCCTAACCGGGGAGGTTCTAATTTAGTGGAGAGGATCCCATCCTTCCCCTTCCTGCTTTCTTCCTGAAATCGGCCTTAGGATGGCCAGGCGGAGGGCGACCACGAGTAAAGGGCAACACGCTTATTATAAAGACACACTCACAGCCCGGCAGATACTGCAAATTCCTCACCCACGCGCTCCCGCCCATCTCCTCCCCTCCTTCTCTTCGGCCCCCCAAGACCCTCCCCGAAGGCCCGGCAACCTCCAGCAGGTCCCCGAGAGCTGAGCCCGACGCCCGCCCCCCAGGCGCCCACAGCCAATGGCCGTGCCGCCTGATGAGGTAATGCGCCCTGACCGCGTTCCCATTGGCTGGCCTGGAGGCCGGTCTCTCCTAGCCCCTGGAAGGCGGTGCCCGTGTGAGGCGCGCGGGATGGGGTCCCCTACAGCCTCGGGCACCGCCCCGGGGTGGCACCTAGGCACCTGCACCCTCCCCTGACCGTGGGACCCCCTACCTGCCCTTGCCCTTCTCAAGGCTCATGCTAGACCTGGAGACCCCTGCGCACCACCTCCGGCCCCCAGGGGCGCCCCAGCCCTCTGGTCTGAGCAGGAAGGTTGGAAGGACGGAAGAGTCCCCCCCCCCCCCCGCCCCCCCCCCCCCAGCAATCAAAAGACCCCAGAGTTTTGATCGACCGTTCTGGATAATTGCACATTCATTGAGTGTCCACTGTATACCAGCCCGGGGCCCACTGGGGATGGAGCGGTGACGAAATCGCACCCGGTCCCAGTCCTCCGGGGCTCACCGAGGGTGGAGAGGCGAGGCAGTGGCCACGGTGTCCTGGCAGCTGGGCCGCGCAGGCTGCGGGGCTGCAGGGCTGCGGCTGCCAAGGGGTTGGCAGAGACGGTGGAGGCGGTGGAGGGGAAGGCAGGAGGGGCTTTCCCCTTAATTATCACGTTCACTTGTTTATTTACTGGGCGCTCCGGCGGCGCGTTGGGGGCCGGGGCTTCTTGCTCACTGCTGTATTCGCTCAACACACATTTGGCACCCCTCCCCCCAACACACACACGTCACTGGTTCTTTTCTATACTTGTTTCTTCCTCCTTTATCCCCCTTCCTCCCCAACCGTTCTAATGGGCTTTTTTTTTTTTTTTTTAATTTTAGGCGTTCTTGAGATTAGATAAGGTCTCATCTGCCTTTTTTCCTCGACTTGCTAATTGGGGTGTAGCGTCCGCACCACAAATGCACACATCTGAGGGTGCAGCTTTACCTGCCCACCTAAGAGCCTGGTGGCCAGGGTGGGGGGAGGGGGAGGGAAGAGGAGCTGAGCTTGCAAGTGCACGGTGGAATCTTGTCTTGATTTGGAATTCTGATATTTTGTTCATCCCAGGGTTAATTTTTTTTTTCGGCGTTAATTCGGATTTTTAGAAATATTGCAGTCAAATACTTGCCTTGATTGCTGAGTTTTTTGGTGCTTCTTTGAATTTTGTCACTGAGAACTGTGCCTCCCTCCCAGCTTACCCTAGATGGGACCCTGTATAGAACATTCCACCACCCAGAAGGCTTGGGGTGGGGGTAGCGGCTCCCAGGGTATACACCCCACCCCACACCCAGGTAAGTCCACCAGGTAACTCTAGGCCCATCCTCACAGATTACCTTGCCTCTTCTTTAAAGGAAGATAAATAGAATCACACAGGACACAGTCTTTGGAACCTGGCTTCTTGCGCACCATGTGATGCTCTCGGGGTGCCTCCAAGTTGTCCATTCCCTGTCTTGCTGTCCCACTGGGTGTGGACGGACGGTGGCTTGTTTATCTAGCCAGCGGCTCATGGGCGTTGGGGCTGTTGCTCGTGTTGGCTGCTCCGCCTCAAGCTGCTACGAACATTGTCACACACGTCTCCGTGTGGACATATGCTTTCGTTTCTCTTGGGCAAACACTCAGGAGGAGGATGCCTGGGTCATATGGTAGGTGTGTGTGTTTCACTTTTTAAGAAACTGCCAAACAGTCTTTGCGAATGGCTGTACCGTGTTGCCTCCCCCCGGCAGCAGCGGAAGCCCGGCTTCGGGCGTTCATATTCCTGAGCCTTGAGAGAGGCGTAACTGATACAGTTTTCCTTGTCCCATTTATTGGGGCTCTTCCCGCTGCATTGGTGCCTTGTTTGACCAGGAGGGGGATCGGGCGGCCCAGGCCCTGCTGGGGTATGACTCAGTGTATCTGCGGAGTGCCTGTTGTCAGTGTTTTAAAATCTAGGATATTCTGAATCCCAAAACATCTCTGGTCCCAAGGGTTTCAGAGAAGCCCTATTAGTATTTACTCTTAAATAATATATATATTGAGCCTCCTGCATGCCACACACTCTCTTAGGCAGCAGGGACACCACAGTGACCACAGCAGACCCCGCCCAGAGGACTCCAGCTAAGGCATCAGGGAGGCTTCCTGGAGGAGGTGTTACCTGACCAAAGACCTAAAGGTTAAGAAAGGGGGAGGGAGGAGGCAGGACAGGGTATTTCCGGCAGAAAGTACAGCTTCTGCCAAGGCCCTGAGGTGCTTTAAGAGCTTGAAATCTGTCCTCCGGGGACACAAAGTATCTTGGGAAAAGGCAAGAACACTGGGTTCCATGATTGCTTTCCTGCCTGCCAGGCTAAGCTCCCCAAACCCTCCTCGGACCCCGGAGAGCTGGGGCTTGAGCCTCTGCAGCCCATGGGCGTCTGGCAGGCACATGACTGTCTCCTGTGGGGTCTCCTCGGGGCTCAGCTCGGCAGCTGTCAGGACCACATTGATGCCAGGGAGACACCCCCCCCCCCCGCCTGCAAGGGGGAGGCTGGGGGGCTAGGGCAGGGGCTGGGGGCCTCATTCCGTCCAACCACACTCCCCTGCCTTGACAATGGGCCTGTGTGAGGCTGAAGACCGAAAAGGCTTCACTCTGTGGAAATCTGGTAACTTTGTGGATCAACTATCCATTTTTTCTGCTTCCTGGGCCAGAGGCCTGTATCTCCCTTCTTTCCCTTTCTCTTACCCTCCCCCTCCATAAATCAGCCAACCCTGTTGCCTCTGCCTGCAAAATCAATCCCAGATCTGCCCACTTATCCCGCTCCTCAATCTCCACCTGGTCCTGCCTCCAGCGTGGCTAGTGCCTCAGGGCCTTTGCATTGGCTGTCCCCTCTCCCTGAGTGTTCTCCCCCAGCTCTAATAACTTCACTTATTTCCTTTGCTTTAAAAAAAAAAAATGTATGTTAAGGATGGAAGCTTCGAGAAAGCAGTGACAATATTTATCTCGGTCACCGCTGGGTCCCAGCAACTAGCACAGTGCCTGGCACACAGCAGGGGCTCAATAGTAATTCCTTCCACGATGGAGGGCATTAATTCATGGAAACTCAGAAAACAGCCCAGTTGTATTCCCAAGTCCTGGATGGGAGCGTGTAGCCATGGACACAGATAGAGATATTAGGGGGGAAAAGGCTCTGAATTTTGGTTGCCTCCCTCTGCCTTTAATTATTTTGTCGACAAGGCTCACAATTCAGCAAGTCAAGGTGGCATTTGAGAGGGACGGTTCCCTTTAGCGTAGCTGACAGCTAATTTGTGGGAAGTTTAATTACAGGCGGCGTTAATTAACTGACAGAATGCTGGGCGAGGAAGGCAGCCATCTGTTCCTAAAAACGTCCTCCCCTCCTGGGCCCGGCTGGGAGGCTGTGAGGGGTGGGCAAGGAAGAGGGCAAGGAGTGGAGGAGAGGCGGGGACAGAGGAAGAGGAAGGAAGGAGGACCAGGGGATGAATTAGAGCCTCTCACCCCTCTTCCAGACGCCATCGGGGTGAGAACTTGGCACTCAGCCTCCTTGTGGCCTCCACCATTTTGCAGTTATCTCCTGTAAGCCGCTGGGAGTGGCAATAAGTTCCTTGGAATCTGCTCCCTATTGGTTGTATCATGAGGAGCAGAGGGTGTGAAGTAGAGGAGGTGAAAAGCACACTGTCCTCAGCTCACATTGGAGTGGATTGGCACCCACCAAAGGAGGTTGGGAGGAGGAGCTGGGACAGAGCTAGGGGTGTAGGATGCCCTAAGAAACATGGCCTGGGAGAAGTGGGTCAGTCTGCCTCTCATTCCACCGTTCACTCCTGCATTTCAACCGTTCGCCATGAGGATGGCACAGAAGTGATGCCAACGGCCTCCGAAGGTGGACTTCTGGGGTTCAGACACCAGCTTTGTCCCTCTGAGCTGTTTGTCCCAGGGCAGGCCACTTAAACGTCTCTGGGCCTAAACTTCCTTATCTGAAAAATGGGATCGATTATAATAGGACCTACTTCCATTTGTCTTTCTAGAATAGTCGAGGCCATGCACTCTTGGGCTGCTGAAGAGAGTTTTGTTATAAACTAAAAATGTCATTACTTATTATAACTAAGAATGTGTATGTGTGTTGAGGCGGGTGTTGTGTCCAATTAGGTTAAGAGCCTTTGTGCCTTTTAGAACTCTGGGTCCTTGAATATGCTGTTCCCTCCCCCTAGAACACCCTTCCACCCCTTGTCAAATGGCATCTGTTCTATCCTTCATGTCTTGAGGTAGAGGCCCCCTATCTGAGAAGCCTTCCCCGACCCTGCAGGTTGGGGCCCTCCCAGCACCTGCACCCCCACCCCTTCATCATGGTCCCTTCCCCGCACTGGACTGGGAGCCCCATGCAGGTGGGGGCTGGGTCCATCTCAGTCACTGCGTCCAGGCTGCCCAGCAAAGACCTAGGCGAGCAGGTGGCCAACGCATATTGTTGTAGGGACAGTGGAGCTGTGACCCACACTGGGGAGTCAGAGACCAGCAGAATGCAGAATTCGAAGTGAGAGCCATTTAAAAACGGCGCAGGAGTGAGCTGCCAGGTGTGCGGCCCTGGGCAAAGCACGTCCTCTTTCACAGACTCGGTTTCTTCCTCTGGAAGATGGGCTGTTGCACAGCAGCCTGGCTCAAGAGGCAAGGAGCTCGTGCAGGAAGAACGTGGCCTGGCGCCTGGCACAGCGTACATGCTTGGGAGTCGTGCCGGCGGCTGCTGCTGTCCCTGACTCCACCCCCCACCCCGAGCCTCAGTTTCCCCATCTGGTCACACGCCCCCTTAGACGACACAGATGGACAGCATCTGGATGGGCGGGAGGAGGCCTCTGCTGGTGCTTACCAGGAGCAGCGGCCAAGCAGGGCTGAGGAGGCTGGCACAGGCTGGCCTCGCTAGGCTGGCGGTCCTTGGCAGGGCCCAGCCTCCCTGAAGGCGGCTGGAGAGGCGCCCAGTCCTGGCTGTTCGGGGACTGAGGCGGCTGGGATGAAGCTGAGGCCCCTTCTCGGAGGGGGCAGGTTCTGACTGGGGGGCAAGGACTCTAGGTACACTTATTAAGCACCCGCTGGATGCCAGACCAGGCCTTCGCCCATGCTGTTCTAGCTGCCAGGATCACTTTTCCTTTTCACGGTGCTGATTCCTGCCCTTGCTGCTCTCAGTCGAGAAGACACCACCTCCAGGAAGCCTGCCACATTTTCTGTGTTGGGTCAAGCACCTCCCTTTGGGCTAACACGGTGCCTGAGCTTCCCCCTCACAGCTCTGATCATCCAGTATTCTAGCTGGGCTGTGGGCAGGTCACTTAGTCGATCAACAAATACGAACTGAGCACTTAGGAAGTGTTAGGCACTGTGATTACCATCATCCATGCTTCGGGAGCCCTGCGGGGCCCATTGCTACTGCTGTCCCCACCGTACAGATGGGAAAACTGAGGCTCAGAAAGGGTTATTGGTGGAAGTCAGGAGTCCTGGAGCACAGCAGGGCCTCCATGAGGGCTGGTTTCTATCCCCAGTGACGGTGAGGTCACTCCCTCCCCTGGCAGCCTGGTTGTGAGAAAAGTTATCTGTTCCATGACCTGGGGTGTGTCTGCTTCCCTGTGGTGCCTGTGATCTTGAAGGAGGCTCAGGCTAGAGGCAAAAGGGTTCTTTCTTTCTTTCTTTCTTTCTTTCTTTCTTTCTTTCTTTCTTTCTTTCTTTCTTCCTTCCTTCCTTCCTTCCTTCCTTCCTTCCTTCCTTCCTTCCTTCCTTCCTTTCTCTTTCTTTCATTCACTCCTTCAACAAACATGTGAGTCGGGTTTCACAGTGTGTCCAAGTGGCAGGCAGTGCTGGCCAGCCTTAATATCTGTTATCCCCTCTTCCCTAGGAATAGAATCTCTGGTTTTCAGCTGGACTGTTGGCCACTCAGAATAAAGACTACATTTCCCAGTATCCTTTTAGGCAAAGATAGCCACGTGACTCGGTTCTGGCCAATGGGGTGTGAGCAGAAGTGATACATGGGATTTCTTAAAATCCTTGAAAGGAAGTGGGGAGCTCTTCCTCACCCTTTCCTCCTCATTGACTGGAATGCAGATGTGATAGCTGGAGCTCAAGCAGCTGCATTGTCCCATGAGGAGGTGGCCACTTGCTAAGGATATGGAGCAATAACATAGAAGGAGCCTGGGCTCCTTCCATAGAGCCTCCATGCCATCCCTGCACTGACTGTTCATAGTCATGATCCCCATGTGCTTAATCCGCTCTGGTTGCGTCTTGGATCCCATCAACAGCCCCAATTCTGATTGCTACATCTGTCCCTCCCAGTCCGTCTCTCCATTCTCACCCCCTCTCATACCTTCCGGATAGAGAGGCCTGTCTGCCTTGGCAGTGCCAAGGGCTATCCCCAGCTGCCAAAACAGGATGTCCTGGATAGTGTAGCCTCTATTTATGGCATTACACAGAGGTGGGAGCAAGGGCCCTCAGAAGCTGGGTGTGAGGTCCTCATCACGGAGCTGCAGCCCCTCAAGGACCACGTGCAAGGACCTGAGCCCACCTGTACACACACACACACACACACACACACACACACCAGAGCCAGGACCAAGAGCCCATCCTTTGCCATCATCAATTCAAGAAGGGAGACCCTTTTCCTTAAACCACCTTGAAGTTTCCCAGCTTTGTCATGAAGTGCAGACGGCAAAGCACAAGTGAACACCACTTCCATATGTGTAACACAGGAAATTTTTAACTACACACACATATTCCCTTGTGGACCACCAAGACCAGACTGCTGAGTCCAAATTCCATCATCACTCACCTGCTGCACGACCCCAAGCAAGTGACTTGGCCTCTCTGGGCCACAATTGCCTCATCTGGAAAACAGAGACCTAGAAGTGCTGCTGAGAAGGATTTTCTCTGAGCTACTTAAAACCCCTCAGCACCCCAGAATAAAAATCAAATTCCTTCCCCAAATTTACAAGGTCCTGTACCAACGGCTCCCATTCCCTTCCCGCCCTCACCTCCTCCCTGTCCCCTCCCTCGTTCACTCTGCTCCAGCCACAAACTACTCCTTCAACATGCCAGTCCTGGTGCTGCCCCAGGACCTTTGCATGTGCTGTTCCCTCGGCCTGGACTACTCTTCCTGCACACTCACCTCCTTTTTGCCATTCCAGTGTCTGATCCAATGTTCCCTCCCTGACTTTCCTCATCATGCCTGGCATGTGGCCAAGCAATTACCCCTCGCTCATTGCCCAGAAGACCCCTTAACTTGGCCCAACCCTTCTGAAGAAACACCTTATCTGCTCTACATAAAATTAATCCATATCTGAGCTGGTCTCTGAATCCAGGTGCAAACTCAGAGACAGGGGACTGAGGAACGTGTTAAATAGCACCAGAGGGACAAGTTGGGCGAAACCCAGGCAGAGATGTCACCACAGAGTATACGACCCAGTGGCTTCAACGAATAAATTGCAAGGCAAGTAAGAGAGCAGGAGATGGGGAAGCTGTCGGTTAAGACTTAGGAGACCACCAATGACTCTAGACTTTATGTAGGTCTTGACCCAGACAACCTAAAGAAATGCGCCTCACAAGCGTCCACATTTCTGTGTGGCCGCTGGGTGGATATCTGATGCTATTAGAGAATCGTTATTTTGAACATGATACGGAAGTTTGTGGGGTTCTTTTTAAAGAGTCTTATCTTAGGGGCGCCTGGAGGGCTCAATCAGTTAAGCACCTGACTCTTGATCTCAGCTCAGGTCTTGATCTCAGGTCGTGAGTACAAGCCCTGCGTTTAAATAAAATAAAATAAAATAAAATAAAATAAAATAAAATAAAATAAAATAAAATAAAATAAAAAGGAGTCCTCTCTTAGAGCAGGGGTTGTCCCCCTTGGCTCTGCTGACCTCAGGGCTGGGTCATCGTAGGTTGTCCTGTGCACTGGTGGGGGGGATTGGGTCAAGCAGCACCCTGGCCCCCACCCCCTTGATGCCAGGAGCACGTGGGAGTGACAACCACAGATGTCCCCAGATATCGCCTAGAGTCCTCTGGGGACAAAATTCCCAACCCAGGTGAGAACTGCTGCTATAGAAACACCAAATGTTTACAGATGAAAACCATCTGGCATTTGTGTCAGAACGACAGGGAGCGGGGAGAGTGGAAGGGTGCACGAGTCCAGAGGGGCCCCGGATAGGTAATTGTCAAATTTCAGTAATGGGTGCATGTGTGTGTGGGGGTCATTATTCTGTTCTCTCTAGTTGAGTGTGTTTGACGTTTTCCACTGTAAAAAGTGGCGATGACGGGGAAATTCAGATCAAAGCTGGAGGTAAGTTCACCATAACTGATGTACCCACATCACTTTCTTGGTGGGGACAGGTGAGCGTGCTGTGCCCGGGGCAGGAGGCGAGCATGACGGGAGGCCGGGCGAGGGGTACGTGGGAAGTCTCTGTAGTTAGTACCTTTGCCATTGTTCTGTACGCCTAAAACCAGTCCAAAGTAAAAATTTTATTAAAAAAAAGATGTTGAAATGCAGAATGAACAAGCCAATCTGGGATCGCAGCCCACGTGCCCAGCGCTGGAATGGAGGCGTGGGGTGGCCCCGGAAACAGCCTCCCTCCCCCGTGTCTTCTCACTCACCCGCGGGCACAGGGAGCCAGCCCCAGGCTCAGAGGGGATGTGCCACATGGGTGGCCGCAGGGGCCAGAAGCCGGGCGGCCCCACAGCAGTCAGGGCGAGAATCCGCTTTCAAACCCACTTTATTCCTCTAGACTAGAAACACTCCACATTTCCACCCTCCCTGCCCCAATCGTGGCCAGCCCGAGGCCGCGGTGCCTCACAGGCTTTCTGGGGGCCTCTGGGAGGACGCCGTGGCCTCGGCCAATCCCAGGGACGTGGCGCTGGAGTGGCCCTGTGAGCCGGCTCGGGCCAGCAGCTCCAGCCTCCGCGAGCGCAGCCGGGCCTGGATGGCCCAGATGGGGGGCCGGTGGCCGGGCAGTGAGGGGTCCTCATCGCCCAAGCTGTCGACGGTGGAGTCGGAACCGTCTTCCGTGCCGGCCACCGACTGCTTGCACACGGGGCAGGAGCGCCGCGCGGCCTGGGAGAACCAGGGGTCGATGCACTTGCAGTGGTAGGTGTGCGAGCAGGGCAGGATCTTGAGCTGGTCGCCCTCCTCGTACTCGTCCAGGCAGATGGCACACAGGTCGTTCCGGCGTGTGAAGGTGCGGACCTGGGCCTTCGGGCAGGCCCGCGGCTTGACCGCAGGCCCCCGGCTCCACCAGGCCCAGAGCCAGTTCCACAGCTGGCGGAGGACCAAGACGACGGACGTGAGCAGGGCCAGGGCACGGCCCAGCACCCAGGACACGGCCAGCACGGGGTGGCAGTCCAGGTCGGGGCACGGCGGGTAGTCGGGCAGCAGGAGGACATGGGCCGCCTTGTCGCAGCGCACGATGACCCGCAGGTCCTGCGAGGCAGCCTCGCCGACGAACACCGAGGGGATGGCAATCTGGCGCCGCAGGTCCTCATAGACGTGGGCCATGCGCACGAGCTCGTCGGAGCGGACGTTGTGCACGATGGCCGCCTCGAAGCCGGCCCGCTGGGCGTGCAGCACCTTGAGGTCAAACGTGCAGTCGTACCGGCGGATCAGCACGATGGCGCCCAGCGAGCCGTTGCCCAGCCGCGGGCCTTCGATGGGGTGACACGCGTTGGCCGGCTTGGCCTCCATCAGGTAGCCCCGCACGCCCTCGGGGGCCAGGGGCACCCCGAACAGGGCCGGCAAATCCGCGAAGTCCACGGTGCTGGCATTGCCATCCAGCACGGCCCGCACCAGCGCCTCGGAGGGCACCAGCAGCGCCAGCAGGATCAGCGAGGCCTCGACGGCCCCCGGGGCCCGCGCTGGCTGCTGCCGCCACCCCATGGCCACCCCCCGCCCCTCCTCCTCCTCTTCCTCCGGCTGCTGCGTGGAGCTAGGTCCCGCTGGGGACAGCAGACGGGAGGCCTTCGGGCATCTCCAGGGCCTCCCGGGGGGCCCGTGGCCGAGGTGGGAAGGGAGGTGAGCGCGAATGGGGGGCTCAGAGGCAGGAAGGCGGAACAGCGGGGACCAGGGCGTCCCTAGGCGGGAGCTGCTCCCCACAGCAGCCCAGCGAGCATCGTGTCTTTGAAGGCAGGTCTCAGGAGCAGCTGACGACCCAGGCGGCCTTGCTGGCGGATGACGCTGAGGCCAGGAAGCCCCAGGGTTCTAGATGCCCTTGGCCTCTGTGACATCGTCCTGTTCCATCTTGTCCCCAGGAGCCTCCAGTTGCCTAGGGCTGTGGCCAGGACAGAATTCCTGGTTCTCTGACCCGGGGGCCTGAGCAGCCTTTGAGAAAACCTGTGGAACGCTCAGAGCTTCCCAGTTCCTGGACCTCATAAGGCTCAGGGGTGCCACAAAGTGGGCTGGTGGCCCCGGTGGCACGGACCCAGCACCTATACTCCTACTGTAGAGCGTCATCTCCCCGAGACTCTCAGAGACCCACCGAGGGAGATGCCAATGTCACTCCCTTCTGAGATGTCCCGAAGGACCCAGACTTGTTCAGGGCACACTTACCCCATGAGGCCGGTTGTCAAAACCCAAATTCCAAACCTCCTGCCTCTGTCCCCCTCTAGTCACTCTGTTTCAGCCACACGTTGCCGTTCTTTCAACACACCAGGCCACACCAGGTGCGGTCCTGCCCCAGGGCCTTTGCACAAGCTGTACCTTCTGCCTGAAATGCCCTTTCTCCTGGGGCCAGCTCTTTCTCAGGACTTCGGTCTGAGTTCATATGTCCTCAGAGTCTAACTAGATTTGATTTGGGGGGAGAGAGGTGCCCAGGTCAGGGTGGAGCTGGTAGGAGTGGGTGGTCCCTGTTCTCTGTCCTCACTGCCTGGAATCCTCCAGTTCCGCACCAACTTTATTCTCCCACCTCGATGCCTCCTCTCCAGCCTGGTCCCCAGCGGTCTCCCCCATCCTCAGCCACAGCCTTGGGTATCAGCCTCATGTCCTCCCCACTTCTTATTCCCCAAACCACTCACCCTGAGTCTGCCCCCTGCTGGTCTAGGCAGCCTGCTCAGGTCTTGATTGCTGGGTCTGCCATTCACAAGCTGTGTGACACAAGGTAAATCACTCATCCTCTCTGGGCCCCAGACTCCAGATCTGTAAAGTAGACATAACGACGAGGAACGCATCTCATAAGACGGGTGTGGTGAGAAGTGAATGAGACAATGCATGATTGGCGCTTGGCGGTGGGTCTGACCTTTTCCCTCCCCCAGACCAGACCTGCCTTCACTTTGAGATCTTTCTAGTCAGGGATTTTTCTAAAATCTCAATCCTCCTGTCTCTCCCATTGCTCCCCATTGCCCTCCAGATGCAGCCCACACTCCCCTCTGTGGCCCACAAGCCCCCCACACTCCCCATGATGGTCAAGACCCTGCCAGTCTCTTAAGTCCGAGGCTTTTCAATGCTGCGAATGCGTCACGAGTCCTTGACCTCTAGAGCTTCGCAAATGCTGCTTCCAGTGCCGGGAACAGCATTCTGTCTCCTCAGTGGCACTCGGCCAGGCTGACCACTTACTCTTCAGGTTTTCTCGGTAGCCGAATGCCTCCCAGGGCAGCCCTCAGGGAGCAATGGAGAAGAGACAGAGACACACGGGGAGAAGGCCTGGCGGTAACAGAAGCAGACATCGGAGTGACAAATCCACGAGTCAAGGGCACTGAGGGCGGCTGGCCACACCAGAAGCCGCTGGGTGGGGGGCAGGACACGGGGCAGATTCTCCCTCTGAGCCTCGAGAAGGAGCCAACCTTGCCAACACCTTGATTTTGGACTTCTGGCCTCCAGAGCTGGAAGAGAATAAATTTCTCTTGTTTCCTGACGCCCCCCCCAGCCCCGCCCCCCGGCTTTGTGGCCAGGGTACATTGCGACAGCGGCTTGTAGGCAAGGAATAGTCTCTGGAATCCTTGTCCCAGGTCTGTGTCCAGGTGAGCCAGCCAGGGCAAGGTGTCACCGCGCTGAGATCAGAGGGTGAATAAGGACGAACTTGGTGTAGGAGGGCAGAGAACAGCACACTGGGAATGTGAACACAAAGTGAGAAGGTCCTCAGGCAGGGGAGGGGGGAGAGAGGGAGAGGGGAAGGAAAGAGGAAGAGGAAGGGAGGGGGAAGGAAGGGGAGGAAGGGAGAGTGGAAGGGGGAGGGAGGGAGAGAGAGAGGGGAAGGAGGGAGAGGGAGGTGGAGAGGGAGGGAGGAGGAGGAAGAGAGGGGGAAGGAAGGGGTGGAAGCCAGAGTGGGGGGGGGGGGAGAAGAAGAGAAAGTGGGGGAGGGAGGGGGAGGGAGGGAAGGCAGGGGAGGGAGGGGGTGGGAATGGGGTGGGAGGATGGACAAGCTGAGTGTCTGGAAAGAGGGTCTAACTCAAGGACAGGAGGGGGGTGGGCAAGGCCACAGAGGACAACGGGAGCCACAGGAAAGTTGTGAGGCAGGACGTGGTCACATTGCTTTTCCCATTTCCACTCTCTGTATTTCTGCACTGCTTGGCTTTTTTGCGATGGAACAAACTCACTTATTACTCCTGAAATAAAAAGCAATTAGTGTTTCTGAAAGAGGCTTCTGGTTGCTGTGGCTGGAGGGCAAGGACTGGAGAGGGAGAGGGAAGCGGGGAAGCCATGGAGGGGAAGGAGACTCAGGGAAGGTACTGAGAGGGCACAGAGAGAGACAGAGAGAGGGGACAGCAACCCTGAATGAGTGAGTGAAGGAGAGAAAAGGTGCCTGAGGCAGGGCTGTGGCCCCCTGCCAGAGCTGACACTCTGGGGATACCCCCCCCCCCTCAAAGTCTCTAGTTTGGGCACCTCTCATGTCTTTCAAGCAACTGCAAATTTTCCTAAGGGACGGTCCTTGGCCCTGCTGGAATTCTAAAGCATCAGTGTCTTTGTATTTTGCAAGTCCCATCTCTTTGTGGCAAGAGATTTGGGGTTTTTATTTCATGACTCTCATGAAGTTTTTAAAGGAGGACAACAGGAGAGTCGGTATTTAGGGAATGTTTGGTAAATAAAGGAGCAACAGATGGTTATAGGGGAAAAGATGGAGAAAGAGGTTCTCCAAAGACAGCAGTTGGTAATGGGGTGTCCTAGGGCTAGTGTAACAAAGTATCCCGAACTGGGTGGCTGAGAACATCCGAAATTTATGTTTTTGAAGGTTTGGAGACCAGAAGTCCAAGATCAAAGTGCCTCCTTCTGAAGTCTCCACGTGCAGGTAACCTGGGTGAGCCAGCCAACGAACACCCTGGGAGCAGCCCAGGACCCACGACCGGTGGAACCATCTCTCTCGCTCCTCCAGTGAAATGACTCTGGGGTGTATGTCCTCACCACCTCCCAGAGGACCCCAGTGGGACTGAGCTCCAGCTGCCCCGGTGACAATGTGCTTGACAGTGCTACTTTTAAGTTGCCCTCCCTTTCCTGTCTCTGACCCCCTACTCCCAGTGTTTTCTGAAGTTGTGTCCAAAAGAGCTAATCTTGATTCAAATTCTTGTCTTGGGGTCTGCTTCTGGGGGAGCCGAAACTAAGATGCTGCCTGAGAATAGAGGCAATGTATAAGAAAGCAGAACAAAGTGACTGAGAGAGACCCAGGTCCTAAAACATCATCTGAGCACCTGGATCAAGCTGAGCCTGAAGGCCACACAGCCCCTGTACCACTGTTAGATGAGCTAATACATTCCTCTTTTGCTTACTAGGGGGTTTCTATGTCCACACAACAAACCTCATAGGGGAGGGGTGAGGCTTCCAGAACCTTATAGGAGAAGGAACACTGGGCACAACTGGAAGCCTGATTTTCTTTTTCTGCTTCACCTGCATCTCCCTCCCCCCAGTGTTTGTAGGGGGAGCCTCCTTCAGTGGTGCTGGCGGGGATACACTGACCTGTCTGGCTCCTTAGGCTGTTAGACCTAAACCACATATCAGACGGAGTGATGGGATGTGTCCAGTGGCCATAACTCCCCGGAGCTTAAAGTCTCATCTCCTTCCCTCCTTCCCCCAGTGCATCTCCTGCAGTGCGCACACACCCCGGATAGGACCATAGTCCGGGGCTGGGGCTGGGGGAGGAGATGGAGGTGCACAAGGGTCAGTGGTAAGTCGCCAGTGAATCGTCCACCTGCAGCCCAACCTGGGCCCCTCTGTTTCTCTGTCTCTCCTCTCTGTGCATCTCTATTCCTGAATCTCTGGCTCTGTCTCTCTCTCCCTCCTTCTCTATCTTTCCATTTCTGGGGTGCATCTCTTTTTGTCTGCATCTATCCCTATTCCCCGACCCTGTCTCTGTCTGTCCCTGTCTATATAAGTATCTCTTTGTCCAAGTCACTGCCCCTCTGTCTCCTTCTGTGTTTCTCTCCGACCTACTCTCTCTTGCCTGGCATGTTTCTTTCCGTGGCCTCTGTGTCTGTCCCTTACGCCTATGTTTGTCTGTGTTGGCCTCTGTTTCCGTCTCTCTCTCTGCCCCCCCCCCCCAACCCCTCGGCCCTACACCTGGCCCACAGTGGATTCCGTGAGCTTCAAGGCCAAAGATAGCCCTCTGTGGACCTGGACGAGCCTGACGTGGTGAGGGAAGGGCCGGCCTTGAAGCCCAACATGGCCCTCGCTGAGCGAGCTCGTCCTTCCCCGTCTGTAACACGAGGGGGACAGGTGCAGGGTCAGCAGAAGCTTTCCAAACACAGTCACCCATGAACCTCCCACTACCCTTTGAGCTGGGGACAGTGCCTTTCCCCATGTCTCCCAGGAGGAAGCCAGCAGCATGCAGAGAGGGGACCACAACAAGAAGGGGCTGGGCCACCTTCTCTGCCCCAGACTCCCCAGACCTCCTGCCCCTCTGGCCAGGCATCAGCTGCAAATGAACAGGTTTGCTGTCCCAGGCCAGACCCCTTCATTTGTCTTCCTTCCTTTCCTGCCCTGAGGCCCCGGCTCTCGGGTGGCACAGCTGGACTCGTAGAGACAGAAGACATCTCTGGGGAGAGGGATCTGAATGCACGGGACGGCGGGCTAGGCGCCGGATGTACCGCCGTGACCAAGGCAAAACCCCTGACCATACAGAGACTCTGTTCTAGCTGAGAAGAGGGAAGACAGCCAAACAACGAATTAACTAAATGAATAAACCAGCCGTCAAACAAAATACTTTCAGGGTGTGAAGCAGCAAAGGAAATTAAGCAGGGGCAGCGTTAGGTGGGGCGCTCAAGGAAGGTCTCCCCAAGGCACACACATTTGAACAGAGGCCCAAAGAGAGGGAAGGACTTTGCTTCTAGAACATTCTTGGGGTGCCACCGAATCATACTCCACCAAATCGACCTGAGATTTGCTGATTGGCATCGTTGCCTTTTGTTTATTTGTTCATCAAATATGTGCTTGGTACCCACTGTGTGCGAGGCCCCGGGCTGGACACGGGGGACACAGAAGTGACCAGGACAGACTCAGCCCCCACACTCCCGGGGCTCTGGCCAGTGGAGGAGGAGAGCATCCAAACAAATGAACAAGCATATTTCCAGCAGCGGTAAGTCCCATGACAGAAGTAAGACCATGAGGAGACAAGATCGAGTGTCTGAGAGGCAAGACGAATCCAAGAATGCAAAGTAGAATTTGTGGGCGAAAGCGGGAGGACAAGCAGGGTATTGGCACGGCGCCAAAGCAGGGCTCCCGAGATACTTCCTAATTCGAAAAGTGAAACAGTAACTTTCCAGTGGGGACCACAGTGATCACCGTGGAATCAAGGTTGACGTTACCGGTGACGAGACACATCAGCTTCGCGCACTCCTGGTCTCCTGCACTGAGGACGCACCGTCCCCTCCCCCGCATCACCCCTGCGTCACCCCCCCCCCCGTGTCACCCCCGCGGGATCTGGGCAGACATGCACAACCCAGGCTCATGGCGAGCCAATACCAGACGGACCCGAACTGAGAGACGACCCACAAAATCCCAGGCCAGTGCTCTTCCTAAATGTCAAGGTCATGGACGATGAGGAGAAACTGAGGAACCGCTGTCCCAGAGTGCCTGGCGCCGGGCAGGTGTGACAGTCCGTGGGAAAACCGGTCAAACCCGAGTAAGGTCTGTAGGTTTGCTAGCAATCTTGTACCCACACTGATTTCCTGGTTTTGATGCCGGGTTCTGTAAAATACCATCATTAAGGAGAGCTGGGCGGAGGGTGCACAGAACTCCGGGCTTTCGGCAACGGGGATCGGTGCAGCTCTTCTGGAAGTCTAAAATCATTTCAAAGCAGAACATTTAAAAACCCAAACAGCCTTAAGGAAAAGAAGAGGAAGAGAGAGGAGGGGGAGAGGGAGAAGGGGGAGGGGAGGGGAGGGGGAGGAGGAGGCGGAAGCCTCAGAGGGAGATGGTGGCTGGCCTAGCGGGTGGTCAGGGAAGTCCTCCCAGAGTGGCTTGGCATTTAAACCAAGACTTGAAGGGTGAGGAGGAGTTGGCAGAAGGAGACTATGGGGAAGACCATACCTCCAAGGGGCAGGAGCAGCATGGGCAAATGTCCTGTGGCAGGAGGGGTCTGGTGTATCGAAGGAAACGTGAGAGAACAGGGTGGCCGGCGTGGATAACCGACTTGAGTATGGAGGGTCTTGCAGACAGAGATGAACCCTGTGCCTTTTGTGGTAACTGCAATGCAAAGCCTGGTCCTTGAGACAAGGATTCGGGTACAAGTAGTTTACATGGGAAGTGATTCCAGGAAGGGAGCGGGAAAGTGAGGGAGGGTTGGGAAGGAGCCCAAAAAGGGGGCTTTCGTGAGCAGGTGACTGTGGTGGGCAGAGAGGGCTCAGTCCCGTTGGGGGCTTCTGGGGAGCAGTGTAGAGCTGGCACCTCAGAGATGTGCCACTCGAGGGATGAGGGAGCTGCGGTGTTTATGCACTGGCCCCTGCAAGCTGCGGGCTGGAGGCTACCAGAGGGAAGGGTGGGATTCTGTGACGCTTCTAGCCTGTGTGGGTGTGAGCAAAGCAGGCTCGGGCGGAGAGTCAGAGCTGGGTGCATGGGGAGCTGGCGAGGGCCGGGGGGTCCGGGAAGGCCATCGGCAGCATCAGTCATGGGCCCTTGCGAGCTGCGCTGACCAACATGGCAGCCACTAGCTACATGTGGCTATTTAAGTTCACATCAATGAGTCAAAAATTTTTTTAAGATCTTATTTTTAAGTCATCTCTACACCCATCGTGGGGCTCGAACTCACAATCCCAAGATCAAGAGTCGCACGCTCCACCGACTGAGCCAGCCAGGTGCCCCTCGATGAAGTAAAATTTGACACTTCAGTGCCTGACTCACACTCACCACAATTCAAGTGCTCCACACCCACATGGGGGGATGCTGTTGGGTGGCACTGGTCTAGAACATTCCATCATCACAAAAAATTCTATTGGATGGCCCTGCACTGGGGAATGTTAAGCAAGAGAGGGACACGGTCTGATTGAGGGCCTAGGAAAAATCCCTCTGGCTGCTGAGGAAAAGCAACCAGTTGGGGTTAATGATAGAATCTGGGAGCCTAGGGAGGAAACGGGCAAGCAGTCTGGCTGGAGGTAGCAGAGGCCCAGACCAGTGCAGTAGCTGGCAGGGGTGGGGCAAAGCTGTATAGAAGTAGCATCACCAGGGAGTCCTGACCATTTGAATGAAAGAAGGGGAAGGGGAGGTGAATCTGGACTCTGCTCTGAGTCCCCGGGTGGGGTAGGATGGCCGAGATCCGGGAGAAGAAGCCAGTTCAGGGACAGACACTGAGTCTTCCCCGGGCCCTGTGGGGCCTGAGGGGTCAGGGAGAAATCCGGGGGGGACACCCAGTTGGCAAGTGGACTGTAATGGCAGCAGCCCGGGCAGAGCCAGGAATGTGGGCCCGTGGGGCGCTCTGGCCGCAGGCCCAGCTGGCAACCACTGGGCCGTGATGTAACTTGTCAGGCGGACGCGGAGCCGCGTCCCCAGACTCCCAGGCACAGCTTTGCCTAAATGCTAACAAGTTTTGCCTCCAAATGGTGGCGGGGTGTGCGTGTGTGTATGTGTGTATTTAATTCTGGAATGAATTTAATTCTAATTCCGCCGACTTTGGGGATGGGAAACAGCTGTCTTAATGAGTTAAACAGTGGGTTTAAAATAGCGAGCATCTGTTCGCTGTCTGAGCCAGCACCCGCTGAGGCCACTCCGAGGCTCTGAGCTCACGGTTCGGGGGCCCTGGTGGCAGCTCTGGGGAACTGTGGGGAACATGGCCCAGGATGAGGGTTCAAATCCAGCCCTGCCACCGGGCAGGTCGCCCGCTAGGGAGAGGACATAACAGGGTGATGGATGCCACAGAGGGGACTGGGTGGGGCTGATTCAGGTGGGGAAGTCAGGGAGGTGAGCCTTCCAGGGAGGGGAAATAGCAGGTGCAAAGGCCCTGAGGCAGGACTGTCCACAAATAGCAAGCAGGCCAGTGTGGCTGGATCAGAAGGAGAAGGGCTGGAATTCAGACCAGGCTTCAGTCGCATTCAAGGGGTTTAAGCACTAAGGAACGCCTGCAGGTTTCAGGTAGGGGGGAGTGAGATCTGATTGGCAGCCAGACTTATGGCTCTCATCCGGGCTTCTGTGTGCATTTATCAGGCATCTACTAGACACCGGGGCCTCAGGGGATGCTACCACGCAGAATTAGACTTGCTCACCGCCAAGTTGAGAGAAAGGGAGACACTGGATATGCCCACACGCTTCCACCCCTGCTCAACATAGTGCAGCCCATGGGGGATGCTCTGGACACAGGAGGCCCTGGGGTTGAGCCCCAACTCTGCCACTCCCCGCCGTACAATCTGTCCTCAGTTTCCCCTTCTTGTCACTGCGTTGTCTCACGGATGGAACAAGAGCGACGCCTAGACCTTCCCATGCACTGGCGTCGTGTTTCAAATGCTCAGCCCTAATCTCTTAAGTGAACTACACACCAACCACATGATCCAGCAATTCCACCCCTGGGAATTCACGCAAGAGAAACCGGAGCCCCCATCCACCCAAAGACTTGTACCGTCGTGTTCAGAGCAGCGGTATCCCTAACAGCCCAAACCGGAGACCACCCAAGTGTTCGTCACTTGGGTGCGTGAATAAAGAAGCAGGGGTTCCTGCAAACCGTGGAACATTCCTCGACCATGAAAAGAAACAAAGCACTCTGACACACCAAAACACAGACAAACCTCAAAATTGTTACGCGGGACCAAAGAAGCCAGACCCAAAGGGTGCACGCTATGGGAGAGCTAGAAAACGCAAACTAATTTATAACGACTAAAAGCAGATGGGTGGTCGCCTGGAAAGAGGGAGGGCGTGGGAGCATTGGGGGGGACAGCAGGGAGGGTCTACTGGGGAAACCAAGGGAACTTGGGGTGATAGATGTGTTCACCGTCCTGACGGTCTTACAGGCGTGGGGGGGTGCGTGAGCGAGCGAGCAAGCGAGCGAGAGAGAACGCATCCAATTACACGCCTCAATATTTGCAGTTTACTGCACACCAGCTATACGTCCATAAAGCCGTAAAAACAAAATGAAATAACCACAAAACATTCACTTAGCCCAGCGCCCAGGGTGCAGGGGGCTTCCGGCAGGGTTGGGACATCATGGCCGTCATGGGGAACGGCAAGGGGGGGACAGGGCCTCTCAGAAGGAGCTGGCCCAGGGCCACCAGCTTGCCCCCAGTCCTCCTCTGCACCCCCTCCGTCCGGGGAAGGAGCCTGGGCCTTGCCAGCCTGCACTTTACCCGGGGCCGCGGAAAGTAATTTCTTAACGTACTGCTCTCTGCCAACAAGACACAAGATTAATTACAGCCACAAACACATTGGGCGCCACCTAAATATTTCATAGATCCGTGTGTGCTTACGCGCACACAGCCGTGGGCTGACTCTGGGTTTTTGATATTCTGCTCTCTCCAAAGGAGGCGGCAGATAGACAAATTGGGGGGACTCCCCCATCGCTGCCCTCTTCTCTCCTGTCTGTCTTTCAGTCCTGTCCCTGCCACAGGGCTCTCGAGGGGATGGGGAGACTTCGGCCCAGGGTTCGATGAAGGGATCGGTTCCCCTGGCTGCCTCTGTGCAGGACGGCAGCCGTGCTGGTAGGATGGAAGAGGTGGCAGGGCGGTCTTGGCCATGACCTTGCTCTTGGGGGAAACTAGGGTCCCCTGTGTCGTTAGGGAAAGTGGCCAAGAGCCCCCTCCCCCTTCCCAAAGGACCAGTCAACACACACTTCTTGGTGTGACCGAAGTTCGTGCGCTGGGGCTCGGAGGGCGGCCGGTCAGGGTGCAGACGGGATCAGAGACCCAGCGCCAATTCAGCCCCCACAACTCCTTGACTGTGTAACCTCGGGTGAGTGCCTTCCCCTCTCTGGGTCTCGGCTTCCCTACCTGCAAGATGGGGATAATGGAGGTTTTGTTCGTCACAAAGCTGCCGTGAGGCCTAAATTAGATCTAAAACCCTTACGAAATTCTCAGTGTGCATTCGAAGACACACAGCTGATGCCCGTCGACGCAGTCGACCCGGGGGCAGTAGTATTACTGTTTGTTGAGCGCTGGGCCCTATCCTGGGAGCGGGGGATGGAACAGCAAAGGAGACAGTCCCTGCTCTTATAGCCAGCCCCGTGCTCAGACGTTATTTCTTCTTCTTTCATCAGTGCACTTTATATATGGAGGCTCACAGGGACTCAAGCACACAAAGGAGCTCAAAGATGCCTCAACAATCCCAATGGCCCTTCTTTTTGCTGATAGGGAAACTGAGGCCCAGTGAGGGGCAGGGAGGGCTCCCAGGCCTCCACCTCTGAGCCCAGCCCTCCAGCCTCAAGAGGGACTCCACATTTTCCCAGTCACGGCCCTGCCTGTCTTCAGCACTCCAGCCGCAGGAGCTGCCTGCCTGCAATTTACTAAATGTGACAGTGTCTTGGCCCTGATGGTACAGCCGAGCCAGTGGCATCTGCAGGCTTGTCACCTCCCACTCCGGGTCTGAGTGATGGACCGAGGGAACGAGAGTCGGGCATTTACTGTTTGCCAGAGCCCAGCTGGCCAAGTGTTTCTGCAGACTTTGAGGACAGCTCGGGACTCTCACCGACCCCAAGGATGGACAGATCAGGACCCCACCAGACAGATTTGGAAACTGAGGCTCCAGGACAGAAAATAAGTCATTCTGGGTCACACGGGAACTCATCCGGGTCCCCCCGAATGCTGGGCCCTGGGCTGGGGTCTGGACCTGCCCTCTTGGGGCTTATGTCCAGTGGGGAGGATGGGCAGTGAGCCATAAACACTATACAGAATCGTGTGGCATGTTGGTAGTAAATGCTACGGGGAAAAGGGAGGCAGGAAGAAGGGTCCGGGATGCCAGAGATAGAGCTGAGTGAACACTATAAATAGGGGAGGCCTCGCTGAGGAGGTGACATCCGAGCAGACACCTGAGGGAGGTCAGGAAAGGTGTCACATGGGTATCTGGAGGAAGGGCATTGTTGGCAGAGGGTCTGCCCGTGCAAAGGTCCTGGGGCAGGAATGGGCCTGGTATGTTCCAGAACCAGCGAGGAGGCCCGTGTGGCTGGAGCAGAGTGAGGAAGGAGGAGAGAGGGAGGAGGGGAGGGCAGCGAGGGGAGGAGCAAGTTGTGCTGGGCCTTGGGGACCACAGGGAGGATTTGGGTTTTTCACCAAAAGGGGTGGAAGCCCTGGAGGGCAGTGGGCGGAGGAGGATGTGGCTTGACTCTAGTGCTCATGGGCGCCCTCTGGTGGCCACTACAGGGAGGATGGACCATGAGAGGTCAGGGCAGGCGCCCCCATGGGCAACAGAGTCACATTGGTCAATGAAAGTGGAGGAGGGGGCAGATTTGGCACAGGCAGTCTGGGAAGAAATCTAAAGAGGTGAGCTTTGAGTTCTAGGTGAGTGAGAAGCTGCCATGGAAAAATCTAGACTAAGAAAGGGCACTCCAGGCAGAGGGCACAGCCAGCGCAAAGGCCCTGAGGCAGGAGCCAGCTTGGACTCTCTGAGGAGGAGCTTGGAGATGGAGTGAGGCTGGGGGGGGTGGGGGTGGGAGGACGACTCAGGTCCTGACCTCACAGAGCCCTGTGGGCCCCAGTGACGAGCTTTAGTTTCAGTCAAAGGTAAAGGGGGACATGGGAGGACTGTGAGCAGGGGAGGGACATAATATGATGGATGGGGTGGTAGGCCAAATAATATCCCTCAAAAGATGTCTTCATCCTAATCCTTGGAACCTATGACTAAGGCACTTTACATGGTGTAGTGGGGTCAATAGTTTCCCCGAAAATTCTGGCCCACCCAAAAGCTCAGAATGTGACCTTCATTGCAAATAGGGTCTGAAGATGCCGTGAGTTAAGGACCTCGGCATGAAATCATCCTGGATCTAGGGTTGGCCCTAAACCCAATGGCTGGTGTCCATAGAAGAAGAGGAGAGAACAGAGGCAAGGAGAGAAGCGGGCGGCAGAGACAGAGGGACGCAGTCCCCGGCGCAGGAACAGCTGGGGCTCCCAGGACCTGGAGGAGGCAGGAGGGACCCTCCCCGAGAGCCTTCGGAGGGAGCGGAGCCCTGCACACGCCTTGATCCCGGACTTGTGGCCTCGGGAGCAGAGAGAATAAATCTCTGCAGTTTTAAGCCGCCCAGTCTGTCGCTACTCTGTCCCGGCAGCGCCAGGGAAAAGGACATTTGCCAGTGTGACTAGATTAAGGATTTCAAGAAGAGGAAATGCTCTCCGTTGAGCCAGTTGAGTCCAATATGATCACCTGGGTCCTCACGAGAGCGAGCCAGAGTGTGGGAGGCCCAGAGATGGGCAGACCCCGCGCTGCTGGCGGTGAGGACGGAGGGGGGGCCTCGGGCCAGGAAAAGGCAGGAGCCGGGTCTCCCTGGGGCCCCAGGGAGGGCGGGGATCCTGCCCTGCCCACACCTGGGTTTTTAGCCCCCTGGAATCCAGTGTGGATTTCTGGCCCCCAGGAGTGTAAGATAATACATTTGTGTTGTTTAAGCCGCTGAATCTGTGGTCCGTTGTTATAGCAGCCAAAGAGAGCTCATACAGATGGTTTTCATGGTTTCCACTTAAAAGGAGCAAAATCTATGCTGTTGTCTGGGCACAGGGCAGCTGCTCACGCCCAGCCCGACTCTGACTCTCAGTCCGCGGGGGACCCGCTGACGGACCCCAGGCCCACTGGGTTTCCTCTCCCCTGACACCCAGCAGATCCGCCTGCCCCGGGGCGGCTAGGAACCATTGTGGTGGCGGGGAGAGCCTCCCCCAGCCCCTGGCCTGTATTATTACTGTTTTTCAGATCACAAGCATTGCACAGGTCCTCAAGCACCTTCAAACCGTACAGACCAGTGGGAAGCAGAGGTGGCAAACTGTCAACGTCGGGGCCACATCCAGCCCCCTGATGTGTCTCCTCCTTTGATCAGGGCTTTTGTTGGGGTTTTTTAATTAGTGGGCAACATCTGATCTGGAAGTTTCCTGGCAATGAGAATTGGGGCTTGCTTTGACAAAGGAGAGAGTCTGGCCACACGGGGCCCATGTTTTCTTGAGGCTGGTGCTGCGAGGTGCCTCCCCCTTCAACGGAGGAGGGGAGCTCCGTCCCCCAGGGAGCCCACTCAGTCCACCCAGAGGCATTGCCACTACACACTGACCCCTGGAGACTTCCGCTGGTTTAAAAATATTAATACTAGTGGACGCCTGGGTGGCTCAGTCGGTGAAGCGTCTGCCTTCCGCTCAGGTCATGATCTCAGGGTCCTGGGATCGAGCCCCACATCAGGCTCCCTGCTCAGCGGGGAGTCTGCTGCTCCCCCTGCTCGTGCTCTCTCCCTCTCTCTCTCTCTGACAAATAAATAAATAAAATCTTAAAAAATATATCAATACTAGTTTGGTGGCTCCTCGATAAGTTAAACATAAACTCACCATAAAACCCCACATCTCCACTCTTGGGTGTCTACCCAGAGGAATTGAAACAAGGTCCTCAAACAAAACCTTGCACGCAGATGTCCGGGGCAGCCGAAAGATGAAAACGATCTGAATGGCCATCTGCTGACGAGTAGATACAGAAAACGTGATCCATCACACACTGGAATATTATGCAGTCATGAGCAGGAATGAGGAGCCCACATGCGCTGCTCCGGGGACAGACCCAAGCCCACGACGTTCAGGGAGGGAACCAGACACAGCAGATCACACGGTGTGTGAGTCCAGGGGTGTGACACGTCCAGAACAGGCTCCTCCATGGCCTGGAAGGGGGTTCGTGGGGGCTGGGGGCTAGGGAGGAGACGGGAGGTGATTGTTAACAGTACAGGGTTCGCCTTGAGGTGATGCAATGTTCTAGAACTAGACAGAGGTAGTAGTTGCCCAACATTGCGAATGCACTAATTGCCACTAATGGTACATTTTGTGTTACGTCTTTCACCGCAATAAAAAATAATTTTAAAATGTAAAAAAAAAATAATATTTTAGGGTATTCAGTGTTCTTTTAGGGTGACGAAAATGTTTCAGAACTAGAGAGAAGTAGGGTGACCTGGGGAATGTTCTCTGCTGCACGGGTTAATTTCACGTGATGGTTAATTTCACCTGGATTTTTAAAAAAAGTAATCGTAAAATAAAAATAAAATCCTGCTGCAACAACCCACTTGGCTTGGGTGACCCCCGTTGACAGTCTGGTGCAAATGCTTCCAAAATTTTCTCCTCCCATGTCATTGTTGTGCAGTTTCCTCTTGCAGTCCACGTACCCCAGACAGCAGTCCGCGTCGGCTCACACAGCCAGCCCCACCCTTTATCATGCATCATGCCTGCGTAGCATTCCCTCAGACGGGTCTCAGGTGGTGGGTTTCCGGTCCCTTCCAGTTATTTGACTTCAACACTGAAGCAAAGGTGATTGGACATGTCTCTCGATCACTGTGGAAGGGGGGATAGAGGCCCAGTTTGGTTTATTTTGAGCTTCATTGGGTGCTGCTGACATCTGCCACTGTCCCCCACATGTGTGAGGGTGCTTGATCCATGTCACCCTCCCTCCTCCCCTGCTCAAAATCCTCCCAGGGCTTCTTAGTGCACCCAGAACAAAACTCAGAATCCTCCCTGCAGCCCAAAAGGTCCCGCACGATCTGCCCCATTTCCCCTCCTCCCTCTCTCTCCCCGGCTCACTCTGCTCCAGCCACACAGGCCTCCTCGCTGTTTCTCCTTCATGCCAGACACGATCCTGCCCCAGGGCATTTGCACACGCTGTACACTCTCCCTGGATTTCTCTTCCTGCCCGCCCCCTTCTCCAAGCAAACTCCTCATTTTGCAAATCACAGTTCCAATGCCATTTCCTCATTCCAAACATACAGCGGGGAGAGAGACAGGTGTCAGTGTCTGAGAGAGAATGTGAGACCATCCAAGGGGAGAAGCCAGGTAGAGACCGGAGAGGAAGGGGTGGGGAGCTGGGCTGGGGCCGGGGTGTAGGGAGAGAGGGAGCGGGAGGCTGAAAAGGCTGCTGGGGCTGGGTGGGGACAGCTGGCCCCTGTCGTGGGGAGCCCCCACCCCCTACCAATGTGCGAGCTCTCTCACATCAACACTCGCCAGAGATGCGGGAAATATTTTCTCTCCGGCTGACACTTTTGGCAAAATACAATTGCTCCAGCTTTTTTCTGTGCAAAAAACATGTCCATCAAAACCATCCCCGCAGTGCCTGCAGGAAAGGAGGCCACTGGATTTGGTCCGGGGATTGCAAGAAGGGCTCTGGGGAGGGGGATGCAGCTGCCTTGTCTCTGTCTGCGGTTGGAGGGCGACATAAACACAGCAGGAATAATAATACAAGTGGGGCTGCTTGCTGAGCACTCGGTCAGGGCCGGATGCCCCCCTCTCTGCCTTCTCCATGTCCCTGGACAGTTCGACGGTGGCTATGATCCTCATTTTTCAGATGAGGACACTGAGCCCAGAGAGGGGAAGACACATCCCCAAGGTCACACAGCAGAGGCAAGATTTGAACTCAGATCCTACTTGATTTCCCCAAGGATGCCTGAAGAGCTCCTTCCCAGATGAGAGAAGGGAGGAAAGGCAAAAGAGGCTGAGGGATCAGGATCAGCATATTCAGGGGCTTCAAGCAGCTTCCACTGAACACCTGCATCCAGCAGCCCTCAGTTAAATCAGTCTGTGACTATGTGGAGCCTAGAAGAAGGTGCATCACTGAGCGGGCTCCCAGCCACAATGGTAATGGGGACAGGGTGTTCTTGGAGTCCCCTAGCTGGCCTGTCATACCTTCTTCGACTTCCTACATTGTCCCTATCACATCCCAGTCCCCACAAACCCCTAAGCCAGGGGTAAGCCAGGCGGCGACAGCTGTGCAACGTTAAGCAAGTTGCTTAACCTCTCTGTGCCACAGTTTCCTGTTGGTTAAAATAGAAAAAATCAATCTCTACCTCCCCATTAAAACAGTTAATGTTCCAAAAACACTTGGGACATGGCCTGTCACACAGTAGGTGCTTAGAAATATGGAATCTAATCAGGTAAGTGATCCCTGACCACGGATTGGGCCACCCAGGGGGCATCTTCCTCTCTCCCCACCCACCCAACTCGGGGAAAGGTGCGGCCTCCAGCAAGGCAATGGGAAGATGGCTCTGGTCCTGGAGTCCCAGCTGCTGCCTGTTCTCATGGCAAGGGATTGACTTTTCTAGAACGTTGCCCCTCCTCCTAGTTTCCATCCGGAGCCAGCACCGCCGCATAAATCCCGCTTTACGGCTGTTATTGACGGGGAGCGGGGAGAGCAGCCCTAGCAAGGCCCAATTAATTTTCCCGTCTGGCATCTGTGCGCCGGGTGAATTTCTGAGCTCCTAGAGGGAGGGGGCAGAGTGATCTGGGGACAGGCCAGGCTGAGGACAAGGTCGTGGGCAGGCGGGCCCATTCTAGACCCCCATCCTAGGAACACTGTTCAGGGAGTCCCAGATTCTGAGCCCCAGGCTCTTGTCTGGAGTGTATGGGAGATGGCTCTAAATTCTGGGTTGATAGCAGGGTTTGCGATTTTTAATTAGGATAAAAGCAAGAGTTTCACTGCAGGGACATTTGAACAAAAACACAAAGGAAGTGAAAGAGGGAAGAACAGCTTGCCAGCAGCGGGAACAGCCAGTGCAAAGGTCCTGGGGCCAGACCTTGCCGGTATGTGGGAGGAATAGCGAGGAGGTGTGTGTGGCTGGAGCAGAGTGACTGAGGGGGAGAGAGGGAGGAGGGGAGGACAGAGAGGGGACGGGGGCCAGGCATACATGATTTTCTGGACCCTGTGGAGGGCTTGGGCTGTCGCACCCCGGGGGCGGGGGAAGGGGGGGGACAGTGGGAGGGCTGCAGGCAGGGGAGAACAGACCTGACTCAGGAGCTCACGGGCGCCCTCTGGCTGCTGTGAGAAGAACACGCGGGAGATCCACAATGAAAACAAAACCCAGTTATTAAATTCTCCAGGCTGCGGGCCCCAAGCTGTGAGCCCAAGGCCTCCTCTCTCTTGAAAAGGAAAATTCGCACGTGTGAAGAGGTGTTAAAGCACTCTTGGTGGACTTTCTGCAATAACAGAAATGGGGTCTCTCTGCTGTGACTGCTGTGGAAGCCATCAGGGCTTCAGAGCCGCTAACGTGTGTCTCGTGCACCTGTGGAACCGCATTTCAAATTTATTTCATTTTTTAATTAATTTTTTAAAATTGTGATAAAATGCACAAAAAATTCACCATTTTAACCATTTTAACCATCTCTGTGTGCACAGCTCGGCGGCATGAAGCGCACTCACGCTGTCGTGCAGCCACCCCCACCCTCCGTCTCCAGAACATTCCATCTCCCCACACGGAGACTCCGTCCCCAGGAAGCACGGACTCCCCACCCCCTGCCCCAGCCCTGGCTCCCACCATCTCCTCTCTGTATGGACGGGACGCCTCTGGGGACCTCCTGGGAGTGGGGTCCTGCGGGATGTGTCCTTCTGGGTCTGGCTGCTCTCGCTGAGCCCGGTGTCCTCGGGGTCCGTCCGTGTCATGGCAGGTGTCGGGCTCCCTTCCCTTTTATGGCCGGATTGCGTTCCAGCGTGTGGATGGATGGACTGCACCATGTTTACCCTTCACCTGTTGATGCGCACGTGGGTCGTGTCCCCCATTTAGCCATTATGAACAATGCCGTGATCAACAGGGGTGTGCAAATATCTGTCTGAGTCCCTGCTTTCAATCAAATTTTACTTAATTTTAATTAACTTAAATTTAAATAGCCACATGCAGCTTCTGGCTACTGTATTGGACAGTGTGTCTCTAGAAGGATTGAAAGAGAAGTGAGAAAGTAAATGTTCTCTTTCTTCCATGTAATGTGATACCCTGTCTGAGCCAACAAATGACCTCTTAGAAGTATTCCACATTTATTAGTATCCCACACGATAACCTATTGCCCAGGGTGGACACAGCCCAAGTCCAAGATGAGACCCCCTAGGACTATGACTTTCTCCTCCCCAAGGTAGGTAGCCTGGATCCCACAGTCCTGGGGATGATGGCCATCGTGTCCTTGGCCACTCCTCTCTGGCTGTGGTTGCCCTACCCTTTCCAAGCCCCAGCACAGCCACACCCCACCCCATGGCCGTGGGCCTCATTATGGTGCCCAGGGAGGTTGAGGGGGGGAATCTGGCACTCTGTGTATGTCACCTAAGCTATAGAAGAGCCCAAAAGGAAATGGTTAAGTGGAGGTGTATCAGTCAGCTATTGCTGTGTAACAAAGTACCTGAAACTTAGCAACTTCCAAGGACACATTTATTATCTCAGTTTCTGTGGGTGGTGAAGCCAGGCATGACTTAGCTGGGCAGGGTCTCTCACAGGGCTGCAATTTTGGTGTCAGCCAAGACAATAGTCTTGACTAGGGAAGGATCGGCTTCTAAGCTCCCTCAGGCTGTTGGCAGGATTCATTGCCTTATGTCCATAAGCCTGAAGTCCCTGGATTCTTGCTGACTGTCAGCCGGATGTTGTTCTCAGCTTCTGGAAGCCACCCAGGTCCTTGCCACATGCCCTCTTCATGGACTGTTCCCAACAGGACCACTTGCCAGTAAGAGAGTAAGTGTGGCAGGTCTGCTAGCAAGACAGAGTCTTATATAAGGTAACATATCATGGATGTGACATCCTACCACTTCTGCTGGTTAGAAGCAGGTCACAAGCCCCATCCACATGTGAGGGAAAAGGACACACAAAGGTGTGGACACCAGGAGGCAGGAATCATAAGAGCCACCTTAGGATCTGTCTGCCACAGGAAGTAAAGGGACAGAGTGCTGGCAATGGCTCTGGGCCCTGAGGGGTTTCAGGGATGGAAGGAAGGAAGGAAGAAAAAGAGGAGGAGAGAAGAGCTGAAGGTAAGAGGGATTGGGAATTCGGAGACAGACATTAAATCCCAACACATTTTTGTTATTTCCTATTTTCCCAGCCTTCTCTGGCCAGAGAAGACACAAACCTGGTGTGACATCTGGTGTGATGGGTGCACAGGGTCCTAGGGGAGCCCAGAGAAGGTCTGATTCACCCTGGTGTGGGTGGTCAGGAAGGGTTCCCTAGAGCAGGAAACCTCTGCACTGACCCCTAAGGAAGGGATGGAGGCAACAGGGCAGCGGGGTCTGGGTGGAGAGACCAGCAGGGGAAAAGTCCTGGAAGCATTAAGGAGAGAGACGTACATGCCTGGTGGAGTTGTGTCATCGTGCAAAGGGGCGAAGGCCTGTGAGTCATCATTTGCCTCTGAGGGAGGTAACGCCATACCCATTATACAGATGGGGAGACTGAGGCTCAGGGAAGTGAAGCCACTTTCTCCAGGTCATGTGGCTGGGAAGAGGAGCAGCCTGGTTTGTGAAATGGATGCTTGAGGCTCTTCTCTGCTCTCGTGCCCTAACTCTGACACCCCCTTTATGACCTCAAGATTAACAACAGCAACAACAACAATACTGGTTGTTCAGCACTTTCTGTGTGCTAAGTACTACTGTCAGTGCTATATATACACCAGGGTTGGCCCAAGGTCAAATGCAGCCCTGCACCTGTGTTTTACATTTTTAAATGGCTGGGGGGGGGGGGGGGCGGGAATCAAAGAATAATATTTTGGGATGCACAAAAATGATCTGAAATTCAAATTTCCAGGTCCACGAATAAAGTTTTATTGGCACACAGCCATGCCCATTTATATGCCCTATCATTTATGGCAGCTTTTGCACAAGGGCAGAGTGGACTGCGTGGCCTGCAAAGCCTAAAATTTTGACTTCCTGGCCCTTGAAGTTTGATGGTCCCTGGTGTTCACATATTAACTCTTTATAACAGCTCTATAAGTTAGAAGCTATTGCTTTCTTTGGTTTATACAGATAGGGAAACTGAGGCATGCAGGGTTAGGTGACTCAGCTAAGGTCTCAGTGGATAAGAGGCGAAGCATGGATTTGAACCCAAGTCTCTCCACCATATCCGGTCATGCCCTCTGGCCCTCCCCTCAGCACTTGGGGCTGGGAGTGTCTGGTTCCAGCTCTTTCTCCCCCCAGCCTGGGGAGGAAGTAGGTGGTCAGTGAGTGCCCAAGATAAGCTTCCTCCAGACCATCTGGGAAGACAGCCAATTAAGAGCAAATCAATTAAACAAACTCCGTGCTGGCTCCTGCCCTGTTTTTCTGACCTCTGCCAAGGGGCTCACGTTTTGGGTGAGGCTGACTTGGGTTCAAGCAAATGCATTTGTGGGCAGATCTGAGAAGGAGCTGCAGGACCAGGAATCCATCCAGAGAACTAAGACCCGGGCCCTTGGGAGCCTTGATATTGGATTGTATAATCTTACCCCCACATAAGGGGGGGCTGCATGAGTAAACACTGGGAGAGGGGAACCTGTTCATCTGCAGAAGATGAACTGCTTGCTAGGACTGGCAGTGTGAGGGGAGCAGTGGGAAAAAAGGCTATAATTTGCTCATTTTGCCTGTCAGTCAAGTAATGAAGTTTGCTGTTTCTTTGTCGCATGCCATTGGAGAGATCTGACACCTGGAAAGGGAATGTTGCAATGCCCTTCCTGCTCTGCACAAACTGGGGCTAAAGTGAAGGTAGCACTGCTGCAGACATCTCGTGAGGTGTCTACATGGAGCCTGAGATCAGAACAATGCAGAGAAAGCAGAAAGACAGAGAGAAACGAGCTCCTGGATCCAGCCACACCTGAAACTCACATATACCTGGACTTTCTACTTACAACCTGGGTTTTTATTCATATGGCTTCTGCGTGGTAACAAATAATGCTCTCACCAAATATTTCCTGCTCTTCACCTTCTGGGATATGGAAGATTACCTTATTATTCAACAAATTTCATTCAACCTCTTCCTAAACTCAACGGGGAAGAATATACTTCCCTGCCCCACTGAGGTCAGGCCCAGCCATGTGACACGCTTTGGCCAAGGCAATAGGAGCAAAAGTGACAGTGTGACAGTTTGGAGCCTCGACCCTAAGAAGGACTTCATGTTTCCGCAGGCTCTCTTGTGTTCCTTTAGCCATGAGAGAAATATGTCTTGAGGAATCACTAATCTGAGGAAGATCAGAAACACATGGACCTGATCTGGACACAATCCACAGATTAGACTGGAGGCTAGCTGCCTTGAGAATGTGTGAATGAGAAACAAATGTTTGTTGTTGTATGCCAAAGAGACTTGCTGGGTGTTTGTCACACAGCAATAGCTGGCTGTTGCATGATTGGCGGATGTCTGTTATGCAGCACTAGCTGGCTGTCACATGATTGGTGGATGTTTGTTATGCAGCACTAGCTGGCTGTCGCATGATTGGTGGATGTCTGTTATGCAGCTCTAGCTGGCTGTCGCATGATTGGTGGATGTCTGTTATGCAGCTCTAGCTGGCTGTTGCATGATTGGTGGATGTTTGTTATGCAGCTCTAGCTGGCTGTCACATGATTGGTGGATGTCTGTTATGCAGCACTAGCTGGCTGTCGCATGATTGGTGGATGTCTGTTATGCAGCACTAGCTGGTTGTCGCATGATTGGTGGATGTTTGTTATACAGCACTAGCTGGCTGTCGCACCAGCACCGGATAGAACTGTGCTCCTGGCTTCTGCGACCGGGTGGATTGGGTGGGACTGTATGCCCCATTCTGGCATCCAGGATGGGAAATGACCTGTGTCACTTCAGAACCTTTATTGCTAATGAGACACCCTCCAGAGCTCTCTTCCTGTGCCACTGAGACTAACAATTTTCCAGTCACTGCTCCATCAGCCCGGGTCCTGGAGTCAGGTGACATGGAGCAGATCCCCAGCCTGAAAAAAACCACAGCAACTATAGAATGTGAATGAGACATAAGCCTCGGATGTTATGAGCCTCTGAGGTGTGGGGACTGGCTGGTACTGCAATGAAACCGAGCCTGTCCAGATACAGCAAGGATCGAAACTTGTGAGAAGTCAGGCAGAAAGACGTGGTGCAGAAAGACGTGGTACAGTTTCCAGCTCAAACAGCAGACTTCCCACCCTAAGAGGTGACATTTTTCAAGTCTTTCCAATGGCTTAGCATGTTTCCTATTTTTTTTTCGAGTTTATTTATTTATTTAAGACATCTCTATATGGAACGTGGGGCTCGAACTCATGACCCCGAGACCACGAGATGCACACTCCTCCAACTGAGCCAGCCGGGTGCCCTGAGTGACCTCATCTCAGCCACATCCCCACATGAGGGGGCGAGAGTTCATACCATCTCCACCTGACGGAGCAGAGCACTGGGCTCCGGAGGGGGTCGTCACTTGCTCAAGGTCACCTGACCAGGAGGTGGTGGAGCCGGAATTGGCCTCTGGACCTGTCTGACTCAAGAGCCTGCCGCTTCTCCCAATCTGGTGTCCCACGAGCCACAAGCCCCAAGCGTCAGCAGCCAGGTGGCTTCTCAGCTCCTCCACGCGGACTTGAGACCATAGCAGAAGCCACTCGTCTGCGGGCCCTGAAGTTGTGCAAACCTACCTGTTGGGATTTAAATCAGCAAAACTAGCTTCCCCGGGGTAGCCTCATGGAATCACCACCCAGTGCTTCCAGTTCCTTCCATGATGCCACCAGGCTCACGTGGGAGGTGACCTCCTAGCCCAAGATACCCAGAACTCCGTCCCCAGAGACTCTGAATGCTCCTCGCTGTTCGGTTTTCTTCTAAGTGCGTTGTCGTCACGTGGTACCGATGAGCCGCGTGGGACTCAGCTGTCCCCATGCCCCGCCCCACAGGTGCATGTGGGCTGCAGGGTTTCTGGGCTTGCGGCAAAGTCTTGAAAACACCATCCTTTCCATAGCTTTGCTCACCTCCAGAGCACACCCACGTACTTCCTTATTACGATATGCCGTGGACTCTGGGATGCCACCAAATAGAAAATCGGCCTTTATTTTATATCCTGCTAAGGAGGAAAACAGCCCTGCCTAGTTAAATCACGGCCCCAGCGACGACAACGCAACCTGATTGCAGAGACGTTAAAACAGGAAAATTGCTTCTCTTCTGTTCCGTGACACATGCTGTGTTCATTCTTCGTGACTGTCTCTTCTGCTAGGCCCGGGAGGGAGGGTGTTGCTTGTCATGGTCCCTGCGGAGTTTGCAGGGCCAAAAACAGGGCCTGGCACACAGTAGATGCTCAATAAATACTGGTTGAATGAATGAATGAAGTGTCTGGCCTGATGCTAAGAAGCTTCAAGCACGGTCTCATGTTATCCTCACCATGCAAACCATCAGTCTCTGCATTTTCTGGGGGGAAACTGAGGCTTCTAAAGGGAGAGTGACTTGTCCAAGGCCACACAATCATGCCTGAGACTGGCCTCCCAGCCTGAGGCCAGCCTCCAGCCCCGGCCTCCCGCCTGCTGGTTCCAACTGCGCCCCAACACCCTTCTCCTCCAGCCACGCTTCCCCAGAACCTGTCTTGTGAAAACCAAATCACGCCCGCCTGAAAGTCGACATCGAAATTACTGCCGAGCCCTTGACTCTGGGTAATTAAGAGCATTTTGGGACGCCTTGCTTGATTAAAAGCAGATCATCCGTTCAGAATGAAAATGCAGAAGGCAAATTGCTTTTGTTGCCTTCACGATGCTATTTTAAACCCACGAGGCTCTCGAGCTAATAAAGGCCCGTCACTCGGGCTGTCGGCCTGCTCAGGACCCATTTGCATGGACCCCGACTGCTGTTTATTGCCGTCACCGACGCAGCACCCAGATCTGGAGGGACCCCTATCAGAGCATCAGACCTCAACATCGCCCCAAACCTGCTCCCATCTCAGGGACACCCCGAGTTTTGCCTCGTCCCCATCTGTCCCCACTACCCTACCAGAGGCTTTACCCTCTCCTCCCGGGTCCCAGCCTCTGCCCCCTTCCTTGCCTCCCTGCCTCCCCAGCCTCTCCAGTCCCGAGCCTCCCATCCACGCTCTCCAAAAGGCTCCTAAAATCTGATCAGGCTGCTGGCCGGCCATCTTCACCCAACTAACCCCTCCTTCCTCCTCCAGACTCAGCTCAGAAGCACCTCCCCTGACCTCCAGGCTCAGGGGCCTTCTCTGGGCTCCTCAGCTGCCTGTCTGCCCCCCATTATTGCTCTCAGCACCTATGTTGTCACTGCCCAGGCACGTGTCCCTCTCCCCCCGCCCCAGACCAGGAGCTCTGGGAGGACAGGGCTGGGTCTGTCACGGACACTGCCGGTGTCCTCATCACCTAGAACAGATCATGGGAATGAGGAGGGAACGAATGAATCAATGAATGAATGCCTGAGTGTGCGGGAGTAGGAGGAGCCAGGGACCCCATGGATCTCAAACAGCCCCCCCTCTGCCCTGAAGCTCACCATCTGCAGGCCTAGAGCTCCCACTCCTGCTACTTTGCCCCCCCCCGTCCCCAGAGAGGGAGGGATGTGGGCTCCCCTCTCTAGGTGGCTGGGGGCTGGGGGTGGGTGGAGGAGGCTGGGTTCCCGCAGAGGTGGGGTAGGAACCGCGGTGCGGGCTGCTGGGCATCCAGGTAGAGCGAGGGTCACAGTTACAACTCGATTTCGCCATTCCGGGTGTAAAACACAAAGGACCAGCTGACAACGTCTACAAGTGTTTAAACCACAAGCATTCACAGCGGCTGGGCCAAGTGTCTTCTAAGAATTAATAACAATGTAAAGCAGTGGTTCTCATGGGGGGGGGATGATTCCGCCCCCCCCCAGGGGACAGTGGCCGATATCTGGAGACATTTGTAGTTGTCACAACTGGCTTGAGGGTGCTCCTGGCATCAAGTGATTGGGAGGCCAGACATGCTGCTCCGTAACCCCAGGACGACGGCCCCCCACAGAGATGTCAGCAGGGTTGGGGTAGGGTGGTGGGACCCTGATGCTCGCTAATGTTTGGGGACACTCACTCTGCACCAGGCTTTTCTGGGGGCTTTTCTATTTTAACTTCCTGTGAGGTGGGCACACACACCAGCCCATTTTCCAGATGCGGAAAACCAAGGCCCAGAGCTGCAAAGTCATGTCCCCAAGGTCGCACGGTCTATTAGACGGTCACCCACGCAAGGACAGGGAATGTGGTCTCTGTCTTATTCACGGCTAGGGCCCTGGGACCCCGGGTCCCGTACACGGCTGGTGCTCAGGAAATGCTGAATGAGAGCAGAGCTGGGATTGCAATCCACGCCAGGTGATCCCTCGGCATCCAGCTCGCTCTGACTGCCAGCCTCCCACTCAGCTGAGAGACCCTTCTGCGGTCCCCCTCGTGTCCCTGCAACTCCCGGGACAGCTGAGCCCCATGGACTAGAAGCCTCCGGGTTCCCGGAGGCCAGGGCTGCAGCTTAACTTCCCTATTGTGGCCTCTGAAAAGCAAGCAGGTGTTGGCGGCTTTGCCAGGAGGCCCCAGTTGCTGCCTTTGTGCCTGAAGCTGGTACAATCCTCTGCTCGCACGGGCCTCCTTTCAATCCACGGATTCCACGTTCCACCTTTGCTGCCACATTCTTGCCTGAAAATCCCCCCATTCTGCTCGGCCAGCCCAGAATGCGGGCGCCTTTGTTTGTCTTTTCTTGGCCTTGTCTGTGTTAATCGCTTCTTCCCGGAGCTGTCGGAGGAGGGGGGTGGTGGCAAGAATAAATAAATATGGAGGGTAAAATAAAAGAGATTCTCCGAGCTTCGGGCAGAGCTTTCCTGGAAGGGGATTTTCGCCTGGCACTTTGAGATACTGACAAAGGCGGGTGAGGGGTGCTGCGCTGGGTGGGGGGGTCGTCAGAGCGCCGCATCGGGGCGGGCGCCCTTGCACTTGGCCCGGCAGCTGCATTGAGATACTCACACAAATTCATCGTGCCTGTCTTCGCGAAGATCTGGCTGCCAGGCGTTCATTAACCCATGCCAGGGACACCGCCATCAACGCTCCCCAGGCCTGGAGAAGGAAGGAAGGCTGGGGGGTGGGCATCAGCCCGAAGTTGAATCAGAGGTTTGGGAAGCAGAGACTACCTGGGAGCCAATGTCCTCTCTCTCTCCGTGACTGCTGTGTGACCTTGAGGAATCTACCTGCTGTCTCTGTGCCTTGCCAATAATCAACCCTTTCTGTTCCCACCTTGGAGGGATGCGCTATCTGGGAGTGATCAGAGAGTGGAAGGTACTTGCCCAGAGTCACCCAGCCATCCAGAGGGAAGCTGTAAGTTCAGGGCTCCTTACCAGAGGCAAGGAAGAGAGGAGAGGCCACGGAGGCTGGTTGGGGCGTCCACATGGAGGACAAAAGTCACCATTCCAACATCATCCCAGGATCATTCCCAGATGGCCTCTGGAGCCTCCCCTCCCCCTCCGGACGTTTTCTGTAATAATAAGGCATCCATTGTATATTGATTAATTCTGTTATTCAGACCAAAAGATTGACTGAGCTCCTAGTGTGTGCTGGGCTGTGTGCTGGACAATGGGGACAGTGACCAAGCAGAACGACCTGGCCTTCCCAGGGCTCACAGATGGTCATATGACCAGGCAGTTCCAGCCCCAGGGTGACAAAGGCTTTGCCGGGAGCACAGAGGCGCCGTCCAAGACATCAGGGACCATTTCCTGGAACGAGAGATGTCTGGTCTTCCAGGTCTTCGGGGGGGCAAGCAAGAAAAAGCCAAGTGAGGTGGAAGGAAGGGAAGTCCCTACAGCACGGAGGCCAGTGGAGGGAACAGGTGTTCTGGTACAGAGTGGAGACCACAGCAGAGCAGGGGGGCGAAGACGGAAGGAGGCCAGACCCAAAGCCCACATTAGCTGCATCGCAAGACGGGGGCAGTGTGTTTCTGGGGTGGTCTGTCTTTGGGGCTCTCCACCGCCCAGGGGGGTGAGCGATCATGTCCATTCCCATTTATCAACTGGGAAAACAGAGGTCATTTGGTGGCGAGCCTGGCTGGGCCAAGGTCACAGGGCAAGTGGGGCAGCCTGCGGATCGGAGCAGACCAAGTGACTCCAGGACTTGGGGTGGGGGTGGGGGGGCGCTTCCCGCCCCGCCCGCCGCCCTTCCACGCAAACCCATTCACAACGAGGCAGTCACAGTAAATGAAGCCCACCTCCATGGTATTTCGAGGAGGACGGGTTTGTGCACACAGAAGGGCTGTCCGAGCCGCCCGTGTGAGCTTCCCGCGGCTGCCCAGCAAAGGACCGTGCGCAGCTCAGTGAGACAACGCAAGTTGCATTATTTTGGAGGTGCGAAGTCCAAACTGACTCCACCGCTGCCCCCAGGGCTAGCTCCTCCCCGGGCCCCAGGAAGACTGTCTCCTGTCCTTTCCAGCTTCCAGAGGCTCCGCATGCTCAGCCCCTCCCTCCATCCCCACACAGCCCATCCCTCCAGCCTCTGCGTCCCTCCGTCCCTCCGTCCTTGTCCTCGAATCTTCTCTGACTCGGCACCTCCTGACTCCCTCTTAGAAGAACTCTGTGAGGACACTGGGCCCGCCGGGGTCATCCAGGATAACCCCCATCTGAAGATCCCTAGCTCAAGCCCATCCGCAAAGTCCCTTTTGCCTTGTAAGGGAGCACAGTCACAGGTGCTGCCCACCACCCCCACCTCTGAGGGGTCTTGGCCCAGAGGGGGTCAGAAGAGAGGCTCTGGGCAAAGCCGTGGCATCAGGGGATGTCAGTTTCCCCAACTGTAAATTGGGTATCAATCAAACACCTTGACTCTGCGGGTCGTTGAAAAGTTTTGCTCAACCACTTAGCACCAAATATTCAGCAGTGACCAAGATGCACGCATGGCCTCTGTACCCATGGGCAGGGTGATGGATGTTAAACATGGGGGGATTTCAGCAACACTGGTGGGATGGAGCTAAATGGGGTCAGAGAGGGCCTGTCTGAAGGGGGGAACCTGTGATCAAACAGCCATACAGAGAAATGGGGGAAAGTTGTCCCAGGAAGTGGGATAGTAAATGCAAAGGCCCTGAGGCAGGTCATTGCTTGGTGTGTTTGAGGACCAAATAGGAGACAGGAGACATTGGTCTGCGTGGGGAGGGGAATAGTTCAAGAATTCATGGAAGATGTGGGGCTGTATGGTGGACAAAGATCAGGAGTATGACCAGCCTAGAACAGAGCAGTGGAGCAGACCAAGGGCAACTGGTGGACAGAATGGACGGCGCCGAGGCAAGCTCACGGAGCATCACCATTCAGAGACTCAGCTTTGCCAGTGGCCGGGGGAAGCCTCAGGAGGGTCGTGAGCAGGAAGGATCTTCGGGCAGTAGAGGCCAGCCTGATGTTTAAGAGCCAGCCTGCCCCGCTTTGAATCCCAGTTCTGCCACCCTCGTGCTGTGTGACCTTGGGTGAGTCACCTCCCCTCTCTGGGCCTTGTTTCCCCATCTGTAAAATGGGGATAATGGTAGTGCCAACATCACAGACCTGTGTGAGGATGAAATGAACAAATTCTTGACTAGCTTGGGGCTTGAAGCCCAAGAAGGCAGATGCCAAAGGCTCGTTCACTTCCAGGCAAAACTCGCTCCTAGAGATTCTGCACCCCCTCGTCTTCCGTCCCCTGGCTTTCATTGTCTTTGACGAGGCATGTGCCCATGCTCCAGGGTGGGGAATCTTGTGTTGTCAGGAACTGAACCGCCCCCGCCTGAGCTCGATCGAGCCGCACCCCGGGATCCGCTCACGACAGGGGGGTGCAGGAGGGGTGCAGGGGAGGGGCACGGAAGCCTCAACGAGGCGGGCAGAATTAATCACGACTCTGTTCGCGGGAGGTATCCCGGTCGTTGCAAGCCATTTAATAACACACACGAAATTGTTCAATCCCTTGAGGCAACGGAAGGAGCCGGTTTGCATTAGGATGTCGCTGCTTCTTCTGTGTAAGAAGGAGTGCAGAATAAAATCCTGTTGGTGTGGGGCCCTGGTTCTGGGGTCAAGCCCGACGAAAAGGTTTTGCTCTCCCTGAGCTTTCCTGTCTTCTGTTCTGCCCATGGGCTCCGGTCACCCTACATGTCCCCTCCAGGTCTGCCCGGCGTCGTCCTGTTGGGACACACACACGCTGGTGCCATGGAACTGAGCACTGCAAGGGGCCAGGGAGAGGTGGGAGGCAGGGATTTGACCCCGTGCTATCACTCCTGTGGGTATTTTTCCTTCAGTAGGTATTTATTGAGCACCTGCTGTGTGCCTGAGCCCATGCAGAGCACAGGGGACACAAAAGAGACTGAAACAGATTTTTTAAAAATTCTTGCTCTTGTGTAAGGATGTGGACAGGCTGAAAACCAGGGGAAGGGGATGATGGGGAAGGTAGGTACACAGGGGAAGGTGGCCTGACCCAGCGAGGGAAGGCATCACAGAAGGCTTCCTGGAGGAGGTAACTGAGCAAAGACCTAAAGGATGTGTTGGGAAGAGCCAAGAGAAGGGATTGTAGGGCTCCTGGGTGTTTCAATTGTTGAGCGTCTGCCTTCGGCTCAGGTCATGATCCCAGGGTCCTGGGATCAAGCCCCACATTGGGCTCCCTGCTCAGCGGGAAGCCTGCTTCTCCCTCTCCCACTCCCGCTGCTTGTGTTCCCTCTCTCGCTGTCTCTCTGTCAAATAAATAAATAAATAAATAAATAAAATCTTAAAAAAAGAAAAGAAAAGAAGGGATTTTAGTGGGTGCAGCAAAGGGCTGGAGGGGAGACCATCCACTCCCTTGGGCAATCAGAGGGTATATGAGGGATGCTGGGGGACCAGGGAGGAGGGAGGGGGGGGGCCCAGTCGAGGCAGAGCCATGGGGCAGAAAGAAGGAGACTGATGGAAGAGAGGCTTGGGAAGGAGGGCAGGCAGAACCTAGGGACAGGCAAGCCTGGTGGGAGCGAAAGCGAGGCCAACATCCAGGTCTCCGACTCAGGGATGGGGTGCGTGGGGCCACCTCAGAGACGGGAACCCAAGTGGAGGCGCAGGTCGTGGGGGAGGCATGGAGGCCAGATTGGGTCCTGAGGATGGAGGCATGGGGGTTGAGGGGCATGCAGAGGAGAAGCCCGGGGGGAGGCGGGACGTGCAGGTAGGGGCTGGTCTGGTCTGAACCGTGGCCTCTGTGGTGTGCTGCTCTGCCTAGAACACACTTCCCCCAAAGTCTCTATCCAATTTACACACTCTTCTCCCTCCAGGTCTCTGCCTGGAAGACACCTCCACCGGGAAGCCCCTCTGGGTGCCCACCCTGCCTGTGCATCCCCCTTTACAGCAAGGAGCATGCTTTGCCATCACCGCCGGCTCCAGGGGAGCCCGTAAGGGCGGGACCCCACCCATCTCCGTCCTGATGCGTCTCGGCACCCAGTCAGCACCCTGGGCTCTTCTGCTACAGGAACAGTGTGTCTGGCTTTCTCACCATGACACGCCTAGCACCCAGCGGTGCTCCTGGCCCTCCGTGGAGCCTTTTGGGTCACCCCTTGCCAGGCATCCAACCCCCTGCGGTTCTTCAAGGGCCCGACACACAGAGATATTTCCAGAAGCCACCATCTCAGAGACAAGCGAACCCAGCTGTTTCCAGCCCCCGAGGCCACAGAAGAAAGCCAAAACTGAAGAAACATCAGAAGCTCTGGTCTATTCTGACGGAAAGTATTTCCGCAACGCGCCACACACGAGCCAGTGCGGACAAGCGTGCTCTAGGCAAGGGCATTACATAGCTTATTCTGAATTATTAATTTGAGGTGTGCCAAAGGCAGGATTCGCCCTTCCACTGACAGGTATGAATTGAGCACCAACTGTGTACCAGGTACTATTCTTGGCACTGTGGGTGGGGTGGTGGCCGAGAGAGTCTCGCTGCTGGCCCTGGTACAGTCCAGCGGGAGAGACAGAGATGGAGTGCATAAGCAAATGAACACACAGGGAAATGTCAGACAATAATTAAGTTCGGAGCCAAAATAAATGGAATGGTGAAGTCGAGAAACCTATGAATGCTAGTTAAGTCAGGGAGATCAGGGAGAGCCTCAAGGAGGAGGTGATATTTAAGCTAAGAGAGTTGAAAGTTGAGATGGAGCAAGCCATGTGGATATGTGGGCAGAGGTCACAGCACATGCAAAGGTCCGGGGGCAACATCACACATGTTGGAAGAAGAGAGAGGAGACCCATGTGGCTGGAGCAGTGTGAGTGAGGGGGAGAGGTGGAGGCAGGAAAGACAGGGAGGTAAGGGGAGCAAGGTATATAGGGTCTTGTGTGCTACGGGGAGGACATGGGCTCCCCCCAACCCCGAGAGAGATGGGCGTCCTAGTGGCTCTCCATAAACATCCGTCCTTCCTGGATCTGTGTGACTGTCACATCCACAACCTCACATGGAAAGAAACTTGAAAGTATACCTTTGAGGATTCTGGGAAGACAAGATGACCCTCACCTCCCACATGGCCCTGGCCAGACCCCGGCCTCCCCTTCTTGACCAAGCCCCTGCCCCACCCTAGACCGCAGGCTGGCTACCCCATCCCGCACAGGACAGCCTGGCTGAGCCCACGCTCTGTCCCCACCCGGCTCCTGCCCCACACATGGAGTGTCCCCGCCAGTTGTCTTCCCTCCCCCTCTGCCCTCACGGCTGTCTCCACTCTCTCCCACCTGCCCGGGCTGGGGTGGGCGGCTGGGAGAGAGGCCACATATCCCCAGTGCCCCCACCTGGTTTCTGGACACCTGGAGGGAGAAGGTCACGACCACATTGGTCCTGCCAGGGGCTGAGTATACAAAGAACCGTGGTGACTGTCACAGTGTCTGGACTCCACTCGTGCGGGCTTTGTAGAGGCCACTGAGAAATTCCTTTATGCATTCAGCAAACCTTGGCCTGGTGCCCCCTTTGAGTAAGTCCGAACCAGGCCAACCCCCAAACTCCAGCAGAGCCTGATCCAGGCTGTGATGCTGGATCCTGCCCCCCTTGGGGCCTCTCTCCGCAAGAGACTGGGCGCCTCCCAGGCCCACCACCTCTAAACCCTAAACCAAACCTAAGTCCCACTGCAGGGCCCCGGGCCACAGACCCACGCTGGCTCGGCTGGGTCCAAAAGAGCAGGGGTCCTGCGCCACCTTCGCCCCCCAGAGCTCCCAGGACTGGAGGTTCTCAGGGGCCCGGGGCAGTGAGTGAGCGAGCGAGTGAGTGGGTTAGGGCGAAGTCCCCAGCCGTGCTGAGCCTCGGGCTCTAGTCTTAGAGGCCCTGCCGGGAGCTCCATCTCCTGCCCAGCGGGGGCCGCATTAGCCGCTCAAAACCCATTCTGGGAAATTAGAGCAGAGGCCTCTGTGACAATCAAGGGTCATTCTCGTTCCCCAAGCTCTCCCACAGGGATGACAGCCCAGCAGTCAGTCTGGGGGGGACACGGGGGGATTGGGGGGGTCCCAGCTGGCCGGCTCCCAGCCTGAGGACTTCTTCAAGCCAGTCTGAGAAAGAAAAGTGAAATGACTGAAGGGTTTAAGGGAATTAGTGCTCTGATCTAGCACCTTCCGTGGCTCCCAGCTGCCGAAGACTTCAGTCCCAACAGGTCAACCTGACAAACAACAGCCCAGGGGAGAAGCTTGCTTTGCCAGCTCTCCATCTCTCTTCCCACAGAATTTGTGGGTTTCCTGAGTGTCCCCCAGCCTCAGCACCCCACAAGGCAAAGCGGGGGGCCAGATTTGCATTTCTTTCAGAAGCTGGGTGGACTTCAAGAGTGGCTTAATCCAGCATTCTAGCTGGTCAGCAAGAGTCAAAGTTCTCTCTCTCTTCTGAGATCGAATCCCAGCCTCTTCCCCAAACTTCCCAAGTTTTTCCACCCCTTAGGTTTTTGCCACACCTGGCAGGACTATTCCGCTTTCCTAACCACCCCGTCCCCCTAATTCCTTGGCTCAAATGTCAAGTCCAAAGATGGCACAGCCATGGAGTCCTGGAAAGAGAGGTCAGCAAGTTGCCTGCTACCCAAGCCCAGTCTCGCCTGCCCCAGTGTCCCAGCCTGGAAAACTGGAGGATGTGAGTGCGGGATCCACAGAACCTCTGACGGCTCTAGGGGTCAGTGCGTCTGGGCCCCACAAGGAGTGCTCACTGGGGATCGGTCCTCTCGATGGCCATTTTAGTCGCACTCCTAACGGCGGACACTGGTGATGCTTCCTATCAGCCAGGCTGGTAAGTAAGGAGCAAGCTCGGTCCTTTGGTCTGTGATGGGTGAGCTTTCTATCCTCGGCTCCCACACGGAGTAGATAGTAGTGTTAGCATCATTGCAAGATTTAAGAACACTGAGCCGGGAGATATCCGGCCCCTTTCTGAGGATCCCACAGCTGGTAGGTGGTAGAGCTGGACTTGACTTCCGATCTCGTTCCAGACCCTACAAACTTAGCCCCCATGCTACAGCACCTCGGGGTCTCCTGGCCAAGATTTCTGCATTCCAATCTTCAATTCAGGCAGCCAGGAGAGGGGTAGAAGGGGTAGAAGATTTTCTCCAGTTTTTGTCACGGAGTCCGTGCACTCAGCTCACCACCTGGGGGAGTCCCCCGGCCCTGAAGGCTCTCCCACGCGGCTGAGAGTGCACCTAAATCTCTCACGGATCCGAAGGCTCGGGTTCACAAGGCAGACGTGATCTCCCTAAGCTCACCAGCCAGCCATAGCTGCGGTGTCTTTCGTCCGTCTGGACGGGCTGCTGGCAGAGTGACAAGCGACCCTACAGAGTCAGGCCCCTGGTCCCCGTGACCTTGTGGAGTCTCTCCTGCGCTGAATCAAGGCTGACTCATGTGGTCCGTGGAACACAGTGGAAGCATCAGTGAGTCAGGAAGGACACATCTGCTTCTTCGTTGCTCTCTCTTGCATGAGCCCGTCCGGGGGGAAGCTGGCCGCCACGTCGAGAGCAAGCTCAAGCAGAGCTACGGCGATGCGTGTGGCAAGCAACTCAGGCCCCCGCCCGCGGCCACGTGAGGAAGCCCGCTTCCCAGCAGCGCCTCCAGCCCCGCTCAAGCCTTCAGAGGAGGCTGCCCCCGCCGACAGCTTGACGGTGACCTGTGAGAGGTCCCAAGCCAGGACTACCCAGCGAAGCGGCCCCCAAATTCCTGACCCAAAAAACCCCGAGCAACAATAAATGATGATTTTAAGCCACCAAGTTTTCAGGTCATCTACACAACCGTAGTAACGACAGCAAGTCCCCAAATCTTATTGGCTTTAAAGCAGCCCGGGTTTGTTTACCACTCACACGAGATGCTCGGGTTGGCAGGAGGCCCTGGGTCTGCCTTACGCCGGCGTCCAGGCAGACGGGTAAAGCGTCAGTGGTCTGAGGCAGGGGCGTGGGGCTGCAGAGATGCTCACTGGCTCTTAAAGGCTTCCGCCTGGAAGGACCGCACATCACTTCTGCTCGCGTTTTATTAGCCAAAGCAACTCACGAAGCCACACCTCACTTCAAAAGGCAGGTGTATGGGGGCGCCTGGGTGGCTCAGTCGGTCAGGCGTCCGACTCTTGGTTTCGGCTCAGGTCATGAACTCATGGGTCATGAGATCGGGCCCCTTGTCGGGCTCCGCACTCAGTGGGGAGTCTGCTCGAAGGTGCTCTCTCTACCTCTCCTCCCACTTATGCATGCACTCTCCCTCTCGCCCCCCAAAAATAAATAAACAAACCTTCAAGGTGCAGTGGTTTGCTAGGGCTCTGGTAACAAAGTACCACCAACTGAGAGACTCAGACAACAAAAATGTGTCGTCTCACAGTCCTGGGGGCCGGAAGTCTGAGCTGAAGGCGTTGGCAGGGCCACATTCTCTCTGAAGACATAGGGAAGGATCTGTTCCTCCCTCCCCACTTCTCGCAGTTTCTTGGCTCATGGCGGCAGAGCTCCAAACGTCACATAACGTTTTCCTTGTGGGTATGTCTCTGTGCCCAAATTCCCCCCTTTTATAAGGACATCGGTTACAGTGCATTAAGGGCCCACTGTACTCTGGTATGACCTCATCTTAATTAATTACATCTGCAATGACCCTGTTCCCAAATAAAGGTGCCTTCTGCGGCATTGGGGCTTTGGACTTCAACATATGAATTCGAGAAGACACAACCCAACCCATAATAGCAGGGAAGTGCAATCGTACCGCATTCCTGGCAAGAGAACTGGAAACTGGCAAACAGCCTTCGTAACCACAACACACCCATTTATTGAGTGCCTACTGTGTGCTAAATGCTTTATGAGGCACCCCACACATGCTTGCTCATCCACCTCTCAAGACAACCCTGCCAATTGGGACTCTCACCCCATCTTTTGGTTGAGGAAACTGGGGGCTGAGAGCTAGGAAAACGTTGCCTAATGTCACACAGCAAGTCAGAGGCAGTGCCAGAGAAAAATCTATTCCACCAGCTTGCCATCCTTCATCCCACAGAGTCTGTGGGTTCCCTGAATTTCCTCCAACCTCAGTAGCCTACAAGGCAAAGTGGGGCAGGTTTGCATTTAATTGGGAAGGTGGACTTCAGGGAGGGTTTGATCCAGTACTCCAACAGATCAGCAGAATCCAGATTCCCTCTCTCTCTTGCCTCAGTCACATTCATTCTAAATCTGGTCCCCTCAGGGTTGGAGGGAGGCTGCTGACAGCTAAGGGAAAAGAGAGAGAGAGAGAGAGAGAGAGAGAGAAGATTCATGAACTGGCTTCACTTGAATCTACCCTCCTCCCACTGGGTGGTCAGTTTGCAAAGACAGGGATATTTGATTGCTTGGCTGTATTCCAAGTGCCCAGAACAGTGCCTGGCACATAGCATGTGCTTGCTCATATTGGTAAATGAATAAAAAAGGCAGGATCACCCTCAGATAAGTCCTACTTCTCTCCTGGGACTGAGGGGTAAGTCAGCTTCCCCTAAAGCACATGACCAGGCAAACTTGCGGGCATGTTAGATGGGATGCAGGAGGCTAGGGGTAAATGTCCCTGGCTCTCTTCCCCTGCAGGGTTTCTCTGTCTCCTTCCCAGAGGCTCAGGTCTCGCAGGGCGACCCTCCCACACAGCTCTCTCTGGGGTCCAGTAACCATGTCCTCTTGCTCACGCCGACCTAGGAGTGGTAAGGACGCACCACTGTCGCTAGCCTGGGTGCTGAACCATCCCTTACGCATTTCTCTTCATCTTAACCACCCTTATAGAAATAGTACCTTTATTCAACTCACCACAAATTACTCGAATTCAAGTGGGCCAGCTATGTCCTACTGGGACCGTCCAGCTCTCCATCTCCGTCCTTGCTGCCCCCAGGCTCTCACCAGACTCTGCCCTCCTTCTCCAAATTACAAAAGAGCCTAGGGAATGCAAGCAGGAATGGAGGGGGATGTCTACACTGGCAGAAGTTCCGCTCTACTTGCTAGGAATGGACTCCGCCAGGCTCCAAGCTACATGCTTTCCCATGTGCTGTCATTTCAAGCGTCAAGGTGCTCTTGTCAATCCCATTTTACAGGCGAGGCAATGGAAGCTCAGGGAGGTCAGAGTAGCGTGCTTGTAGAGGTAGGAAGTCCCAAAGCCAGGTGTTACCGGTTGAATTGTGTCCCCTCCAAAAAGAGCTGCTGAAGCCCTAACACCCAACACCTGTGAACGTGACCTTATTTGGAAATAGAATCTTTGCAAATAAAACTGAGTGAAGAGGAGGTCATTAGGGCGGACCCAAGTCCAACGTGACTGGTGTCCTTACGAGAACGGGAAAGCTCAGACCCAGACCCGCACCCAAAGAGGAAAGGGCCACGTAAAGACACACAGGGAGACAGCCGTGGAAGGACGGGGCTGGGAGGGGAGGTCTGTCACCAAGTGCCAAGGATGCCTGGGGCCACCAGGAGCTGGAGGAGGAGGGAAGGAGCCTCTGGAGACTTTGGAGGGAGCAGGGCTCTGCCAACACCCCGATTTCAGACTTCTAGCTTCTGGAACTGTGAGAGAATATATTTCTGTTGTTTAAACTCCCCGTCTGTGATACTTTGTTGCACCGTCACAGGAATAACCTAGAACAACAGTTTTCCATCGGACTCCAGGATGTGTGCGTGTTACATACGACTCCCCAAACTCTGCCCCTCCCCAAAGCCATCCAAAGCCCAGAAAATAAAATTCATTTACTCCTTATCTAGGGAGGCTTCCGATCAAATCTCACCTTTTCCCCTCTCGGGCCTCTGTCCCCACCCGTGGGCTTCTAGAGCGAGGTTGCAGTGCCACCTCGAGCCAGGAGAGGTCGCTCACACGTGCAGTGTCTGTCCCTGCCATAAACGGGCAGCCTAGCCTTGGGCTTGGACTGACCTTGAGAGCGGGTGTGGGGGGGGGAGGGTGGTCTGTACCCCTACGTCCTCTTTCATTTGTCCATCTGACATCGAGTCTCAGTAAACCCTGTCCCCTCTGCTTCGAACCCACCCAGAATCAGATGGCTTTTCCCTCTTCTGCCTCCACCCTGGTCTGAAACCCCATCAGCACCCCCCTGGGACAGCACAGTGCCCTGGGCCCTGGGCCCCCACATCCCACCCTCTCCCCCCACAGCCTGTCCTCCCCACAACCACCACCAGAGGGCTCCTGCCTCGATGTTGCCTCCTCAGGGGAGCCTCCTGGGATGGTTCATTTTATGTGTCAGCCTGGCGGGGCCTCAGGGTACCCAGGTGTTTGGTTAGGCATTATTTCTGGTCGCATCTGCGATGGTGTTTCCAGAAGAGATTAGCATTGGAATCGGTAGAGTCAGTAAGGCCGATGGCCCTCCCCAGTGTGGGTGGGACTCATCCAATCCACTAAGGGTCTAAACTGAACAAAAAGGTGGAGGAAGAGAAACCCCTCCCTCACTCCCTCCATCCCTCTCTCCCCCTCCCTTCCTCCCTCTTTCCCTCCCTCTGTCCCCACTTCCTTCCCTCTCTTCCTGTCTCCCTCCCTCTCTCCTCTTATCTCCCCACCCTTCCTCTCTCCCTCCTTCTCTCCCTCTCCCCCCCTCCATCTCTCTCTCCCTCCCTCCCCCCTACTCTCCCTCTGTCTCCCCATTCCTCCCTCCCTCTCTCCTTTCTTCTCTCCCTCTGCCTCCCTCCTTCTCTCCCCCCTCCCTTCCTTCCTCTTTCCATCTCTCCCTCCCTCCCTCTCCCCCCTTCCCTCCCTCTGTCCCCCGCTCCACCTGGAGGAGCTGGGACATCTGTTTTCTCCTGCCCTCCGACAGGGACTTCCAGCATCATCGGCTTTCCTGGCTCTAGAGCTTTCAGGACTCCTCAGCTTCCAAAATCTTGCAAGCCAGTTCCTTATGCAAATCTCTTTCTTGACATCTATCCATCCTAATGCTTTCTTTTCCCTGAAGAACCCCGACTGAGGCACCACCTGGGGCTTCCCTGCCCAGTTGCCTCACCCCCAGGCATTTTCCATTTTACCTCCTTCCCTGAGCTCTGAAATTACCTTCTTTCTTCCCTTAGTTATACTCTGACTCCTGCTCCCCGACCAGAATTTAAAGCACACGAGGACAGGTCCCTAATACCTAGAACAGCTTGGTATACAGTAGGTGCTCAATATATAGTAGCTGGATTGAATCATTGACTCCAGGATCTGAAGACCCAGAGGCCCATGGGATGGTGGAAGGAATAAACAGCCATTTTCTCTGGATTATAACCATGGGCCACAGATGCAGGACTCGAACCCGGGTCTCTCCACTCTCACAGCAGGCCTGGTCCCTCCCAGCTTTGGAATAACCAGGACACCAGGCTCAGAAGTAAAGATGGGCAGTACCCCAGGGAGGGGTACCCCAAATTGCCCTCCATGAATTGCCCTAAAGCAGGCTTCCTCAACCTGGGCGCTGCGGACATTCAGGGCAGCTCACTCTCTGGGGGGGCGTCCTGGGCACTGTGGGGGCTGAGCAGCTGTCCCGGCCCCACCCACTCGATGCCAGGAGTTCCCCTCATGTGACAACCACAGATGTCCCCGGACATCACTCAGTGTCTCCTGGGGGGCACAACTGTCCCTCGGTGAGGGAGAGAACCCTGCCCACCTCCCTGCCTCCCGCACTGCCGTCTGTCCCCGCGGGTGCTGCAGCCCAGGGATGGGAAGACCCGGGATGGGAAGACCCAGGGAGCCCGTGCCTTCCGGGCTGGGCCCCACTGGCAGGCGGGAGGCCTGGCTCAGCCTGCCCCGTAGCCGCCAGACCCAAGAAAATTGGATTAACTCGGAGAAGCTGGCCAAGATGATCTGTCATGCCATCTGAAGGACAGTGTATTGATCTCCACGTTGCGAAAAAATTAAATGATATCCCTTTTTGTTATTTAAAATGCTGCTTAAGCAATTCTGTAATGGAACAGCCCGGCCCGGGTCCAGGAGCTCCCCGGCTGGCCGGCCGCGGCTCTGATCGGGTGGAGGACGGGAGTGTGGCCACGGTTCTGTCGTCCCCTGGGTAATTGATGACCCCGGGAGAGAACAGCTCCATTTTGCCGGCGACATGCGCGGCTTTGATTTATTAAAGACATAACAATTATGAAAATAGCTGATTTATAATCAACTCGTCCAGGGCCCTAATTGATTTCGGGGGCAAAATTTAGAATGGGAGGAACTGACACCTTGAGAAAGGGGCCACCCGCCTTGGGGATGGGCTGTGATGAGGTGGCTGGTGGGGCCCGGCCCCAGGGGGCAGGAGTACGGGCCTGGGAGACAGTGGCCTGAGTCTGACCGCATCCGTTGTCAACTCACGAGATGGGCTTCTGGTCAGCTTCGCCTGAAACAGACAAGCCCCATGGACGTCCCCATTTACAAAGGACTGAGGCTGCACCCCCCCTCCCGCCCCACTCCTACGGAGGCCTGTGTGCCCTAGCCCGAAAATCCCTCGGCATGCTTTGTGTTTGGAGACATCCTACTTGCACCCACAGCAGCCATGAGAGCCTGGCACCAGGTATGGAAATGAGTCCGCCCCACCATGTCCAGAAGCTTCTATTCCTTCAGAGCCCCACGTAAGTCTTGCCAAATGTGGCCAATAAACATATAGGAGGCCCAGTTAAATACGAGTTTCAGATGAACAATGAATGAATTTTTAGCATAAGCGTAGCCCATCCATATTGGAACACACTTAGAAGTAAGAATTATTTGTGACTTCTCTGGGCATTTTGTCTTTTATCTGCCAATCCTACCACGATATTCAGGAACCCAACAGTCCCCATGAGGGCCCATTCTCCTGATGAAGAAGTGGAGGCAGGAGGGTGTTCCACGTCTGCCCAAGGTCACATGGTAGCTGACTTAAGATTCTCACCCAACCCTGGGGTCTGAGCCTTGCCAACCCTTCCAGATCCTACCCTGCTTTGAGAGGGAAGGGACGGGTTAGGCTGCTTGCAGGGACCGGGTCTGGTGACAGATGGACATGGGTTCACATTGCTCCAGTGCAGCCTTATTTTGCTGTGTGCCCTTGAGAAAAGAGCCTTGCTTCTCTGGGCTTGAGTCTCTAGAACTGTAAAATGGGCATGATTGTGGTCTCTCCATCACAGGGGGTTGGGGAGGGTAAAATGGTGTGTGGGCGCCCACACCGGGTGAGCACTCAGTCCTCGGGAGGGGTCACCTGGGTCTCTTGGAGCACTAAGAGACGGAGAGAGACAAAGACAGAAAGAAACAGAGACAGACAAAAGAGAGATGGCAAGAGAAAGTGTCAGACAGAAAGAGTCAGGGCAGAAAGGGAGAGCAATAGAGAGACATGCACCCCATTTGGAGATGGGGTGGCCCTGGACGGTGGGAATTAAGTGTACAAATCAGAACGTTCGAGCAGCTGCTGTAAGGCAGGCAGAGAGCAAACAAGAAGCCTGTGGGACGCAGAGATCCAGAGCTCACCGCCCAGCGGCCACCCGCACCCAGTCCCCGTGATGGCCCTGCTGAGCAGTTTTAAGTATCGTTAAAGATAAAATAATTTTTCCCCCTCTGAGCCGTGTGATTGACGAGGTAATGGGCCCCGCCGACAGGGAGAAGGTCAGGCTGGAATGTAATCAGTTTTTTCCAGAGCGATGCATAAACATGATGGCCCAGAGGCTGGGAAGGGAGGAGGGACCGTGATTGTCCCCAGACACTCTGAGCTCTCAGCTGCACGGCATGATGAGGCTGCGGTGACAGTGGGGACCGGGGGGGCAGGGGGGGGGGGGCCTCCTGGAGGAGGTGTGGCTCCAGCCAGGATTGGAAGGAGGAGGCATCCCGGCCAGGGGCGACTGCAGAAGCAAAGGTGTGGAGGTGGGATTTGCGTCTCCATGCATCTTCCTGCCCCCACCTCTTCTTACTGTCAGAACACACAGATCACTGCCTCAAACCTTCTGTGGACGCCAGGCCACCCACCCCAGGCTTCCAATCCTGGCTCTCCCTCTTATCAGCTGTGCTATCTCGGATGTGTCAGCTCCCCCTCCCAGCCTCAGTCTCCTGATCTGTAAATCAGGATGGGTATAGCCCTTCCCCACCCGTGGGTATGGCCAGAGAACTCAAAGAAAGGAACACTCATAGCAATGCTTTTGGCTGCAAGTAACAGGAAATCCCAAGTTATTCTACTTTAACATTAAAAAACATTTTTCATTTTATACAACGAATCACTAAGGTCTTTACTCAAAAAGCACCTCTTCCAAGAACCAAGCCGATCAATGCTTCTGCTCGCTCTCTTTTGCCCTTTCTCTTTTTTTCTCCCTAGCTCTTAATACATCCTGACTCTATTTGTTCAACATCTGCTCCAAGTGTCAGCTCCCCCAGGGCAGAAATTTTTGTCTATTTTGTTCACATGCTCTCGGTGGCATACAACAGGTTCTCATTAGATGCTTGTTAAATAGATGGGTGGCATGGGGATCCTGGATGGCTCAGTTGGTTAAGTGTCCGACTCAGGTCATGATCTCAGGGTCGTGAGATTGAGCCTTATGTCAAGCTCCGTGCTGAGCCTGGAGCCTTCTTAAGATTTTCCCTCTTCCTCTGCCCCTCCGCCCTCCTCTCTAAAAATAATTAAACAAGTAAATAAAAATAAATGGATGGCTTACTTATTCATCCAGGGATGATATATTCAGCTCTTCAAGAACAAAGTCTTGTGTTTTCCTCAGTATGGCCACCATGTTGCTCCTCATAGTCCAAAATGTTTGCCACGGCTGACCATCCCACCCTCGTTCTAGCCCCAGGAAGGAAGAAGGGTGGAAGGGCAAGGTGCTTCTCCAGAGCACTGTCTCTTTTAAGGAACCTTCGCAGGAGCCCCTCCCCAAATCTCAGTGACCAGAACTCAACCACCTGGCCTCACCTAGCTAGGTAGCTGCAAAGGAGTCTGGGAAATGTAGCCTTTAACAGGCGCCATCCGTCCACCTGCTAAGTCCAGCAGCCGTTCGCAGGTGAGGAAGGAGGGGACGATGGGTGGAAGGAGGCAGAGCACAGACATTCCTGGACCCTCACATCTGACAATGCCTGCTTTCGTTTTCTCTGGCTGCCATAAAAATTACCACAACTTACGAAGCTCTTAGTAAAATAACAGCAGGAAAATTCATTACCCTACATACTTCTGGAGGTCGGAAGTGAGACACAGCTCTCAGGGGGCTAACACCCAGGTGTCCACAGGGCTGGTTCCTTCTGGAGGCTCCAGGGGAAAACCGTTTCCTGCCTTCTCCAGCTTCCAGAGGCACCCACATTCCTTGGCTCCCAACCCCTCGCTCCATCTTCACAGCCAGCAAAGGCTGGCGGAGTCCTCGCACTGCCATCTCTCTGCCTCTCCCTCTCCAGCCGCCCTCTTCCGCGTTTCAGGGACCCTGGGGATTACACTGAGCCCACCAGCACACTCCAGCATATTCTCTCTCTGAAAGTCAGCTGGTTAGTAACCTTCCCGCTGTCTGCTTGATGGCTGCTTGCCGTGCAGTCTAATACACTCTGGGGAGTACAGCCTTCCCCTTCTTGCGCCTCCACAAAGGGAAAAATTCCACTGCCCCCATTGCCCAGATCAGAACACTGAGGCCCCCAGACATGGAACAACTTGCCTTGGTCTCATAAGTTCCAAAAGCTGGAGTTCGAACCCATGCGTGCGTGACTGCAAAGCCTGTGTCTCCTTCACCACCGTGTTGTATGGCCACTCTTGTGATTTGTATCATTACTATCAGTGGGGCTATAATAATATCACTAGTATCACTCGCCGACCACTTACCACATCGGCACCAGCCCCCGGGATTCCCGCTTGATCTGACCCCCTAGAGAAGGGTGTTCCGAAGGAGAGCATGGAGGCACAGGGAGGTCGAAGGGCACTCCAAGGTCAGCCAGCAGGTGGCAGAGCCAGAATTGAACCCAAGTCCATCCGGCTACAGACCTCTGGCCTCCCCACTACTGAGGAGAAAGCCACGGCCCAACGGAGGCTGTAGAGGACCCTGCCTGGGTTACCCGGCAGCACCAGGGGCCCACGAGGCCCTTTTCCTGGCAGAGGCTGGGGCAGCGGCCGTCACAGGAAGCCGGCCAAGTGCTGAGTCTGCAATGCGACATATCTCCACAAAAGCCACTGGCCGTGTGGCCACGTGGCCCCAGGGCTCTGCGGATGATCAATCTCGCCCCATCCCTCTTGCTGCCTGCCCACCCTCCCGCCTCCGCCCTGGCGCCCTTCGTTCCTCCCTCTCCCAGTCTCTGCCCAGCTCCCCACATCCTGGAGGAGGCATTGTGCCAGGGCCACCCAGGCAAGGAGTGTCAGCCCATCCCATCCATCACAAAAACACTCAGCAGCAGGATTCGCCAGCCAGAGAATAGGGGGTAGGAGCACAAATCATGGGGTTCACAGGCCAGGTCTTCAGCTCAGCTCCTCCTGTACTATTGGGCCAGGAATTAATCTTGCTATGCCTCCGTTTCCTTGTCTGCTAAACAGGTTTGAGGAAAAAGAATCTGCATTGCAGGGTTGATGTGAGGGTTGTGTGAACTACGACAAGCACTTCAGATATCGACAGTAGATAAATCCTGTATTAGGTCCATAAGAGGTTTTCAGGAAGGCTTCCTGGAAGAGGCAGCATTTGATCTGGGCCTTAAAATACCGGGAGAATTTGGAGAAACTGAGGGGAGGGGGAAGTCCTGGTGGTTGAATGGCTTCAGCAAAAGGCATGGAGGCTGGAAGTTACTCCAGGGTGTTAGAGCAACAGGAGGAGAGAGGGAATAAACCACCCAAAGACCTCAAACACCAGGTGGAAAGAGTTGGGGCTCTGCTGTAGGTGATGAGGAGCCATGAACAATTCTGGGGTGCCTGGGACTGGGCAGTGACTCAGTGAGGCACCTGGGGTGGAGGATTAAGGGAAGCATATCAGTGCTCAGAGGCACGGTAAGGTTTCCTGACTTTCCCGGGGCCACAGACCAGGCACGTTCCAGGGCTGGGATTTGAACCCAGGGAGTCCTGCACCGAGGCAGGAGAGCTCCTACCGTGGTACCAGCTCCAGCCCCGAAGCTGCTTACTCAGCCGCTCTTGGCCCGAATGCCTCCCAGGTGTTAGAAGCCGATCCCCTTCCCTACCACCCCAGCAGTCCCTGAAACTTCCAGACTCTGGGACCAGCCGAGATGGTTGTTCAGTGACAGGGGTTCTGTTGATTCCAGAGATCACTCGCTTGATGCCTGTGATGGGCTGAATTGTGTCCCCCCCCCCCACATTCATATGCGCCAGACCTAACCCCCAGGACCTCAGAATGTGACTATATTTGCAAATAGGGTCTTTAAAGAGCTAATTGAGTTAAATGAGGTCATTAGGGTGGGCCCTGATCCAATAGGACTGATGTCCTTATAAGAAGAGAAGATTAGGACAGAGACACATGCAGAGGGAAGATCACATGAGGACACAGAGAGGACAGCCATTGACAAGCCAAAGAGAGAGGCCTCAGAAAAAAAAAAAAAACAATCCTGCCAAGACCTTGGCTCAAACTTCTAGCCTCCAGAATTGTGAGAAAATAAATATCTGGTGTGGAAGCTACCCAGTCTATAGGACTTTGCAATGGCAGTCCCAGCAAACTCACACGGCGCCTGTGAGAACAGCTTCACCAGCTCCAGGTCTTGTTTGGTCTGCAGTGACAAACAAACACACAAAGAAACAAACAAAAAATGAATCGGTTCAGATTCTTCTTAAGCAAGAAGACAGTTATTCTAAAAATATAGAGCTGCAGGTATGGTTTGATCCAGGTGCTCAAATCATGCCCAGATCATCTGTTTTCCTTTCTATTAGCTCCATTCTCAAGGAAGTGTTTCCCTCATGGGGATCAGATAGGTGCCAGGAAGACCAGGCTCCCATCCGCTCACCAACCTCTGAGGAAAACAAGTGTCTTCTCCCCCATAACAGAACTCTCCCCATAAACCCAGCAAATATTCAGGAGCTCACTCTGATTGGGCCAGCTTGGGTCATGGTGGGTGGCCCTGAGCCAATCACTAAAGCCAGAGGTTCCGCATCTCTGATTGGCCCGTCCTGGGTGTCTTTATTGGGCTTTCCCAAAAAGGGACACTGAAGCAAAGATCCAGGGGGTGGAGTGGGACAAATAGTGCATTTCTTGATCCAAGGAAGTGTCAAGGAGAGGAAAGTGAGACCTGGAAGGGAAATCGCCAACACAGGGGTGATGACGAGCAGGTGGTGTGGAGGGGAGGGGTCTCTAAGATATTGTAGAGAACACGCCTTGGAGTTATCCCAACAGTAGCATCAGGCAGCTGCCCTATTTGCCCACCGACTCCCCATCTGTAAAGGTTGAGTGCTGCATTAATTCTCTTGCCTTCTGGCCTGGCCTGCCCTCTGCTGAGTGAGCTCCGGCAGCCAGGAAGATATCTTCCGAGAGCAGGTTGCCAGTTTCTGCAGTAAGCAGGCTTGGCATGCAAAGGTGAGCTCAAGAGGATGTGGGTGTGGCTGCTACACAGGGTTATAGCTTCCCTACCTGGTGCCCAGGCTGACGCAGACCCTGCCTGAAGCTCGTGAACCAAAAGCAAGACAAGAGAAGACCCCCTAGGAAAATCCAAGGTGCTGTTCCGGAAGAAGGAAGGATGCAGGATATGCTAAAGCAAAGATGGTCTAGATACAGTCAGTTCTCCTTCATTCTTCCCACAAATCCCACGTGTTCCCACTGGCTGCCTCTTGACATTTCCCTCAAGTGGTCCAAGACCCCCGAGACCCTTCACGGTCCACAGCTCGGTCATGGTTTCGAACATCAGACAGAGAGAGAGAGCCAGATGGTGGGATGGATGGGCCATTCCTGCTGTTACCTCCGTGGTGATGTTGAACCACGGTTTTGGGCAGTCCTGCTTCCTTGTTCCTGCTGGTCCTAAGCCAGGTCCTTCCTTGCACACCCCAGTGGGGCTTCAAGGTGACATTCATTCGGTTTACACTCATGAATGAGTTCAGGTCCCAATCACCAAGCTAAACACCATGACAAGAAAAGCGAGTGAGGTGGGACTTCCATCCCCATTAAGCCTTGCATTAGAATCCAGTCCCTTCCCTTTATCCTTAGGACGAAGGCCTCACCAGGACACCACCGAGTGCCCTTTCCTGCCCTTAGATCTCCATCCAGGCCACCTCAACTCATCAGAGAGAACCTCAGATGGGAAGGAGCTCTGCACATCCAGGAGTCTGGGGAGAGGTGTATTAGCTAGCTACTGCTGCATAACAAATGGGCACAAATTTAGCCGCTTAAAGCCACGATTGTCTATTATCTCACAGTTTCTGTGATCGAGAACCAGGACACGGTTTAACTGCTCCTCTGCTCCAGGATTTCTCAAAAGGCTGCAACCAAAGTGTCAGCTGAAGCCACAGCCATCTCCACGTTCAACAGGACCAGAGTCTGCTTCCAAGTTCAAGAGACCTTGCGTACTTCTGTTAGCTCTCTCGGAGCCCAGCTCCCGTGCGACCAACCCCAGGCTAGTCTGCCAGATCCTTGATCTTCACGGAAGATAATCACAGCAAAGAAAAGCCAGTTGTCCCAGCCTGCAGCCAGCTGACCCCCCAAACAAGAGAGTCCAGCCAAGATCCGAGGAGCTGCGTCCCCAGCCCCGAGTTGAGCGCAGAGGCAGGACTGAGGCTGGAGCAGAACCACCCAGCTAATCTGCAGACTTGCAAACGAACATAAGCGCCCAGTGCTTTCGGCGGTTGGATTGGGGGCTGGCTTGACAGATCCAACCTGCTACGGCACTGTCATCACCGTTCGCCACGACCACGGGCTCCCACTGAAATACGAATAAAACTGGGAGGAATCACTCAGTTGGCTCTCCCCAAATAAAGAAGTTCTGCTTCACAGACCTTAGCTGTCTCCACTCTACAAAGGAAAGGTGGCTGGCAGCTTCTCCTGATTAAAAACTGTTAAGTTCCACCTCACCAGGCAACCCATTAACCTCCTCTTCGGGCCACCTTCCCGGGAGGGCTCGGGAGCCAGGAGATGCTCTTGCAGTCTTGCAGGCTGGACCAGGGACTGGCCCCGGCTCTCGGAACAGCACCCCTCCCTGCCGCCCTATTCCCGGCTCCTAGCCACGGAGGAGGCTCGCTGAGGGTCTGCTCGCCGTTTCTTTCCAACACCTGCGGCCCTGTTATGGCAAAGGAGCAATACCTGCTGGAGAAGAACAGGACGGACTTCAGGAAGCCTCGGGTCAAGGCCCCTTCCGCACTCGGCCATGAGCTTGGGCTTGTCACTGTCCAAGAACACTTGGTGAATAGACGATGTCTCCTGCCCACTCCCCAGGCCCATCCCTGAGCCCCATCCTGCTCTCCCCGGCCGTCCTTCAAGATCTAGCCCGGAACAGAGCTGCAGGGACCTGCCCCAGCACATCTGGTCTCGTGGGTGGGTCCCGCTGCCCTCCCTGGAGCTAAGTGTGTTTAATATCACCCCAGAAAGCAAACGCTCTCAGCCCCGCAGCTAGGTGATCACGAGCGTAAACTCTAGAGTGTAGAAAGCTTAGACAGCCTGGGAGGAACAAGGGCGTGATTAGACCTTGAAGGATGACCCACCCATACCTGCACAACGGACTAGAACAGTGCAGAACCCCAGCGTCACCAAGATACGCTGTTATGGCAACAAAGCAAAAGTCATGGATACAGCTTCTGTTTGGGATGATAAAAAAAAAAAAAAGAAGAAGAATCTGTGGTTGGATGGGGTGATGATTGCACCACAGCAGGAGGTACCCCATGCCACGGCGCCCCCACTTAAACATCCTTCGGATGGTGAATTTCACTTTATATTTAACCGACCACAATTTGAAAGGGTTGGATGGGGGTGGGGCAGAAGGAAAGGTTTTGCCTCTTGCCGGGTGACCCCACTTTATGCTTCCCACGTCGCAGCCCCTTGCGAGGGAAGCTTAGAAGCCCCGTCAGGAACCCAGTTTAGAGAAACCCCCGATCCAGACAGGAGGGGAGCTGCCCAGCAAGGAGGGCGCAAGGCCGAGACTTGAGAGACTCCGACACAGGCCGAATGAATAAGAAAGTCCCCAAGATCCCTCTCCAGGGAGCGGCTGATTTTGTTCAAGCTCCTGGCAGGGGAGGCAGAATGAGAAGGAAGTGTCTTCTCTCCTTGCGAGAGCCTTGGGAACGTCTCCCTGGGGAGAGGTGCCGGCTGCTAAGGACGTCCCCGTTAAGGCTCCGATCACGAGATTCGAGATTCGGTGATTTCATTATTGTCTACAAAGCTCCCGGGAGGGCTCGCACACAGATAATCACCCGTGATACAGGGCACTGGAGTCATCAAGGATCCCTGAGGGGGCTCAGAGGGTGGGGCCAAGGTGGGTGCGCAGAGATGGCCCAGCCCATCGTCTCTGTGTGGAGAGAGGGGCTCAGGGGCCAGAGCAGGGAAGGGGAACAAGCCCAAGGTCATACAGCCAAAGCCAAAGAGAGGCGAGATACTCCCTGGAGGTTGCCAAGGGGAAACCTGAGTCAGGTCCCTTCCCTCTGCCCACAGCCCTCCAGGCCTCTCACCTCCCTGGGGTAGAAGCCCAGGTTCTCCCCGTAGCCCCCAAGTCCCTGAACTGCCCTGCCCAGTCCCCTCCTTGCCCTCCCCTCTTCCCTCTCTCCCCCTCGCTCCCTCCATCCCAGGCCCTGGTACTTAAGGAGCGCTCGGAGAAAAATTAAAGACCTCAGTGCAGAATAAATTGGCACCCTGAGCACATTTGGAATCTGAAAGGAACTTCTAGTGCACAGCCTCTGCTTGGACTCCTCTCTGGATGAGGAGCTCACTACCTTCCCACAAACTCCCATTCCATCTCAGAGCTGTTCTGGCCATTAGCAGGGTCCTCCACAAAGACTAGGCTGAGCTTTGTGTTCCTAAGTGTGTGTGTGTGTGTGTGTGTGTGTGAGAGAGAGAGAGAGAGAAAGAGAGAGAGAGAGAGAAAGAGAGCGTATGTGTGTGTGTTGAAGGATGGGGGAGTGAAATGAGGTCATGGGGGACATTCTGGAATCTTTGCAGAGTGGCCCTTGCTTTGAACAAGTTGAAAGCCTGAGGCCATCAAGATGAAGTGAGCCCAGACTGACTTCCTCCCTCTCCCTCCCTCTATCCTTCCCTCTATCCCTGCCTCTCCCTCTCTCTTTGTCTCCATGTCTCCCTCTATCTCTCTCTCCATTTGTCTCTCTGTGTCTGTCTCTCTCCTTTTTTCTTCTTGTCTCTGTGTTTCCGTCTCTGGGTCGCTGTGCTGTTCAAAGTCACAGATACCAAAGCAGCCTCCCAGCCCCAAAAGAAAATTGCTGGCCACCCCAGCAGCAGAATAATTGAATCGGCGGGCGGCCCAGGATTGAATCAAGTGAGAGGGTAAAGGCGGGTGGACTGGGGGGGTTGCGTTCAGGCTAAAAGCCTCCGCACGCACGCCGGGAGGATGTGCTTAGCTCTAGGCAGTGGGGGCACAGACGTGGGGGGCGGGGGGCTGTGAAATCTCAAGGGCGGGTCTGGCTCCCCGGCTCTGAGTGAGACGGTCTGAGCCCTGCAGAAGGAGCAAGGGGTCTGCAGCTCTGTCTCTGCCCATCCCACACACAGTCTGCTGAATCCTCAGAGGCATTTGGCAGGGCCAGGGATGGGGGCTTCACCGCAGGTTCACTGCCAGGAGCAGCCCAGCTCAGCAACTCCAGGCTCCATTACTTGTCATCCATCCACCCATTCCCTCGTCCCCCACCCACCCAGCCACCCTTCGCCCACCACCCTCCTACCCCTCCCCCATCCCTTCATCCCTCTCCCACCCAGCCACCCACCCAACCTGCCATCCCCCTACCCCACGGCCTCCCTCCCATCCCCCCATCCTCCCTCCCACCCATCCTGGTCAAACACTCAACAAACACTTATTAAGCTCCTGCTGAGTGCCCATTTCTGTGCCTGGGTGCTGGAGATACTGGGATATTCGAGGCCCATGCTCAACTGGGGCTTAGCGGCTAGTTGGGAAGATGAATGCTAGGCAAACAATTGAACAAACAGCTCCATCGTTGAAATTGTGCCGGTTCTGTAAGACATGCTCCGTCTGCTCTGGGATATCTAATACAGGAAGGGGATCGTTAGGTCGGGAGGACATGGCTGGACTCCAAAGGGGAACAGTGTCACAGGCAGAAGGAACAACATATACAAAGAAGAGGCCGATGCCCAGTGGCTCAAGGGGAGGGCATGTGGAGCAGGCCCTGGGCATGAAGTGGACGTGAGGGGAAGTTGCTACCCTCAGATGGAAGCTGCTGGAGAGTCTCCAGGGGGATGGGCAGGAATCAGCCAGAGGAAGTGACAAGGAGGCCGAGGAGATGGGTAGGCCAGAGAGGAGAGAGGGAACCAGGGGTGGGTGTGGCCTCGAAGCCAAGGGGAAGGAGACCTGGGCATGGCCAGCCATCTGTTCCCCTCGCCCGGACCACCCAGACTGAGAACTTAAGGTCCTGCCTGCCAGCCCAGACCCAGCCCAGTGATCTCTCTGTCCCTTCCTCCTGTCGGCAGTGGCTGGGGCCATGAGGACCACGGAGGGAGGCCTTTCAGCTGTTGATCTGGCAGCCTCCATGTTCTCCCTGTGAAATGGGAACATTTCAGCCACTCAGAGGCGGAGGGGGAGCACGAAGGCCAAGATGACCGCAGCGAGAAGTCATCATGTCCTCTGCACGATGACTGGCATGGCCTTCTGGCCCCTGCATCATTCATTCATTCACTCATTCACTCATTCCACAATTATTGAGTGCCCAGGAACTGTTCTGGATGCTGGCGATACAGCTGTAAAGAAAACAATCACAGCTCCTCTATCCTCGAGGGGCTGCTACTTAAGCAGCGTGAGACAGAGAACAACACACAAATGCCTACTCTAATTCCAGGAAGCAGTAGGAATTATAAAGCAGGGAAAGGGGACATAATGGTTTGGTAAAGATGCCCATAGCAGGGGTAATCAGGGAAGGCTTCCTTGAGGAGGTGACATGTCAGCTGAGACAGTGGAAGGAAGCATCAGTCTGGCCAACATGTTGGGAAAAACACTCCAGGTGGGGGAACAGCAAATGCAAAGGCCCTGAGGCAGGACCAAGCTTGGCATTTTAAGAATCGACAATTTTGTGTGGTTGGAACAGAGTGAAGGAGGGAGGAAGGGAGTCTGTGCTCCCTGACCACCCATCCCTGGCACTCCTATTCCCCTTCCCTCTTGCTTCTCCTCCACTGCAATTCAAACCATGTGCCACGCTATGCCTTTTCCTTATTTATCTTGTTTGTTTTCTCTCTCTTCAACTGTCAGCTTCATAAAGATGGAAACTTCTTTTTTTCTGGCTGGTCTGTTTGTTCCCTGCTTTGCCACCAGAGCCTAGAACAGTGCCTGGCACACAGTACACAGTCGTGAGTAATTGTGAATTAGTGAATGAATGAATGAATGAATGAACGAACGGCCAAATGAACAGGCATCATTCCCATCAGAAGGACCAGGTAGGAAGGCAATCAGAGGTTCTGGCCACTTCAAGAGGCCCCTCTAGGAGGTCAGAGCTGAGAGATGTGGGGTCAGGGCCTCCCTTGATTACTGCGATTCTAATTAACTCCTGGGCCGAGAGGGCTGCCCCGCTTGGAGGAATTAGAGATAAGTTTGCATCCAAGTGTTTGAGCAGCGGCTCTAAGGGGGCGGGCAGCGGCTCCCCTTTTCCCCCCACCAGCCAGCTGGCCTGGGAGGCGGGCGCAGAAAGAGGTCATTTGCATAGGCAGGTAATTGGTTTTGCAAATAAATCTGGTTCTTGAAATTTGTAGATTAGCAATAATACGTCTCCAGATGAGAGGAAAAGGTCACGGATGAATAAAACAACAATTAAACTTTCGGGAGATTATTAAACTAAACAGAAATCTGGCACGGGGCGGCCGAGGGAATATGGAGTGAGGCGGTGAAGGTGGAGAGGGTCTGCAGTGGGGGGTCTGCGGCCTCAGGGAACCAGTGGATGTCCTCACCTTGCTGTCGCAGGGAGCATTTTCTGTACGTCAGGCTCTGGGCACAGTGGGGTGCTCTGTGCCATATGCCCAGGATCCCATTTCTCAGTAGAAAACTGAGGCCGGGGGAGGGAGAGGAAGATGCCCAAGGCCACACAAGGCAGGATTCGAACTCAAGACTGTTAGCTTTGCCCTGCCCTAAGTGGCAGTGAGCCTCATCTCACAGCAGGGGGGAGGTAAGGATGGAACTCCACGTCTGTCTCCTCTTGGCAGTGTAGGACCATTCCTTCCCCACGCTGTGCTTCATCGTTCCGTGCCTCTGAAACTGGGGCTAGGAGCACTTCAGGTGTGATTTTCAACGTGCACACGTTTTCATACTTATGTGGCAACTAAAAGGGACCCAGCGGCCAATGGACCAGGTGCTGTGCCTGGCGTGATGGGGGTGCCTCTTTGGTCATCCCAGGCTCTTGGCTGCAAGTGACAGAAATGTGCTCCAGGAGACATAAGCAGAACCAAAACTGATAAGTAATTATCGGGGTAGGAGGCAAAGGTGGGGAAAGAGAGTGAGCTGACAGAGAGGAGGGGGGACCTGGGCAGGAAACACAACTCTCTTTTGCCACCCACCAGCATGTGACCTTGGGTGAGTCACCCTTCCCCTGGGACCTGTTTCCATGTCTCTAAAAGGGGGAATGATTGTACCTGCTTTATTTATTCGGTGTACTCATTCAGAATATTTCTCAAGCCCCGACTGAGTGCCAGGCACTGTTCTAGGCACTGGGAACGCAACAATGAACAAAACAGGTGGAAATCCCAACCGTGGTCTAGCTCACAGCCTAGCGGGGGAGACAGACAATAAGGAAATAAATCTATAGGGCTTTAAAGAGCATAAAAATTTTTAAAAAAATAAAGAGCACAGCATGCTAAGAAGAACATTAGGGCAGGGAAGGCTTCAGGAAGGGGCAAGAAGTGGGGAGGGAGGGCAGGTTGCAATTTTAAACAGGACATTCAGGGAAGGCCTCTGAGAAGGTGACATTCAAGCAGAGATCTGAAGGAGGAGAAGGAGGGAGCTATGGAGAAATGTGGAGGAAGAGCATCTGTGCAAAGGCCCTGGGGCAGGACTGAGTCTGGCATGCTGGAGGAACAGTAAGGAGGCTCCTGTGGCTGGAGCAGAGCGAGCAAGGGGGAGAGAGGGAGGAGGGGAGGGCAGAGAAGGAACAGGACTGGGTCATGCAGGTCTCTTTGTCCAGAGATCAAGAAGAAGAGGCATCACCCTGCTAGGATCACCGAAACAGTGACCAAAGTCCACTCTTCCTTCCCAGCCCATTCGGTAGCAGAGGCTGTGGGCTGGTCCTTGATATTCATTCTCTGCTTTCTCCTTTAGAAATAGAACCTGCCCAGCTAAAGACCAGCTTCCCTTGCAGCTCAGTGTGACCATTTGGGTACATAGCAGACAAGAGGATGTGAGCATAAACCATGCACATAACTTCCAGGTGGTAACCTCAGAACATAAGGACAGGCCCTCCTCCACCCCTTCTCGCTACCCTCCTCTGCCCTCATCTGGGAGGTGGCCGTGATGGCAGGAGCTAGAGCAGCCAGTATGGGCCACAGATGGAAGGTCAGCTGAGGAGATGGAGCCACAAGGTAAAAAAAAGTCTGGTCCCTGGTGATTGTGGAGTCACCACTGCAGCCAGGGGTGATGCCTGGACTGTGAGGACAGGAATGATGAGCTTCTCTTTCACGTAAGCCCTGGTCTCACGGTGTCACAGACGTGGTCACAGACTCATGGCAACATAGAGCTCAAATAATAAATAATCAAAAGTTTTGAGGGCGCCTGGGTGGCTCAGTCAGTTAAGCGTCTGTCTTCAGCTCAGGTCATGATCCTGGGGTCCTGGGATCGAGCCCCACATGAAGCTCTCTGCTCAGAGAGGAGTCTGCTTCTCCCTCTGCCCCTCCCCCTGCTCATGCTCTCGTGTGCTCTCTCTCTCTCTCTCTCTCACAAAAATAAATAAGTAATCTTAAAAAAAAAAGTTTTGAGGCGCGCCACCGCCCACATTGCCAGCCCCAGACTTGCTCTCCTCCCTGCTACCACGCCCCTGCTGCAAACTGCCTGCCACACATCTCCACCTCCTGATGCCCCAGAGACTCTGCTGTTTTCCAGTCTAGCTACAACCAAGCTGGACCGTGCCAAATGCGCCACCATGTGGCCGGCCGGGAAAGTGTCCCCCTCGGCTCTGGGGAAAATCCTGCCCATCTTGGGCTGCCTGCTGGTTCCCCAAAAGACTTAGCTTCATTCTAAGATATTTTCCTGAATGCGCATCCTCTCCTACAGTGTCTTTACCTTCATCTCTCCCTCTGTCTTCCTTCCAAATTTCGGCAGCTAGTCCTTTCAACCTCTAAGTCCTATGTCTGTGGCGGACCAGAGACAGCGAGTGGCCTGGCCGGGTCACACAGCCAGGCCGTCGTCGGCAAAGGAAGCAGGACGTGGAGCAGCGTGGACAGAGGGCAGGCGGAAGGCTTACTGTGCGGGCCCCGGAAATGCCTACGCCAGAGCTGGGTCATTCCAGCCCCTCGTTCATTCCACAAACTCTGAACGATGGCCGCGTGCCATGCCCTTCTGCCGAGGCAAGATCAAAGCACGTTCTCTCCTCCCCCTAAGAGCTCGAAGCTGTGCTGAGGCGCCCGGAAGAGGCCCCTGAGCGGGGCTGGGCCTCGGGCTTCCCGGAGGAGGTGGTGCACAAGCTGAGGGGGGGGCGGTGCGAGGAAGCGGGAAAGCGAAGGGGAGCAGGCAGCAGGACCCAGATGGAGGGAACAGCAGGAGCCAAGACGCAGAGGTGGGTGCCGTGAGTGGGAGCCCCTGAGAGGCATCCACAGCTGGGGGGTGGGGGTGGAGGGTGTGAAGTCGGGGAGGTAATGGGAGCTGAGGGCAATGGGGAGCCAAGGGAGGATTAAGGACGGGGGCAGCGAGGTCAGATTTGCCTTTGCGGCCGATGGCCGGGAGGAGGGCGGGGGTGGGGGCCAGTCCCGGAGTCCGGTGCGGGCGGGCGAGGGCCCGGGACGGGGCTGTGCGTCCCCGCCGCATCCCCCTGCGGCCTGGCTGCGCCCGGGCGCGAGCGGGAGGCGGGCGGGGAGGGGGTACCTGGCAGCCAAAAGCCCGGCAGCTAATGAGCCCGGTGCGGCGCTGCTATTTTTAGCAGCAGCTCCTCGGGACGCCTAATCGCTCCGGCCGGCTCCCGCCAGGCTGCCATGGAAACGCTCGGCGCCGCCGCAAACGCGGTCCCGGTCCCGGGCCGCGCTGCCACCGCCGGGCGGGGCGCCGCGCGCCCTCCGCGCCGCCGCCCTGTTCCCGCGCCGTCCCGGCCCCGCTCCTGGCCTGCGACCTCCGCCTCGTCCCCACCCTGCTTGGAGCCTCGGCTTCTTGTCTTTGCAACGGGTCCACCTCTTAGGACTGCAGGGACCGGGGGTGCCGGGAGCTCGGGGCGAGCCCAGAGCCTGGCCCCGGTGACTTCAGCTACTCATTGAGCACCTACTGTATGCAGGGCATGGCCCTCAGCTTTCCGTGCATTAATTTTACTCATTGAATCCGAAGGCATTTTACCGCGGCGGGCTTTACTACAGAGAGGTTACATGGTCTGCCTGAAGTCACACAACTTGCAGGTGGTGGAGTTGGGATTGAACCCAGGCCAACTGGCTACGGACTCTGAGCACTAACCCCCTGGCCCTCGTGTATATTTAAAGTGGGATTTGGAGGGTTTGTGTTTATCCACTAAGGAAGGCCTCACGAATGGTGGCCCCGAGGCAGGTGGGGACCTGGTTTGTACCCCCCAACTTGCTTTATGGGAAACCAGAAGCAAGAGGCTTCACTCCCCCAGGGGACAAATGGGGGCATCAAGGCCGGCCAGGAGCAGGGAGTTGCCAGCTGCTGATATCTGAAAGCTATGGTGGGGGCCATGGGTCCATGGCACACGGGCATCCCCAGCAGCTGGTACCCACAGTCCTCTCAGGCAGTGTGACTCAGGAAAGTTGATGGGGATGAGCTGGAAGCCAGGATGGAGGGGTCCAGGCTGGGGAAGGACAAGCAAAGCCCCACCTGGGCCAAGAGGTGGGGAGGGCAGGCAGGGGGGAGATTGGGCAAGAACATACCCCCGCCTGGCTCCTCCCCCATTTCCCCATCTATAGCGTGGGGTGTTGACATCACACTCCCACCTCGCAGGGCTGTGGGGACCATCAGAACGTTCATACAAGTCCCACCAATGCAGGGACCTATGTGCCTGCCCTTAACAGTTGGATATTTTGTTCCGCGTGGACTCTTTTTTGCATTGGTTTGAATTTTTGAAAATATGACTTAAAATAGTATTTCTCTTGCTGACTGGGCTCGTTGGCACCTGCTTAAGTTTTGTCTTACCCTAATCTTGGCCTGGTGGTAATCATGAGAGTCGCTCAGAACTGTGCTGGCCCATAGTGAGCACTCAAGGATGGTGGCGGTCCAGGTGGCTCACATCTTCAGAGAGCCAGCTGCTGCAAACAGCTCGGAACATCGTTCAGTCCTAAGTGTTGGGGATCATTCCCCAGCCCTCTGCCGTGGGACCTCGAGCTTTGGTGGGCCCACCCGGAAGACAGTAATAGCCTGCTCACCCGAGGTATTTTTATCAATCCCCGACGGTGGAAGTGAGGGAGGGAGGGACGGGAGCATCCCGATGCTGCCCCACAGTGGTCGTCCTCTTTCCCCCCACCCTGCCTGGCCCTGAGCTGGGGTTTCTGCCATTAGAGCTGCCTCCAGGGATGCTCCCGGGGAGGAGGGGCTGCAGGGCTGGCTCCCCTGCCTAGGGCTCGGGGAAGAGGGGGTCACATAGCCCCGGACCCCCACAGTTCCCCAATCACCCTGGCAGCAGGGAGGGCGGGGGAGGGGAGGCCGAGGTTACCATGCCCCTCCCCCAGCCTGGCTATAATTAGCCCGGAGATGAATTAAACATGAGGCTGGCCGTCTAGGGGTGGCAGCATCCTCTCTGACACTATAATTGTTCCCAGGCAGCAGGCAGAGGGTGGGGCTGATGTGTGGGGCTGGGGGGGGGGGGGGAACAGCACGCGGGGTAGGCATGGCATCTGCACATCCTCGGTAGGTGCACGCGTGTGCCCACGTGAGTGTGTGTGTGTGTCCTGGGGGTTCGCCAGGCACGGGAGCAGCCTTGGCCCTTGGGCTTCGAGAAGGCGGAAGGCTCAGCAGACGCAGCTGAAGGGGTCTGGCAGCCCTGGCTCAGGAAAGCTGCCGATCGCATGGCATCTTCGTGGGAACCGGTCGCTCCGGTTGCCGGCTGACACGCCCGAGTTTCCACCGTTGTGACTTCTGTGAGCAGGCGAAGCTCCCCAGGACAGAGCTCTGGGTGGGGGCGGAGAGGTGCCAGGGCGGGGGTGCGGCGAGATCGAGGAGCGGGGCTGAGAGAGCGGGAGGACTAAGGCTTCCCACCTGCTCTGTGGGCCTCCGGCGGCCCGAGAAAGCCTGGGGGATTGGCGGGCCCTCACTCTGGGCTCACCTTGCCCGCCCTGCACCAGTTAAATTCATTCCCTTGACCCCCACCAGCCCGCTGACCAGCAACAGGCGGGAGAGGCAGGTGGAGACGCGGGAGGGACCGGGAAGGGGGCGGGGCCTCGGGCCCCCCAGTGGACTCGCTCCCCAGCCCTGCCCTAACCTCGCCCTTCCACCTTCCTTCCAGATCCACCACCCCCTCTGACTGCGGGACTGTCCCCAGCTCCACCCCCACGACGAGCCATGCGACCTCAGCGAGGCCGGCTTGCCTCTCAGTGCCTCAGTGTCCCCGTCTACGCAATGGGGAGGGGCAGTGGACCCAGGAGGGCGCGGTTCATGACACAAGTGTCAGAGTTTAGCCTCAGGCCCTGTGCCCCATCCCTGGCGTGTGACTCAAACAGATCACTCGTTCTTTCCCGTCCTGTTTCCTCGCCTATAAAATGGAAAGATAATAGTGCTTGGAAGGTGGGAGAAGGGGGAGCAGGAGCCCCTCTGCCCCCGCCCCCACAGCCTCGGCAGCCAGTACGAGTTTGAGGACAGCTCCTACCCTCCCTGAGCAAAACCGATATAGAATCAGCCATCCGTTTGCAGACCAGAAGGATGTTTTCCTCCCTCATGGCTCCTCTAGCTCCCCGGCAGAGCCCAAGGGCCCATGAGTGCCCCCCCATTACTGATATCCTACCTGCCCTGGGCCAGGCTAGTGGAGACCCAGCCCGGGAGGGGATCCCAGGCTGGGGAAGCCAGAACCAGCCAGAGACCCCCAGCCCAACTGGTCAGGCTGGGTGGAAGAAGACGGGGTGCCCCACGGTGGAGTGGGTAAAGCCTCAGTGTGGGGTTCACAAAGAAAGCCTCCTGAAGACATGGACCCTGAGTTTTGAAGACCAGGGAGGAGTCACACACGGGAAGGAAAGCCATTCCTGGCGGAGAAAATGGCGACGGCAGATGCATGGAGGCAGAAAGCAAAAAAATAAAATAAAATAAAATAAAATCACAAATTCTGGTCTCATCTGGAACCCAAAGTGGCTCGCCTGGGTAGAGCAGCTCTCCTGGGCTTTGCAGGACAAGCTCTCAAGTCAGAACCCGCCCTGATGTAGACAGTGGGGCTCAAGAACACAGATCCTAGAGTCAGATAAGCACTTGAAAGTGGGGGTAATAACAGCTTGCTCCCCCAGAGCTATAGGGGGGGAAGAGATGAGTGAAGAGAAGTGTGTAAACACTCAGCACATACTCAAGTACTCACAAGACGGCTGTTGTTACTATGGATCCAAACAGGACCACGCAGATCATTTTTTCACAGTTATATATTCATTTCAATGTATATCCTCCCAAATTTATACTTACCATCTACTTCACTCAAAAATATATATATCTGTGCTTCCATGGTTGGATATAAAGGTGAGTTTTTAAAATAAATCTATTTTGTTGGGAAAGGATGAGGAGGAGTTTTAGAGAAAAAGTGACAAAGCGAATGAGGGAAGCCTCAAGTCGGGAACTACTTGGCTAATAGATTTCTCAGCCTGCTCCTGGGCCCGTAATTAATCCTGAGGGGCTCATTAAGTTCCAGCTTCCGCTCCAGCCACTCAGCAGCCTCCCTCCCGGTCTTCCCTCTCCCCCAGGGAGGCCCAGCCTGGCCTGCCCCTTGCCAGGGCCTCCCTCCTGCAGGGCTGCTGGGCCCCCAGATCCCTGGGCTTAATCATGGAGAATTAAGGTTTAATCAGAAGCTTTTACTGCCGGGAGGGGAGGCTGTGCAGAGGAAAGGCCTCCCAGGTGCAGCAGTAACCCAGATAGGGTGAGGCCAGTGAGGCCGGGTGGAGCCAGTGCAGGGTCAGAGCCTGTTGATATTTCACACTTTGATACTTTGTTCATTGTAGATGCTTTTGCATTTATTGTATTTTTTAATTTATGTATTTGAGAGAGAGACTGAGCGTGCATGAGTGGGGGTGGGGGCAGAGGGAGGGGGAGAAGCAGACTCCCCGCTGAGCAGGGAGCTCATGGCGGGCTGGATCCCAGGACCCCGAGATCATGAGCTGCCTGAGCCAAAGGCAGGCGCTTAACCCACCCAGGCGCCCTTGCATTCATTTTATTTTTTAAATGTGTATTAAAATAGTGTTCATCCAGGGTGCCTGGGTGGTGCAGTTGGTTAGGCTTCCGACTGTTGGTTGTGGCTCAGGTCATGATCCCAGGGTCTTGGGATCGAGCCCTACGCGCGGGCGGGCGGGCTCCGTGCGCTCAGTCTGCTTGAGATTCTCTCTCCCCCCCGGCCCCTCCCACTCATGCTCTCTCTCTCTAAGACAAATAAATAATTCTTTTAAAAAAATAGTATTTATTCACATGCCTGAGTTTGGTGGCACCTCCTGGGTTTTGTGCAGAGACTGGTGCCTCTCTTGCCGCCCCCCTCCCCCAATCCCGGGCATGACTGCTGCCGGGAGGCAGGAACTCCTACGTAAGCATCGTGAGGCCAGGAGCTCATTTGAACCTCACCGCTGTCAGAGGATGGTCTACTACTGGACTGGACTGATTTTACAGATGGGAAACTGAGGCCCAGAAGGGCAAGTCATTGGCCTCAGGTCGCAAGGCCAAGAAAAGGCAGAGGCAGTATTTGAACCCTTGACAGCCTTCCAGGGCTCCACCTCCCGTGGGGTAAAAGCCCAAATCCTCCCTGTGCCCCCCCCCCGGGGGTCTCCCGCAAGACCTGCCCCCAAGGGCAACCAGAACAAAGGAGGTGTGGGCCGAGGAGGAAGGGGACCGGACTCGGGTGCTCACGGCCGCCCTCTAGTGGCTGCTGCGGGGAAGGGAGACTGTCGGGTAGGAGAGGGGGACGCAGAGCAGAGGGGAGTGCGCGGGTCCACGCGGGTGATAGAGCCACGTACCCGATTCTGTACTGTCCAACCTGCGAGCCTCTGGCATTTAAAATGTGACTAGTTCAAACCGAGATGATCTGCAAGTATAAAAACACATCAAGGTCTAAAGACTCGGTATGATGGGGCGCCCGGGTGGCTGAGTCAGTTAAGCATCTGACTCTTGATTTCCGCTCAGGTCATGATCTGGGGTCTTGAGATCAAGCCCCACATAAGGCTCTGAGCTCAGTGGGAGTCTGCTTGAGATTCTCTCCTTCTCCCTCTGACCCTTCCCCCCTACCTGTCCCTCTTTCTCTCTCACATAAATATTAAAAAAAAAAAAAAAAAAAGCTTGGTATGAAAAAAAAGAATGTTAAGATAGCTCCTTAACAGGTTTTTTTTTTATATTGATTGCATGTTAAAATTATATTTTGGCTGTACTGAGTTAAATAAAACATATTAAAAATGGGGCGCCTGGGTGGCTCAGTTGGTGAAGCGTCTGCCTTCAACTCAAGTCATAATCTCAGGGTCCTGGAATCGAACCCTGCGTGGGGCTCCCTGCTCAGCGGACAGCCTGCTTCTCTCTCTCCCTCTGCTGCTCCTCCTGCTTGTGTGCTCTCTTTCTCTCTCTCAAATAAATAAAATCTTTTAAAAAAATAAAAAATAAAATTAATTTCACCTGTTTCTTTTTACTTTTTTTCTTGTGGCTACCAGAAAGTTTTAAATTATATATGTGGTTTCCATGATCTTTCTACCAGACAGCACTGGGAATTTAACTCTCACTCACTGCCCACCAGGGGGTGCAGTGCCCTGGCAGTGGGGTCTGGCCCTCGGGAAATCTAAAGGAAAAGGAAGTAGTAGTTCAGACAGTTGCTCCTTTGTGGTTTTTGTCTTGGAGCAGTTCTTACAACTCAGACCTATGTTTGCCATCTGCCATCGCTCACCGGCTAAGGGAGACAGAGGCACCTGTGGGTAAGGAGTCAGCCTTCCACACTGACCCCATTTTATTCTGCCGGGTCGGGGGGAAGAATTAGGCCTCCAGAGGCAACTGCCAGATTCGACAGCATTTATTCTATGATTACTGTGGACCACCCTCTGTTAATTCAAAGTGATTCTTTCAATAAATTCATCCAACAGATGAGGATCCCCCCCCCTTTTTTCCAAATGAGAAAAATGGAGGTTCAGAGAAGGAAAGTGAGTTGCCCAAAAAAGCCCAGCAGAGGCAGGCTTTGCACCCAGGGCCATCTGGCTCCAGTGACTTCTGGGCCTCTCCCCACCCCGCCCCTCAGCCAGCTGCCTCTCAACCTCTTGGAAACTCTTGAGAAATGTTGAGCAGACGTGGCGGCGAGGACACTATCTGTCCAGATCAGGCCAGCTCAGCGGGGCAGTCAATAATTAATTCTGAATTTTCCCCATTTATCACAGTGGCAGGAGCTGGAGTGCATGGAATCCTAATTCCAAGCCTCTGTGCCCCTTGGCCTCCTAGAGCCGGACACAGTGGTGACAGCAGCTGGGGCAGGGTCCCTCACTGAGCTTGGAGAGTGAGGGTGTTCCTGGCTCCCCACTCCCTTACACTGGTTTATTAAATGTTGTGCAATCCAGCAGTGACCAGATGAGACCCATCCCAGCCTTCACAGTGCCCACAGGCTACTGGGAAAAATACACACTGAATAAGTAATAATATAAATAATTAATGCTACAAAGGAAAAGAACAGGATGATGTGAGAATGCAAAACCGGGGGGACATGACTTGTTTAGGTCCTCCTCAAGGAAGTGACATCGAACATACAAATCAGAAGATGAAAGGTGAGGATGGGAGAGGGTGCTGCATACAGAGAAACAGCACATGCAAAGGCCCTGAGGCCAGGAAACATTTCTCCCATGTGGGACTCAGCAAGAGGTTGAGTGGGTCTGCAGCTCAGAGCACTAGTGTGAGGTCAGTGGCAAGTCAGGAGCCCTCAGAGCCAGACCTGGAGCCCTCATGGGAAGGCCAGCAGCCTTCAGTGGGCACCAGGGGCCATCAGGGGAAGAAAGAGGCAAGGTTCCCTAATGATCTGGGGGATGGCAGTGAGGCTGCTTCCACCGCAGGTGAGTCAGATGGCAGGCTGGGCAGTTGACTCTGTGAATTTTGTTTCGTTTCTTCTTACAACTCTTTTCCCCTTGGAGGATTTTTTCAAACCCATTTGAGTGCGGGAATGAGTCAGGATTTCTCTGCCAAAAAATAGCCTGTACCATGAGAGCAGCTCCTGGCCCAGCCACTCGACACCCCTCTTCCTTGGACAGGTAGGAAAAGTGAGGCCCACAGAAGGACAAGGATCCGCCAAGGTCATGTAGTGGAGGACTGGGGGCCTAGCCCAGGGGAGGGATCGCCGGGATCCCAGGAGCAGCCTCTCATCCTGCAGCATCATGCGTCTTCTGCTGACTCTCCAGCCTCATGAGGGTCAAAGGGGGGGTGTCTTGACCTTTGTGAAAGTTTCCACTTCCTGGGGCCCTCTCCCCCCTCATCGGGGTGCTTTGATGCAGTGAACAACCTGTCTCACTGTCTGTGGGAGCTGGAGCAGGGTCTGTCTTGGTATCTCCAGCAGCCAGCACAGTGCCAGGCACACAGAGGGCACTCAATAAATGCTCAGGGAACAAACAAGCAGAGCCAGAGAATGCCAAGATCCGGCTTGGAGTCACAGAGGGAGAGAGTGAGGCAGAGAAGGACGGACTCAGGGAGTCTGGGCGCTGGCAGTTTCTGGCTGAGCCACAGATGCCCTCTCTGGGAACCACCTGGATCTACCTGCCACCCAGGAACACCCCTCACACCCAGGATTCTGGGAGACAAACCCAAGTGGGCAGCTGAGAGGCGGGAGACGGGACGTGGCCCCTCCCCAGGACGCCTTGGGCCCCAGGAAGAGATGGTGGCTGCCAGGTCTCACTCGAAACTCCTTGCAGCCCAGACTTGCTCCCGGGGCGGAGCCAGGAGCCTGAGAGGCCCCCCGGGGGGTGGGGGGCAGGTTTCCCCTATTTTCACAGCCCAGAGAGGGGAGGAGCCGGTTGGGGTCACCCAGACTGGGAGTCAAGGAGAAAGTTGTTCCTGCGGAGGGCAGAGCCTGCACGTGGAAAGAGGCGCTCACCCGGGCAAGGGAAGACAGGAGACCAAGTTCGGGAACTTGAACTTGATTTTGTTTTGAAACACTTAATCTTTTATTCATACGCACTTAAAGATGGCCCTTCTATACCTGGTCCCGACCCGGTGATGTGACCCTGGGGCCCCAGGCTCGAGTCATCAGGCAGGGAGGACCAACACACCTTCCAGTTCCCTGCGTCAGGTCTGAGCCGGAGGCTGCAGGACCCACAGGCCCACAGGGAGCACCGCAGAGCCCACACGGGGTGTGTCATAACCAGGTAGGTGCTGGAACTGAGCCGAGTGGGCAGTGATGCTGCAGCCCCCAAGTGGCCGGGGCTGGACCAAAGAGAGATCTAGTGTAACCAAAGCCCAGAGGGAAGTGGAGGCTCTTCTTGGAGGATCAGAAATGACTGCACGAAGAAGGGGGCATTGCAGCTGGGCTTTGAAGGATGAATAGGAGTTTGCCAAAGAGAGACCATGCAAACTGGCGGTGGCCAGAATTCAAAGAACATGTCGAGGGAGTAGCAGGAGAAAGCAGGATTGGAGGAGTGCAGTCCATCAAGGCCAGAGTTTTCCAGATCCAAGCTTGCGGCAGCCCACCACTTGAAGCCAAAAACCTCCAGGATGATTCGTCTGGGCTCTGCCAAGCCCTGCCCAGCCTGGAGCCTACGCAACGGCCTGACTGCTCTAGCCACTGTCATCTTCCTTCTTGGGTCACAGGCTCTGTCCACTTTGGTTCATGATGACACTCAGTGGGGGACATCACTTTCTACATGTGGTCCTGGGATGTCAGGCCAGACTTGTGCCTCCCTGCATCTCATCTGGGAAATGGGAACACTAGGAGCTACTTTTGTCACGTTTTGCATTCACCTCGGGACTGGGAGGCCTTCTAGGAACCACGTGAAGGAAGAAAAGCAGTAAAAGGAATAAAGGGAAGGCGGAGGAGAAGGGAAGGAAGGGAGGAAGGGAAGTGGGGAGGGAGGGGAGGATGAAGGGAGTGAAATGGAAGGGAGGAGGGGGAAGGAGAGGCTCTGTACTCCTCCTCCATGCAAACACCAACGGACAGGTCCAACATTATAATTTCAGTACACGCCTGGGCTGTCGAGGCTTAAGAAATGGGTGGTAATTTGCATGTAATTTGCATAGTGTTTGTTAAATGTCAAAACGGGCTGAAAAGCTGCCCCCACCCTCAGTCGAGAAGCAGGAAACCCTCCCCTTCTTCATCAAGGACGTGTACGGGCTGGACCCTTCCATTCAGGGGCTGCTGCGGCAGCAGCCCAGAGAAAGATGACCTTGGATACCCCATCTGTAAAATGGGCCATAATCCTGGCTACCACCATGGGGCAGTTATCAGTCTAGAGTGAGTTAAAGCCCGCGAAGGAAGCCACGCAGACTCCGGCAGGCAGTGGGGGCAGAGGAATGGAGCTGGGTGATCACTAAGAGCCCCCACTTTCCTGCCAGGCCCTAGGGGGCAGGCCCCCAAGCTTGCCCAGCGGCGCCCCAGACACATATCAGGTATGTGTTTGTGACTAAGTGATGATAGAGCCAAACCAGCTAGGAGCAGGGGTCTAGGCTCTTTCCCCCCCCCTGCAGGCCCCAAGGGTGCCTTGCAAACAGCTGAGGCCTCAGTTTACCCACCACAACAGAGGGAGTGGAGGCCCTGCCCTAAGAGGAGCCCCAAGGAACAGGCACTGGGGTCTCGAGGTACCTGGTCTTGGACTGGGCGCCGGAGGGGTCGCAGGCGCAGGTGAAACCCAGGTCACCCACACCGAACCTCCAGCGCTCGGGCTCGGAAAACGAATGAGCAGCGCCGGGGGCGCCTGGCGCCATCCCCGCGACAGCAAAGGGCAGTGGGAGCGTGGCTCTCCCCGCGGCTGCCATTGACTACCCACCTGTCCACGCTCACGGCCCTGCGGCCAACACCACTCTTAATTAAAACATTATTTCTTCCCAGGCTTCCGCGCCTCTGCCCTGCGTCACGCCAGCACCTGGACCGCGAACACTGCCCTCGAGGGAGTGCGCCAGCCCCACGCCTCCCCCAACCCCCACAGGGTCTGTGCAGAGGTCCTGACAGCACGCAGCGCGGGTCAGAGGTCCAACCGGAGCCCGGCGTTCTACCCAGTAGGTCTCGTCCCCAGAATTCCCACATCACGCTGCCTGCAATGCCCCCATGATCACCGCCTGTGCCTCATGGCTCTACGGATACGGGTCCCCCAGCCCCGCCCACTTACCCAGGGCCCTTCAGACCCAACCAGGAGACCCCGTGTAGGGGACAAGGCAGAGGGATTTAGGGGATGAGGACACCGCCAAGGGAGTGGGCACAGGCGCACCATGGGGAAGTGTTTGGGGCCGGAGGCATGCACTTGGGATGCTGGAGAGCTGGGGGAGGGCTGGGGTCCTCCAGTCTCCACCTGTCTTCATTGGAGATTTCATCAGTAATTGGCTGCACCTGCCGCCCAGCCAAGGCTGTTCACAGTAGAGGGGGCTCGTGGGGGCCCCAAAGAGGACAAAGTGCTCATTGGCTGGTGAGGAGGGAATCCCAGAAGACTTCGTGGAGGAGGCTGGAATCCCAGGTGAGTTGAAGTGGCAGAGAGGAGTGTAGAAGGTGCTTCAGGCAGGGGGCACAGCTTGGGCACAGGTGTGACCCAGAGAATGTACAAGGTAGGAGGGATGATGTCCCCAAGCTCCTCTCCTCTCCCCTCTGCGCCTCTCTTCGTGTCATATCCCCGGCTGCACACGGGAGCCTTCCAAGATGGCACGTTGGTTCCCACTGCAGACTGGGCACTCGAGGCCCCAAAGTGGGAGAGCCGTGGCCTCAGGGTCACACAGGCTCCCCCGCTGCTGGCTCGGCCGGAGCAGCGACATGCTCGGGGCTCCGTCGGGTGCATCCGAGGCCTCAGGCAGCCGCTGGTCAGGAGGTCAGGCCAGTACTTCACTGAACACCCCAGGAGCCCAGAACTTGCAACGGCAGCAAAGAGGGAATAAAACAGTTTCAAGCCAGGCCCGGGGAAGGGTGAAACACCAGCTTTTCTTTTTCCCTTTCCCTAACATCCCTGACTTGGACAGTGACACAGGCAGCCGTCCCTTCCTTCCCGCTGGCCCTGCCCCCACCGCCCCTACCCGCGGCGCGAGCTTGGCTGTTTGGAGCCACCTGGTGACCGTCTCAGGAATTGCAGGCAAAGATGCAACTCAACCAAACCGGCCAAGCAAAGCCCAGTCTTTTCTGTGTAAGAAGTGGGTAATAGGGGGGCGCCTGGGTGGCTCAGTCCTTGGGCGTCTCTGCCTTCGGCTCAGGTCGTGATCCCGGCGTTCTGGGATCGAGCCCGGCATGGGGCTCCCTGCTCGGCAGGAAGCCTGCTTCTCCCTCTCCCACTCCCAGTTGCTTGTGTTCCCTCTCTCGCTGCCTCCCTCTGTCATATAAATAAAGAAAATCTTAAAAAAAAAAAAAAAAAAGTGCGTAACAGAGACCAGAGAGGGAGTGATTTGCCCAAGGTCACACAGCAAGTCAGGGCAACATCATTCCTGTCAGTTAGAGGCAACAAAAGTTAGTCTAAACGTAAGTGAGAAGGTAAGGCCCACGTCCTTACCCAAGGGGCAAAAATCATGATGGTGTGGAGAGAGGTGACAGTTGACAGCGGTGAGTCCCTTCTCCTGTCTGGGCCTCAGCTTCCACATCTGTGGTCTCTACAATCTGTAAGGTCCCTTCTGCATTAGCAGTACTAGAGACTTGAGGGGCGGCTGGCTGGCTCAGTCGGTAGAGCATGTGACTCTTGATCTTGGGGCTGTGAGTTCAAGCCCCACGTGGGGTGTAGATTACTTAAAAATAAAAAAATCTAAAAAAAAAAGTTCTAGAGACTTACCCAGCGTGAAGTCAGGGCTCCTGGGAGGCGCCTCTGGAAGGTGCCCCCAACCCCAGCCTGCTCCTTCAGCCAGCTCCTCCAGTCCCCTGGGTCATAGCTCCATGTCCTCCAACTACCTGAAGGACGGGGACAGAAAGACACAGGTTGCAGGCCAAATGCAGCCCTCCCCTTGGCACGCAAGGCCTGATCCGCTCAGTGCCGGGCCACTGCATCTTCCGGAACCTGCCCAGGACTCACTTCCAGCCTTGAGACCCTCCCCCACTTCCAGGCACTGCTAGAGCTCCAGGAAAGTGTTCTGAGCAGCCCCTCCTCACCTCCAGGAACAATACATTGAACAAATATTTACTGAGGACCTACTATGTGCCAGGCACTGAACTGGGAAGACAGCAGTGAGGAGGAGGACAAAAATGCCCGCATATATGGTTTACAGTCTAGGGGAGGAGATGAGGTGAAAAAATTAATGAAAAATGAAGAAGTCAGCTCCTGATAAGTGCTGGGGAGAAAGATAAAGCAGGGGTGGGGCGCGTTAGCAGGATGCAATGTTAAAGAGGGTGGTCAGGGAAGATTACACTGTAATATTATCTGAACAAAGGCCCAACAGAGCTGAGGGAGGGAGGAAGCAAGGTGGAAACCATTCCAGGCAGATGGAACAGCCAGTGCAAAGGCCCTGAGGCAGAACTCTGCCTAAAGAGCTGTAAGAACAGCAAGTTGACCCTAGTTCAGCCTCTGCCATCACTTACTTGGAACTCTGCCCTGGTCCCCAGGCTTCTGCCCTCCACCCGCCACAGTCTGTCCTCCACAGTGGCCACCAGAGGGCGCCTGTGAGCTCCTGAGTCCTGTCCTGCCTTTCTCTGCCCACAGCCCTCCAGGGCTCCCACCTCCCTCAGGGTAAAAGCCCAAGTCTTCATCATGGGCCCCCAAGGCCCCGCACTACCCGCCCTGTCCCCTCCCCGCCCTCCTCTCTTTCCTCTTTCCCCCTCACTCAGTCTGCTTCAGTCACACATGCCTCCTCACTGCTCTTCTAACACATCAGGCCTGGTCCTGCCCCAGGGCCTTTGCGCAGACTGTGCCCTCTGCCCAGACCATTCTCCCCCCACATATCCACTTGGTTCCCTCCCTCACCTACATTAGGAATTTACTCAAACTGTCACCTCATCAGTGAAGCTGTTGCTACAACACTGTTTAAAATAATAACTCTCAGGGCGCCTAGGTGGCATAGTCCGTTGAGTGTCAGACTCTTGGTTTTGGCTCTGGTCGTGATCTCAGGGTTGTGGGATCGAGCCCCATGCAGGGCTCTGCGATCAGCATGGAATATGCTTGGGACTCTCTCTCCCTCTCCCTCTGCTCTCCCCATCCCCTGCTTTCTCTCTCTCAAATAAATGAATAAAGCTTAAAAAAAAAAAAAAAACAACTCTCGAGGCGCCTGGGTGGCTGAGTCGGTTAAGCATCTGCTTTCGGCTCAGGTCATGAACCCAGGGTCCTGGACTAGAGCCCATGTCAGCCTCTCTGCTCAGTGGGGTGCCTGCTTCCCTCTCTCCCTCTGACCCTGCCCCCTGCTCTGTTCTCGCTGGCTCTCTCTCTCTCTCTCAAATGAATAAATAAATATATCTTAAAAAAACAAAATAATGACAACTCTCACCCCTCCACTCCCAAATCATCCCACCCAGAGACCTTCCTTCCAGAGGGCCTGGGGAGGCAGCTCTCCTACCCCACCTCAAGCCTCCAGGACCAGCATCTGAGGCTCCCGCTCTCAAAACATCACCCCAGGCTTGGCAGATTAAAACCTGAAGGCCAAACCCAGCGAGCGTGACCCCCATAAACTCTAGGGTTACACATCCTGGCTCAGGTCCTTCCCCTGGCCGCTGGTACCACCTCACTGTCCAGCTCACCACGTGTGGCCTGCAGCATTTCCCTGGGCTGCCCCAGGCCTCTCCATGTGCTCTCTGCAGCAGACACCTCCTTGGGCAGAGAGATGCCGCTCATGCGTCACCTTGGCCAGGGGACCTCTTTGGAAACCCCACATGGCCAGGTCAGAGGGTGGGGAACGAGCATCAGGACAGGACTGGTGAGGGAGACAGAAGGGAGGAGAAGGCAGAGAGACTCAGAGAGCCGCACAGAGAGAAGCAGCAGAGACAGTCATGGACAGAGATACAGAGACAGGAACAATGACCGGAAATGAAATAAACAGGGCCAGCACCACTGAGAGAGGAAGGGACTGAGACAGAGGAACAGTAAGAAAGACAGGGCAGGTCAGAGAGAGGGGGCAGAGCAAAAGAAAAGGAATCGGGGGTACCCAGCCGCCCCAGGCCTCTCACTGCCTGTCTCCAGTCTCCTCCCATCTGGTTCCCAGAATAGCCGGAGCTCAGGCCCTGTGGAGGCCCGTAGTCCACCTTCCTGTCCCCATCCCACCCCATTCCGCCGCGCCCTCCTGCATCCCCCCGCCCCCGGCCCTGCCCCCCTCCCCACCCTGGAACCCGCCCCGGACCCCCGCCGGGCCCTCCCGCCTCCCCCCAGCCCTGCCCCACTCCCCATCCCGGACCCCAGCCGGGCCCCACTCCCCACCCCACCCCCCCCGACCCCACCCCGGACCCCAGCCGGGCCCTCCCGCCTCCTCCCAGCGGGGCCGCCGCTCCCTAACCCTTCCCGCCTCCCCCGCCCCGCTCTGCCCCCCTCCGCACCCGGGACCCCGCCCGCCCCTCCCCCCCAGGACCCCCGGCCCGCCCGTGCCCGTGCCCCGCCACCTGGGGTCGCTGACGAGCAGCAGCACGGAGCCGTCCTGCAGGCGCACGTCGCGCACCGTCTGGTGGTCGTCCAGCCGCCGCGCGTTGTAGTAGAAGGTGCGCTTCCAGGAGCACACGCCCTGGCCCACGAGCTGCGCGCGCAGGTCGCTGAGCGTGTCCCGCGGCCGCACGGTGAGCGGCAGCAGCAGCGCCTCGTCCGCCAGGTGCACCTTGATGTGGTAGCGCTTCCAGCGCGACAGGCCCCGCCGCAGCCCCTCCATGGCGCCCGCGCGGCGCCCCGGCCCCGGCCCGGACCCCGCGCCCGTCCGCCCGCCCGACCGGCCCTGCCGCCCGCCCCCGCGCCGGCCCGCCCGCCCGCCTGGGCACGCCCGGCAAGCAGGCGGGGGCCCCGGAGGGCGGGACGCGGCGGCGCCGGGCCCGGGCCCCGGGCTGCGGCCGAGACGTGGCGGTGCCTCCCGCGCGCCGGGCGGACGGACGCGCCCGGGGGACCTGCGGCCGAAAGGCACAGAAAGGAGACGCGCAATGGAGATAAATATGTACGGACACGGTGCCTCGGATCGCGGGAAGGGCCAGGGAGGGAAAGGAGGAAGAGAGGAGATTGGCGGGCTATTTTAGACCGAGATGAGGGTCAAGGGAGGTCTCTCTCAGGAGGTGGCGTTTGGATTGAGTCGTGAAGGACCAGGAGTGCCTCGGCTGTGAAGAGGGTCCTGGTTGAGAGTACTGCAGGCGGAGCCGGGAACCGCCAGTGCAAAGGCCCTGGGGCAGGACCCCCGCCAGGCCTGTTGGGGGAAGGCGGGGAGGAGGCCCTGTGGCTGGAACGGAGGGAGGGAGGGAGGGAGAGAGAGAGAGGGAGAAGGGAGGGCGGCGAGGTTAAAAGGGCAGGTTGGAGCGGGGAGGAGGACTTGGGCTTTTACCCCAAGGGATGTGGGAGCCCTGGAAGGCTATGGTCAGAGGAGGGAAGTGACCCACGTTTGTGTTTGTTATTCATTTATTCCCTTATTTCCTTCAAGACACATTCAGCAAGCACCTACTGTGTGTCTGGGCTGGCTTGGGCTGGGCAGTGCTGCTCACCAGAAAGATCCCAACTTAGGGCCCCTCCCTCAAAGGTTTTCTAGTTGGGGAGATGGGGACAGATAGCAGGACACAGACACTCCCAGCCCTATGTGGTCAAGGCTTAAGTAGGAGATCCCAGGCTGAGAAAGGCCAGTAGGTGGGGATGGCTTCCCAGATGGGTGGGCATTGGGGCTTGGTCTCTGGCTGATGAGTGGGAGTTCAACACTCCCAGGAAGGAGGCCCAACTATTAGTTCAGTGTGTGCCTAGTAGGGAAAATCAGGAGTCAAGACTTAAAGCCACTAGCAGCCACAGGAGGCTGTGAGCAGGGCATCACCCAGCCCCAATTCCTTGCTTGTCTTCTTCCACCCTTGCAATCCCTTTCTCAGGCCCAGCTAGTCTCTACAGTCACGCTTACCCAAGCACCCTCTTCCCAGAAGCCTTCTCTGATTGCTGCCTGTCCCTACCCACTGACATACCTGCCAGGACAGGACTGACCAGTTCTGGGTATCCAGGATTCTGGCTTGACCTCAATGACTCTATGTCTGGACTTAGAAGCCAGTTTCACTGGGCCCACTGGGAAGTCCTTTAGCAGTGGCCGGGAGGGTGGGAGGAGGGAGGGAGGGAGGGAGGCTGAGTCCAGAACAAGACAGAGAGTGGACTCCAATCCTGACCCTGACCCTGACCCTTGAAAGTTCCTGAGGAAGGAACCTACCCTCCCTTGTCCTCGAGGTCCCCATCCATTTAGTGGGATTGTTATGAGGATACACTGCTGCCGGTGAAGCATCTAGAATGTTCCTGAAGCGTAGTCTCTCACTAATTGGCTCTGCTGAGAGAATAGTCACAGAGAAGTGCAATTTGACTCCTCAAAGAAAAGCAGATAAAAACAAAAATAGCAAAACAGAAAAGGCGCCTGCTAAGCGACAGATGGTGTTCCGGGTGTTCGAGTAAAAAAAATAATAATAAAAGCTTCCCTTAATTCTCACATGACGCTATTATCTCCCATTTTACAGATGAGTAAACTGAGGCATAGAGAGGATAAGTGACTTCCCTAAGGATACGCCGTGAAAAATGGCAGAGCCAGAACCCTAGCCAGACACTAGCCACCCACCTCCAGCAATCATGCTGATGTCCCTCATACAATCATCAGACTTCAGATGCAGATTGTAAAGGTGACTAAAAGCCAGGCGCCTGGGTGGCTCAGTCAGTTAAACATCGGACTCATGATTTCAGCTCAGGTCATGATCTCAGGGTGGTGAGATTATGCCCCGCGTCAGGCTCCGTGCTGGACGTGGAGAGTCTCTCTTTCCCTCACCCCCTGCCCCTATCCCCCACCCCTGCTGGCACACTCTCTCAAAAAACCAGGAAGTGACTAAAAGCAAAATAAATTTCAGATGGGTCCCCACCCCCTAACAATGGTTTCCAAAAAAAAAAAAAAAGAGAGAGAAAGAGAGAAACTATAAAATGACTAGAAGAGAACATGGGAGTTCAAAATAGCAATCTCAGAGCGTTGAAGCATGACATTAAGCCCTAAAGCCTTTAATTAAAAGATTAGTAATTAACTGCATACAAATATAAAATTCCTGCATACACACACACACACACACACACACACACACACACACGAGGGTCAATAGACAAAGTTAGGAAAACTTTTCCAAGACATGCTAGACAAAACGCCGATTTCCTAAATATGTAAAAAGCTTCCAGAGATCAATAAGGACCAACAACCCAATAGAAAACGCAGCAAAAGACATATAGTTCTTGAACAGGAAATACAAATGTCTTCTAAGCACATGAAAGGAACTTACTCTCACTCCTAGTAAACGAGCTATAAAAGAAAAACTACCAAGAAACACCCTTTTTTAAAACTAAATCTATCAGGTTGTTTGAGATGAAAAAGGATAATTCACCATGTTGCTGGGGCCTAATTTGGGAAAAGGGCAATCTCACACATCGGGGTTCAGAGTGTGAAATGGCATCATCTTTCTGATAACAGCTATTGAAATGATAAGCTGGCTGTATCCCTTCTGGGAATCTGTCCATGCGCCCAAGGATAGATGATAGCACAAATGCTGAGCCATTTACACGTAATCCACAGCAAAGTATGAGGCTGAGCTCATTGCACAAAGGAGGGAAACTAAGGCCCAGAGAGGGCAAGTGGCATAATGAGGGCCCAAGCTGGTGTGCACTCTTTCCAGGGCAGGTGGACAGGCTGGCTCTACCTGCAGAACCAGGTCACCACGGCCGCAGCCACCCCCCCTCCCCTCAGCAGGCTAAGTCAGGCCTCATGCATCACAGTCACTGGTGTCTCTAACAGGTCAGACCAAGGCCCGGAGATGCCGGGCTTTAGCATAGGGAGGCCAAGCCAGCCACGCTGAGCCCAGTGAGTGCTGGGTGCCAGTTCTAATTAATTCTGACTTTCTCATTAAGCCGTTAGGAAAGCCAGGTGGCTGCGGGCGGTAGCCCTCTGCCTGGGCCACTGGATTAGAGGGATCATGGTTTCTGCCTCAAGACACTATATTATCTGTCACGGGCAATTATGGAAGACCCAGGCAGATGGTGACAAGCTCAGAGTCCCTGAGCTCCGGGACCTGGGAGGCTCGGAGTCGTGGGATCGCCAAAATCATGGACTCCCAGAATCTCGGAATGCCTGGCACTCACTCTAGACCCTCAGGATATATCCCCCTGAACATTCTAGAATCAGAGAGCCAGGGCTTAGAAAAGAAATCAGCACACATCACTTCTGGCTGTCTTAGGAGAAAATGTGCGTTGGGAAGCTTCTGAGGGAATTCAGAGAAGGAGCCGGAAGTGGGAAGGGTGGGTGGTCAGAGGCAGAGGGAGCACGAATGGGAGTGGCCTGCATCCCACCAATACAGGGAGTGGGAAGACAGTGCGAGTGTGGGCCAACTTGTCCCTACCGCACACGGCGGGTCCACTGAACTTGGCATCACAAAATCTGGAATCACAGATGCTCTTGTGATGCAGAAGAGATTTCTTACCTACTTTTGTCCCCTTGGATCAGAGGTCTCTAAGCCGCAGCCGTGGGCACTCTGTGGATGGGACATGAGTTCTCTACAATCCCTACCAGGTCCAATTCAGTCCTTGACTCCTCAAGGCTGAGTCTGTTCTCGCTGGACCCGTCATAGTACTTACTTTTGTATTCTCATTTTATGACCAAGAAAGTGAGTCGCTGGGACAGCTGCTGTTTGCCAAGGTCCCCCCAAGGGAGAAACTGGGGAAAACAAATGGACGGTACCTCCCTGCTTTACCTGTCGCCAGTTCTATGAGATGGGTACTGTTGTTATCCCATTTCTCAGATGAGAACGCTGGTGCTCGGAGAGGGAAATCACTTCCCCAAAGCCACACCAGAAGGCAGGGGCAGAGCCCCTGGAACATGGCAGGAGTGAACTAATGGGAGGGCTCAGGTGTCTCTCTACCTGCGGGTAAGCAAAAAGGAAAATATGGTGGAGGGGTGGGACTGGCTTTGAGAAGGGCATGGAAAAAAGGAATTTGGATTTTCTTCTAAAGGCAGTGGGGAGCCATGGGAGGGTTTGAAGCAAGGGAGTGGCATGATCTATTTTATGCATTAGAAAAGTCCCTGAGTGCTGAGTCTATCTCAGAAGATGGATACACGGATCCTTAGCTAAGAAAGGCTTTGCCTCAGGAGTGCTCTCTTCATAGCTACTACTTCTTGGACCTCTGTCCCCATCCAGTGAAATTTCATAAGGAATTCATTGCTAAGATATCTGGCAAATGAGGGCTCATGGTGGTCCCTGTTGGTAAATTGGGTTATTCTAGTCTATCTTTATTGAAAACAGGAGTTATTTGCCACCAACATGTTCAAAAGTGGCATCCTTCATATGGAAAGAGTTGTTAGAAATAAATAAGAATAGAGAGATACATGCATAGAACATGGATGCTATTTTGGATACACAGAAGACGTCAGTGGGAAATTATAAAAGAAAGGTTCACATGCAAAAGTGTTTAACCACCCTAGAATTCCCCCATTCTTATATTTGAGAAAGATATCTGATATCTGAAAATATTAGATTTTTTGAGGATACAAGGCAATGGGTACTCATGTCCATTGCTAGTATAAATTAGTACCATCTTTCTGGAAGGCAGAATGGTTAAGTGTATTGAAAGCTTTTGATGGATAATAAGCAATTATAATAACTCACCTTTGTTGAGCAAACAAATCAACTTCACTTATTATGTTTTCCCCACTTGAGCAGAAGCTCCCCTAGGGCAGGGATTCTTATGTGTTTTGTTCACTGCTAAGTCTCTGGTGACAGGAACAGGAGCTGGCTCAGATTTCTATACCCAGCATGATCTAGTCTACTCATTTTCCTGAAGTTTGAGAACCACTGAGCTAGACTAGACCAAAAGGGACGTTTTGGTGCAGACATACCTGGACATCCAACTTATTCAGGTCTTTAAGACAAGCATCGAATCCCTAGCAATGTGAGGAGGATTCTCAGGGGCTCCCACTGACCCAAACTTTAATGGATGTGCTTGTAATTCTAAGGATTAAGTGAGATGATTTCTGACACTTACTAGTCCTTAGGCTGTGCCAGGCAGTGTTCAAAGAGCTTTACAAAACTGAGCTCAATCACTTAATAGCGAAACTAAGAGTTAGGTGCTAACGTTAGGCCCATTTCACAGATGAGGAAACTGAGTCCCCAGCATGAAAGCAGTATCCTGACTAGGGCCTGGCACATCGTAAGTACTTAGGTTTAGTGGAACCTAAATCTTACTCAGTGAGTGTGTGAGCATCAGTTCTTGTCTCTGCAGAAACTGTTTCCTCTAGCGTCCTCCGGAACACAGTGGTCCCTCCCACGGAGCACCAGCAAATGCTTCCTGTTTCAATTCTTAAATTCCTTGAGTGACTCAGAGCAGAGCTGCCAGGGAAGGTGAACAGAGGTGGTCATGGCATGTTTCTGGGGGTGTGGAGACACACGACATATAGTCGCCCCTTCTCCCCAGACAGACACAGGGACACATATGAATACACCCCCTCACTCAAGACAAACACAGAGACACCACAGCCCTGGGACACACACACAGTCTGGATCCCAGCCCCAGCTCCAGCCCCCACCTCTGTCCCTTCACCCTGGGGCCTAGGGCCTCCCACTAAAGCCTCCCCCCCCCCCCCCCCCCCCCCCCCCCCCGCCTCTAGTGGGAGCCAGAGGCCGAGGCTGAGAGAGAAAGGGACTAGCCTGGCTGCAGGCGGGGCAGGCAGGCTGGAGGAGAGCACAGAGCATGGCTCTTGGGCGCCACCCGGCGGGCACGGGAGGCAGGGGGCACGGCAGCCCCTCAGCTCGACATCTTTGCGGGTCTGGGGTCTCTCTGGGTCCATGTGTGCCTTTGTCTCTGCGTCTGTGTCTCTTTCTAACTCTCTGTGTCTCAGCCTCTGTCTCCCTTCTCTAGAAGTCTCCGTCTCTCTCTGCAGCTCTCTCTTCTGTGTCTCTCTGCCTCTTTCTTCCCCACTCTTTCTCCCCCAGGCCTCCCCCTACCGCTGGAGCCCGAGACCTCTTCCACAGAGAAGCCCAAGTGTGTCCCATGATCCCTCCCTGCTCACCCCTCTTATCAGCAGTGTCGCCTGTGCCCTGTCCCCCGATAGCATCTTGGCATTTCCTGCCAGCATGACTCAGTCTGGATGGGGCATGATGACCAACCTTGTCAGCTTTGCCAGCCTACATTCTGGTCTTTGGGGAGGGGACCCCACGCCAGGAGGCCACACAGGGTCCTCCTGCTGCGCCTTTGTCCAGGCAGAGCCTGGTGCATGAGCTCGCCTTGGCTCACCCTTTTCCAGGTCTGGCTGATGTGGGAAGTGCTGGTTGCATGTGGCGGGGGGAGGGGGGGGGCACCAGGAACAATGAGGATTTGGACGCCCAAGCAAGGAAGGGCCCAGAGAGAGAGAGGGATGGTCACCCTTGAAGCCTGCTGGGAGGGCAGGGATCTCCTCTTCTCAACTGCTGAAAACCCACCATGGGCCCCTCATCACCTACAGGCTGGCAGCCTGATCCCTGACCAGCCCAAGCTTCAGAGCCCACTCTGAGCCCAAGCCTTCCACGCTTCCACTGGCTCTGTTCCTTCAAGGTGCCACGCCCTTTCTTTTCTGGGGGTTTTTGTGCATTCTGTTCCCTTTCCAGATGCCCTTCTGGTCACCTCCTCCAGGAAGCCAGCGTCTCCACCCCTGCTTGAAGTCATCCATTGAGCGTCAAAGGCAGCTGTGTCTCGGTCACGGTCGTGGCTGTGTCCTTGGCACAGGGCCCGGCACACAGGAAGTGTCCGGGAAGCGTTTGCTAAACAAATGAGCACGCAAGAAAGGGCTCAGGCGCTCAGGGGCGTGTCTACAGGCCCGGATCTTCCATCCTGCCTTCCTGGGGACACCCCAGCCCAGTGGGCTGCTCCCAGCTCTGTGCCCCGTGTCCCCAGGACAGGGGATGAGAGGACGTTTTCTGGGGCTGCTGGTGAGATCTACCCTGCTGTGTCTCATTTCAGCCGAGTCTGTAAATATTTGGGCCGCCGTGGCCAGCAGCAGCCACGCGGGGGAAGCTTCAGTGCCTTTTACGAGCCTCCCCGCGGGGCCGAACGCGAGGTTTCTGTGGCTGGGTATGTGGCGCGTCCGGGCAGTTTCACAGCTGGTTGGCACGGGGTGGGGAAGACCGCGGGGCTGCAAGAAGCTGCAAGACGCCACCGGCGGCTTCCGGCACTTAACCCCGCAGCGTGCGGCATCACGAGGCCAGAAGCGGGCCTCCTGTTCTAAAAAATTGCTAATGCAACATCATAGCTTACAGCCATGGTTGAGATGGGAGACGGAGCGGACTCCCTCCCCAAGTCCGAGGGACACACTGAATCCTTAGGGGAAGGGGTTGCTGGCAAGGAGGTGGAAGGCCCCGGCATAGATGTAGCCCCTCTAGAAGAATCAACAGCAGCTCTGACAACTGGCTAAGCACCTACTGTGTGCTGAGCAGTGTGCAAAGCCCCTTCAACGCATCATCTCTTTGGGTCCTCAGAAAGCACCCAGCCCGTTTTACGAGAAAAGTCAGAGGAGTTCAGGGCAACCGGCTTACGGTCATCCAGCTGGTCTCCAGTAAGTCACCTGACCCTCATGGAGGCCTCCCTGCCAGGGCCACCGTGGGGATGCCCTGGAAACTGCACAGCTCTTCTCACCCACCGGTCAGGACTCCAGGGATGACTGGAGGGAAGGCCTGAACCAGATCAGCAGTTGTGAGTTGGGGCCTGGGAGCCTGCATTTAAGGCTAGCACCTGCCTCGGCCCTGGTGACTCTCGCTAGTGGTGTTCCTCGTCCTTCCACATGACAGCAGCCTTACTACTGCTTGCGTGCCAATGGGTTTGCAGTGCTCCCTCTCAATCCCAGGGGGGACCGGCTGCCACCTGCTGTTTCCTGAAGACACCACAAGACCGAGGACTTGGCGACCCCATCAGACACGAAACTAGGGGGATTTTCCACTGAATGGGAATTTGGATGCTTCGACAATCAGGGGGCCTCACTCTGACTGGAGGGGCAGCCCCTCCCGCGCTGGGCTAATTCCCAGAGACAGCAAAGGACTCACCTTAGTGTGCCTTTCACATGCAAACTCATCGACAGAGCCAACTCTCTCCTCTGGGGGCCTCTCACACTCAGGGCCAGGATCCCCCCAGGACCAGGGGCCAGACAACAAGGACAGCGCCCGCTGAGATCATTCAGACTAGCTGGTCCCGAGCCTACCCTGCTAGCAGAAACCACAGTAAAGTCCTTGTCCATTCTGTCCCCCCTCCCTGCCCCCACCTTGGGAACAGTGAATAACAAACGTATTTTTTTAATATTTTATTTTTTAATGTAATCTTTACACCCAGTGTGGGGCTCGAACTCACAACCCTGAGATCAAGAGTCGCACACTCCATGGACTGAGCCAGCCAGGTGCCTCCAGACTGTGTTATGGGTGGCTGTCCTCCCCGGCTCTGCTGGCCTCGCCCTACCTGCGTCATCATGAGATCTGTGTTCTGAAACGCCGGGCACTGGAGGGCAGGCTGCGCACACGCCTGCGGACGTCTGCATTCTGCTTGCAGGGTGCGGACGGTCGTGGGCGCCCCGGGAGGGGCCGGGTTCTAAGCCCCACCGCTGCCCTTAATTCACCGGGTCCCGCATCATCATCCTGAGTGCCTTCTGTGTAGTAGGACGTGGTCTCTGCTGTGTTGCTATTTGCTGCCGGAGGCCACTGGGCGGCTGGGTCTGCTGCGGGTTCAAGGTTACGCAGGTACAAGCCAACAACAGCTCCGGGGCCGCCCTGTGGCTTCTGGGCGTGCCCACCTTTCAGGGAGAGATCTGGGCCCCCCTCCCCCGCCGCGCAGCATACACTTTCACTGGGACCATTTCGATCTCTGATGACATCAGCGATGCAGCAAGTTACCTGGAGGCCACACACACGAAATAGCGAACTAGCGTAGACAGTAACCTTCGAGTCTGGCCTGTTCATTGGTGGCCAAAGTCACGGTCATTTCTCTGGTACCCGGAGAAGCTGGGACTGAACACGTCTGGGCTTGGGGACGTCTTCTTCCACAGCAGGACATGAATTAGTAGGTCTCACTTCTTCGGCCAGCGTTCACATCTGCGACCCCGAAAGCGAACTGTGTCACGCCCCAGGGTGATAGGCCAAGTAAAGCCCCCGCTCGCCACCCAAGGATGTCCATCCATATCCCAATCCCTGGCGCGGGTGACAATATTCTCCAATGTGGCAAAAGGAACTGTGGCAGATGGGATTCAGGTCATGGCCCCTGGGATGGGGAGAAGAGCCTGGATTCCCAGGTGGGTCCAATCTGATCACATGAATCCTTAAAACTGGAGGCTCTTTCCCGCCTGTGGTCAGAGATGGGACTCAGGGAAAGAGGGTGTGTGTTGGGGGGGGGGGGGGGACTGCAGGCTCTACAGACAGAGGAGGGGCCAAGGCCAAGGGGCTGGAGGCCTGGGAACCTGGAAAGGCAGGGAGTCTGATTCCTCCCCGACAGCCTCCCCAGGAAACCCGCCGTGCAGACACTGGATTGCAGGCCTTCCGGCCTCCAAAACTTGAGAGAAGTTTGTGCTGTTTTGAGCCACGGAGTTCGTGTTAATTTGCGAGGGCAGCCACAGGAAATGCACACACCCAATTACCCTGCAAGCATGGTGTGCAGCGCTCCAGTCCTAAGATGAGCACAGCACTCCGGGAAGAGGAGGAAATCACCGTCCTGAGGACCCAGTGCCCCACTGAGCAAGAGGCCTCCAGCAGACATGTTGGACCTGCTGTGGTCACCCATCAAATCCTCCCAGGATGAAGGCGGTATCACACCCCTCTGAGGAACGGGAAAGCAGTGGGCTCAGAGGGGGTGAGTCACTTTCCCAAGGACACGCAGCTGATGAAAGAGGGGGAGCTGAGATGTGAACCCACCTGGCAGGTGCGAGCCCAGGTCCAAACCCTGGCTCACCATCCTGTGACTGCCATGCCCCAGGGAGGGGTGGTCTTACCTGGTGGGGTGGCGGTGGGGGTGTCAACACCAGGAGTGTCAGTGGAGACCCCGCCCCTCGGCCCGGACAGCCAGTTAAAAGACCCTCAGTCCCCACTAGCCAATAACTTTTGTGGCTGTTATTTTTTTAAAAATCAAAAGGGTTTTTTATAACTTCGTGTTTGAGGTTTTCTGAGTCACACACGCAATTTAAGACTGGCAATCACCATGCAGACTGGGGAATTCCTGCAAAGTGAGAAAATTTAACCTAGCAACTGTTTTGAAATGTAATGAAATCTGTATGAGTACAAAATTCAGCAATTGATGAAGTTGACACATTTGTGTAGATGCGGAGACGTTTGATAAGGTATGAATTCTGATTTTGCAGTTTTCTTTATTTCTGGAGCTGAGAATTTCTCCCTTCCTATTCTCTAGGCCTCAAAATATCTTACAGGTTCCCTGTACAGCACGAGCACCCTGGGACCTTTCCCTGCAGGGCCCCCCAGTGCCTTTCAACGTTAAGCACTCACTGTATGGCAGGAACAATTCTGAGTTTTTCACGTATTTGACTAATTTCATCTTCGCAAAGACCCTTAATGGTAAATACTATTATTGTTCCCTTCTTCCAGTTAAGGAAGCTGAAGCAGAGAGGGACTAGGGACTTCCCGTGGGCAGACAGCCAGATGGGGTAAATCTCAAGCCTGCCTTCCCAGCCTCTACCCAGTGCCTCTCACTCCAATGGTACCCAACAGACCCCCATCTTTAAAAAAATTTTTAAGTTGTGATAAAATACACATAAAACATAACCATCTCTAAGTGCACAGCTCCGTAGCATGAAGCACATTCCCTTTGTGGAAACCTCCCCACCCTCCGTCTCCAGAACGTTCCATCTCCCCACACGGAGACTCCGTCCCCAGGAAGCACGGACTCCCCAGCCCCTGCCCCAGCCCTGGCTCCCACCAGCTCCTCTCTGTCTGTGTGGACGGGACTCCTCTGGGGACCTCCTGGGAGTGGGGTCCTGTGGGATGTGTCCTTCTGGGTCTGGCTGCTCCCACTGAGCCCGGTGTCCTCAGGGTCCATCCACGTCGTGGCAGCTACTCAGTGTACGGATGGACAATGCTCTGTTGATCCACACCCCCATCACCCTTAGGACGCTGTTATAATCACACAGAAACCAGAAAATCAGTGCTGGTGAGGGTGTGGAGAGTGGCACTCCGCGTGTCACTGGTGGGACTGTGAGGTGGGGCGGCCGCTGTGGAAAACGGGTGGTTCCTCCAAAGTTAAACACAGAATGAATGTGTGAGCCAGCAATTCCAGGCCTCAGTGCCTCCGCAGAAGGGGAAACAGGTGTGCAAGCAATAAACGTTCACAGGAGCCAAAGGGTGCCAACAACCCTCATGCCCACTAGCAGCCCCCTTTAATTTTTAAAAATTTTTAAAAGATTTTATTTGTCAGAGAGAGAGCGAGCACAAGCGGGGGAGCGGCAGAGGGAGAAACAGACTTCCCGCTGAGCAGGGAGCCTGACGTGAGGCTCAATCCCAGGACCCTGGGATCATGACCTGAGCCCAAGGCAGACACGTAATCAAATGAGCCAAACCATGTTTGGGAGACAAACCATAAGAGACTCTTAATCATAGGAAACAAATTTAGGGTTGCTGGAGGGGAAGGGGGTGGAGCGATGGGGTAACTGGGTGATGGACATTGGGAAGGGTATGTGTTATAATGAGCACTGGGTATCACATAAGGACTGATGCATCACAGACCTGTGACCCAGAAACAAACATTATATGTTTAAAAAAAATAGTAAAAAAAAAGAACACAGACTTGGTTCTACGTCCCTTTTCTCTCCTGGAATAAAAACCAGACCTAATATAATCTAACTACACACTATTTAAAAGCAACACAGTAAGATGTGTCATCAGACACAAACAGAAGCAATAAGAGGTTAGGAAGGGGCTGTTCTCGCTCCCACAGGCTGTCTGAAGCTCTGATGGGGCAGCTTGGCGGCAGCAGCCTCACTCCTGATGTCAGTCACCCCTACCTCCTGGAGGGCAGTTGCTCCGCAGCAGCTAGGGGACAAGATCTCAAAACGGGTCTCACCCACAACCCCAGGCCGCGTATGGCTTTTATCACCTAACACAGTAAGTCCAGACCCCGATTTCCAGACTCTGGCTTGCAGAGGAGAGACGGGCCCGGTGCAGGAGGAACCATGGAGACAGCATCCTGTCAACCTGTCATTGGGAAATGACTCCGAAAGCCCCCGTGGCGGGAGAAGCTCACGCGGGATTTACTCGCCTCAATTCAAAGAGGACACCAAGGGCCAGAGCCGACCTGCTAATGCTCCAGCTTCCACCGCAAGCTGGGGAGGATTTTCAGATTGCTCTTTTAAAACTAAACACCCCAGCGGGAACACAGGCTACTCCGGGAGAATTGGCAATTGTTCGGTAGCCTGTGGGGTGGCTGTCCTAGTTCTGGAGGGAGGGAATCCAGGTTCCCAGCAGGGGACACTGGGGGATTAACTCTCACCACTCCGGATCAGGGCCAGGATTTGTGGGACACGGGCCCTCCTGCTTGCCCCCAGGCCTACCCCATTCACAGGAGGGACAGGCTTGGCCCTTGGACGCCCCACTCGGCCTGAGGTCACCCAAGCTCCCTGTTGTGCGCAGCTCAGCTGTTCTCTGGGAGAAGCACTTCACTGTGTGTCACACTGGAGGGGCCTGGACCGGAGGGCTCCCGTACGACAGTCAGGGCCAGCCAGGTGCCTTGTCTGGCAGACTTCAATGAAAAAGATAAGGATCCTTTATAATCACACATGAGGGAATTATATTAATTAGCATTTCCAGAAAAACGGGGGGGATCAGGCACCACCAGCCCTGTACCAAGGAGGGCCTGCCCTCAGCCAGACCCCCAAACCCTGCACGCCATCACCGGATGCCCCCCACCCCAGGCACGCCAGCCCAAGGGGTGAAGCGACGAGTTTGAGGCCTCCACGATGCACGGCCCCCTCCTCCAATGAACTTTCTAATTCGGATCCCAGCGCCGCCACCTACTGCAAGCCCTAGGACCCATTTCCTCACCCGTAAGAAGGCGAGTGCGCTGGGCGGCTGGGGGCCTCGCTCAGATGGGCTGACAGCCTCTACAGGCACACGCACAAGGGTGCTGCTGAGATGGGCGCCCCCCCCGCTCTGGAATCACTGCGACACACACTAGTGCGAACCATAAACTTTTATTAATGGAAAATGGAATGCCTCGTTAACAGAAATCTTGTCTTAAAAATGGCAGAGAAGAACACGTTTATTAAAAAAAAAAAAAAGTGAATTCACATTGTATTGAGCTACAACATGGTGGCAGGATCTGCTTTTGTTTCTTAAAAGGTTCCCCAAGTTCAAGGTAACTCCGGCTGGTTCAACAGTGTATCTGCCTACCTGGGCACTCAGAGTGAGTGGGGTTTAGTAGCGACGGGTGAAGTGGGGGTACGGGTGGGGGTGGGGGTGGGGGTGCGGGACTCTGCTGCCCCGGTCCTGGCCGGCCAGTCCTCCACCTTCCAGTCCGCCACCGGGTACCATGTGACCCTGGGAATGCCCGCCTTGTGCAAAGCCGCCTCGCCTAGGAACAAAGGCACACGTTCTGTCCCCGTGAAGTGCTTTACGTTTTCCTCGCTATGTGGGGCAGCATATGGCTCTGCAGCCTTTAGAGCCCGTTTGGCTTTTTCCAGGTGAGAAAAATCATCACAGACTGCAATCCGGGTAATTGAGGAGCGCGACTTGCAGAAGCGGCCAAGAGCCGCTTCGGGGGCTTGTTTTCAAAACATTCAACCCAGCAAACTGATCAAACATGCAAAAAGGGGAGAGGAAAGGAGGGGCAGGAACAAATTAATTTTATCCAGGGACAGAACTCCTTACCCCGACATCCCGCCCCGATTTGCCATGTGTCCTGGCCCCGAGGGCCCAGACAGGCCCCTCTCACCACCTGGAAGAAAGGAAAGAGTTGGCACACGCTCCCTTCTTGAAGTTCCTGGAAGCCTCTGCAACCACCTGGGGGGGGGGGGGGGGGCCGGCCCCTGGACTGTCCCGGAAACGTGTGGCCCTCCTTCAGCTCGTGGGCACGAGTCAGCCTGTACCTTGCCACCGCGCGTGCTCCCGGCCCGCCGTGCCTGTGTCCACCGAGCCTGGCCACGCACGCTCCGGATGCTCTTCTAGCCTCTGACTGTGCTCCGCCCAGTCACGTCCACCCCTTCGTCAAAACAGAAAGCAGATCCGTAAGTGTCCCAGTGCGCCTCTACGGTGAGGCCGTGGCACGGCTGACCCTGCCCTCGGTCGAGGGTTCCTGAGAGAGGAGGGCAGAGAATGAGAACAGACAAGCCCCAAAGACACACGCGTGGCCAGGGAGCACACGGGCAGGAGCTCACCACGGCTACTGCCACAACCACGCGTGTCAGATGTGAGCCCCCCATGCCACCCGCAAGACTGGCCTGTGGCCAACTGGCTGACAGACGGTAAGTGCTGTCGAGGATGTGGAGAAACAGGAATCCTCACGCGTGGCCAGTGTAAACGTAAAACAGGATAGCACACGGTGACCGTGGGACCCGCCAAGTCCATCCCTGCTTATCCACCCAAGGGAATGGGAAACGTGTTCACGGAAAAACTCGTGCAGGAACGTTCTTTGCAGCACGACTCCGTGACAGCCCCAAAGTGGAAACAACCCCAGTGTCCACCAGCTGGTGAGTGAAGACACAAACGCGGTCTCCTCCGCACACGTGGCACGTTACTGAGCCATAAAAAGGAATGCAACTGACACGTGAGACCGCGTGGATGAACCTTGCAAACACAATACTGAAAGAGGCCGGACACGAGAGGCCACGTAACGTGCTTTCTTTGTGTGAAACGCCCAGAACAGGCAAATCCAGAGCCAGACTGCTCAGCGGGAGCCAGGGGCGGGGGCAGGCAGAACGGGGAGCGACTGCTAATGGGGGCTTCCTTTGGGGGTGCTGACAACATTCTATAATGGATGCTGGTGATGAGTATCCGCTCTGAACACACTACAGCCATCGGATGGTACACTGCAAATGGGTCAACACTACAGCATGTGCCTATGGCTCAAAAAAGTGGTTTAAAAGAAGTTACAGAGAGAAACTCCAGGTGATACAAATCCAAACAAGGTCCCAGTGTCTGGGCACCAGCAACCACCAGCGGGGTCCAGGCCCAGGCTGACCAGTGCTCTGAGACCTGGGACGAGGAGCCCATCGGAGCCCCCGACACCTGCCCTCGAGGGCGAATGCTTGGCTGCCCAGCCGTACAGTGACGGCACTCGGGGCTATCTTCTGTCTGCAGAGGGGTTCTCCCGGTTCCGTTTCCCACAGGTATTTACAGCAAAATGGACTAAACGGTATTCAAGGACCGAGTGCTAAGCAGGTCACTGGGGAAAGAACACTTTACGTTTATCTATCAAAGCAGTGCTGCCTTCTTTGCTCCACGCCCGAAAACCCACCTAGGGGAGGGAACCTTCCCACAGGCACCACACCCACCTTAAAAACGCCTACAGGTGACTGGGGGACAAGGGTGGGGGTGCATAAAGCTTCTCCAGGTCCCTGGGGCAAGTATAAGAAAGGCTCCAGGGCTGTCTCCGTCAGCAGGTAGGGGCTCCCGTGGGCACGGGGCTGAGGCAAGTGCGGGAAGGGCTGTTATGGGCAAACCAGCAAGGCACACGTGGCTGGCCCATTTCCAGAGCCGCCGGCTGCTAACCTGGGTGGAGGAGGCGGCCCCCGGCCCTCACTCATCCTCTTGTCAGAGCCGTAGCCCCCCCAGCCGTCCCGGGAGTCCCGGCTGTGACGCTCTGGCGGTCCTCCATGGCCATGGCGGTCGTCTGAGTAGTGCTGGAAGGCACAAGAGCGACAGGGCAACTCTAGCCACGTCACTCTTGGACAGGCGGGTGAACCTGTTGCAGCCGGCCAGGGTGTGGCCCCGAGAAGACGTGCCCAGGCCCCTCCTGACCCTCACCTCGCTAGATGCTCTCTTCCGACCCTGACAATGCCACGGCAACCCTGGCAGGGCCTCTTGCTTCCTGATGCCTTCCTTGCTCAAGAACCCTTGAGCACCCCTACAGCTCCATCTCTGGCACCACACAAAGTGCTGCAGAGGCCTCTCTGGCCCTGTGAGTGTGGAGAGCCCTGCACTTTATGCTGCTTGACAGCTCTGCTGAAGGGTCCTCTGAGAGGAGTCACTTAGAGTCTTCCCTGGAAGAGTCAGGACACCTCCTCCTTGCTGATGACAGGAGAGCCCCTCCCACACCCCTAGGGGAGTCAGTGCCCGCAGAGCCCCTTATGCATCCTTCTCTGGAGGTGGCACAGGCCCTACATATTCGAACACACAGACTCACTAATCAGAAAACAATCAATTATGTACACTTCCACACACCCCCAACATAGGAGCAAATGTACCCCAGGTTTGAGGTCTGGGTTTTACTTACTTGCCCATCTCGCTCTCCCATCACGGACCTTGAACCTTCCCTCCTGCAAAAGGGAAAGATCTCATTCGAACGGCAGCTGGTGCACTAGACAACATTTCGGCAGCCCACACACACGAGTTCCACACCTGGGTACTTAGTCCATTCCACCCAGTAAGAACTGTAATTTACTGGCCTGTGAGAACAAGCGGGCTTGCATCTAAAGCCTTCTCCCTGAGGATGGGAGTGAGGCTAGATCGTAAGAAGGTGGGAATAAAGATTTTACTGAACTAAAATCCCTTGGAGGGATCTCAGAGGTAGAGACCCACACCATGAAGCCAATGCCTCATTTATCTGTGGCCTGGTGACAAAACCCAAGGTCTACCAGAGAAGCCTTAGAGGGTCTCTAACCTCTGGTTTGATCCAATACATGTGATTCACGCCAAATCACAAACCACCATTCATTAAATGACTGGCTTCTCAGCCCATCTTCCCCCTGCTCTCCCTTCCTCACAGAAGAGCTAATGAACAGTGAAACGGCTCAGACACATGCAGCCCAGGGGAGCATGATGAAAAACCCAGATAGAGAATTCTTAAACTAGAAAATCGAGGGCTGCTTTCCTGATCAACTATATATATATTCCTCTTTTAAAAAGACTCCAGCAGAAAAAAAAATTTTTTTTTTAAAAAGGGCCTGGCTAAAAAAAACCTTATCAAACCTTTAAAACACCAAGCCAGGCCGCAAGAACTTTCCCGAGTGCTACAGTCAGTTCTCCCTTGGTGTGCTGGCACAGGAACAAATGCCGGTCAGTGACCCTCAGGGACGTGGACTCCGGCACGCTCTGCCTGCAAAGGCTCAGGCGGGTCACACCCCTTCTCGAAACAGCTCCCTCTCCGTACAAACAAGGAGGCTGCGCATGCCCTCCTTGAAATCCTCTGCTTCCCGAGGGGCTCGCTTCGGCAGAGGGGTGGCTGGGAGAGCGCCCCGGGGAGTTGTGAGGCCCAGAGTGTGGGCCCTGGAGAGCTGAGTATGGGGATGCCGAGACTCAGGAACTGCCCCCAGTCCACGCCGATCTGTGAAGACGGCAGCGTGTGAAAGGAGCTGAGGGCCCTCCCGCCCCACAAGCTGAGGACACCCTAAGAAACCCGAGTCCTACATCCTGCTGAAGGCTCGAGCCAACCACTGGAAGCCTCACGAGTAAATGAGACGTCAGAGAATAGACAAGAGACCCATCCCTGCGTCAGGCTGAGGTGCCTCCATCCACAGGTGCAGGAGAGGGTGGGTGCTGACCTGTCAGGCACATGGTCCTGGTACTGGCCCCGCTCTCGATGGTCAAAGTCGTGGAAGCGGTGATCCGGCCGAGGAAAGTCTGGGCGGTACCTGTCCTCCATAGCCACACGCTTGCCTTCTGGCCAATAAGCATCATCTCGCCTGTTTTTTATTTTTAAAAGAACGTGAATTTTACTTATGACAGGAAATGAGGGAAAAAGGGAAGGAGGTGGAGGTGGGGAGGGGAGCTCTCTCCAGACCCAGTATCGTTTAAAATGTCCTGCAGGGCTAATCTCTAAACATTCAATCATTATTGCTTTGATTTGATAAATTAAAATCCCCCAAACTGCCAAGAGGCATGCCGGTATTCTCATCTGACAGTCCTGAAAAGAGGGCTGCTGGGAGCTAATTGTATCACAAGGCTGTTAATACCTTGATCCCCGCGTGAGCCCAGATGCAAGTGAAATGAAATATTTGATTCCTCTGGAACGCCATTCCTAGCTGCCACATTCCCCTCTTCCTGTCTTCTATGGTAACCCGAACCTCCCTCTGAGTTTTTTGCAAAAGCAAAGGGAATTAGATCGGGTGATAGTGAACTACACACAGCGCAGGATGGCATCCAATTATCGTCTTCCTGATTTTACCAGAACACTGGGCTCATGGGTGGTGGGGTGATGGGTGACCGTCAATTAAGCAGCTCAGAGGAGCCTGAGACCAATAAACCTACTTTGTGAAGGGGAAGGCAATTTCCTTTTCTACAGCGCAATTCCGCGCCTCTCTGTCCACGAGGCCCACCGGCCACGGAGGTGCCCGCGGGCCTAAGGGCAGGCTCAGCCGGCCCCACGACAGGCACGGGGCAGGTGGTTATGCTCCACCAGGGACCACAGTGCGAAGAATGGAGCAGCCTAAGCGAGAGCATCGCCAACTGTTCAGCAAGTGGCAACTAGTAAGACTCTCTGTAAAATAACTCAGGGAAGATGCTGCCGAGACCCCGGATCGAGAAACCCCATAAACTTGAGGTGGTGGCTGCTGGGAGTCCCGCAGAGGCGTGCAGAGGGACCGGATTCGGTGGTCAGTGTCCCCAACTCTCCAGGGAAGGGGGCCAGGTCCCTACCGCCCGTCGTCGTACGGCCTCCGCAGCACTGGCCGCCGCTCCTGCTCGTAGCGCAGCTGCTCCTGCTGGCGCCGCAGCTCCTCGCGCTCGCGGTGGATACGCTCCTGCTCCTTGCGGCGCTCGCGCTCCACGCGCATGCGCTCCCGCTCCAGCCGCTCCCGCTCCATGCGCTCGCGCTCCAGGCGCTGCCGCTGGCACTCAAGCTGCAGGCGCTCCCGCTGCAGGCGTGCCTTCTCCTTCCGTTCGTGGAAGGCCTCCAGGCGCTGCTCCCGCTCGCGCTGCTCGCGCTCTCTGCGGGGACACGGGAAGGCCGCCCTGACTTCCCTGCGCCGGCGCCTGGCGGCCGGGCCTCGTCCTCCCAAGGGGTCGCACCCGGGAGAACGCGTGACAGGCGCTGCCCCCACTCCGCTGAGCTGCGCGCCTTGGCCAGAAACCCCCACGTCCGACTCTCCTTTGTCACGAGAACAAAGCCAGGGGTGAGCAGCGAGGGCGGGCGCCGGGCCTGGAAACACAGCCTGGGGTCCAGGCCAGGAGGACCCGGCTCAGAGGCACCAAAGTGAAGCCGCACGTTAAGGGGGAGAGAAGTAAGAAGCCGAGGGTAACTGCCACTCTGAAGGCTGCCGCGCGTGGAGAAGCGTGGAGGAACGACTGCGCAGCTGTGTAATGGGCCTTCTTTCTTCACACCTTCCCTCCTAGAAGACTGCATTTTCTAAGGACAGGGCCTTTCCAAGCGAGCTGGGAAGCTGTGGGCACAGAAGGCTAGGCACGAGCTAAGGGGGCCGGTGGCATGTGGCCTGGCGCCAGGGCTCGCGTCATCAGCCACCGCACACGTGCAGCGGAGGGGGACGGGGATGCGCCCTCTGCATCTGCGAAAGGAGTCGCTGCCCCTCCTCGCACCTGCCCTCAGTGACTGGAAAGGCTCCAAAGCCAGTGCAAGCGAGTGGGAAACAAAATACAGCGAACGGTGCTTTTACTTTCTAAAGCTGTATCAGCAGAGACGCCGGAATCCCACTACATAAGAAAGCAAACGCAGCGTAACTGGAGAAGTTTCTACAGCACCCGCTTTCGCTCAAGCCCAGTTCTCCAAACACCATGATGTAAAGCTTTCGTTTTGCCCAGCAGTATATGAAGGAAAATGACAAGGGACCTCTGGACGGGAAAAGGCAGAAGGCAAAACTGGGAACAGGCCTACTTTCCATAAACTGTCTACTTAACAAAAGGTGAGCGTGGCAAAGAATGTCACATGTGACCGAGACTGCCTGAAACCACTATGAAACACAGACATTTCAGGAGTGAAGATGCCACTTCTGCGAATAACATCTAAGTGCCACATCGCCTGGTTCCACTCTTGATCTTATTTATGTGTGGTTTCAGCAGGGAAGACGGAGACCTCGACACCGGGGACCCTTCCATCAAGCTACACATGGGTGAGCCTGCTACCGGGCCAGGGGCAACGCTGCACAGCAGAACCCGACTCTGATAAGGGCGCCTGGGTGGCTCAGCCGGTTAGGCGTCAGACTCTGGATTCAGCTCAGGTGGCAAATGAAACCAGCTCTGACGAACATTATGCCGAGGCTGACCACGACCCCTCAGGACCCTCGCCTTCTGCTTCGGGAAACAGGAGGCAGCCAGCAAGTCTGGGCCAGGCAGGACACTCGTATGGGGAGAAAGGTGGAGCGCGCCCGGAGGAGACCACCCACCTGCCAGCTTGCTGGGCCCCACTCACCGCCGCCTCTCCGTCTCTCGGATCTCCCGTTCCCGCTGCCTCTGGCGCTCTCGCTCCCTTTGCTCTTTGATTTTATCAAATGATAAGATGTCTCTCTTCTCTTTGCTTTCCGATTTGCGATCCTGACTCTTGGAGCTCTGTTTACCAAAATTGGTTTATTAACGTCAGAAAAATGCAACCAGTGCACAATGAAAGTTAGATATGTGTATCTGAAGTGGATGAAAATCCTTCTGTCCCACACGGATTCCACGAAGGCCCAGGAGGCAGTTCAGCTCACCCACAGCCCAGAGACACTGCTCCCTCTAGAGAACTGCCTTCACACACTGCAAACAAAGGGCGTCATGGAAGAACAAGGAGGGATGACACCCCACAAAACCTACCGGCAGATCTTAGCGCAGCAAGAGAAAGGATTCTACGTAACCCAGAACCAGGCCTCACAGAGCCACAGGGCACGTGCACACTGGACGCCCAGCTGGGTGATGGACTGCACTTCTCACTGCTGCCTCAGGCCTTCAAACACAACAGGCCAAAGAAGATCTACTGTGAAAGCAAGCTCCTACTCAGCCAGAGTATTTGTGGGCAACTGCCCTGCCACTCCACTTCCGGGGTAAGGCAGGAAATGCTGCCCGCCGACTCGCCTTTCTGAGGCTCTCAGAGGCTAGGACGCCCAAGCTGGCCACACTCACTCTCCCCGGAAGCTTTCACAGCTTGGAACACAGGGCCTCCTACAGACCCATTGCCTCAGGGTCTCTAGGGAAGTGGCCTGGGAGACATTTTTAAGAATTTCCTCTGGTTATTTTCTTAATTACTTTGTGGGTGGTGGTGCTGGAGGGTCAACCCGAGAGAAAGACAAGCAATAGTTAGGGTCCGATTATTTTGCCGAAAAAAGAGGGGGGCATATACACAGGGGACAATCTCATCACAAAGATGGACCCAGAACCCAAAACAGCACGACGACACTCTTCGCCTAGGAGACGGGCAAAGAGTTTTGAGTCTGTTCACACACACCCCAGGCCGGACGGCAGAGGGCCGACCCCTTAAGTGCCCAGGTGAGGCTGCAGTGTAGTGCAGAGGCCCGCGCGGCGCTGGAGTCTCTGAGGCGGACCCCTGGGCTCACAGCCCGGCCTCCCACGTCCTAGCAGCCTGGCATGCTCTACGCACCCAGGGACTGTAGGATCCTGTTCCCTTTCTGAAGGGCACTCGGAGAACATCCGTCACAAAGAGTAACGACCGTGCTCCTCGGCACCTAGAAACCCGGAGCTTGCCACGGCCTATGCACACAAATGCTGCCCACAGCAGTCCTCAACAGGGGACGTGACACCAGCAAGTGTCCCTAAGCGAGGGCCCGGGTAAGATGATCACAGTGCAGCGGTAAACGTGGCTTTAAAAAGAGAGAGGGTACACACACACCCAACCTGCACGGCTCTCAAGGGCATCATGCTGAGGTCACGTGCTACATTCTCACCGGGACAACATCCTACAGATGGAAAGCAGAGGGCCAGCTTCCCAGGCCTGGGGCTGGGCCGGTGGGGTGGGTCATAAGCGGGAGATCTCTGCGGTGACCGGCTGGCCCTGGAGCCTGACGGTGGCGGTGCTCACGTGAGACTCCACCAGTAACTGAAACTCCTGGCACTCCATGCATGCACGCCCCGCAGACCAATGTCACCGTCCTGGCTTTGAAACTGGGTTACAGTCAAGTGAACGGAAACCACTGGGGGAAGCAGGGTGATGGGTACATAGATCTCCTTACTATTTTGGCAACTTCCTGTGACTCCGTAATTATTTGGAAATAGACCGTACACGTCGTGTCGTGTGTGCAATGCCCTTGGAAAGGAAGTGTAAGACATCCACGTGAAAGCAGAGAGGCTTCTGTTCTTATGGTGTCGTCCTCCTACATGACCTCAAGGTTCTAATCAGGCAGACATTATTACTATTTATTTTTCTAACATCAGCGTTATTCAGATGGTAAGTTTACGGGGTTTTGGGGGGGCTTTCTTTAGATTTCTTGATTTGATAGTTCTTTTTACGGTTTTCATGTAGCCCGTAAGAAAAATGACACTAGGAATGACTATTTGAGAACGCGAATGTGCATTTCAAAAGTCAGTCCTCCACAACGAAGCGTTCTACAGTGAACACCGTTAGCTTTGTGTTCATTCTAAGAGGACGGCTCTCCTCAGGAACATTTCAGCTAGAACCTTCCGCTGGTAAGCAGAGGGTTTTGTTTTCCGGGGTGGAAAACACAACACGAGAAGCCCCTAGTTTGTCCAGCCGTGTATGGCTTAGGTAGCGGAGGTCCATCCCTGACAACGTGAACGTCGGTTTTGCAGCGGACTCCACTTTTCTTTCCTGTTCATGTCACACAAGGAGAACAAATTAACAGAAGAAGTCGATCAACTAGCACTAGGTTAACCAAAGAGCAGAGCCTGTCTTCTGACTTGAGCAGCCTGAGTCCTGCCCATCCTACCCAATGGTGGGCTTTCTGTGAACCAGTCTTCCTTCTAGAAGACGGTATCATCTGACGAAGAGCCAGCGAGGGTCAACACATCATGGAAAGTAAAAAGACTGAGCACTGTTTTGAAATAAGTTGTAGAACCTAACTTCGTGTTAGGTGTGTGTGTACATACAATCTGAGCAGTTAGTAACATGCCTTCTGAGCACTTCAAAGAACTCTTAAACTTTTAAAGGCGAGACACTGTTTTCATAACGCAAATCAAAGTGGTCGTTAAACCACCCTCCAATCAGCGGGACTTGAAGCAGAAGAAGCAATACTTACTCTCTCTTTTGACCTGCTTGTGGTTTTCACACTAATGACAGGCTCTCCTTTCGATTTATCCATTACGACCGTCCGTTCCATTCCTCTGCTTCCTTCAGGAAAAAAATACAGCCATCTATGAAAACCTGCTGATGCCCCCACTTCCCGAGGGCAGGCAGCACACAGGCTGATGGGGGTTCTCGATGCTCCCCTGAGTGACTCATGTGAACCGCTGGAGCTTCCGCACCTCCTGTCTCTCCCCGTTGAGGCCCGCAGCGACTACGGACATGAGGCAGCTGGCACACCACGCCGGGTCTCTGCTCACCTGAAAGGAAGCGGCTGCGATCTCCCCGCATCTTACAGGGTTAACCTAAGTCGAGCGTCTGCAACGCAAACACACCCAACCCACCAGCTTCCTTCACCTGCACGCTAAATCCTCATGGCTCCACGATACCCAATCCCCCTTTTTAGTCCTCCTCCACATTCTGGAAAGCTCTGCAGAATTCAGGCCCTTGTGTTCTGAATCAGATGGCTGGGCTTCCCTTCATTCACATACAGCAATAAAGGCTTCCAAATGGATCTTCCCCTCGACGACACAATAACCAGACTCTCGCCACCACGACTATTACTGATTTGGGGAGGTTTGCAATACTTGAGGAGGATTTTAAAAACACGTTCCTCATGAGACCGCTGGTAAATTACCCCAAACACCTCAGATCTAATTTGTAATGCGCGGTACCACATTCCAACGCTCCAGATGGCTGAGTTTTGTTTGTTTTACTGGGGGGGGGAGGGGTGGGGAGAATGGGGTTTTGTTTTTTCCACAAAACATTCTGTGGCGCCTCACGCCAGCCTGAAGGTGCGGAACAGGCTGCAGAACCTCATCGAATTCCTGACAAGACCCGGGCCACCTCTCCCTCGCACATCCGGACACTCTTCTGCCAAAGGTACGCAAGGAAGAGCAAGCAGCCCGGTCCCTGAACCGCCAGTGACCATAAATCACGGGGCAGAACACCGCCAGGTGTGCGATGTCACCAGAGACTCCTTCAAGCCACGTCGTCCCCTGAGGCCCTGCTGCTCAAACAGCTGCCGATCAACAGAACCCGCAGCTGGCCCGCAGTCAGCCCAGCGCACACCACGCACACTCGCTCCACGGCACCTCCCTCCGCCGCCCCACCAGGCTCTCCCCTCCTGGGGAGCCCTCGGCAGGCTCTGCTCACCTGATTTGGTGACTCGGGACCGATTTGTAGGTCCTGGTTTCGGTTCATCCTCATCTTTTTCTTCCTTCTTAATGTCTTCAGGCTTTTTTTCCTCCTTTTTCTCCATCTTCTCTTCCTTCTTAATCACGGTTCTATTTAAAAACACGGTCATCACAAACTTGAGCTCCTGGGACCCTGGCAGTTGTTCACTCATTCAGACTTCCACACAAACCAAACCATCTGGGCAGCAAGTGGACAGGGATAGTTACTGGGAAACCGGTAATGATCTAATACCCTCTTGAGACCCAGCCCTTATTCCCCCCGCTCCCCCAGAGTTCTCTGCTACACCTAGAAATACGCAGCATGAAACTGCAGGCTCGTGGACAGTTTTCCAAACTGCTCGATGCACTGGTCTGCAAGACAGGCACACGGGCATACGTGAGATACACTCTCAACTACAGAAGAATGCTTGCGAAAAACTGATTTTAAGTTTTCACTCTGGATGGAATGTTTATGTAGAAGAAAACATTTTTTCCTAAATAAACACAGTATAAAATAAAACGGGGTACAGCAAGAGGATGCGAGGTGCCTGCTACATGAAGCAGCGGGCCACCCGCCCTGAGCACGGCACCTGGTCACTTCCGCATACGTCGGGGGAGTTAAAATGGCATGCTACGTTCCAGCTCATGTGGAAACGTAACATTTCAACCGAAGGCAGCTTTATTCTATGCAGTAAAATTCTACACGGTGAATTAAATCATCATTGCCACTCACATTTGTCTCCCATATTCCCTAACGCCTTTGTCTCGGGTAATTAAATCCCACACTTATTAAATGTCCACCACGTGCCAGGTCCAGGACGGGAGAGCCAGGCCCCTCGGGGTTCTCTAACCAGCGCTCCCTGCCCTCTCTTCCCTGCAACCCAGGCAGAGCTCAGGCTGTCCCAGCAAACCTCTCTCAGCTCACTCTTCCTCTCTGAACTTCCACAGTACAAAGCTGTCATCTTTTTTTTTTTTTGAGAGAACGTGTGTTTGTCTGTGTGTGTTGGGTGGGGGGTGGTGAATGGGGAGGGGCAGAGGGAGAAGGAAAGGGAGAATCCTAAGCATACTCCATGCCCAGTGTGGAGCCCAACCTGGAGCTCAATATCACAAACCTAGAGATCATGACCTTAGCCAAAAACAGAGACGCTTAACTGAATGAGCCACTCAGGGGCCCCAGAGCTGTCATCTTTAAAGTAACATTCACTTTGGGGTACCTGGGTGGCTCAGTAGGTTAAGCATCTACCTTCGCAGAGGTCGTGATCTCAGGGTCCTGGGATCGAGCCCTGCGTGGGGCTCTACGCTCAGCTTGGAGTCTGCTTCTCCCTTTCCCTCTGCCCCTCCTCCCTGACTAGTACTCATGCCCTCTCCCTCTCTCTCTCAAATAAGTAGTAAAATCCTTAAAAAAAAAAAAATTTAAAATAATATTCACTTTAAGAAAACTTTTTAAAAAAATAGAAAATTTTATTTTTAAGACTGCTCTATACCCAACTGTGGGGCCCAAACCCACACCCCTGACATCAAGAGTTGGAACACTGCACCAACGGAGCCAGCCAGGCGCCCTGAGAAAAACTTTATTTAAGACAGACAATGAACAGAAGGGGCAGAGTCCCAAGCAGACTCTGCTGAGCGGGGAGCCTGACAGGGCTCAATTACATGACCCTGAGATCATGGCCTGAGCTGAAACCAAGAGTCTGACACTCAACCGAGCCCCCCCAGAGCCCCTAAAATTTTTTAAAATTGTAAACGCACACCATAATAATTGATGGCATGTACCACGATCGAAAACTGTTGTTTTTAGCATATTGGTTTTGCTTAAAAAAACAAAAACAGGGGTGCCTGGGTGGCTTAGTCGGTTAAGCGTCTGCCTTCAGCTCAGGTCATGATCTCAGGGTCCTGGGATCAAGCCCCACGTCGGGCTCCCTGCTCAGCAGGGAGTCTGCTCCTCCCTCTCCCACTCCCCCTGCTTGTGTGCTTTCGTTCTCTGTCAAATATATAAATAAAATCTTTTTAAAAACAAAAACAGAAAAAACAAAAACACAAAACCCCAAACACTGTAGGTGCATCAACTTATTCAGTTTCCCTGGGACAACCGCCACAGGACCTAAGTGTCAATCACTCGGCTCCAACCCCGTGTCTGCGCTTCGTAGGGCTCCACGGGGCTGGGCTGCCACTCGGCACACTGCACTACAGCACTTCTCCCGGCACGTTTGTCGCGGGTAATGCACGCAGATCTGTTTCCCCTCAACAGCTACAGCACCCATGTCCCTTCTAATAGGGACAGAGATGGCTTCTGGTGCTGCGTGGCTGCAAGTAAAGCCACAACGAATCACATCTGATGTGCGTGTCCCGCTATTCTGGGGGTGGCACCTTCTCTCTCCAAGGAGACCCCCCGCTTATTCTGTACTCACGTGGCACCTCCTAGACACAGAGGAATCCCCCTGTGACACCACGTTAAAAAGTTCTAAAATACGAACATATGAGTACGAAGAAAGGCTGGAGGAATCTACACAAAAGACGGTTACCCTCAGGTAGTGGGATTATGCTTGACATTTGTGTGGACTTTCCAAATGGCAACTACGTAAAAATCACCACTCATCCAACCCGGGAAGACAAGCCAGTTCTTTGGAAAAGTGTTTCTATTTCACTTAGGTTGACTACTGAGCCTATAAATTCTTTTTTTTTTTTTTTTTTTTTAAAGATTTTATTTGTCAGAGAGCTTGCGTGTGAGAGCCATGTGCACACAAGCAGGAGAGTAGCAGGCAGGGGGAGAAGCAGGCTCCCCACCGAGCAAGGAGCCCGATGCAGGACTCGATCCCAAGACCTTGGGACCACAACCTGAGCTGAAGGGAGACGCCTAAGCGACTGAGGCACGCAGGTGTCCCTGAACCTAGAAATTCTTAAAGTGAAATAAAATGTTAACAAACAAAGGTTTACTGGAAGAAAAAAATATGATTCAAACATATTCTGAACTGTTCAACCTCCCAGTCAGACCACCTGGAGGCAGTCTGGTTTTAAACATCCCAAGTTCATCACTGGTTACGTGCCCCAGTGCTGGGGGTAGCCAGCCTGGACCGAATCCTGACCTTGCCACTTCCTAGCTGGGCCGGGGGCTCTCTAGCCGGACACTTCCTTTTCTGGAGTCCGTTCCCTCTGCAACCTAGGACTCTTTCAGGGATCAAGCAAACCACCTGATTCAGGTGAGCTCGTTATTACCCCCTTCCTTTCTCCCGAAAACTCGTCTCACTGTGTGGTCAGAAAATCAATGACGGAAATGCATTCCAAAACACCAAGAACTCTGAACAACTGAACAGCTACCAATATTCTACAAATACAAGGTGGTTTTTTTTTTTTTTTAGCACTGCTGACAGAATGCGTCTCTTTGAAGAAGCTGCTGATAAAATTACAGGTCTCGCTTGTAAATCCACGAAGGCTAATCTAACATCCACTGCTCACAGGCCTACGGATTTCTTGGAATGAAGACCAGCAATTATACCTTTCAAAATGGGAGTTGTAAGCTTAGGAGTATCAATGAAGCCCCTACATTCACTCGACTATACATTTTCCTAACATAAGCAATGGCAAAATGGAATCACTGAGACTGACATTCTCAGCAAAGGGTTCACTTCTCAGAGTGAAAGTGGCCCTAGAACGGCAAGTAAACGGTACTGACAATATAAACTTAAGATACTCAGCACTGAGAATCGCACCATGAAGAACATCACCAAACTCTACCTTCTCCAGAAGATACACTTACAACTTCGAGAAAATGATTAGCAAGCAACGCCTCCTCTAAAAACCCGTCCCTAATTCCATCCTTTACAGATGGTATCTCAGACCCACTGATCCCAAAATCCTCTGCCAAGGTACCCGTGGGTGCCACAGTGAACTCACAGGTACCCCGGAATACTTTACATTTTTGAGGGAAACACAGCAGCACTTGACAACTGTCAGACACTGCACAAACTACTAGCTTGAGGTCATTCTTTTCGACATTCGATCGAGCTATGCTCCTGTGAATAATGCTGTATTTTTTAAAAAGTTGCTGCGTTGGGGCGCCTGGGTGGCACAGTGGTTAAGCGTCTGCCTTCGGCTCAGGGCGTGAATCCCAGCGTTATGGGATCGAGCCCCACATCAGGCTCCTCCGCTATGAGCCTGCTTCTTCCTCTCCCACTCCCCCTGCTTGTGTTCCCTCTCTTGCTGGCTGTCTCTATCTCTGTCGAATAAATAAATAAAATCTTAAAAAAAAAAAAAAAAAAAGTTGCTGTGTTAAAAAGCAAGGGCTGCATGAACACCAGTCTGGATCAGGAAACGATTCCACAGGGTGAGTGGCTGTGTAAGGACCCAGAACACTGAATGAAGTAAAATTATTATTCTTTCCTTCCAGCTGTGTTATTGTCTTTCAAGAGACCACTAAATAGTTTGGACGTAAATACTAAGGTTCCTGTGAATATGCTTTTGACGGTTACGGGTTACTTCGCAGGGACCCTTACTGAAACCTGAATACGGAAGTGGTAGCAAGATGCACAAATGGGATACGTAAGTAAGAAGCCGGTGAGGCTGCCTGTGGCAAGGAGGGACCCTGTGGCTGCCACCTGCCCTCTTCCTGACCAGCCCACCGCCCCCCCCAAGAGAAAGCTTAAGAGAAAGGTTTTAAATAATCACTTTACTTTTCAATTTTGATTTCCACGGGATGATGTCTGTCAACACTAGATAATTTTTCTTTCTTCACTTCACACTCTTTCCTGTCAGACAGCTTTTTCCCAGCAGGTTCGTTTTTGGCCTAAAATACAGTATGGATTAGAAATGGCCCATGGTCCAGGTCTCCTCGCTCGTGAACTGGATGGGTTACAACAGGCAATAGCCGCCTGACCTTCTCTACGGAGATCATTCTTCCATGCAGCTCAGTCCTGTGGAGATGGCTGATGCACTTGGTAGCTTCGTCAGATGTCGACATGGTGACAAATCCGTAGCACCGAGCTCCGGGACTGCGGGCGTTGGTCACCACTTTGGCCCCGACAACCTTCGTGAGAAAGGACACTCTCATTTTCCCATAAAAATCACCACGCGATTAGCTAAAACTGACTAGCAGTTAACTGATCATCAGAATTCTTTCCATTAGTTTTTACTTCTCCACAAACTGTCGGTTCGCCATACTTAAGTCACTGAAGTGGTTCTACCTCACCCTGACTATCCAAACCCAACTGCTTTCGATACAAGAGCAGCCCTCGGAGAGACAGAAAACGAACACGGAAAGCTAAAGACATTTAAAACGCCACAACCCACAACTCACTAATTAATCAAAAGTCCTTCCCACTTGGATCATTTTCTCTAATTGGGCTTCAACTTCCAGACAGGCTGGCGCACCAAGCATTTACCCTCCTGCTGCCTGAAGAAAACCTTGCAAATTAGAGGAAACATAGGCAACCAGGGTTTTCAGACACCATACACCCGGCCCCACAGGACGGTGGCCCCTGCAGGGGACGGACACACACACACACACACACACACACACACACACACACACACACACACACACGGTTGTCCCGGCTTACTTCCTAAAGATTCTCTCAGCCACCGGCGGGAGGAGCACCTGAGGTAAGGGTGGGAGTCTGTGAGCTGAGCACAACTCAATGTCCGAAGAAATCAAGGCAGCAAGAAATCATAGTACCGGAGAGGAAGTGCTGCATGAAGATAGCCCCAGAGAGTGCAAAGGGCCCTAAGCAGCACACATGTGAGAGGCTAGGGAGAAAACCACCTGTAAGAAGAAACAAGGCCCAGGCTCAGGGCCTCAAATAATTCACTTTTTCCAGAGTGAACCCGACAGCTGGAATGGAAATGCTTGCAATTCACGGGGCATCAGGCTGACACCTCAGAAGGGTGCTGCCCCGGGAGGGGACAAAGCTAGCCCCGAACTAAGTCTGCTCTGACCTCACAAAGCCTAACAGCAAACTTGGGGAGGAACAAGCAAGTGAACAGTGTCCCAGCAAAAGTTCAAGGACACTGACAGGAACACACGAATAACCCGAACACAACACGTAAGTCACAATGTCTGGTGTAGGATCAAAAAAGACTAGAGAAGCCAAGAAACGAGAAAATGACTCTAATGAAAAGAACCAACCAACCAATAAACAGAGATCCTGAACGCACTCCGGTAACAGAACTACTGGACGATGATATTAAAGTTATTTTAGCTATATCCTAAATGTTCAAGAAGTTGGAGAAACCACTCAGCATGTTACGTAAACACAGAGAAGATATTTAAAAACATCCTGAAATTCTGGAGACGGAAAATACACGAGATGGGCCGGACAGCAGACACTGCAGAAAAAAACGATGACGGAATTTGAAGACATAGCAACAGAAAGAAGCTACTAAAAATGAAACGGAGGAAAAAAGATGGAAATAAACCAAAACAGAACCAGAACATCAGTGGCCTGCGGGACCACCTGTGGCGTCGTCAAAAGCAAGCAGCACAGGAAAACCTTAGCGGATAAAACCACAGTACATCTGCAGCTTGAACTGCTCCAAACCAGTGATAAAGAGAACCTTCCAGGTAAACCAGACAAGAAAAACACCTGTGCCCTAAGGAGCAAAGGTGAAACCCACAGTCAACCAGTGACACAACATGAGCCAGAAGGAGGGAGCAGCACTGCTGTCTGGACAAGAAAGGAAACAAAAAAAAAAAAAATCAAGCAACCTGGAATTCTGCACCCAGCAAAAACAGTTTTCAAAGTAAAGGCGAAAGAATGATTTTCAGATCCACAAAGGCAGCAAGAATTCATCCTTGGCGACACTGTACTATAAGAAAAGTTTAAAGAGGGAGGAAAACAATTCCCAATGGGAACTTGGATATTAACAAGAGGGAATAAAAAGCACCCCAAAAGATAAACATGGAGATAACTAAGAGCCCACACTTTTTCTTGTTTATGTATCTCTTTAAAAGGTAACTGTTGGGACACCTGGGTAGCTCAGTCGCTTAAGTGACGGTCTTTGGCTCTCAGGTCATGATCCTGAAGTCCCGGAATCGAGTCCCACATTGGGGTCCTTGCTCAGTGGGGAGTCTGCTTCTCCCTCTGACCCCCCCCATACTCTCGTTCTCTCTCAAATACACAAAAAGAAAAAAAAAGATAATTGTTTAAAGCAAAAAAACCGAACCCCCCCAAACCAAAAAAAAAAAAACCCCCACAAACACACCAAAATACAACCAACCAACCAACCAACCAACCAACACATCAATGAGCCAAGACCGTACGGCGTTGTTTATTAACTGGATGACCCCACCACAAAGGCTGGGAGGGAGCGATGGCGGTGCACCATTTCCAGGTTCGAATGCCCCCTCCCCCGAACTGGAATATCACTAAAGAACAGACTGCGTTCAGTCTTGTAACACAATTCCTTTTTTTTTTTTTAAAGACTTTATTTTTTTGACAGAGCGAGAGAGCACAAGCAGGGGAACAGGAGAGGGAGAAGCAGGCTCCCCACTGAGCAGGGAATCTGACGCCGGGCTCGATCCCAGGACCCTGAGATCATGATGGGGGCTGAAGGCAGACGCTTAACCCTCTGAGCCACCCAGGCGCCCCTTGTAACAGAATTCCTAAATGCGGCCACCAAAGACAAATGTTACAGTTCAACCAACGGCTCAAGGAAGAAACCCAAATCAAACAAATACCTTGAGACAGATGAAAAGGGAACTATAACACAGCAAAACCTACGGGGCGCGGCCACAGCAGTTAAGAGCGAAGTTCGCAGGATAGATGCCCACACCAAGAAATGCAAACAAGCCAAATAAACAAGCTGACTCTACACCTTAAGGAACCAGGATACCGCAACGCTGGTTACTTGCACTGACTCCAGCTAACAAGCAACTGCGCAGAAAAGATACTCGATGCAAAAGGCAGCAAAAAAAGAGGAGGAAGGCATCCAAGAACAGGACAGAGAGAAGACAGGGAACCAGAGCGCAGATTTAAACCCAACTACATGGATGCTCAGAGGACATTCTAGAGAGCTGAAAGTAGAGCCAGCACCTACGCCAGTGCAGAGCCGCTCATCAGGACACAAGAGCCCTAGCAGGTCTGGCTCTGACCCCTGTGATTCAGCAGGTCAACATGAGCAAGGCCTCTCCTCTCTCTGGACCTCAGGGTCCCCAACAGTGAGATGACGGGGGCGGGGGGAGGGTGTGTGTCCATCATCTCTCCGTTCCCGGCAGACCCTGGTGCCCGTGTTTCCGCTTGCAGATATGGAGAAGCCTGCTCTCTCCCTACAGAGGAAAGCCCCCTCGGTCCAGAGCACCCCATACAGGGCCGAAGGAGACAGATTCTCCCGAGAGACACACAGATGTCACTTCTTTCAGAGAGAAAACTTCCCTTTCTTCAAGGTTGAGGGGCTGAGCCAATGGTAGGGTCATGTGACCTTCCCATCAAACTAATGGTCCTTGCAAGGACGTCATTCCCGATGGCCCCAAGAGCAGAATCCAAGACCACCTCGCCTGTCCCTGCCCCCCTGGCCTTGCCCTCCGCCTTCACAGCAGCCTCTGATTAGTTCATCCAAATTACAGACTCGTCCCACCACAGGGCCGAAGTCCCACGGCTACAGTCCAGTGCCCAGCTCCGTGGGCAAGGCCAACTGTCTCACTACCGAGGCCTCGGCTTAAACAGCACTTACTCAGCAAGGTGACCCCCATCTAAACTCGGTCTCCCTCCCACATACTGATGGCAGGCTGTACTTTCGTGAATGAATCGCGTGTCATGTGCTCTATCTACTTGAGTGATCTTTCCAGCAGCCTGGGAGATCTAGGAGGCCAGTGCCCTCACAGCTGCCGCTGTGCTTCGTAACTGGTACCCCCATCAAGAAGGAAGTCAACAAACGGAGGACAGGTTGCGGCCTCCCAGTTTTAAGCCCTTCTGAAAGACATTAGCAGTGAAGAAAAATTCATCTCACGAATGCTTCCTCCGGGCCCTGTCCACTGAAAACACGAATGCATTTGCCAGCTCCTACTCAGGCACACAGACCTGGGCAGAGAAATGCCTGCAGAGCTCCACCGGTGCTCCCCCAGCACCTCCCTGCCAAGGGGCACCACGCCCCACAGGCACCCACAACACCAGCACGGTCCTCCCGGCTGAAGGTGAGACTGTTTCGTGATCTAATTCCAGGACAATGAAAATCGGTTTTAAATGTCCTGAAGTCTCTGCAAGGCTCCTGAATGGTACTATTTTCTTTCTGCCCCTGTGGACCACATACTCGTGGATTTATTTTTAAGCCACTACCATGTTCCCGTTCTCGAACTGTGTATTTGAAAATGCGGAAATATTAAAAATCAACTCTTCACTTACTGCTTCGGAAAAAAATTCAGCAGGATAGCATTAAGTTTTGTATGGGCCAAAACACGAACAGTTTAAGAGAAACTAGAATGAACCACGAGAACGTTCAGACCACAGCAATTTATATACGTTTTCTGTGACACAATGCACTACCCGCTGTTACCCACTCTCAGCGAGGAAACAAGGCACACTACCCAAAACCAGGTGGCCTTTTCTCCCTTGTGGTTTTGGTTTTTTTACCTTTAAAAATACACACACAGAAAAGACCACCAACAAAACTGACAACGGAAGAAAGAACTCTCTAAAGTCTTAAGTTCGTTACTTAACGCTGAGCAGAGGCCGGGGGGCGAGGCGTTAGGCGGCACACACCTTCCCATACTTGTTGAAGAGGTTCTTCAGATCCGTCGCTCGAGTTGTGGAGGACAGTCCGCTGACCCACAGGTTCCGGCCAGAGCTGCTGCTGGTGCGACCTGCCGCAGGAGGGAGAGGGTCAAGCTCGGCCTCCAGGCCGCACGGGAAGCACGACCTGCCTCCGGACGCAGGCCGCTCTTAATCCCCAACCACCTCCCATTTCAACGCTTCTGGGCTAAGCATTCACAGGACCGAAGACAAAAACTACGGGGGGCAGAAACCGTTCCCTTACTCAAGGAGCCATCAGGTCCTCGTCAGTTACAAACGGCAATGAATTTTGATGACCAATTCTCACCCGGGATGGCAGTTTCTGCAATCTCGTTCTGTTATTCTAACGGGCAGAACGGGACTATAACAGGAGACAGCGCACTGGGATTTCCACTATCCCATAAATGACAACCACAACAGAGACGTGAACCACAGAAGCTCACCAACACTTCAATCTAGACTGTTAAGGTACTGTTAGGTGGTTACTTCCGGAAATCCTCAATGAAACCAACCACTGGATCCCCAGTGCGGGTACCTGTAGACCCCTCCCTCCCCAAATAAGGGATCCGTAGGCGGCTCCCTGCAACGTATGTTAAATCATACCTTTTTCATCTTTAATGATTGGCTTTATATCTTTTTCTTCCTTAAAAGAGCTAGAGACAAAAGTGAATGTTACTCACACGGGAACAAAAAAAGAGAACTAAATTAAAAGTATGGTATGTGCTAAAACTGAATACCTACCAGAAAATTAGTCTGAAATAAAATTTTAAGACACCTTTGCAAGCTTCTATAGGAAATCTGACCCCCAAAATACAATGTCAGATTCTTAAAAGTCAATTGGATTTAGCTGAAGATAGCGGTTAACAATTTAAGAACACAACCGTGGTAGGTTGAGAAAAAGAAAAGGAATAGATTCACCCATTAAGAATACACAACGAGAAATAAAACATGGTTTAGAAGTAAACTACAATTGCATCAGTCTGGCTGGCCAATTGCAGAAAAAACAGCTTATGTGTGTCATTAAATGACCAATGAAAAGGAGATAGCGTCTGGTCTAAAACTGAGAAAAAACAAACCTCATTTTCTGATCAGCGCCCTCACTGGCTGAGGACTCTTTAGGAGCCGGAGGGACTTCATTACAAGCTTCAAAAGCAAACTTCTTCACGTCTTCTTTGCTATCTCTGGGGTCTGGGCTTGAGGCTTCCTGGGGCGCTTCCGCGGCCTCCTCGCTAGAGGCTTCCGTGTGCTCTGAGGCTTTACTACTCTGCTCAACTGGCTTCTCTAGCCCTACAGGCTCACAGTCCGTCCGCGCGCCATCGCCTGGCTGCTCCACGGGCTCCCTTTTCACTACCGCTAACAGGGTGTCTGCCCTGCTCGCCTGAGCTTGTGCTGTTGACTCGCTGGCCAAATCTAAATCACCCTCCTCCGGATGGGCGCTGCCAAAAAGGTCCTCTTCCTCCGCAAGCTTTCTGTCTGGCCCCACGCTACTTGTATCCTGTGCAAAGGGCTGCTCCAGCTCGGAACCTTCTTCTTTTACTGGCTCAGATTTACAAGTTTCCCCCAAAATGTCGAGTATTTTCTCATTTTCTACGGATTTAACAGGAATAGAATGGCACAAGGTTTAATTACCAGGGAAATAAAGCAATCACAAATGTGGAACTGGCACGGCTGCCACACTAACACGAAGAGAACTGCTAGCTACACAGAGATTGGAAAACCCGCGGGTACACAAAGTTACACCGGTTACACTACCTGCACTCCAACCGACTGCTACAGTAAGCCGCTACGCTACATGGAAGAGAAAAGGCCCCCACAGATTCAAACACCTACAACCACGTGGCAGCTTCTCGACAGTCTTCTTCGTGTTTTTGTTCAAGTGTGGGTCTTCAGACTTATTTTTCCAATGTCCAAGGTGCCGAACCGAATGCGATCACCATTCGATGACAGCTCAATTTCCAAATTTCTTCGAGTTTCTTTTAACAGAACAGTCCAATCCGCAAACCAGAAACTCTTCCGACGGCGGGAGATAAACGCAGTCCAGAAGGGGAATAACACGGTGGAGATTTTCCTGAAGAGACTCTGTTTCCTCTTCTGGGATCCAGTCACTTCTCGGGTTATAAGTGCCCTGACAACCGGTTTAGCCTGCCTTAACTGTATTAATCAAAGACTGCAGCAAAATATCACAAGATCTGTTTCATGTGTAGAAACACATGGAAGAATCACCGGGGGAATTACTTAAATGCCCCTCTACGTGGTTAGAGAGATGAAAATAATCACTATATCTCACCAAATATATTTGACCTCCAGAAACCAGAAGGGCACTTCCACAGATCTGGTGATACGAGTGGGTTTCCAATCTCTGATCCTTGTACGATCTGGATTGTCCACCATTAAAATCAGTTACACAACCATACACAGCTTAGGATATATAGACAGAGCGAAAAAAAGAGTGGGAAAACTTTCAAACCATTAACTGTCGTGTTTCTCTTATCAGTACCTGGCTCCAATAGAGGTTCTTCAATATCCTATTTAAAAAAAAAGAGAGAAAAAAATTCCACAAGGCACTTAATAACTGGGCAAATACATTTCCCTGGCAGACAGTGTGAATAAACACTCAAAACAACCGTATTCCATTCTCGGGTGATTCAGTGAGGACAAGCCCATTTTGTTGGCCTCTCCCGGGCAATGCCAGGTAGATAGCAGTGACGCTCGGCCTCTTCTCTTCAAGTCTCCCTGGAGGGTCTGGCCGCCCCACCCCAAGTCTGAGCTGACCTAGCAGCCTCTGGAGAAGGCAAACAGCCACAGCACAGACGGCAACTGCTTTAGAAGTCATACCAGATTTGAGAAAAATCTATTTCTCCCCAAATAAGCTGTTACTTATAACTGGAACCTGTCGACAAAACCATCTGTTCACTCCTCTCAAAACCTTCCCCTGACTTCCCACTGTACATAAGACAATGGGCCAAATCCTTTTCCTGACCCACAAACGAGGGTAGTCAGGCCTGCTCATGTCTGCGGCCTCCGTCCCTACATTCAGCCAGTCTCCCTCCTGGCACACGGGTCAGACCTCAATTTGGGTGGGGCTTCCTCTAGGTGCTTTTACAGCCCAACCACCTCAACCTCTCCCTGGATGAACTTTTCCCTTCTAGTTATTTTCTTGCTGGTTATTAACACGGTGCCCACTAAAATGCAAACAGTTAAGACTGTACTTGTTTGGCTCGACCTCTTACCCCAGCTCAGGATCAGTGCTTAACCAACCATTTTTACACATGCACACAACCGTTTTCACTACAGACAATGAACTACTTGCGTAATGTTTCCAGCTATGCAGCACCAGAATGGTAACGTACCGGAGGTACTTTGAAGTCCAATGATGAAGCATCCAAAGTGTTCTCGAAGCCCTCGCCATCCACCTGAAAAACAAAACAGAGAACCCCTTAATGGAGACAGAGCTGTGAATGCCAAGGCGTGCACTTCACCAGTTTCTAAGGGACCTACGGGTCTACTTCCCTCAAGCGCCCACCACCATGTACAAGTCCACTGTTGGATTATTTGGGTTCTCGATGGCCCCTGCCTGCTCCAGGACTGTGTGGTACTGCACCTCTGAGAGGGTCTCACAGACAGTAGGTGCTCAGTCAGCACTGGCCCAGGAACGTACATATTCAGTTCCCAGGCAGCATCTATTTCCTGGTGGTCCACACAGGCGACCTGGACACAATTTCCAGAGCAGAGCTCAAAAGGAAAATGGAAAACTTCGCACTTCTCCGATTTCACTTGGTAACAGATACTTTTAAAAATCACAGTAACTGGGCACTTTTAATCCAGGGTGCTTTATTTCGAACATTTAACTGAACTATCTTAAATGGCACTCAGTTTGAAAGCTTTCTACCTTCCTAAGGGAAACACAAAAGCATGCCTTCCCAAATGTATTTTTTTCCTTCCCCAGGTTTGAAGCTTATGACCTGGATGCTTCGATTCACCAAGAGGTAAGAAACCAAGTCCACGCTCTGGAAATAATTAACACACAACAGGATCACACCGAGAGAGGCCAAGGCCAGCAGGTCAGTTGCTCAATGGCACCCTAGGCTGAGGGGCAGGGACGTTTGGAGTTTGTGACTTTTGACCTTTAAGGGTTTAAAGTCCCGTCCTATGCGGGCACTCCAGCCCCCCCCCCCCCCCGCCAGTTTAATGCCTTTAAAAAGAGAGAACAGAAAACCAAACCAAAACACAAACAATACCAACCAAACTAAAAGGCTGAGTATACCAATGTAGTAGGACTGAATGGCTATCAGTCTGAGGGCGGCCACCACAGTCTTCCGCCTAAGAGCAGAAGCGAAAGCTTGAGAAAGCGACATTGGGAACAGAATCCAAGCCTCCTTTACATACTGGGACATTAAGAGTGGTTTTCTTTTCACCTTTTTTTTTTTTTTTAAAGATTTTATTTATTTGACAGAAAGACAGCGAGAGAGGGAACACAAGAAGGGGAGGGGGAGAGGGAGAAGCAGGCTTCCCGCCAAGCAGGGAGCCCGATGTGGGGCTCGATCCCAGGACCCTGGGATCACGACCTGAACCGAAGGCAGACACTTAATGGCTGAGCCACCAAGGCGCCCCTCGCCACTTTCTTTCATAAGTGGTTTTCTTATGTATGAGGATGTTAAGAGTGGTTTTCTTTTCTTTTTTATTCTTTTTTTTCATGAATACTTTCCTTCACTTTCGCGTCTTTTAACATACCCATCTAGCCTTGTCCATAGAGCACATCTTAAAAAAAGCCAACAGGATGACCCAAATGCTGAGATTATGAACTGTTTTTGTTTCCTTCTTATGTTTCTACAGTTTTTAAAAACCTATTTTCCAAAGGAAAATACTTTCACCAACAGTATCACCCTTTTACGACTCATGCTGAGGAAGGGCCTCCCACCCTTTTATCAAAATACTCCCCAGGATTGCAGAGAAGTTAGCCATTAGTTAACATCTGACTTACGTGCAGTGTAAACGGATATAATTTACCACGAGGCTTTAGACACGGAACTCTGTGTTTATGGTGACTGCTGATGTGGCTGGGCGCTATTTAATCAACCACCAGCGCGCTCTCACTCCCAGCAGCGGCACGTGAGCGCCCAGGAGCCCCAGGGCTACTGGCACATTCCACCATGTCTTCAAGTTACCTACAGCATGCTCTGTGAGCTGCGCCGGGAGCTCTTGCAGTTGGGCCACCACGTATTCTTTGCTATCACAAAGGGAACCGAGAATGCTGTCAGCGCCGTCCTCCCCAAAGTCGGGAGCACTGCTATTCTCAACTTCGCTTTCTTCCAACACACCAACATCCATCATGTCGAGGTTCTGCAAGCTCTCTAAACCTGCCTCCATATCCTCCTGTCAAGAGAACGAAAGGCGTCAACGACCGGGTGGCTGGTCACAGAGCTCCTGCTGGTGTCTCTGCCGTAGATGCCACATACCTGCCCGTCTCTGGAATCTTCTTCCAGGCCGTTGTCTTCCATACCCTCTTCCTCCAGCTTTTGTCCTAATTACAAGATAATTTTTCAGTCAGATAATACTCAAGTTCTGGCCTTAAAAACGTGCATACCTTTTATTTTAGAAATCCCACTGGTAAGGGCGTGCACTACAACGTCTGACAAGGAATTAAAAACGTAAGTCATCTATCTAGAAACTGTATACAGCCCAAACATTCAAAGGGGAAACAAATCACGACAGTCTGTTCATATGGGGGACACCAGCTGTCCTCAACAGGGGAAGTGGGGGGGAATCTGACAATGACTGGAAATATTTTTGGTGTCACAACTCGGGGATGCTACCGGCAGCTGGCGGGTAGTGACCAGGGATGCCGTTCAACGTAAGACAGTGCACAGGACAGCGCCCTGCTGGAAAGCATGACTTACCTCAAACTGTCAACAGTGTCAAGTGTCTTACAACTTTAAAAAATTATGCTTCCAAAGAGTATTTAATGATCCGGGAAAATGCCCACAAAAGTTAAGAAAAAAAAACAAAAAACACACCATATAGAGTAGTTCTACTTTTATTAAACAGCGTGTACACATTTGTATGCAATGAAGTGTAAAGATGCATTTATAAAACACACAAATGAGAACGACTCAGGCACCCAGTTACCAACAGGGGTTAAAATAGAGGGTGAAAACATGAGAAATGATCTCATTTTCACATGCATACTTTTTACGTTTTCGAAAGTATCTAGGAGTATGCTTTTTATAATTTTTTGAAATGAGTAAACTAACCAAGAAGAGACATCAATCTTCGAGTAAAGACCCAAACTGTAGTGCGTACCCAAAGCACCTTCGGCACCACAAGGAGTACTCCTTGTAGATGCACGGCTCTACCGTGTGTCAGGCGCTGTGCTATGTTCGTGTTCCCCACGACAGCAGCAGTCGTATTAGCTGCATCTGACACAGGAGAATCTGGTTCAGCTCCTAAAAGCTGTCTAAAAATGTCTGGCAGCAGCACCCACTTTCAGGGCCTCTAAATAGCAGCCTGTAGTACCCACGAAGGACGTCAACAGGAGAGATGCAGACGGAAAAGTGCCCTAAAGGAGAGGGGGAATGACACACGCCGGGCAGAGAGGCCGGACCCCAATTCCAAGGGCCTGGTTTCAGCTAACTACAAACTGAAGGGGTGGGGGACAAAGATGCCAGAAGAGCAATTCAAAATTGTAATCTTTCAAAACACACCCACAAGCTTCACAAATTTTGCGTGTTTAAATGAGTTAGAGAGGAGGAGGTCTCTTGTTCTAACTCATAATGAAGTTTTTCCCCAGAAAGTTTAACTTACTTTTTACTTTTATGTAATCCTAAGACCTAATTTCGACCAGGACACCACCCAGCGCTTTGTATAACTAACCACACGTGCAGACACCTACAAAGAACATGCTAGCTCAACAACCTGTAGGAGCTGTCCTCTACCCCAGGGCCCTGGCCACCCGCTTCCTCTCTGGGCCTTTGGCGACTTCTCAGAAAAAAAAGGAATGGGAAGGGATCAGTGCCCTTCTCATCCTAACTACAGCTACACTGGGACCAACATCTCTTTATACCAACAAAAGTGAGTACTATCAAAGCAATTTTGACAAAAGGGTTAAGTCTATGCAGTTTTACCATCACCTAAACTGTAATCCAGACATTTGGACATGCATTGGAGGCACTCTACTAAGGTTTGGTTTGTCTAATGATCCAAAGATCCCTGTTAAAAGCCAAGAACAGTTTGATTAGTAAGCCTTGAATCTCTCAAGTTTTAAATGAGTACCTACCTTAAAAACTTCCACTAAGAACTTTTAAATTAACAGACACACATCTCTCAGTCTGCACTCACTTGACTAGTCAGCGTTTATACGTGACCCATACACGAGCAGCAAAAACACATCAATGTGTTTAAAATCAGTTTATAGGTAACTCCTTCACACAGCCTAACTAAAAAGTTTAAGCTTTGAAAACATATAAAGTTTTAAACAGATGAGTCATGCAAAAGTCCTTCTAGGAAAGCACTTATAAAAAGTAAATTAAAATTACTGAAAAGGGGGCGCCTGGGTGGCGCAGTCGTTGGGCGTCTGCCTTCGGCTCAGGGCGTGATCCCGCTGCTCTGGGATGAAGCCCCACATCGGGCTCCTCCACTGGGAGCCTGCTTCTTCCTCTCCCACTCCCCCTGCTTGTGTTCCCTCTCTCACTGGCTGTCTCTCTTGTCAAATAAATAAATAAAATCTTTAAAAAAAATGGCTACGATGGCAAATTTAATGATATAAATAAATAAATAAACAAATAAATAAAATTACTGAAAAGGCTACAAGCTAGTTTCTTTTTCCTTTCTAAGCACCTGTCCTTCACTGCCTAAGTTTAACTCTTCTTCAGATAACAGGGTATGTCCAGCCGTTCCAACTGTGTTGGCACCCTTCCAGAAAAATAATACCCATCACACAGAAGTTCCCAATTATATTGATTGTCCTTATAATGAGGATGAAAGCCAAGAAGGGTAACAAGGTTTCAAAGTTTTAGGGAATTAAATGCTTCCAAAAACAGCTAGTACCATCCACAAAAAGTAATGAGGCACTAATCTATGTCACAAAGCGAATGAACCTTGAAAATATGCTCAACAGAATAAGCAGACACAGAAGACCACATATTGCACGATTCTATTTACGTGAAACAGAATGATCAATTACATACTGCCAGGGGCCGCAGGAGGGGGAAATGGGGAGCAAATGCTAGTAGGCACGGGGGCTTCTTTTTGGGGTGATGAAAATATTCCAGAATTAAATAGTGCTGACATTCGCATAGCTTTGTGAATATACTAAAAAGCAATGAAGTGTACACTGTAAATAGGTGAATTCTATAGCATGTGAACTACACCTCAATTTAAAAAGAAAAATCTCACTGTGGGGCACCTGGCTGGCTCAGTCGGTAGAGCATGTGACTCTTGATCTTGGGGTTGTAAGTTCAAGCCTCACATTGGATGGAGAGATTACTTAATAATAAAATCTTAAAAAAACAAAACAAAAAAAAAAAAACGAAAAAACTCACTGATTAAAAAGAAAAAACAAAACAAAACGAAACAAAACAAAAAAAAAACGCTGGGTGCAAATACTCCAATAATCTATTTTGGATCTTTAGAGATACTGGGTTCTAATCTATCTTAGATTGGTGTCATTTTCTTTGGTTTAAAACCTCGTTTTTCAACTTCCCAGGAAGGAAGCCACATAGTATATTTGGTTCTCAGAGCAGCTTTAAAAGCTTGCCTTATTCTGGTTCTTTTTGAATCCCAATAACAAAGAGCTGAGATATCTTTAACACACGTTTCAATTTTAATTTACCTAGCACTCGCACACCTCTCTACTCCTTCCAGCACTCCTGACGGAACTACTTGTAAGGCGGTGAAAGCCAAGCTTACTTGTTAGATGGGAACAATTAAGGCCAAAGACATTCTCCTGGCCCGGAGGACAGAAACGGTGTTAAAAAACTCGACTGGTAAGTAAGTTCTCTACACGCTCAGGCCTCCAGCAGCAATAAGTACAAGCGGATACCTTTAATACATCTCTTTGTTGTCCTCTTGCTTGTGGCTTCCAATGCGACACCAATTTCATCAGGATCCTGCCCTTCTTCCTTAACCGCCTATTAAGAAGAGATGAAACTTTACAACATTGTGGAGAGCTGCGGGGCACACACTGTTCTTTGTTAAGTAACAACTTCCAGCAAACAAAGTCAAACACTTCCTTGCAAAGAGCAACAACTCTGGTTCTGCTATCTGGGCTGCAAGCCCAAAAGGCACAGGATGAACCTAGCACAACTTGGTTCTCTCTGGACCCTAAGCACAAAAGACAAAGGGATGTGCGAGTTGGGTCTCCAGACTGCGGGTCAATGACCAGTTCCAAAATGGCCCTTCAACTAGAAATTGTGAACCCTCCACTTTAATAACAGTAACAACTGACAGAGACGCTGCACTAGGTGCACCATCTGTCAAGGGCTGAGTGGTGTTCCACAAGCCATGTTTGACCTCTGGGGAGAAAACCCACCAGACAGACTGGGTGGTGTGGGGAGGAGGGGGGTTGCTCAGCACCTTCCTCGGGACTGGCACACGACTGGGCACTCAATGGTAAACTCAAGCTCTGCAACGAGCTTGCTCTGGTTGGGGAGACAACAATCCCTCCATACTCAATTTGGGTTGAGTGCGGCCATTGGGGCATAAACACAGAACGGTGCAGGACAAAAGCAGGGAGATGGAGCAACACTTTAGGAAGCACGTTGGGGAGACAGCTCAGGTAGAGCGAGAAAGACTACAAGGCACCGACTAGGAGAAGCCCTGGAAGAACAGAGATGGAGAGGAGGGCATGACAAGAGCAAAGGTCCCGGTGTAGAAACAAGCACAACCCCCTGTCCCGTAAGATCTTAAAAGGCTCTTCACTCATCCTTCCCCCAGGGGAGGAAACTGAGGCACAGCGAGAAGAAGGCACCTATCCAAGGTCACAGAACCGAGTCTCCAACTGGAGCCCGGAAGAAATGCAGCCGGCCGGCGGCGGCTAAAAGGACGCGCTTTCAGCACGCTTGAGGCGACCATCTGGAAAGAGGATCAAAGGGGAGGCACAGAGAGGGGCGGTGACGGGCCAAGGTCACACAGCCGGGCCCCCTGGTCCCCGCGGCTCGGGCCGGGGTCGGTCACAAGGGGGAATGGTGGAGGAGGACCCGCGTCCGGGAATCGCTGTGACAGGCCGGCGCGGGGGCGTGCCCTGGCCCCCTGCTCCACCCCGGGAAGTCGAGCTCCTCACCTTCTTGAGCCGTTCCATCAATACGCTCTTGTTGCCGCCCGTGTCGAGGTTCCGCTTCTTCAGCTCCGCCCGCAGATCGATCACCCGCAGGTCGCTCAGCCGCCGCGTCCCGGCCTCCGAGGCACCCGATCCGACAGCGGCCGTGCCAGAACCCGACTCGCCGGACCCTGCCAGGGGCTCCGCCATCCCAGGTCTCGCGTCCCCTCCACCCACTTCCCACACCGCCGGCGGCTGTAGCGGCTCTGAGCACAAAATGGCGCCGCCTAAGAGGAAAACGCACTCGCTTCCTCCCGCCCCGCTTTCCGGCCGCGCATGCGTGCCGCCCATGCCAGCTTTCTGAACAGCACGCGCGCTCGCGCGTCGACCAACCGCACGTTCCCCACCACAACGCGCAGGCGCTGTAACTGCAGCACGCATGTGTCACGGCCGTTCGCGGCGGGAGGCTGGCGAGACACAATGCGCCTGCGCATATCCCTCCGAGCGCTCACCACGCATGTGCACACGCGACCGGCAGCGTCGGCTCCGCGCCGGGTGCGCCTGCGTAGAAGTGAGGCGCGCCAGGGCGGCTGGAGCGGTTCCCTCGCAGGCGGCGCCATTTTGTGCTAGGTGCCCAGATAAAACCGGCCCGGTTCTGTGTGAAGTGGGCGGCGGAGCCAGGGTCCCTGGAATGGCGGAGACTCTCTCAGGCCTAGGCGATTCGGGTGCGGCGGGCGCAGCGGCTCTGAGCTCTGCCTCGTCGGAGACCGGGACGCGGCGGCTGAGCGATCTACGGGTGATCGATCTGCGGGCGGAGCTGAGGAAACGGAATCTGGACTCGAGCGGCAACAAGAGCGTTTTGATGGAGCGACTCAAGAAGGTGGAGCTGGGGCCCTGCGGGGGCGGGCAAAAGGTGGGAAGGGGGTCCTGGCGGACGCGACTGGGGTCCCTTGGCCTCGGGGTCCGCCCCCGGTCCCGTGTGGGGCCTGCGTCTGGCCTGGCGCTCTGGGCTTCTCCCGGCTCCTCCCAGGCCCTAGCGGGAACTCCCAGGCCAGCTGCGCCCGGGTGCGAACCTCAGTACCGCCCTTGGGAGAGGGGAACATCTGGGCGCGAACCGGTGAAGGCCCCGCGGCCTTGCGACGGCGGGCGGCGGGGCACCCAGGCCGAGGGCTCCTGTTTTCCGCACCAGCCACTGCACGAAGGGCCTTCCTCTTGGTGGCCCACCCCAGCCTCCAAAAATGACGGGAAACCCGGAAGCCCTCATTTCCTGGGCGAGGTGGGGGGACTCGGCCAAGGTCACACGGCCGCGGAGACGAGGCGTCGGCACTGGGACCCAGGCCGGCCGCTTGCCTGAGCCCGCGCTGGCCGCGGGTCTTCCTCTGGAGAGTCAGATGCTCCTTGGCCCGTTGGGGTCGACGCACTTTGAGGAGGGGGCTAGTTTACTGAGCAAACACGTCAAGAACACGTTCAGACGTTAAAAAAAGAAAAGCAGTTTGTGGGTTCGCCATCCTTTGGTCGGGGAAATAACACGGAAAGGAAAGTGCTGTTTGCGATAGCGAGCAGAAACCTAAGAGACGTTGGTAGGGAGAACGTGAAGACAGCTTCAGGACTTCGCCAGGAGGCACGCAGAATGGGGGCTCCCGTCCCTGTGTCTGGCCTCAGGCCTCTGCCGGCTCTCAGTGGCCTGAGCTTGGGCACGGAAGACGTTTAACGCGCTCTCAGCCTGTTTCTCCTGTAAAGAGAAGGAAAGAGCGTGCTTTCGTGTTAGGATTAAACGAGATTGCATGAAACGGGCTTGGCATGCTGCCTGGCACATGAAGATAACGATCCTTGTCACAATTCACTTTTCCTCTCTGCCACCATTTGTTACTTGCAAAACTAGGACTCTAATCCCTACCTTGAGGGGTTCTGAGGGATGGGTGTGAAAAGCGTAAGCAGTTAATTAAATGTTTGGGTCCTTCTGCTTCCCTTATTTCATATTCCTGTTGGCTTCTTTCCTTTTCTCCTGTTCACCTTTTCTCATCTTGGGACCTCTCCTGTGTAATCTCAGCCTCGCCACCCTCCAACCCCTGTAGACTGTGTGATTTTGACTCTTTCCACCCTCTGGCTCCCAAACAACTGAGGACCAGGGCATTAATTATTACTGATTACTATTAAGGGGAAGTAGGGATTGTTTCCCATTTTGCGAATGAGGAAGCTAGGGCTCGAAAATGGTGGGTTGATTAGTCCAGAGTCAGTTGGGCTTTTCTAATTTGAGCTTGTGTTTGTTTCACTATGGATACTAACTTCCCTTACTCAAGTTGGGGCAGGTAGTTCATCAACCAAGATGTTCTAGAAAAAATGCCAGAAGGTTGAGGGTTGCCACCAGGGTCTCCAGTCAACAAAGCCAAATTGGGACCTTCATCCTCTTTACTCGCAGACAGTCTGCAAGGCTGCAAAGCTTACAGGATGGCTTTGAACCTTCCTGTCAGATTGGTGGCGGAAACTGGTATGTGACTTCAAGGATCCTCCGTCACTATCATCTCTGAGCCATTTTTCATTCCTTCTGCGTTTTCATTTTCTTAGGGGTGTGGTCATAGGACATAAATATTATCAGCCTGTATGTTTGCTGTCTTATCCAAGTGAGTTTAGAATTATTGATCTTCTTTTTCTTTCTTACTTCTACCATCTAGTTAGAGTCCCTTTTCTTGTAATTTTTCCAGGAAGGGCAAATGAGGAAAAGGCGGAAGGAGCACAGAGAGTAGTTTCCTGAGCTCTATAAGGATGACTCATAGCCCATAGCGTCCCTAGGGATGATCCTGTAAACACTGCACCCAGAGGAGACATATCGAGGGGGAAAATGGTATACCTCCTGTCTGGGGCAGTTCTCTGTTCTTCTAGTGGTATTCCAGAATCCTCTTTTGCCAGGAAGAATGGGAGGGACTTTCTGGTTGTGCTTTCCTTGATCCCAGAGCAGAATTCCCAGTTCCTCCTCCTCACCATGGCTTTGGAGAGGAGAAAGAGATTTTCTTTGTTCCTGGTACAGATTAGATGTGGAGTTCCTAAGCCCCGTTGCAAATTCAGACTTCCACACTGAGAACTCCTGAAGATCTGAAATTTCTGAAACCGTTGACAAATAAAACATGCTATTCAAAGTGGGTTTATACAGCTTGTGCTCACAGGGTAGTACAGTAACGAGAGGAAGGGTTAACAGTAAAACCTAAAAGCAAAGCCCAGTATCCAAGGATATCACTGATGACATGCTCAGTAACCATTTGCTGGCGCCTCCTTGGTGCTACGTGCTGTGCTGAGTGTGGGTGCGGGCTGTTCAAGGGAATGACAAGCTCTTGGGTGGGAGGTAGGACTTGCCAAGAGATTATTATAATTCTGTACCCTTTCAGGTAGGTCCCTTCGTGGTTAAGAGCAAGACCTTTGGAGTCAGTCGTAGATGTGAGTGATCTGATGAGGTAGTACGGGTCACGTCCAGTCTCATGCCACACACGGTACGATCTCAGCCGAGGGAGTGTTCGTATTCTGTCCAGACAGTGCCAAGTGTAGGCATGGCATGGAGAGCGAGTCACAGAGGGTCGAACAACACATTGCTGGGTGAAGTCATAGGAGATGGAAGAGTGTGCTTTTTCCTTTTTGAGTTCTCTTGGGTCCAGGAATAGGATAAACTAGATTGTGGTGATGTTTGTACTAAGAAATAAGTTGATTCCAGAGCCTTTGTTCCAAGGTAGAGCAAGACAACAAATGGATGGGGGGAGGCCCTTTCCAGATCAGCAACCTGCAGTTTCTGTGAAAGTCTAGTCTTAGTGCTGCCTTTTTTGGTAAACTTTTTTTAACCTTCCCTTTAGGCAATTGAAGATGAAGGGGGTAATCCTGATGAAATTGAAATTACCTCTGAAGGAAACAAGAAGACATCAAAGAGATCTAGCAAAGGTATGAAGGATTTTATAAAAGCACTTCTGATAAAAACTTTTTTCACAATTATTTTCTCTGCTAATGAGCCTGTTTACTTGGCTGTGTTTGAGGTCTGTGAACTACCCTGTGAATCCAAAGGGCCTGGAATGAAGCTTTGCATTTCCTTTAAGACCCCTCTAGTGTATTTTGTTTTTCTGGTACTTAGGAATTCAGACAGGATGGAAGGGATATTTACATACTGGTTCATCAGGCCTCAGCACCCCTTGTTTATCCAGACTCTTAACCTTTTTTACATAGAGAGTATTTAGGACTGCTTGGGTCTCCTCTATTTCTCTGACTTGTGGAATGTATCTTTTCTTTTAAATACCAGCTGGCCAAAACAGAGTTGTAACTTTCACAGACATTGCTTTCAAAATTGCCTAGTGCATAAATGCCGCATTCCACATGGCATTAGTGCTCTTCAGCATCTGACCCAAATTTCCATTTCCCTCTTCTCCCCTTCAGCCTTTCTCTTCTACATCCTGGGCTTCAGTCAGGCCCCAAACATATGCTTCCCTCTCTTGGTCCTCTTTTGCCTAAGCTTATATTCCCTGCCTACCCCTCTCCCCATGTGTCTGCATTCAAGTCCTTGTTCATCAACAGATGACTTGTGATCCCACCAGTAGTAACTCCTCTCACCTTCAGCCCTCTGTATAGTGATGATCTGGTTCCGGAGACCTTGCTGTTTTGTTTTGTTTTGTGTTGGTCAGAGCATCCGCACAAGCAGGGGAGCAGCAGGCAGAGGGAGAAGCACACTCCTCACTGAGCAAGGAGCCCTGTGTGGGACTCAGTCCCAGGACCCTGGGGTCATGACCGTGGCCAAAGGCAGATCCTTAACCAACTGAGCCACCCAGGCGTTCCCCTTAGACCTTGCTGAAATGCTAATGTCACTCTGCCCCGTGGTAAAGAGATTGTTGAGGGCAGAGACTCTATCATCTTCCTTGTCTTTCTACTTCTTTAGTATTTACTCAGTAATTTCATTCAGTAACATTCAACTACTGTTTTAAGAAAGAATCCGCTAAAACAGGGCATTTGAACTGTTCTAAAAGTTCTCTTGGTAATTGGTGGCTTTGTTGCTCAGGCCCCAAAACAATATGAAATATTCGTATTACCTGGCTAGTGGTGAAGAATTGGGTTTGAAGTATCTAGGAGGCAGGGACCAATGTCAGCCACACTGGGTGGCGTAAGCTCTTGGACAGCAGCAGTCAGGCAACCTCACTTTGGAATGAAGGCACTTCTGTGGTCCATAGTACATTGCACATTTTTGGCTTTGCCCGAGTAAATGTCTTTGCCAGGGTAAAGAGTGCTGGAAAATCACAGAAAGACAGTCATACTGGTGGAAAATAGAGCCTGTTGGACCTCCTTTTGTGTTTTGTTTTCTTTTTGATAAAAAAAGAAATACTTGTGTTAAATATTTTCTTCTTTTGTTTTGTTTTGTTTGTTTAAATACAGACAGGTATTAAGTAAAATGCAGAAGCTCCTTTTTTCCCCAGTGAGGAGGTAACTCATTGTTAGAAGGTTGGGCAAACTTTCCCAGACTTTTTTGTGCATTTGCGGTCTTTTAAAAATAAATATATAAAGGGGCGCCTGGGTGGCTCAGTTGGTTAAGTGTCTACCTTCGGCTCAGGTCATGATCCCAGGATGCTGGGATCGAGCCCCTCATCTGGGAGCCTGCTTCTCCCGCTCCCCCTGCTTTTGTGTGTGCTCTCTCTTTCTTTCGCTCTTTCAAACGAGTAAATAAGATCTTTAAAAAAAATAAATATATAAAGATACGTATACAACTATACATGTATGTTTTTCTTTTCTTAAGGAAATAGGTCTTAGTTTACAAGATATTTTTTAGATTGCTTCTTTCACTTACCCCATTGAGGACATATTTCCATAGTCCCTGCAAGTATAAAAAGACCTATTCTTTTTAAACAGCTTAATTGTAACGTTTCTTATCAGTCTACCACAGTTTAGCTCATCAGTCTCCTTTGTTATTAAACTGTTGAGATTTTTTTCAGTTTTGACTTGGCATTTCCAGTTTTCAGTGCTGCCATGAACCAGAAATGTCTCTGTGTAAAAAAAATATATGTTTTTTGATAGCTTTTTAAAATATTTTATTTGAGGGGCGCCTGGGTGGCGCAGTCGTTAAGCGTCTGCCTTCGGCTCAGGGCGTGATCCCAGCATTCTGGGATCGAGCCCCACATCAGGCTCCTCCGCTAGGAGCCTGCTTCTTTCTCTCCCACTCCCCCTGCTTGTGTTCCCTCTCTCGCTGGCTGTCTCTGTTAAATAAATAAATAAAATCTTTAAAAAAATAAAAATAAAAAAAAATAAAATATTTTATTTGAGAGTGAGAGAGCACAAGTGGGGGAGGGGCAGAGGCAAATGGAGAAGCAGACTCCTAGCTGAGCAGGGAGCCCGATGTGGGACTCATCCGCATGACCTTGGATCATGACCTGAGTCCAAGGCAGACACTCAACTGACTGAGCCACCCAGGTGCCCTATTTTTGATAACTTAATTAGAAGTAGAATTGTGGGGTTGAGGATATGTGCATTTTATTTTGAAATAGCTACTGATGAGTAGCTCTTCCAACAGGCTGTACTGGCTAATATCTCCACCAACAACAGGGAGAAGGGTGCCTATTTAAATTCTCGCCGAACATTTGAGGATTATTTATCTTGTTATATGTTGTCTCTTACATAGGAGAAAACTATTATATTTATCTGCATTTCTTCACAGGTTATGTTTTAATTTACATCTCTTCACAGGCTAAACCGCTTCTGGTAATTGGCCATCTGTATTTTCTGAACTTCCTTTAATGCCCTTTGCCCACTTTTCTGCTGAGTTTGTCTCACTGACTTTTGAGGACTTGCTCTCTAAAATGTCGCAATTGTTTTTTCCTAGTTTGCCATTTGACTTGTTTGTGATGTTTTGGTCATTCAAGTTTTAATCTGTAATACGGGCTGCACTGTCAACCTATTCTGTATGGTTTCTAGACTCTATGTTGTGTTTTTAAAGGTCCTCCTTGGGGTGCCTGGGTGTTAAGCACCTGCCTTTGGCTCGGGTCATGATCCTGGGGCCCTGGGATTGAGCCCTGCGTCGGGCTCCCTGCTCAGTGGGAAGCCTGCTTCTCCCTCTCCCCCTGTTTGTGTTCCCTCTCTCGCTGTCTCTTTCTCTCTCTCTCTCTCTCTCTCTCAAATAAATAAAATCTTTAAAAAATAATTTAAAAAAATAAATAGAAGGCCCTTCTTGGGGTGCTTGGATGGCTTAGTCAGTTAAGCATCCAACTCTTGATTTCAGCTCAGGTCATGATCTTGTGGGTGATCTTGGGATGGACAGGATGGAGCTTCTTGTCAGGTTTATTAGCACAGAGTCTGCTTGAGATTCTCTCCCTCCTCCTCTGCCCCTCCCTCCGCTCCTGCACATTTGCACACTCTTTCTCTAAATAGATAAAAATCTTTTTTAAAAAAAATGTTATTTTAAAAAAATAAAAAAAAAAAAAGGTCCACCTTTGTTTTAAGATTATAAAAAGTAGGGGCTCCTGGGTGGCACAGCGGTTAAGCGTCTGCCTTCGGCTCAGGGCGTGATCCCGGCGATCTGGGATCGAGCCCCACATCAGGCTCTTCTGCTATGAGCCTGCTTCTTCCTCTCCCACTCCCCCTGCTTGTGTTCCCTCTCTCGCTGGCTGTCTCTATCTCTGTCGAATAAATAAATAAAATCTTTTTTAAAAAAAAAAGTATTCTACGTTGTAGAGTAACGTTTATGGTTTTGTTTTTTAATTTGGATATTTAATTCATTTGGAATTTACTTTTGCATATGGTGTGAGGTAGGTAGGGATCAAAATATGGAACATTTCTGTCTGATTCTTTGTGCCCTTCCCCAGTCACACTCCTTTAAGCCCCCTAACATCACCCCCCAAAAAAAGTTTGTTGTGATTACTTTCATGATGGATTAGTTTTGCCTGTTAGAGAACTTCATGTAAAATGGAACCATGCAGTACAAACTCTTTTGTGTCTGGTTCTTTGCTTGGCATAATTTGTTCTATTCCTGAGCTTTACAGTACATTTTGACACTTGGTAGGGCAAGTATGTACATTCTACTGAATTACTTTCAACAACCTTGTTACATTTTAGCAAGAGTTTAATGGAAATAAGGTTCGTTCTTCTGACCTGTTTGGTGAACAAACTGAAAATGCTTTGAAATCTGCATACTGATTATTTTAATCACAATCCTGGAGTGTGTGTCAGGCAATTTCAGCACTTCGCCAGAGTAGTTTCATACCAGTAATCTGTTAAGCAGAATCTTTCAAAGTAATTACCAGAAAAGTAAACTTAACTGGAAAAGCAAAGTTGGTATGTTTGCTTTTTAGCTCTTACCTGATCCTGTGCTGCTGGCCTGTTTGTCTGTTTTGATACAGGTTTATATTAGGGAAAAGATGCAAGAATCGGAAAAGATTTTCATGTGTCCTTCATCCCACCTCCCTGGATGTTAGCGTTTTACTAAATTTTATCCTCCCCCACCTCCTTAGTATGTATGTATGTTTTGTTTCATTTCTGAGCTGCTTCAGAAGGAATGGCTGGCATGGGCCCCTTTGCCCCTCATACTACAGTATTGCCTGACAGCAAGGGTATTATTACAGAGCCCTCGTTGTCAAAATTGAGACATTAACATGGATACAGTTGCCTAAACTGAGATCTTCTTTAGATGTTACGTTCTTTATAGCTCAAAAGGAAAAATAATCCAGGGTCATGCATTGCATTCAGTTGTCATGTCTCTCTGGTTTCCTTTTATCTGGGGTAGTTTCCAAGACTTATATTGTATTCCTGTATTGCCAGTTTTGAAACGTACAGACCATTTGTTTTGAAGGCTGGTTTGTGAATTGGTGTTTGTTTATTTATTTATTTATTTATTTATTTTCTCTCTCATTAGGTTCAAATTATATACTTTTGTCAGCAGTACCAGAAAAGTTACTCTTCCTGGATTCTCTCTTCCTCAGCATATCTTCTCGAGGCACATGCTGTCCATTTGAGTAACTGACTTAAAGTGCTGTTGGTCAGGTTTCTCCACTGGAAAGTTACTGTCTTACCCTTTGTAATTGTATCTGTGGGGAAGATACTTTGAGACTTCTGTAAATATCTTGTTCATCCTCCACTAGTTTTAGCACCCACTGATTGTTATCCATTGGTGATTTTCTGTATTTATTATCCTATCTGCATTTATTAGTTGGCTTTCTACCACAAGGGATGGCTTGCTCTTCTTCCTTATTTATCGGTGTGAACTTAGAGATTCTTTCTTTGTTCAGTAAGTTATAAACCTTTGTGATTAATTTGATATTCAGATTGTTTCAGTGAGAGCCCTTCAAGCTGACTTGTGTGTCTTTTTGACATATCCATGTCACTCTTTGAGTGCTTTCTTGCTTTCTGGCAGAATAGGGTATTCCAGTCTCTTGTACTCTCCTGCTGCACCTTGGAAATCAGCCATTTCTTCTAGACACCCTTGTTTTTTGTGGAGAGTGGTACCTTGTAGGCCAGTGGTGGGTTTGTAAGGTCTATTGGACCGAATGTGCCTCATGAAATTAAATCCTGGTGAAGCAGTCAAATTAGCCAGTGACAGCTTCAGAAACGTGAAAAAATAAAGCTCTGGCTGAGATGGGCAGTGCACCAACTGAACTTGCTAGCTCATTAAAATTGTTTATTAATTGATTCTCTTGGACTTTGGAAGCGGCAGTGATACTTTTAGTCAAAGACTTAAGCAAGATGGATGTAAAAAAAAAACAAAACTATGTTTAGTGTTCTTAAATGGCAAAATAAAAGTAGAAGGAAATACTTAAGACCTGTGACATGACTAACCTTGAGAAAGTTTTCCTAGATGTAATGATCTCATATTAGAAAGTTGTCTATTAGCCCCAAGCTGATCTAAAAAGAAAGCATATAAGAATAACTAAAATTGTGAGAAATCAGTGATATAGAGTTGCTCTAATTTTAACAATAGGATATCAAAGAATGGGAATTTCGAAGATTTGTTCATCTTAAAGGTGGCATTGGGGTTGCCTGGCTGGCTCAGTCATTAGGGTGAGCAACTCTTCATCTCGGGGTGGTGAGTTCAAGCCCCACATTGGGTGTGGAGCCTACTTAAAATATATGTATATATATATTTTTAAAGATTTTATTTATTTATTCGACAGATAGAGACAGCCAGCGAGAGAGGGAACACAAGCAGGGGGAGTGGGAGAGGAAGAAGCAGGCTCATAGCAGAAGAGCCTGATGTGGGGCTCGATCCCATAACGCTGGGATCACGCCCTGAGCCGAAGGCAGACTCTTATCCTCTGTGCCACCCAGGCGCCCCAAAATATATGTATATTTTAAAGATTTTATTTATTTGACGGAGAGGGAACACAAGCAGGGGGAGTGGGAGAGGGAGAAAAGCAATCTTCCCCATGAGCAGGGAGCCCAATGTGGGGCTGTATTCCAGGACCCTGGGATCATGACCTGAGCCAAAGGCAGACACTTAAGGACAAAGCCACCCAGGCACCCCAAAAATACTTTTTTTTAAAGGTGGCTATAAGGATTTCTCAGATGATGATGCTGGAACAGTTGGCTGTCTATCCGATGGTGGGAAAAGGTCTGTTCTTTCCATGGCAAATAGAAATTCTGGCTAGGATAGTACTTTCATAGTCACTGTGGTGAGGGAGACCTGAAATGACACTAAAAGCAAGACAAAAAGGCAAATAAACTCAGCTGCGTAAAAGGTTTAATCCTCTCAGCAAAAGACATCATAAATAATTCAGATGCGACAGACTGAGAAAAAGTATCATAGAACATAAATATCCAGACCACGTTGAGTACTCTTACATATCAGTAAGGAAAACATGTAGTCCGTTTGGCGAAGTAGAGACTATGAATAAGCAGTTCACAGAGCAAAGAAAAAACAAACATGACCTGTATACAAAAAAAGATTCTCTTGCTAGTAATTGAAGGAAAGCATATAAAAATGAAATTATCATTTTTGTTTCTTACACTCGTAAAAACTTATACCGCTCCTGATATCCCGTATTAGCAAGGATGTGAGGAAATGGGCACTTACTGGACATGGTAGATTAATAAAGCCTCTCTGCCCTGGGGTCGCTAAACTAGTAACATTCACGGTATGAAGTAAAAGATGGAGGTGGATTAACATGTAGGATGTAGCGCAAGATGGGGCGCCCGGGTGGCTCAGTCGTTAAGTGTCTGCCTTTGGCTCAGGTCAATGATCCCAGACTGCTGGGATGGAGCCCCGCATCGGGCTCCTAGCTCAGGAGTCTGCTTCTCCCTCTCTCTGTCCCCCTGCTTGGGTTCCCTCTCTCGCTGTCTCTCTGTCAAATAAGTAAATAAAAATCTTTTAAAAAATGTGCAAGAAGATATTTATGAGCATGAGTCTTTTATTAGTGAAGTAAAATTGACAGTGAAATGAGTGGGACTCTTTGAGCATATAATTACATAAATGTATTTGTATAATCAAATACGTTTTAAAAGTAATGACCTGCCCACATGCATCAGGCCACTCGGGGTGCTGTGGGGGAATCCCGGCAGAGTTGAGAGGAGGCGGTCTCACCGGTGAGTTTGGACATGATGCCTGAGGCAGAAGCTCAGCAGAGGAAGAGGAGATGGAATCCCAGGCAGGGGAGCCAGGAACAGGTTAAGGGATGCCGGAGCAGGGCAAGTAGAGCCATGCCTTATAGTTCGGAGGCTGCGAACCAGGATGACCTTTACTTTGGAGAAAGGATTTGAGGGGCACCTTTTCCCTTGGTACTAAAGACAGCACTCTGGTTTATTCCAGAGAGCAATATTTTTTATTCACATCAGTTGTGCATTGGTTTAAGCACATTTTTCCCTTCTTTTTATTTTTATTTTTATTTTATTTTTATTTTTTTAAAGATTTTATTTATTTATGTGACAGAGAGACAGCCAGCGAGAGAGGGAACACAGCAGGCGAGTGAGAGGAAGAAGCAGGCGAGTGAGAGGAAGAAGCAGGCTCCCAGCGGAGGAGCCCAATGTGGGACTCGATTCCGGAACGCCGGGATCACGCCCTGAGCCGAAGGCAGACGCTTTAACGACTGTGCTACCCAGGCGCCCCTCCCTTCTTTTTAGAAAGTAGGGTGCCTTTTCCCAAATAGTGCTTCTTGATAAGCTTCCCAGCCAGGGTTATGCTTTCTATATATACTGAAGACTAAATGTTCCTTTTTTTTTTTTTCTCTTTTTTTTTAAGTAAGGGGTGGTTTTGTTTTGTTTTGTTTTGTTTTTTAAGATTTTATTTATTTATTTGACAGAGATAGCGAGAGAGGGAACATAAGCATGGGTGAGCTGGAGAGGGAGAAGCCGGCTCCCTGCTGAGCTAGGAGCCCGATGTGGGGCTCTATCCCAGGACCCTACGCATATTCCCCTGGCGTTTCTGGTCCTTTCTTACTTGAGAGAGTTCCTAGGCCCTACCCGCCACCCCTGCCCCTGCCCCCGCCCAGGGGTTTCGCTGCAGTGTGTCTGTGCTACTGCCCTGGAGCAAAGGTGGTTAGAAAGTGGCAAACTGCTTTTGCTTGTTGGAAACGTGCTGCGTCTCTTGTTAAAGGGAGAGAGAAATGAAGGGTTGCAAGTTTGTGGTGACCTACTTAGATATATCCCAGTAACTAGGATAGAACTGGGTAAAAACCAGTGTATGTATTCTAGAATGATACCAGCTTTATCAAATATAAATCTGTGGAAATGCTGCTGGTGCAAGTTCCTGATATATTTACATAAGGACCATTGGGTTAAGTTCCAGACATTTTTTAAAGCTCAAGGCATGTTTTGTCATAGCTACTACAAATGGCAGTGGTGTTCCCAGCCAGCCGCTAGGGCTGTTTGCACATAATGTATTGAATTCTGTTAGTGTCATGATCTATGTTTTTAAATAATGTATTCCTGAAAAACTTTTCAGATTTCCGGAAGGATATTCCTGAATGAAATTAGAATATGGAAAAATCAGGGGTGCCTGGGTGGCTCAGTTGGTTAAGCGTCTGCCTTTGGCTCAGGTCATGATCCCAGAGTCCTGGGATCCAGTCCTGTATTGGGCTCCCTGCTTAGCAGGGAGCCTGCTTCTCCCTCTGCCCCTGCTTGTGCGTGCACGCGCGCTCTCTCTCTGTCAAATAAATAAATAAAATCTTTAAAAAAAGAAGAATATGGAAAAATCAGGTAACGTGTAATAAGGAAGTTCTTACCCCTGAGAGAGGTTTTTTTTTTTTTTTAAAACTCAGTTATGGTATAAATAATTAGGTTTGGGTTTTTGTGCTCCTCCCCTTTTTTTTGCCCTGAATATTACACATTTCATACACTTACAAGCTTAATCCTTAGATATAAGCAAGTTAATGTTTGCTTTCCTTACATTCCTTGAAAAAACACTTAACGGCCTTAAGAAATTCATCTTCATGTTGGGAGAAAGATCTTGAAGGAAGTGAGTTTTTTTGTTTTGTGACTAAGTCACAAAAGAAGTTGAGCACTGCCTTTGTGATAAGGAGCTGCAGCTCCAAAGCCCATAACCTTGCTGTCCTGCACTGCTTCTGAGACATGCGCTCGTATTTCATACATGGGATTTTATTCTTCACAATGAAAAGAGTCAGTCAGTTTAAGTTTAGCAAACCTGTTGTCAGACCAAAAATTTCACTTTTCCCTTACATTTTTTATTATCATGGCTAATGGTTTCCATTTTCTCTTCAGCCCTGGCATTTCTATCATTTACATTTTTTATTTCTTTTTTTTTTAATTTATTCTTATAATTTGTACAAAAAATAAAGGCAAATGGCCACATAAATGCTATTTAGATGAATGTGCCAGTGTGCCTGCCCGCTGTGAACTGTTGTCTTCAGAACAGATGGTGAACGTTCTAAAATAAATCTGTTCATAAGAAATAGTAAGAGGTTGAGTGAGGGAAGTTGAGGAGAAAGGATTTCCTCATTTTTCAAAGCATGGAGTCAAATCTGTCTAAAAACTAAAATGTGAGACAGAAAATGAGTCTAGCCTCCTGAACAAAAATACTCAACCTGAGAATAAATTCAGGTTAGAAAGTATCCCTTTTTTGCCTAGAACATTGGTAAGGGTAAGAAGTAAGAGGTGGTTTTAACAGAGATTCAGAAAGATGGGCATTTTAGTCTTGTTGATGCGACTTTATGAATTGGAACAACCTTCCTCTGCGGCATCTTGATAATATGTGGGTTCTTTGTTTTTAATAAAAGCCTTAAAAATATACCTACCCTTTGACTTAGGAATGCCATTTCTAGAAACAAGCTCTAAAATGGTGATTGCTTATGTACGAAAAGAATTGCCAGGATGTTCATCTTTATCAGCATTTTCTTGAATTTCCACGCATACGCATTAATTAGATTAATGGTGGTATCTCTGTATAATGCTGTTAAAGAATATGGAAATAAGTTCATAACATAGTGACAAGGTCACAGAATCATGATACAGTGTCATTTTTGTAAGTATAGCGCGTGCATATACATAGAATGGAGGAGGATGTCTGTATGTCAGTATAACATGGGCGTTAACTCTAGGTGTTAAAATTATGAACGGCATTTCTTATTCCTTATTTATATTTTGTTTTGTGTCAATTTCTGTGGGAAAATATGCTCCATGTTTCTTAACTAAAAAACAGCACACTGTATGAAATACTCTTTTCCCCACGGCCACAGCTACTTGACAGGAAGGCCAGGCCTTAAAACAGGTCTCATCTGCCTTGACCTTACTAAGCACTCATTTCCAGCTCCTTATCCTTGCACAGCCACCTGATGAGAACAGAACCTCTTCTGCTTGATGGGAGCGGGCTGCCCTGTCCTGAAAGGCCTTACCCTTCCAGATTACCGTTCCTAAATGGGGAAGTGCCAGGGGTGTTGGTAACTGCTTCTGTGATGCTTAGGGTCTGTAAAAGTACTGCTTCTGGAAGATACAAGTCATTGATCTGGTGCTGTAAACTATTCTCTCTTCAGGGCGTAAACCAGAAGAAGAGGGTGTGGAAGACAACGGGCTGGAGGAAAACTCTGGGGATGGACAGGTATGTGCGGCCTTGTCAGTGAATCAACTTGGTGGATCGACCTACGACAGTCATGTGATGGTTGTGTTTTGTTTTGTCTCAGGAGGATGTTGAAACTAGTTTGGAGAACTTGCAAGACATTGACATGATGGATATCAGTGTATTGGATGAAGCAGAAATCGATAATGGAAGTGTCGCAGACTGTGTAGAAGACGACGATGCGGATAACCTCCCAGAGTCCCTGTCCGATAGTAGAGAGCTAGTCGAGGGAGAAATGAAAGAGCTTCCTGAACAGCTTCAAGAACATGCTGTAGGTAACTCGGCAGCGTCTCTCTCTAGGATGCCCCGTGACTGTGTCAGTTCCTCAAATGTCGTGAGAGATGATAAGGTTTATATTTGGATTTGAGCTTTTTTAATGCTAGTTCAGGGGGATTGTGCTTAATTTGTTCATATGTAAGATCCAGACAATTCTGAAAACACACTCTGTTGAGAAGTGTCTCGGTGAGATCTAGGAGTATTTGCTGTCTGTTTGCATAATGCATCATAAAACATTTCAGGGGCGTTCTCCGAGACCTTCCTATTACAGGAGCTTGGTCTGTGGTAGTATGGTTCGCATGCCTTGAAAATACCAAAATAGAGGTTGAAAGTTGACCTTTTCCTGATAAAGAACTGATCTGTGCCTTCTTCCTAGTCATCCTTTCATAAAATAAGCTTTGACGTGGTCTTTAAAGCTTTAGTTTTTTTTCATTTTAGAAACATCTACTTATACTACAAATATAACGGGTACTATTTATTGAATTCTGTTTGCCAGGCATGAGGCAGATGTCCTTCAATACTTTTAACAGGACATATGTAGATGATATTTTGCCAGCTTCCTTCTTGAGGAAGTCAGGGGATAAAGAGGTAAAGAAGTATCTCCAGGCAGCACACAGCTCAGAAGAGAATAAGAATTAAGACCAGGGGGCGCCTGGGTGGCGCAGCGGTTAAGCGTCTGCCTTCGGCTCAGGGCGTGATCCCGGCGTTACGGGATCGAGCCCCACATCAGGCTTCTCCGCTATGAGCCTGCTTCTTCCTCTCCCACTCCCCCTGCTTGTGTTCCCTCTCTCGCTGGCTGTCTCTCTCTGTCAAATAAATAAATAAAATCTTTAAAAAAAAAAAAAAAAGAATTAAGACCGGGCTAATTCCAGAGTCTGTGTGCTTAGCTCATACATCGTGTTGACTTGGTGCGAATAATTTGTTAGATTACTTTATTTCTGTGAGGATGAGTGTTTGTCGGGTAGACCAAGAAGGCAGTGAAAATTAGAAGATGCCTAACAAGGCATCTCGGTAGAAATCCTTACGTGTTGGTTCCTGGGAGGTACCTTGTTTCTTAGTGGCTCTCAGATCTCTTGCAGTGAGTGTCCCAAGTCGCCCCCAGGGAAGGAAATCCTGTTCTCTGCTAGTGGATCCGCTTCTCCCTTTCCTTAGAATATTTTTGCATTTCCTCTTCGAACTGATTCTGAGTATCCTTAGAGGTAGCGGACGGTCATCTTTGAATGGAGAGTTTGATTTTGAGAATTGACTGCCATTTTGATACGAGTAGGGTGTGTAATTTTATTTTTTGGTGTAAGTTTCATTTGTGGACTTCTACAAAGTACCCAAAACTCTAGAGCAGTGACGCGAAGTACGTACCCTTCCTTATTAGCTGCTCTTTCTGAAAGCAGTTTTTTCCCCTCTGATAAGAAAATAATACCTTGAGTCATAAAAGCCTGGAAACATCCTACATGTCTGCTAGTGGTAGTTAAATAATTATAATTAGGGAAGCAGGGTAGGTTAAGAATTAAGACCATTCACTAGAAATCTGACACTCAATTTGCTATGTGACCTTGGGCAAGTTATTTAACCTCTCTGGACGTCACTTGTAAAAATAATAGGTTTTGGGAGGATTGAATAGATGAACATTTATTACTAGCTTAGATCCAAAGTCATCAAACTGGCCAACGAGCTGTTGGAACATAGCCGTACCTGTTTGTGGCAGTCACCCGTGGCGGCTGATATCTCAAACAGTAGAGTAGTCATGACAGAGACCATCTGGCCTGCAAAGTCTCAAATATTCACTGTGTGGCCCTTGACAGGAAAAGTTTGCTGACCCTGGTTTAAAACTGTGCCTGGCATATAGCAACACCATAGGGCTGTTGTTGTTGCCGTAAAATTGTATTACTGCTTCCAGTAACGCAGTTATTACTGTTACATAACCATGTAAATGAAATAAGTAGGTTCATATGAATTAAAACAGTCTTCAAGAGGAAGTGGAAATATGGCAGGGGACGGAATATGCTGCCATTCATGTGGACAGAAGAAGGAGGGGTGGTCTCATATGCGTGTGTGCTGCACTCCTGTGAAACACTGTCCGAAGACGATCGCATCGGGAGAAGGAAGGAGTGGTGCAAGGGTGCTTCCTAGTCAGATAAACGTAATAGCCATACATGTTGTTGATAAAATATTTGAAAAATCATCCCCCCTCCCTAAAATATAACAACCTTGGTGCTTTACAATAAGCAGTTCAAATTATTTTGGTTCTCACAACAATAGTAGTATAAACCTCCCTTATGTGTTTGGGGAACCCCTACCTTATTGGGCAGAGCCCACCTCTTGGAATAGAAGGTCAACATACCAGTCATTTTTCCCCAGCAGAGGGGCCTCTGTGGGCCACCTGCCTTGGCAGTCCTATGTTTCTATCCCCGCACTCCAGTTTGGAAATTGGTGAGGCTAGGAGGCGGGTACTCAGACATGTCATTTTGGTCTGGGGTAGAGTCACTTTGGGGCAGCAGGCTCAGTAGCAGTAGCATTCCGGCTTGGAGAAGCGGTGGCCCCAGAAATCCGAGAAACTATTCTGCAGTCTGATTCTGGACATTGTTCACAGAAGAGCAGCCCCCAAACCTGGCGTTCCAGTTAACTTCGGAGAGTGTGTGTACTAATTTTAATCTCTTTTCTGCTTAACTTAAACTTTCTGGGGACGCCTGTGTGGGTCAGTCAGTTAGGCATCTGCTTTCAGCTCGGGTCATGATCCCAGGGTCCTGGGATCGAGTCCGGCACTGGACCCTTGCTCAGTGGGGAGCCTGCTTCTCCCTCTGCCTGCTGTTCCCCCTGCTTGTGCTCTCTCTCAATATCTCTCTTTCTCTCTGATAAGTAAATAAAATCTTTAAAAACAAAAACAAAACTTAAATTTTCTGTTTTTCTTTTTCTTCATTTAGCTTGTATCTTAAAATCCTCAGTGGTACCGTAGTGGGTTTCCCAGTGTATTTGCAGGTATTATATACATTTATAACATTTCTTTAAATTGAGGTGAAGTTAGGCTGTAATGTTGTTTGGATTCCAGAATTTTGTCCTAAGTGATTTTCATGCCTTTTATTTTTCATTTCACAGATGTACTGTTGTGTTACGTAACATTGACATGTGTAAACTGTATTTTTGTTTATTTTACAGATAGAGGACAAAGAAACCCTAAACAATTTAGATACTTCATCATCTGACTTCACTATATTACAGGTAAATTGTATGTCTCCGTGACTTTAGAATCAAAGGGTAGACTACCATTTCTGGAGGCCACTTCAGACATTGTATGGCATTCCCAAGTAAAAGTCATTGCAAGGTTTGTTTGCCCTGTGGGCATCTTCAGCGGGCTTTGCTTTCCACTTTCCCCAAACATAACGTGCCTATTAAAAAAGACTCCTCATCTTGGCTTCCCCTACAAGCACTGTGGCTTATCTGCAGCTGAGAGGAGGGCCTGTTTGGGGAAGTTCTTGTTGATTTGATTGCTGGGGGAAAAGACTGCCTGTCTGATCTGTTCTGGGTAGTATCCTCTGCAGAAAGACTATAAGTGGAAATGGTGGTGGGCGTTGGGGGAGCGCTCCCTCCCTAGGAGATATTAACGGGGTCCAGAAGAGGATGCAGGAGGGTGGGGCGGCCAGAACACTGACATCACAGCTGGGAAAGGTGAAATCTTGGGGGGGTCTGCTTCAGCCTTTGGGAATTTTTCTCATAGAAAATGCACAGATTTCTTGTGATGACTTTATCGTCTTGACTGTATCATCTGTGTAAATATTAAATCTTAGATGAGAACAAATGAGATGTGGACTAACTTTCAGGTAGGATTTACATAAATGTGGGTCTTGAGTTTCCTTTTAATTTTTCTGCCAGCCTACCTAGATATATAAACCATTGGAATAAACTTACTTGGGTAGCTGCCTGATTTTCGTTGGAAAGTTTTGCGAGGAAATGAAAATACCATCAGCTTTTGCCAGTCTTTATTTTTGTTTTTGGGTGTATTTTTTTATTGTCCTCTTTCATTCACCTGTACTGCTTAATGAGAAATCCTTTTTCAGACGCCATCTCCATTTACTTCAGCCAGGCAGGGGCAAGGTTAGTTATTGGCAAGTCAGAATCCCAGCTTCAGGGAGGGTGCAAACCTAAGAATGCATGGTGGAACCTAGCCTACCTTTAGGGCTGATATCTCTCTCCAGCTGCAAGTGATACCACCCATTCTTGGCTCCGAAAGGAAAGGGGAGCTGGGTCTTGTCATTTTCTCGAGTCTTTCTAGGTCCAAGACCCCTGTGTTGAGAGAATTCTGCCTAGAATGATCTTTGGCTTTAGTTGTAGGGTTAAATCCCAGAGTGGGGTACGTTACATGAGAAACATAATCTGTAGAATGAAGGTATGAGAAAGTGAACAGTTTCCCGGGGCTCTTCAGAATGGCAGGCCAGCTCCCAGTGAAGGTGCAGACCACCCGCCCCCATGTCCCAGGTGTGTGTGTGTGTGTGCATGCCTGTGGCGTGTCAGGCGTGCGTGCAGAGATGAACATCGCCACCCTCACAGGACCCTTCCTCCCTGTGTGAAATATCCACCAGCAGTGTTGGGAAGAGACCTGCGCTGATAGACTCCTGCTCACACAGCCGTCGTGTAGAACGTGGCTCAGCTGTGTGTCTTTGAGGCAGTTTGTCAGCCACTCTGTGCTAGTCTCCCAGTCTGAAAGGAAGAACGGTACTGATAGTACCAACATGTTAGGGCTTTCGGAGGATTAACGTGTATGTAAAGGGCTTACATTTGTGCCTGGAACCTGATCAGTGCTCATCAGTATGGGCTGGAGTTGCAGGACGGAGTGCCTCATGCAGGGCGTCTGCACGCGCTGGGGACCGCCTGGTGAGAGAAAGGCTCTTAGTGGGGCAGTCTCTGACGCCGTTAGGAGAAGGCTTTCTGGGAGGAGATGGCCCCTGAGTTACATGCTGGGGGATGTGTGGGACTCAGATGGGGGTGAGGAGGGGTATAGATGGGCCTGTCGGGAGAGAGATGGTGTGAGGGGCCTTTGCCGAAGGCTGTAGGTCATGGAGGAACCGTTGCTCACCATGATGGCAGATTGACAGGGAAGGGCCAGTAAAACCGGGCGCTGTTGGAGGCAAGGAGCAGTAGTGGTCTGGATTGCCAGGGCTTCCTGGGAAGGGTTTGGGGGATGATTAGGAATGAGAGGTGGCCCAGTGGGAACGCCGGTAGAAGAGATAATGGAGGACTAGTGTGTAACCCTGGAGAGCTCTCAGGCGACCAGGTACAGACATGGTAGAACGATTAGAACTGAGAACAGGGGTCAGACCACCTGTGCCCTTATTCCCTCACTCTTTCAAGTTCTCAGACGTTAATCTAGATTAAGTGAAAAAAAATGACTGATAAATGTCAGGCATTCTGTTACACACTACCGGTAGTCAAAAACACTGCTCTCTTGGCTTTTAAGAGTTCAGTCTAGGGGGACAGACGAGCGTGTGATGCAGTCATTTCCCTGGAAAGTGAGGATGTTGCCAGGCGCTGGGGAAGTGAGGCAGCGCAAACAGGAGCGGCAGCCAGGCCCTGGGCCCTTGAGAGCAGGCCCTTGAGAGTAGCCCAGGCGGAGGGGCGGGGGTGGGGCTTGGGCCGGAGGCGAGTGAGGCCCCAGTGTCGTGTGTGGGCTTTGTCCTGAATGTGAGTAGCTTCTCCACCTGTTGTGTTTGTGAGTTTCCTAGTACGTGTGTTAAAAATTCCCTTTTTAGTGAACAGTTTTTGGTGTAAAGAAGCTATAGGTTTCCTTCATCTGGCACAATCTTATTTATGTTTTTTGTTGCAGGAAATTGAAGAGCCATCCTTGGAGCCAGGTACTGTTAAATGAAAAACTTACCAGCGGGGGTTTGGAACCATTCTAGCTTTCCACCTTCTCTAATTTAAATTCTTTAATTTTAAAAAGTTGCCTTACTGTAGTATACATTGTTCTAAAGGTTTACGATCCAGAACATACCAGGATCATAGAGATTGGAAACCCAGCCATATCACCAGATCTGTGAAAGTGGCTAACTTCTTATGTTACAGAATGTACTGTGAGATGAAACGATCTCATGCCTTTTTAAACGTAAACGGCACTTAAATGTGTGTAGAAAGTGTTTGCATGATGCCTCTCATGAGCTAACACCTGTGCACCCCACAAAACAGATCTTGTGATATTGGGCAGTGTCTTAACTTTGTGGTTTTTAATTCAGGCAGTGCAGGTAGCTATAGGGAGATGCATTTTAAAACATTGAGACATAACTGGATTCCAGAAGAGGAAAGAGTTTCTTCATGAGAATTCCAAACAAATACTATTCACTTTCTGGACTGCAAATATCTCAGAGCACCGATGGAAGAGATTCTGGTTTTCATGTTGGACTGTTCTGTTAAAAGAAATTCAAAGAAATTTGGAAATTGAGCTGTTCAGTGAATGGTGATACATTCAGTTAAGCACCTTGGACTTTGGAAGCTAAATTCAGAAGAGTCCTATGTAAACGACGACAGAACGAAGACTGTCAAGAATCAGCCAGAAGGTTTTGGGGGTTAAATCTCTGGGATGCTTTTCTCTTCCATGTAGCGTAGCGGCTTACTGTAGCAGTCGGTTGGAGTGCAGGTAGTGTAACCGGTGTAACTTTGTGTACCCGCGGGTTTTCCAATCTCTGTGTAGCTAGCAGTTCTCTTCGTGTTAGTGTGGCAGCCGTGCCAGTTCCACATTTGTGATTGCTTTATTTCCCTGGTAATTAAACCTTGTGCCATTCTATTCCTGTTAAATCCGTAGAAAATGAGAAAATACTCGACATTTTGGGGGAAACTTGTAAATCTGAGCCAGTAAAAGAAGAAGGTTCCGAGCTGGAGCAGCCCTTTGCACAGGATACAAGTAGCGTGGGGCCAGACAGAAAGCTTGCGGAGGAAGAGGACCTTTTTGGCAGCGCCCATCCGGAGGAGGGTGATTTAGATTTGGCCAGCGAGTCAACAGCACAAGCTCAGGCGAGCAGGGCAGACACCCTGTTAGCGGTAGTGAAAAGGGAGCCCGTGGAGCAGCCAGGCGATGGCGCGCGGACGGACTGTGAGCCTGTAGGGCTAGAGAAGCCAGTTGAGCAGAGTAGTAAAGCCTCAGAGCACACGGAAGCCTCTAGCGAGGAGGCCGCGGAAGCGCCCCAGGAAGCCTCAAGCCCAGACCCCAGAGATAGCAAAGAAGACGTGAAGAAGTTTGCTTTTGAAGCTTGTAATGAAGTCCCTCCGGCTCCTAAAGAGTCCTCAGCCAGTGAGGGCGCTGATCAGAAAATGAGGTTTGTTTTTTCTCAGTTTTAGACCAGACGCTATCTCCTTTTCATTGGTCATTTAATGACACACATAAGCTGTTTTTTCTGCAATTGGCCAGCCAGACTGATGCAATTGTAGTTTACTTCTAAACAATGTTTTATTTCTCTTTGTTTATTTTAAACTGATTACATAATCTTTTTTCTTTTCTCAACCTGTCATGGTTGTTTTCTTTAATTCTTCCTAATTATCTTTAGCCCAGCAGAATTAATTAACTCCTGTGGGTCTGAAATCTTATGGTTAGGTCAGATTTCCAATACAAGTTTGTCGGGGTGTCATTTTTTCAGAACTAAATTTCGGGTAGGTATGCAACCTCAGCACGTGTTTTATAGTTTTGAGTTCGTTTCGTCTCTGCATCTTCCGTCTGGAGTGACATTATCTTTTGTCTCTAGTTCTGTCGAAGATGACTCGGATACAAAAAGGCTTTCCAAAGAGGAAAAGGGTAGGTCACTGGGGCAACACCGGTCTCTTGGAGTGCGTTTGGCCTTGGCAGCAGTGGGCTTTCTGGTTCGAGGTCATTGCATACTGCGTTTCTTACCCAGATTTGCTTCGGCCTTTCCTGAAGCCCTTCTCTCCTCCTCTGCCGTCCACTCTGCAGGTTCTGGGTTATAGGCAGCGAGCCAGGCCCTGAGTTAAGGTATCGATCTGAAGCAGACTCTTGCTTTCGCTAGAGCTCGTTGATCCTGACTGACCCTCCGATTTGCAGATTCCTTAGCCTCAGTGATGCTTGTAAATGGAAAATTTTTTTCTGATTTCAGATATCTTGGGGTTACCTGGTACTTCAGCTTTATCAACACCGTATCTGTTGATTAAAATCACTAAAGGAGAAGACATTTTGTCGGTTCAGAGTCCTTCTTAGCAGCCTAGAATACAGACAAGGGATTAGGTGGGAAGGGATTTGCAACCAAAAAGAGAAGCGTCTGAGTTGGGTTCATCCTGACAGCAGCTGTTTTAGGTCAGAAGCCACCCCACTGGGCTGCCTGATGCCATTTGGTGACTTCCTAAGGGAGCAAACTTCCCATGGTCCTACTAGCCCCTGACTCACTATTGTAAGTGGCATTGCTCACAGCCCTGGTGGGCCTAGTGTGCGTTTGTGTGAGGGTTTGTGTGAGGACGGGGCAGGCCCTCCTGTCTAAGCTGGCTTAAGTTGTGCTGCCATCTGGGAGAAGTGGGGAAAGTATCTGGTTTGGAATGACTTCAGTCTTTAAGATTCAGGATCTTGTGAGTATGGTGTTTCTGACCAGGCTTTTCTTTTGAAATAGGTCGTAGCAGTTGTGGTAGAAATTTCTGGGTTAGTGGACTTTCTTCTACTACCAGAGCTACAGATTTGAAGAATCTTTTCAGCAAATACGGAAAGGTAAGACCAGGGGTTTCCTGGAGCAGAAAACGTTTTGAAGCCGATGTAGTATGGCCTTTGCGTGCAGATTGTCCCCTCCTGGTGACTGCTTTGAACAACACTTCGCCATTCTCTAACTCACATTTGCTAATGGCCTGTGGAGGATCTGTCCATGGCTAGAGGTGAGAGAGATGGAAGCTCCCGGAGCCCACATCAGCTTAGTACTTTTTCTTCCTTTTCCCCAGCCCAAAAGCCACCACTTTGGTTTTAGAGGATTTCCTGAATCCATTTCTACGGTTTTGAGCCTTAAACTCAGGGAGGGCTTTGGGGGCCCTAGCAGAGGGCAGGGTGGGGAGATTACAGACACGAGTGAAGCTGTGGGAAGGGCTTGTGAACAGGGCCTTTGGAGTCAGACTGGTCTTAGCTGGAGGCCACAGCTCTGCCACTCGCAGTTGTGTGGCCCAGAGCATGTCACTTCCCCCATGTGAACCTCGGTTCTACACGTGGGGGCCCTCAGAGTTGCTGCCTCCTTAAGATGCTTTGTGTAGCCGTAGCAGAGCTGTTCGTGCCTCCGCCCCATGACTCTCGGCTCACCTGCTCTCACCCACAGCTGGGGCAGCCCTGGCCTCTTGTCCTCTGCAGCAGCTACCTGGCTTCCCTGTCTGCTCAGTGTGTGAACTGGCAGTGACGGATAGATGCACCTGCCTCCCCCAGCCCCCCGGGGCCTGCTGTGGTTCCCTGTGTTTCAGAGCCCCTGTGTCGGGTCTCTTCCCTACTCTATTCACCCCCCAACCATGTGCTTTATAGCGTCACCTCCCAAATCAGCTGCTGCATCCTTGGCTCCTTGTCTCAGAGGTAGCTTTTGGGGCAAGCTGAAGGCACAGACCTTTGTACTAAGGGTTCAACAAATCACAACAGAGAAAACCGGTAGTATTACCTTGGTTATTGATGTCCGAGAGCTAGTGAGTGAAATTAAATATGACAGGGTTGTAGAAGTAACTAGTGCGGGGCGCCTGGGTGGCTCAGTCGGTTGGGCGACTGCCTTCGGCTCAGGTCATGATCCTGCATCCCCGGGATCTCAAGTCCTGCATCGGGCTCAAGCAGGGAGTCTGCTTCTCCCTCTGACCCTCCCCCTCTCGTGCTCTCTCTCGGTCAAATAAATAAAATCTTAAAAACAAAACAAACAAAAAAACCCAACTAGTGATTCCCTGAGGCTGAGTAAATATAAAGTGGGCACCTTTAATGATTCCACCATGGCCTTCAGAGCAGATGGGTGCTCTCAGCAGGGACATGTCACCTTGGAGCCTCCAGTGTCTTGGGTCCATTGCAGGCTTCGGGTGTTTGAGTCGGGGACTAGCCCATTCGGAAACTCCCTTGGGTTTGAGTCCCTATGTGGTCTAATGATGAATATTGGCTTATGTGGGACAACCCCCCCCCCAGCCAGGGTGTCTAACTTCAGCTTGCAGGGTCATCAGGAAAAGTAAACAGTGTGTAAAGATGTGCCTGTAGCACCAGAGCCCTCTCACTGAAGTTTGTTATTGCTCCGAGTGTCATCTGTCAGGTTCCATCTGCAGATCTGTCCTCTGGCTTCACTGCCCATGTGGCTGACGGAATGCCAGCAGCAGCCTGTTGTGCACCTCACTTCCTCGCTGCTCCTCCGCACTGCCATCCTGGTCCCCAGGAGGAGCAGCCGGAAGTGGGGCAGAGCCTCAGAGGAGTCGCAGTGAGGCAATAGCATTATCCTCCCTAGTTGTCAGTTGGTGGACTTGTTAGGCACCAGGTGACAGGGCCGTTCGCACGGTCCCCACCCCAGGGAGGGCACCAGGACTCACGGATCCGAGGAAAGCAGCGTGAACTGTGATGCCCTGCGCATTTCACGTGGAGTCGGGGTGGGGGGGGTCCTGTCTGAGCCATATTTGTGTGCTTTCCTTTGAGGTGGTGGGTGCCAAGGTGGTGACAAATGCCCGGAGTCCTGGAGCGCGCTGCTATGGCTTTGTTACGATGTCCACAGCAGAGGAGGCCACGAAATGCATTAACCACCTGCACAAAACAGAGCTCCATGGGAAGATGATCTCAGTGGAAAAAGTAAGTGGCTCTTTTCTTCCAGGGTTGTGGCCCTTTTAGGACATACGGTAATACTTGTTTGATTCTCTTTTTCAGGCAAAAAATGAGCCTACTGGGAAGAAAACCTCTGAAAAGAGAGAGGGTGAGGGGAAAAAGGAAAAGTCCAGCGACAGGTACTGCTCTTCTGTGAGGGAACTGCGGCCAAAATGGTCCTTTTCTGTAGTTCCCATTCTGCACGTTTTCCACAGCTGGGGGAGACCGCAGGGCCCCTCACCCCTTCATTTCTTTATGTTTGGTGGAACGGTTTTGCCTCCAGTAGCTGAGATGATTCCTTTCTCCCTCTTCCAGGGGTGCTTGGGGAGAGCAGGTGGGACTCCCTGTTGTTCATCGTCCCGTCGATGGCAGCCCAGGCAGCCTCCTGGTCCTGTGGTGCTCAGGGCAAGAGTCCGGTCAGGGCTCCTTTGCTTCTCTTAATACTGGATCTAACACCCTTGTGTGTCCTGGGACGTTATTTCTAGGTCTGCAAACCTTAAGAGGGAAGATAAAGCTGATAGAAAAGAGGATGTTAAGAAGGGTGAAGACGGAAGTGGAGAAAAGAGTAAAGATCAAGACGATCAGAAACCCGGCCCCTCAGAGCGATCTCGAACTACAAAATCAGGTATTGTCACTGGAGATGCTGCCTGGGGTGTGTTCTCTTCATGGTTGGTGTGGTTCGTGGTTTGCTGTTGTCAGTCAGCAACGCAAACTAGATTTCTTTTCCATAGAGTTGAGTACTTTTTGCTAATTTGGGTGTTTCCTGTTTCTTACATCACACAACTCCTTTCCTCCTGTAGGAAGTCGGGGAACAGAGCGGACTGTAGTGATGGATAAATCTAAAGGTGTGCCTGTTATTAGCGTCAAAACTTCCGGATCCAAAGAGAGAGTGAGTAGTAATTTTCTAACTAGGATATGGTATTTTTCTTATTTCACTTTTTTTTATTTATGTTTTCTATATAGGCAATTCTTGAACTTTAAGAAAGGTGGTACATCTTTTCAAAATGTAGACATCTTGACATTCTTAAAAAACAAAGCATTTAAAAAGCTTTCATTTATATTTAATTCTTTTCTGATGAGAATTTTTTTTTTTTAAATTCCTAAAGCTAATTTTAAAATTCAAATGTGGTGAAGGTTCCGTAATAGCTCAGGGGTTAGAGCGCTAGTCTTAGAGAATTCAGGTACGGGACTGCTTGGCTTTTTTTTCTGAATCAGCCCGTAGCTGGCCTTTTCATTGCCTCCCCTGAAAGTTTCAGCAGCTCTCCGTTGTGCATCCCTAAACTCACATGCAACCCAGCCAGCCTTTCCTGCCTTTCTATGCCCAGTCTCGACTTCGGCTCAGCCCCCTGCTCTTCCTCCTTGCGCATGCTCCACAGAACAGAATTCACAGAGGACCCGGCTTGGGTTCTTACCGCTTCTCTCTGGCAGCTGTTGATGTCCATCAGTGCAATTTTTACAGTCTTGCAACTTGGATAGATATGGGTCCAGGGTCCCCACGGCCACCCCCATTCAGTGATTCACTCTAAGGACCACTGGGCTTAGCCTATGGTGGCACCCCCCACTAAGATTGGCTCCAGTGGTGCCGTAAGGACACACAGCCACATTGTGGGGGAAAGACGCAGGCAGAGTGTGAGGGAGACCCATGCAGGCTCCCTCGTGCGCTGTCCTGCGTGTGAGCTCACGCAGCACTGAAAATGCAGCAACACGTGGGTCACACTCCTGCCTGGGGAGGCCTGTCAGCCCATTAGAGCCGCAGCACCCCAGGCGTTAGTTTGTTTTTGTTCTGTGTTTTTAAGATTTCATTTATTTGAAAGAGAGGGAGATCACGAGCGGGGGGTGGGAGGGGTAGAGAGAAAAGCAGACTCCCCACTGAGCAGGGAGCCCAATGTGGGACTCGATCACGTGGTCCTGGGACCCTGACCTGAGCCAATAGCAGAGGCTTCATTAACTGAGGTTCCCCAGCACCCCAAGTTTTTACTGGGGACTGGTTACATAGGTGTTCTACCAGATACATACCAAACTTCCTGACTCCCAGAAGGAAAGCACGTGGTCAGCACAAACCACATTTTGCATGGTCTAGGCCTGGTGAAGCGCCCTGACCAGGGGACTGTCAGCTGCAGGCGCTCTGGCCACTAGGTTCCCAGGTGCCGGCCTCAGACCTGCCGTGTCAACTCGTGCTGCAGGGTGACAGACCACTGCTGCTCTTGCAGGCCAGCTTTTCAGTTATGGAAGGTTTCAGTCTGCTTGTGTTTGTACAAATATTGTAATACACGTGATCTCTTCTACCTTTATTTCACATAGAATGATTGAAAAATGGCCAAAACTGAAGTACGAGCTCCAGGGCTAAGATGGGAAGATCTCATAAAAATAATGCAGCCACACAAATCAGGAATCCTCCGATAGATATACTAGAAGTAGCCATGGTCAGGCACTCACTGCATGTTTAATTAGGAAAGAAAAGAACAAGAGTAAGGAATTTATTTTGGATGTGGAAAACGAAGTATTAAAAAATGGTTATGATCATATAAAAAGTTTTAGGGGGAAAATAATTCCATTTTTGACCCTATTGAAAGTACTCACATAGTTTAGCATGGTGATGAGGCTCTGACTTTTAATTATGATAAAGAAAACATGACATTTCTTAGGAGGGGAACACCTTATTACCTGGTGGTTCCATTAAACATTAGTGTTCATTTCCAGCCTTCACGTTGGATGCTTGGACTTGGAGCCGCCTGATTCTTCCTGTTGTCATTTCTGCTTTAACTTCTGCATGTTTTTTGGTGAACCAGGTTTCTAAGAGCCAGGATCGCAAATCAGCCAGCAGAGAGAAGCGGTCCGTTGTGTCCTTTGATAAAGTCAAAGAGCCTCGGAAGTCGAGAGACTCCGAGTCCCGTAGGTGAGTCTGTGTCCAGGAGTGTTACTGGTTTGCTTGTATCTCTGGACTGGTTATAATTGTATCCTAGGGGGATATTTCCAAAGTCCCCTGTCTGTGGAATATTGCTTTAAACCTCTTGGCTCCTTTGGCTTTCATCCTGTGGGTTTTTTTCCCCAATGATCTTCTCATGAGATAAGCCCATTTCTTTTTGAAGATTATGGAGGTAGTGGCAGAGAGTTGGAATGCCTTCGTGGGGCAGTAGTGCTAACAAACATAGCCAATGTGCTCCAGAAGCTGTGGAAAGGGAAAAAGAGAAACGGTAGAACATATGCAGGGAGAGAGTTATGACAGTTTATTGTATGTCAAGAAATAGTTCTTTTTTTATTTTAAGATTTATTTATTTTAGAGGGTGCCTGGGGCGGGCGGGGAGCAGAGAGAAAATATCAGACAGACTTCCCGCTGAGTGCAGAGCCCGACATGGGGCTCGGTCTCATGACCCAGAGATCACGACCTGAACTGAAACCAAGACTCGGACGCTCAACTGAGCCCCCCAGGCACCCCTAAACTTGCTTAAAAAATAAAAACCATTAGTTCTATTGGCAGAGTAAGAACGCGTAAAGGTGGTAGGGCATTGTTTTTATCAGTCCCCGCTCACAGCTGCCTGCATCCGAGGGCAAGGCAGTGGGCAGAAGGCACTTTTGGGTTTTTTGTTTGTTTGTTTGTTTTTGTTTTTGTTTTTTTAAGATTTTATTTATTTAACAGAGAGAGACAGCCAGCGAGAGAGGGAACACAAGCAGGGGGAGTGGGAGAGGAAGAAGCAGGCTCATAGCAGAGGAGCCTGATGTGGGGCTTGATCCCATAACGCCGGGATCACGCCCTGAGCCGAAGGCAGACGCTTAACAACTGCGCCACACAGGTGCCCCAGAAGGCACTTTTGTTGAAGTAACTAGCAAATAGAGCAGCGCACCTGACCCATGTGCGTGTGGGAATGTGATGTGTCAAAAGCGACATTTCTCACTAGTGACGATGGGACTCCCCCAAAGAGCTTCAGGTCACTTGGCTGTTCTTCAGACAGCACTTTGGGTCTCCAGCTCACATCAGTGACAAAACAGTCACCATAAACTGGTGACTGAATGTAAACATGAAGTTTATGTTCGTATAAAGTGAAAGTAAGTATATTCAGGAGTTTAGGCTTAGAAGGCCCAAAATGTCCCAAAGGAGAAGTCAACTAAATGCAAATGTAACTTCTGTACATGAGAGGCACGTGAGAGATGTGAATAGACACAATTTGAAATCAGTGTATTAAGGCAGAGGTAACCTGACAGGAAAGCAGACAGAAGAGAGTTGCCAGAAGGGACAGGTCGGACCCCGCAAGTCGTGCAGCGTGGCTTCGCTTCACTAGGTATCAGGAGTACACGGGAGAGGAGTAGCTATTCTAGTCTAAGCCACGGGCGCGGTGAGGCCGGAGTATATACTTCTGCAGGTACAAACACGTATCTGTAAGCGCGTGGCCAGGGCTGGGGGGAGACAGCCTGGCAGCCATCACCGCCGGCTCGTTGCTGTCGCACGTACAGGGACCGGCAGGAGGTACACTGGGGTGCAGTTGCTGTCGCTAGCCAGAGAGGAGCTGGTGGGGGTCCTGCACAGCCTGCTGGCGCTTCACACGGCCCCTGCGGGCCCCAGCTGGTCGGTCAGCTCGTCGATGCTAGTGCCCTGGCCCCATTCCCTGGTGACGCACTGAAGCTCATGGGTTAGGGAGCAGAGGTTTTCACTGAGACTTAATTTGCTATGAAAAGTATGTTCCGTTGCTTATTTTTAATGGGCTGTTTCATGGGACGAGATGTTGAGCTCCAGAAAGCATTTCAGGGAGTGAGGCTGAGCTCCTGTTCTAGCTGACCCTCTGCGTGCACGTGCCTCCCTGCCCTGATGACCCTCTGGGCAGGAACTGTGCTGGCAGCGGGGCCCATGCTGGCATCCCAGGCCTGCCGCTGCTCTTGCCCTCTCGTCAGTGGATCTGCGGGAGCTGGAGTCCCGTGGGGGGTGGCACATCCCCGAGTCCGCATTTCTTTCTTTTTTTTTTTTTTAAAGATTTTATTTATTTATTTGACAGAGAAACAGCCAGCAAGAGAGGGAACACAAGCAGGGGGAGTGGGAGAGGGAGAAGCAGGCTCCCAGCAGAGGAGCCTGATGTGGGGCTCGATCCCAGAACGCCGGGATCACGCCCTGAGCCGAAGGCAGACGCTTAACGACTGCGCCACCCAGGCACCCCCCGAGTCCGCATTTCTGCCGTGCTCTGTGGCCAGTCTGCATTCCCCAGGGCGGGAGTGGCCGCTCTGTGTCCTGACCGCTCGCTCAGCTGGGTGGCGCGGCCAGCACTGTGGCCCGCAGCCCCTCCAGCTGCCGCTTTCCCGCAGGGTGCGTGAGCGCAGTGAGTGGGAGCAGCGCATGCAGGCGCAGTGGGAGCGGGAGGAGCGGGAGCGGCTGGAGATCGCCCGCGAGCGGCTGGCCTTCCACCGGCACCGCCTGGAGCGCGAGCGCATGGAGCGGGAGCGGCTGGAGCGCGAGCGCATGCACGTGGAGCACGAGCGCCGGCGGGAGCAGGAGCGCATCCACCGCGAGCGCGAGGAGCTGCGGCGCCAGCAGGAGCTGCGCTACGAGCAGGAGCGGCGGCCTGCGGTGCGGAGGCCCTACGACGTGGACGGCCGGTAATTCGAGCTGCTCTTAGCCCACCCCAGAGGTGGCCCGGGGCGTGTAGAATTGGGGTGTGGGCCCCAAAATCATGTTAACAGGAATTTTTTATTTCAAAGGCAGCACAAGTACGTGCTACAGCCCAGTTTGATGTCCTTTACTTCGTCAGGACGCTGAGGTGGTTAGGGGTCAGTGGAGAAATGGCTGCACAAAGCACTGCCCAGTAAAGCCTCACGTTCAAGTCCTAGCACAGATCCCCAGAGCAGCACGTGACACGCAAGTGCTGAGTGGGCGGCCAGAGACCAAGAAGCACCTCCTTCGGGCCCCCTTTCTAGGCTTTGTCATTGTAGTGATTTGTTCTGGTTTATTCCTGGAACATTATTTTTATTTCCCGGACATACCGATGTGACATGTGAATACTAAAATGTTAGCCCCAGTACAAAGCAGGCCTGATTTCAGCCCTGCTGTTGGGAGTCGGGGGTGGCGGTCCCAGCTTTTCTGCCTGCATCCCCACTTGGGAAAAACCACCGTTTGTATTCGTCATCTTGAGTGCATGGGTTAGAGAGGTCCCCGTATAATATCCAGCAAGACTTCTTTTGAGGGCCTTCAAGCTATTTTAGGACTTCGTCTGTGCAAAATACTGATGCTGGGAGTCCATTACGGTCCTAAATGTTTTGAAACCGTATGTTGCAGGTGTTTCTCAAAGTCCTCCCATTGGTGTCTTTGCTGGGTCACGTCCCCATGTGAGGAGAGAGCGTGTGCTAGGGAGAGCTCAGGATCCCAGCTTTAGCTTGCTGTCCTGATAGATCGAGGCCGTGTGCGGTTCCCAGAGGCGACCCGCAGAGGCGCATGTGTGCCCACCTGCCCTTCTGTCAGGGAAACCAACGCTCTTCTGTGTAGGGGAGGCGGGGCACGGTGGACGAAATAGCACGGAGTCTTGAAGTCGGATCCCACATCACCCTGCCAGCCCCTCTCAGCTGGTGTAGCAGAGACCCTGTTAATAAAGTTCATTCTCGTTCCGTGAAGTGATAGGAGCCAAGGACCGTTTGAGGGTCCAGTTCACCAGCTCCGCCAGAGGTCATGAAGGTGGAGGAGAAGTTACACGTACGCCTTTCTTCCCCTTCCAGGCGAGACGATGCCTATTGGCCGGAAGCAAAGCGGGCCGCCCTGGATGAGCGCTACCACTCTGACTTCAACCGCCAAGACCGCTTCCACGACTTTGACCACAGGGACCGGGGCCGATACCCGGACCACTCCGTCGACAGGTCAGCCAGCTGCCACCGTCGCCACCCCCCCCCCCCCCCCGCCACCGTTCTCTCTTTCTGAATGCTGAAGAACTAGGGTCGACCCTTCTAGGCTTTGCGGGCTCACTGGAACCATCAGAGCACAAATTACCTGGCTTCCATTTGGGAAATGTTTAGGGGGGCCTAACTGACCTATTTTTCTTTGCTTAATGTTTTTATGTAAATTGCCTTTTTCAGGAGAGAAGGTTCAAGATCCATGATGGGAGAAAGAGAAGGACAGGTAAGTCAGAAACTCCAGTTGTATCCAGTTTTTGCGGTGGGATCGATTCTCTCTCCTTCGGCATGCTTTCTCCCTCCTCAGCTGGGGGGTGTAGTCTTGTATCCTCGGGCCTCTTTAGGCCTTGACCCTGAGGTTCTATCCGCCTCTAAATAGAGTAAACGATGCCCTGTACAGACGGCTAAAGAGCCTTGGGCGCCTCTGACAGGCTCTGCCGCATGATCGAGCCCTGCACAGCTGAGCACATACAAGTCCGGGGCGCCTGGGGCGGGCAGCGCTGTGCTGGCGGGGTCCGCCTGCCCACGGCGCCTGGGGCAAGCAGCTCAGTCTCTGGGCCACACCCGTGCTCTGCAGGATGACCCCATTAGAAAATAGGCTTGATTGGTTCCTTTTCCTGTCTTAGATTTAGCTTGAGAACTTGCCCAGAGAGCATGGACTTTCGTGGGTTTACTTGGAAGGTCAAGGGGACTGAGGGAAGGCTGTGGTCAGGGCACGGCTGGCAAAATTGCTGCCTGCGGGCTTCCTTTCCCTGCCTCTAGCACAGCCTGCTCTGTGCGGCTCCCTCCCTCTTGCTGAGGGCACGGCTGGCAGCTGCCTTCCTTGGCCAGACGGAGGGGGTTCTTCTGCCACCTCCGGAGCAATCCTTGCATGATTCCTTTATCTTTACTCCTGGAGGTAAATGCGAGATGCGGCTGAACGGACACCTGGTCTTCCGTTTCTTTTTGTAAACTTGATCGTGGTGGTTAAATGTCCGGGCTCCGGAACCAGCACCAGAGAGTCGCATCCTGGTGGCAGCACTTGTGCTGAGCGCGTGTCTCCAGCTGTGCAATTGAGGCTGCTTCTCTCCCGCACAAGGGAGTGTGACCGAACGGGCTGAGAGCCAGGCTAGCGCAGCCCCTCACGTGCAGCTCCCGGTCACTGCGGGCTCCTTGCCCACCGTTAGTAGCTCAGGCGCTCCTGAAACTGGAAGCGTGTTTCTCCTCACGCACACTGTCCTAAATAAGACACCAGTGCTGCCCGGGTGGCAGGTGGGGACAGGGACGCAGAACGGGACGCTGGCACAGGCTTTCTGGTCTTGTTGAACCCTTACGTGGGTTGGTCGGTTAGACGGAAGAGCGTGGCTACTTGGTGACATACCAGGGAGAGTGAGAAGTGGGCTTTGTGTGAAGTGTGCTCTGTCAGCTTTGTGGTTTTAGAAGGCCATTGATAACAGATTTTTTTTGTTTTTAAGATTTTACTTATTCATTAGCGCTTGCACTCGCACACAGGCAGGGGGAGCAGCAGGCAGAGGAAGAGGGAGAAGCAGACTCCCCGTTCTCCCTGCTGAGCAAGGATCCTGATGCGGGACTCGATCCCAGGACCCTAGCTAGGATCGTGACCTGAGCCAAAGGCAGACGCTTCACCAACTGAGCCAGCCAGGCGTCCCAGTTATTCTCTATTAAATATTTGTGTTTGTCTAAAAGTAAAGGAAGTGGTCTAAGTCGAAAGCTGTAATTTTTTAAAAAGCTGGTGTGTTTTGAAGGTTTTTTATGGAAATGTTATTTTGGGGACTCATTTAAGCAGCTCTTGCTCCATTTGGCAGCACTGGCTTTCTTGGACCCTTTTGGCTTTTGATTTTGCTCGTGGAAGGAATGGTGCTGTATTTTGTCCATCTGGTACAGTTGCCCCTCGCCCTTCTGTTGAGGGAGATGTCTGCACACATCTGGGAATGAGGGGCCGGGGAAGCAGGTGGTGGAGACACAGGTGTTGGGGCTCCCAGTGTAAGAGCGTGCCCCCTGCTCCCCGGCCTCGGGGACTTCCTGGCTTAATGGGTAAGATAAGCATGGATGTGAACAGCAACAGGGCGGCCAGTGCTTTCATCCAAGAGGCTTCATGACCAGAACTCCTTTCCAGGTCTTCTCACTTAGAATGTGATTCTGGCACAAAAGACCCCAGGGCCACAGGTTGGATCTGTGGGACGGGGAGAGCAACAGTGCAACGAAAGCCATCTTACCAGCTCCCTAAGAGCCTCAGCCGTTCTTCCAGCTCACAGGGGCAGGATTCTGGTGAAGGACGAGCAGGCACTTACTGCAAACAGCTTTTCCTAGGGGCGCCTGGGGGGCGCCAGCGGTGGAGCGTCCAACTCTTGGTTTCGGCTCAAGTCGTGGTCTCAAGGTCGTGGGATGGAGCCCCGTGTCAGGCTCTGCATTTAGCAGGGACTCTGCTTGGGATTCTCCCCCCTCCCCCCCATGCACGCTCTCTCTCTGAGATCTTTAAATCAAAACAAGCTTTTTCTAGGTGGGAGGCTCCCTCTTCCATCCGTTCTTCAGATGCTGCTAGAACAGGGTCAGGCATTCGTGTGGCCTGTGCCAGGCAAACCGTTTCCACAGGCAGAGCCCCAGGGTGGCTGGCGGAGGGCTGGCCAGGGGCGTCAGGTCCAGGATGAGTCGTGCTAAAGGGTCCTAGTGGCCCTTCTGCTCTGGTGGTTCTGTGTGGCTGGGGCACAGGCACCTGGCACCCATTGTCTGTTCTTGGCACAGGGCAGTCACTAGGCCCAGCGTCCTTCTCTCCTTAGTGCCCGAATTCTCTCCACTTGGATTAGGGTGAATCTCAGCCCTCAGTTTCTTTCTCCGTTCTGTGACTCCATTCTTCGACTTTCCTCACCTAGTCCACCGGTGGACTTAGGGGACATGGCTGTTGTGCAGGCTAAAAGGCCTGGGTGGCACAAGACCGCGGGTGGCGTGCTTGGCAGCATTTCTGAGCTATTGTCATTGTCACTGTTAGCTTGTTGCCCCAGCGGCCTCGGGATCCAGGCTCCATACCGAAGCTTGCTTTTTGTTTGGCTCCTTAACATCCAGCATTACCCCGAACGGCACGGAGGACCAGAGCGCCACGGGCGGGACTCCCGCGACGGGTGGGGCGGATATGGCTCTGACAAGAGGATCAGCGAGGGCCGGGGGCTGCCTCCTCCACCCAGGTATGTGTCCTGCACCCCACCCTGCTTGCGTGGGCCTCACACGCTGCCGGCAGGATTGATGTGTCCGACTGAGGACCCTCGGCCCCTGACCCAGCGCACTGGCCTCGGCTGGGGCCGCCTCAGAGCCGAGCAACCTTGGATCGAGAGCCAGGTCCCGCTGCCCGCAGGCCCCCACCACTCAAAGGGATGGGGACTGGGCACACAATGCTAAACCCACCATCCATCCTACTCTAAAAGGCAGAGAGGAGGACAATCCAAATCAGAGATATCTTTTTCCAAGGGGCAGACGTGACTGGGGGGACCATGGCCGAAGAATAGAGGATGACCGTGCGTGGCAGGGTGCTGCTGATGGAGGCATGATAGACAGGGACCACAAGAGGTGGCAAGGTAAGGACCAGCCCTCAGCCGGGGGTGTGTCTGTCTTTGTGGAGAAGCATCTGGAAAGCTCAAGCTGCACCTGCTTTAGCCAGCCTTCCTGCTGCTTGAGGGCAGGAAGAGCTTTCGCTGCTCTCCGCCAGACCACGGGGTGTTGCTCATCACTGACTTGGGGGGGGGGTTGGGTGAGGTTCATTCCTCTCTGCCTTGACTTAGCCAGGACAGCAGGTGCGTACCCTTTCGTGTGCGGATGCCTCGGCCGGGGTCTGCGGGTTCTGCGTTGGCCGGGTGGCTCGGGAAAGGGACTGGAGTCACACGAGCCCCGCGTTGGGGTCCTCTCAGCTGCACGTGCTGCGCTCAGAGGCACTGTTTGAAACGGACCTCTTGTCTTGTAGGTGGCGAAAGAAGTATGTCTGGTCACTCTGGGCCAGGTCACATGATGAACCGGGGAGGGATGTCAGGGTAAGATGTTAGTACTGGTGTCCTCTGTGCGTGCTGGCTCGCCCGGGAAGGGTTAGAAACCGTGCCGGCCGGGCAGGCTTCTGTGACGCGGCTCTGTGTTGGTCGTAGGCGCGGCGGCTTCGCCCCGGGTGGAGCCTCACGGGGCCACGTGATCCCTCGCGGCGGCATGCAAGGGGGCTTTGGAGGACAGAACCGGGGGAGCCGACCCAGCGACACCCGCTTCACTCGCCGCTACTGAGTGCTTGGACCCCTCTGTTCTGTCACGCGGCAACACGAGTGTGTTTTGTTAGGAGTTACCTTAAACTCTGTACAATATTTTTTTTATCTGCTGCCATATTGTAGCTCAATACAATGTGAATGTTTTTGTGTTTCTTTTGTTCCTTTTTTTTTTTTTTTGGTTTTGTTTTTTTTGTAATAAATGTGTTTCTGTTCACATACCCTTTATTTAAAGCGTTTTCTCTTTTTATTTCACCTCTTTGTGTAAATTGTATTTGGCATTGCTGAGCCATGGCTCTTCCTTCAGGGAAGGGCGAAGGGCAGCCTTAAGGAGCAGTTAGGGTTCCCAGAAGCCCGTTGCGGACAGCGCACACTCCCGGCCTTTGTGAGCCCGGGCCCGGAGTTCGTGGGATCGTGGCCGCTTGGTCCCTCTTCCCCTCCTGGGCCCTTTGACGTACCTCAGGTGTTTCTGTCCCCCACACTCTGCCTCCATGTCCAGGACGCACGCAGCCCTTGCTAAACAGGCCGCCGTACTTTTTTTTTTTTTAATGTGGTAAAATACACAGAATGTGAAATTTCCCATTCTAACCATTTTTAAGTGGTGGCATTGGTATTGGCATGCTGCTGTGCGGCCATCACTGACCCGTCTGCAGAACCTTTCATCTTCCCCAACCCCAACCGTCCCTGCTACACACACTCCCCCGCCCCCACGCCCACCATGGACTCCCTGTGTCTGGGGCTTTGACTCCTAGGATCTGCTAAGTGGGACTGTATCCCAGTGGGGTAAGATCTGACAGCAGTGTGCTCCCTCCCCGGGTCAGCCCCAGACTCCGTCTCTGCCGCCCGCCCGCCCCCCTGCCCCCATCTGGCTGTAGTGTTGGGGAGGGAGGTCAGGGCCACCCGTCCAGGGGAGCCATGGTGACGGAGGCCTTCTGCCTCTTGGTCTGTGGAAACGAGGTGGTTGCCTCCCTTTCTGACACATCAGAGTGGACTCCAGCCCTGTCTGGGGGAAGACAGACAGGTGACCCAGCCTTCAGACTCTGTGGTGGGCCAAATAACCCCCTCCTGAAGGGGCCAGAGGTGTCCCCACCCTATTCCCTGGAACCTGTACGCATGGCACCTACCGTGGCAAAAGGGGCTTTGCAGCCGGGATTCATTAAGGACCTGGAGGCGGAGAATCATCCAGGGTTATCCAGTTGGGCCCAGGGTCCTTCTGGGGGGAGCAGGGAGGCGGGGGAGCTGGAGGAGCTGCGGACAGGAAGGCTGCAGGCTGGCTTTGAAGATGAAGAGCTCTCTTGCCAAGGAGTGCAGTGGTCTCTTGAAGCTGGAAAAGGCCGGAAAGGGTAACTCCCCTTGGAGCCTCCAGAAAGAGCAGCCCGGTCCATACCTGCATTTAGCCCAGTGAGACCCACGTTGGACTTCTGGCCTCCAGATCTGTGATCTAATCAATGTGTGTTGTGGTCCTTTGTCCTGGGAAACTAATACGACCTCCCAAGGCAGTGGTGGTCAGCTGGGGTGACTGTCCCCACAGGACAGACACCTGGCAGCACCTGGAGACATCTGTAGCTGTCCCGACCAGGGGGACAGGGTGCTGCTGGTGTTTCGGGGTGGAGGCAGGGGTGCTGCTTGACACCTACAGTGCCTGACCTTGGTCCCAAACCTGTGTGTTGCTGAGGTGGGGTGATCCTGCCCCCGAGCGGCAAGTGCCACAATGGGACACCCACGGGGCTGTCAGGAGGCCCAGAGGGGGTGTCTGACTCAGCCTGGGGGAGGAAGGGCTCAGGGGAGGCTTTCCCGAGGAGGCAGCCGCTGAGCTGTGGGCAGGAAGAGCAGGAGTCAGGAGGAAGGACGGCCCAGTGAAAGCGCAGGAGCTGAGTGCCAAGGCCGGTGGTGAAAACCAACTGTGCCTGGGAACAGAGGCCCCTTCAAGGAGTCTGGGCTCAAGGAGAGGGCAGCAGGGAGCCATAGAAGGTTTCTGACTAGGGCAGTGACATACATCATCAGACTCGGAGCTGGGGAAATGGATGGAAGGGGGCAGGTGGGAAGACCAGGGAGGTGGTCTTGGTGATGGATTCAAGCAGACAGAGGAACTTGAGTCTGACTGCACAGGGGATGGAGGGGGATTGAGAATGGCACCATAGTCTCTGGGCTGATGGCTGGGGCCATGTGGGCAATGGCTACACACCAGAGCTTAAATTGTTTCAGGGGACCCCCCCCAAGCCCCAAAACACACGGGAAGCTGAGAGCCATCCAGACAGCAGAGGTGGCAGGGCCAACAGTGTTAACAAACCTAGGGCTTGGGGGCGGCTCCGCAGAGCTACTGAGGGATCCTGAGGGCTTGGAGCCGCCTGAGGCCCCAGCAACTCCCAAGAGTGGGGCCTAGGGGCAGGGGTGCCCTCGGGATGTCTGGGTCACGTCTGTACGATGACCTCTATGAGATGAACCAGCCCTGCTTGCTGTGCTCTCTGACAGGTGCATCCATCGGCCTGGCCCCTCAGCTGTAAGCCACGAGCCCCTGCCCCATCCCTCGCTGCACACCTGTGCGGTGCACAGGGCCAGGTGCTCCCCGAAGCCCCCGCCTCCCCGGCGGCCCTGGCCCCACACCCAGCCATCTCTGCTTCTCCAGAGTACCCCCTTCACATCCCCCTCCACCCCTGACACAGGTGCGTCCTGCGGGGGCTGCAGTTGCTCTTGGGAGCAGCGCTACTGCCAAGGGCTCCCCAAAGCCCAGCACGCCACTGCCAAGTTCATGGAGCTGCAGGCTCGGCCACCCGGATGGGGTGAGGGGGGCTGGAAGGGCCGAGCATGTTCCTAGAGTGACTCTTCACTGACCTACAGCGGCTGGTTTCCCTTCTTGTGGGCATCGCCGGGAGTTGTTCAGAGTGTGGCAGGGTGACCCTGGCAGGTCTCTCCCCAACCCCCCCAGGTCATCCTCACTCTGTAAAATGGTGGTAATGACAATGGCAGGGTCACGAGGCCTCAAGGACCTTGTGGAGCATATGCCGGAGCCCCAGCTTCGGGTGCCCTGTGCACAAACCCTCCTGTCTTCGAAGGCCCAGGACTGGGTCCGTGCAGGTGAGGCAGCTGGAAATCCTGCGCCCCAGGGAGGGTTGAAGCTCACTCCTCGGGCTCCAAGGTGGACAGAGCCGAGTTTGAACCTGGCCGTGCGTGCAACCTTCTCCCTCTGTAAAAGGAGCCCACGATCTGCCTCCTTCCTGGGTATGTGGGAAGGGCTCAATGGAGGGTGTCAGGCTGGGGTGGGTCACAGGTCTCAGCCCTGAACCCGGGCTGGCTTCCTCCCGGGCAGTCCCAAGGATCAGGGATGTTCCCACACTGCCCTTGCTCTAGACCTGGTCCTCTCCCTGCCGTGGCCCAACCGGCACATGAGCCGCACAGGGAGCCAGGCGGCCTCCAGGTGCCACGCATGGGAGACCCACCCAGAGGCTGTTCCTGGAAAGCAGAGTGGCACAGCTCACTCTGGGCTCTGCCTCCCTAAACATGCCAGGCCAGGCCACCATCCTCCCCCACACTCCTCCCCACACCTCCCTTGGACACACGCCAGCTTCACATCCCAGGAGAGCCCGGGCGATGTCTTGGCTTCTGATCTCTGCTTTCCTCACAGGTAACCACCATCCTCTCCTAGTTCATGGGCCTCAATGAGCTCTACCCCCAGACCAAGCAGCATAACCCCCAGAACTCTGAGGAACAGAGAATCCCACGTCAGCTCAGGGCCCCGTTGCCCAGGCCTGCTCTGTGCTCCCAGAGCAGCACCCTGGCCAAGTCTCCGGCTCCCAGCCAAGCCCCCCTTCCACCGTTTGTCTGGGACACAGGTTTCCTCCCACTGCCATCACGGTGGGATGCTCTCCAGGCTGGGAGTACTCCGAGGGCCCACCCTCGTGGAGCTTCAGCCCGGTGGGGCAGAACATTCAGGTCACCAGGCAGCTGACCAGTGTGGGGCGGGAAAGCCTCCCCAGGGGAGCAGGGGACCCTGGGAGGGCAGGACCTCTGTGGATACGGGAGCCCCCCCACACACACTGTAATGGCCACGAAGCCTGTGGTCCCCAGGAATCCCCAGATTGTGGCGAGAGGGTGGAATGCGGGTAGAGAGCAGCCAAGAGAAGGCCAGGACTAGACGAGACACGTGATCAGTGAGCTGAGCCACATGCAGACTCAGCAGCCACAGGAACTCCTGGCCATGTGGACAGCGGAGAGGTGAACTGTGCCCACCCCACCGAGTTCCCACCTCCAGAATGTCCCACCCTGGGCTCCACAGGCTGAGACCCCCAACCTGGGCTGGCCATCAGTACTTCCTCAACCCATTCCTGGGCCCTGAGCACAGTCTATGGAGGACCAGGGCCAAGTCTCTGCTCCCCATCCCCATACCAGGTTGGGGACTCAGCAGGCAGGGCCCTGGACAGCGAAGGGGTGAACCATGCCTGGGGTCAAGGTCAGGCCCTGAGGAGCTGCTAGGTGCCAGAAGCCTGGGCCCCTGCACTCTGGGCACGAGCCAGGCCGCCTCAAGTCCCCAGGGCCAGCACACGGGTCAGGGAGCACTTCCAAAGTCCTTTATTGGGCCGGCAAGGCCGGGAGCTGCCCTTGGAGTGGGGTCCCAGTCCCAGTCTGGAGTCTCCGGGTCTGTGGTGCCCCTGCCCCTGTTCCTGACCGGGGCAGGTGGCCTCCTCTGACAGGCTACTTGGTTCGCTCCTTCAGGTATTCCCAGCCCTCCTTGGAGTACTCACGGGCCTTGGAGGGGGCCACCGACAGAGCCGACATCACCATAATGATGCCTGTGGAGAGGGAGGGCCCAGCGCCTTCAGCCCCCCGCTTCAGTCCACCAACACCAGCCCCCCAGAAACCCTAGCTCTGCAAGGCTTTTCGAGGCACCAGTTCCAGCTCCAACAGTTCCACACAGGGAAACTGAGGCAGAGGTGGGGCAGGGCCTCCTCTTGTCTGAGGTCACACAATGAGCTCCAATGTGACCCATCCTCAAAGGAGGCTCCATCTTGTTCAGACCTCCCTGAAATCTCCACCCCTTGTCCTCTTTTAGATCCGTGGGAGCTGCACGGAGCAGCAAGGGGAGCAATGGAAAGGAATGACCAGGAAGCGGTAGTAAGGGGTGCTAGACTGGGGGGCATCAGGAGCCACCCCCCCAACGACAGGGACCAGGGCCTACCTGAATTCCAGGTGTCGCGGATGTGAAAGTTAAACTTTGGAGGGGCTGGGAGCTGGGAAGAGAGAAGGGGCAGGTGAAAAGGGAAGGGCGCAGCCAACAGCCCCAGCCCCTTCCAGAGGCAGGAAGAGCAGCACAAAGCCCAGGGCGGAGGACACCAAGCAGGGCTGGAGGGACCAGGGACCAAAAGCCACCCCAGAACTGACACCCTCCTCCCACCAAGCCTTAGCCTCACTCCCAGTCCCAGGGTACCTGGGGTATCTTCAGACCGGTCTGCTCACACACGTACTGGCTGAACTGGTACATGGCTGGGGGAACTACCTCCTCAGCCTTCTGAAGGACAGCCTGGCTCTTGTCGCTTGGCCCCAGCAACTCCTGGTCATACACCAGGTAGACGGCACCCCCGGCCACACTGCCCTTGATAAGGAACCTGCGGTCAGGGAGGGACAGCTGCTCAGCAGCTCCTCGGGCACTGCTGGCCAGTCGGGGCCCTAGGCCCCGGAGGGGAGGAGTCCGACTCCAGGGCGCCACAGTCCTAGGAGTGACACGCCTGAAGCCAGGCAGCTAATACAGAAGAACAAGGCATCCAGGGGGCCCGGAGGCGTGCATGGCGCCTACTATGCACAGCACTCTACACTGCGCAAAGCAGAGCTACTCGGCCCCATTTAACTGGTGAACTGAGGCCCAGAGAGAAAGAAGGGTCACTGGTGATCCCGCACAAAGAGCAGGGAATCATGAAGACTTAAGACCCCTGACTTTCTTCCTTCCAGCCCGGGAGGCACGACCTGCGCGCCACCCTCGAGCGGTTTCCAAGTGGCCCTGGTCAGTTCCTGGATGTCGCTCTGGGCATGTATGAACTTCCTGGTACAGCGCCTGCGGCATTCCCACCTTACAGAGGAGGCATCTAGGGCTCCGACACAGTCAGGAGGCGAGGGCTCGCTGGGAAGCGGGAAGGAGGAGACAGGACGTCTCGGGAAGCCCCTCCCCGCCTGAACCTCAGTTTCCCCATCGGGCCGATGGGGAACCTGACACCACGGAATTCGAAGATCCAGCTGGGAGCAAACTAGAGGGGGTGCCCACAGGAGGGGACTTTCTCGGGGGCTCGGGGCCCGCCCGGCAGCTCAACGCACCTCATCAGCGACCACACTCGGGGGACCATGGTCGCTCCGCTCCGCGCGCAAGGACACTCGACTCGCCCGTCGCTTCCGGTGACAGCGGCGCAGAGGCCTCTGGGAAACGTAGTCACCCTAGTCGGCCGCAAAGGCCTGCGGGAGTCGAAGTCACGCGACGGGTCAGAGACGCCTGGCAGCCCTACCGCGAAAGGATTCTGAGAAGTGTAACCTTCAGAGCCCGTCCGCCGCAAAGCTGCCTGGGAAATGGAGTCAGCACGGCCCGTGAGGCGCCAGACAGCTCGCCTAACCGCCGAGACTCCTGAGAAATGTAGTCCGATCTGGGACGGCCCTGGTGTTGGGGGGGGTGGAAGAGGAGTCAGGCGTCTAGAGTGAGGCCTGAAAGTGACCCAAGAAGATGTCGGAGCCCGGGAGATCCACCCGCGCCCGCGCGGGGGACTGAGGGCCCAGGGCCAGGAAGAGTGTGCCAATAACATGGTGGTCATGGCAACGCGAGGTCGGAATTGTGCGAGGGACGGGGGCCCTAGGACACGTGATCTGGTCCGGGGTGGGGCTTTCGTCCAGGGGGCGGGACCAGGACCAAGGCTGGGAGAGGGCGAGACCGGCGGATGGCCGTTGCCGGGCAACGCCCGGGCGCCGAGTCCCTTGGCTAGGCCCCTCCCCCTGAGGAGGTGGGCTCAGTGTCACGTGACCCGGACCCTACGGGAGGGGGCGCGGTCGGGGGCCCGGCCGGACGCGGCCACTTAGGGAGCTCCGAGGGGCGCGCGCCGGGTTCCCAGGCCCGGACCCCAGCCCCGCTGGACGGTGGGAGAAACTGAGGCCCGAGTGGGTGAGTGCGAGGTTGGGAGCGCGCAGCACGTCGCACGCCCTTTTTGTCCAGAGGGGAAACTGAGGCCTGGCGAGGTCAGGGGACGAGCACGTTCGTCCCCTGACGAGGATCTGGTTTTCCCAATTCCGCCCCATCGCAGGCGGCTGCTTCATCCGTCCATCCATCCATCCATCCATCCACCCACACGGCCAGCCAGCCATTCATCCGCCCGACCCCACCCCCCCTGCCTGGCTGCTGTGGTCAAGGTGGGAAGAGGGTCAAGTTGCTGGGCTCCACGGGCTTCCCCCTGGAAAGTGGGGAGAGGTGGGATGGCTCCCATGACTGGGGAAGGGCGAGGAGTTCACCTTTCTGAGAGCTGAGAAAGATTCATAGACAGTAATGGTGGAAGATGATGGACAGGTGGGCGAGGGCCAGACCCGAGGGGCATTGTGGGCTGAGGTGAGGAGCTTGGTCTCCATGGGTGGCTAAGAGGGTTTGGAGCAGGAAGGGGAACATCAGATTTCTTTGGAAGATCCCTTTGGCTGCCCGAAGAGCATAGGGTGGGGGGAGGGAATAGGAGGATGGGGGAGGCAGCGGGGAGACAGCTGGAACTTTGCAGAAGGGGGCAAAGGACTGAGGCCTGGATCTAGGGATCTGAAGACACCCCAACCCCACCATCTCTCAGTGCTGGAAGTCTCCCTCTCCTCTTTGTCCTCCTGAGTTCAGAGGACAGAAACCCCAAGATGTGATGGGACTGTGCCTTTCTCAGGAAAGATTCATGACCCCCCACCCCCACCCCCCAAACGTTAAGCACTTGGCCTGTTTCTCTCTTTCACCTTCTCCCTGGAACAAGTAAATCCACTCTCACAGCTGAAGTCACATCTTATGTGATGACGCAGGCTCCTGTGTCTCCATCTGAGCCCTAAGATTCCTTCTGGGTGTCTCCAGACAGAGCTGTCTTTCTGCCCTCCTTCCAGCCCTTCCCTCCAGTGTTCCTCATATCACTCAGGGTCAGTCTGGTGTCTGTTGAGCCCCCTACTGCATGGCTGGCACCCTTTGGGGCCCTGAGGACGCAGCAGTGAACAAAGCAGCAGCAGGTTTCCCTTTCCTTCCTGCCTCCTGGAGCTGACAGTCTAGGAGGAGAGAGGGACAGTGAACATGTAACAAATCGTGAGGGTAATTTCAGGTCGTGGCAAGTGCTGAGAGGATGGAAGTTGTAGAGGGAGGCAAGGGAGGGAGAGGGACCAGGAGGCGCTTTAGAAAAGGTGGTCAGGGAATTTCCCTTGGAGAAGGTCAGTTTTGCGCTGACTTCAAAGAAGTGAGAGAGCAACTCATTGAGTTCTATTTGGGAAGAGCGTTCCCTGCAGAGGCAACAGCCCGTGCAAAGGCCCTGAGGCAGGATGGGGACTGGCTGGTTCTGAGGAACAGTGAAGAGGCGGGCAGGACAAACAGCAGAGCAAGCCAGAGGGGCTGGTCTGTGCAGGGCCTTTTTGACCCTCAAGGAGCCTGGCTTTTGTCCTAAATGAAATGGGGAGGATTTTCAGCAGGGGGAGGCAAGATGTAATTTGGCTGCTTTGAGGAGCGAGAAAGCCCGGAAGAGGCCAGGGGAAGCTATGTGCTGACCTGGACCAGGAGGTGGCTGTGGAGATGGAGGAGAGAGGGCAGGGCCTGGAACGTCTTCAATAAACAAATCACAGTTGGGGAAATGGGGCTGGCCGGGGGCCGGGCCTGTGCCTGCTGTCCTCTCCCCCGCTATAGCCTGCAGACCCAGGGCGGGCCATGAAGGTTCTCCTCCTCACCGGGCTGGGGGCCCTGTTCTTCTCCTACTATTGGAATGACAACTTCGACCCTGGTGAGTGCCTGGAGGTGGGGGACGGAGGAACTGGGCCAGCTTTCCGGTGCCCCCCCCCCCAAGGTTGACCAGCCCCGCACCCTGCTAGCTAGCCTCCAGGGAGCCCGCGTGCTGCTGACCGGGGCCAGCGCAGGCGTTGGGGAGGAGCTGGCGTATCACTACGCTCGCCTGGGCTCCCACCTGGTGCTCACAGCCCACACCGAGGCCCTCCTGCAGAAGGTGAGACAGCCCATTTCCAGTTGAATGGTGGGGCGGGACTGGGTGGAAAACGAGGCCTGGGTTTAAAGATCCAGGCTTCCTGTGTGACTTTAGGCAAGTAGCTTAACCTCTGAGCCTTAGATTCCTCATCTGCAAAACGGAGACAGTGAAAGTACCTTCTCGTGGGTTACGGTGTGGGGTTGATGCAGTAAGACAGGGAGTGTACCTCAAAAACCGGGGTTATGGTGGTGTCCAAAGCCTGTGCTGACAAGCCAGCGTTCTCAAACTCAAAAGAGGGGTGGGGGGACCCTCCTGAGCAGCAGCCCATTGTGGCTCCAAGGAAATGGACAGTTCTTGGCGACAAACCTTGCAAAATTTCTAGAGAGGCCAGAAATCTCGAGATTTACATGAAACCTCCTGAGTTTTAAATGTTGGTATTGCGCAAATAAAATGTGGCCGATTTGGGCCCCCAGGCTGCCAGTTTGCGATCCCAGCGGCAGAGCTTTGGGAATAATGCTGGATGTCGCCTGAAGCTCAGAGTTGGGAAGGGGGCTTGAGGCTGGGGCCCCAGTGGTCTAGCAGGTGGAGGGGAGGCCAGCTGGGGTGGACGGGCCCACGGGCAGCTCTGGCCCCCCCAGGTGGTAGGGAACTGCCGGAAGCTGGGCGCTCCCAAGGTCTTCTTCATCGCTGCGGACATGGCCTCCCCTGAGGTGCCCGGGCGCGTGGTGCAGTTTGCGCTGGACAAGCTGGGTGAGGGGCGGGGCCTCGACTCTGGAACTGTGGCCTAGGCCTTAGGGGCAGGACCCGAAAGGGGTGGGGCTGTGGTAGGCGGTGGGCGGAGGTTTATGTGTCCGGGGAGGGGGTGGAGCCTCATTGCTTCTAGGGGGCGGAACTCTAGACTGGGCCTTATTGGATCGGGGACGAAGCCTGGCAGGATCCAGGGAGTAGGACCCGGTCTCTTTGATGTTAGGCGGGGAGCTACCCGGGGCGGAACTCACTGGGTCAGTGCTCTGGTCGGAGCTTCTCTAGTTCAAGGTGACGGGGCCAGGGGCGGGGTCTCTTCGGGCCCAGGGGCGGAGCCTCAAGGACCAGCTCCTTGCTGATGGGCCTCTCCGGGCCAGGAGGGCTGGATTACCTCGTGCTGAACCACCTCGGCGCCACCCCGGCAGGCACGCGGTCCCGGAGCGTCCAGGCGACACGCTGGCTCCTGCAGGTGCCCCGCCCCACCGCGCCCAGCGCCCCATCCCTCCTATCCCCAGGTTCCACCCTCCCCCCCCCATTCCCACCTCAGGTCCTGCCCCTCCCAGGCCCCGCCCACCGCATCAAGGCCCCGCCTCTCCCGGGCTCGAGTTTCTCCGCGACGCGGTGACTCGTAGTCGCCACCTCCAGGTGAACTTCCTGAGTTACGTGCAGCTGACTTCGTTGGCGCTGCCCAGCCTGACAGACAGCAAAGGCTCTCTGGTGGTCGTGTCCTCGCTGCTCGGTGCGTGCCCGCGGGGCGGGGAGTCGGGAGGCCACAGGACTCGGGGCGGGTGAGCCTGGAGAGGGCAGGAAGGCTCCCTGGAGGAGGGGGAGCGCCGTTGGTCACTCAGCTGCTGCCCTCCCGCGCTCCTAGGCCATGTGCCCACATCCTTCTCCAGCCCGTACTCGGCGGCCAAGTTCGCGCTGGACGGCTTCTTCGGCTCACTGCGGCGGGAGCTGGACGTGCAGGACGTGAACGTGGCCATCACCATGTGTGTCCTGGGCCTCCGGGATCGCGCCTCGACTGCCGAGGGAGTCAGGTGAAGCCTGGGGCCTTCAGGGGCAGGGGGCTGCGGGGGGCCGCCCAACCGCAGTCTCCACCGCACCCTCCTGTCCCCAGGGGCGTCGGGAGGGCCAAGGCGGCCCCAGGGCCCAAGGCCGCGCTGGCGGTGATCCGAGGCGGCGCCACACGCGCCCCTGGCGTCTTCTACCCGCGGCGCCTCCACCTGCTCGGCCTGCTCCGGGGATGGCTGCCGCACCCAAGGGCCTGGTTCATCCGCCAGGAGCTCAACATCACCGCCGCCGCGGCCGCCTGAGCTGCTGGGGGTGGCACTCCCTCATCCTCCTCCAGAGCAGCGACACGAACCGAGAGGCCTCTGAGCTGGTGGCCGTGGCTCAAGACGGAGTCATCAAGACAGAAAAGGAAAACCGAGAAGAACTGCCAGCCCCTGGAAACAGTCACAACGCCAGGTGTGCAGGTGCTGATGTGCGCCCGGCACCCTGTCAGCGACTTGGAAGGCCTTACCGCAGTCTTTGGGGCCACCCTAGGTGACACGGTTGCTGCTAACATTTTGCGGATGAGAAAGTTGAGGCTCAGAGAGGTGGTGTGACTTGCCCAGGCCCCTGGCCCTGTCAGACAGGGCACCCTGGGAACCCTGTCTCTCTCCCAGCCCGGAACCAGTGCATCCCTGGTCTCTTCTTTCCACTCACTCAACCTTGGAGGGTCCCCCTACCCTCCCCCCAAGCAGGGGACAGCCTTCAAACTGTCCACCTGCCATGGGCGTCTGAGGTGGGGGAGGAGGGAAAGAATGTGTTCTGGGCTGGACCCACCTTCTGTTTGATAATAAAAATCCTTCCCTTGCACATAGATCGTTCACATCGCTTAGTTTTTCCAGTTGGCTGGTGGCAGGTGGGTAAAGAGGGATACGTGTACGGGGAGCAGACTTCTCCACCCTATTTAACAGTGGAGAAATGGAGGCTGAGAGAGGTAGATCTCATGCGGGCAGTCAGCGGTGGAAGGAAAGGTACTGACTGTGGGCCAAAGACCTTGTTTGCGGTTTGAAGTAGGTGGTTTGTGCGCCAATAATGATAATGTGTATCAGTCACTAAGCCCTTGACATTACCGATATCATGGCATCTTCACAACTGGAAGTTGGTGTTACCATTGTTTCCTTTGCTTAGAGAGAGGGAGGAAGGGGCGCCTGGGTGGTTCAGTGGTTTAGGTATCTGCCTTCGGTTCAGGTCATGATCCCAGGGTGCTGGGATCGAGCCCTGCATCGGGCTCCCTGCTCAGCAGAGAGTCTCCTTCTCCCTCTCCCTTTGATCCTCCTCCCTGCTTGTGTGCCCTCTCTCTCTCAAATAAATAAAGTCTTTTAAAAAAGAGAGAGAGAGAGAAGAAGGAAGTCCGTGGCAGGAGCTGGGATTCTGAAAAGGGACTTTATTTTTATTTATTTATTTATTTAGTTAGTTAGTTAGTTATTTTTAAAGATTTTATTTATTTATTCGACAGAGATAGAGACAGCCAGCGAGAGAGGGAACACAAGCAGGGGGAGTGGGAGAGGAAGAAGCAGGCTCATAGCAGAAGAGCCTGATGTGGGGCTCGATCCCAGAACTCCAGGATCACGCCCTAAGCCGAAGGCAGACGCTTAACCGCTGTGCCACCCAGGCGCCCCTGAAAAGGGACTTTAAACAAAGTGTGGGCTATATCTATCTGCACATCACTGACGTTTATATCAATTACTGAAAATCGACACTTCCACTCCCTAAAATGGTAAATTAGTGTGGTTTGCATAAAGAAAAAGCAACGGTACAGATAAAAACTGTAGAATAAATACAGTATTACAAAATGCTAGCTACTGTTGGCTGTGCAAGGCTTTAGAACTAGCAAGTGTTAGAAGGGTTAACCCCAAAGAGACTAGCCCCAGATGGGAACCATCATTTGGGTATAAGTAGGATTGAAAGGTAAAAACCAGAAGAAAAAAAGAAGATATATTTGTTTCTACCATGTCCCTGCACCACCAAAAATTACATCAAATTATATCAAACGCCATCAGGGGATACTCTACCAAATCGCCTTCATCAGTTCTAACAGAGTTTGGTGTCATATAGAATGAAGCCAATATCTGTTTATGGAAGTTTTATTTTCTGTCAAGTACCATTATATCTTATTTGAACAGTTTGGAATAGGCGCTATTATTGACCTCATTCTAATAAAGATTTTTAAGATTTTTATTTATTTATTTGAGAGAGAATGAGCAGGGAGGAGAGAGAAACAGGCTCCTCAGGAGCAAGGAACCCAATGCGGGCCTTGATCCCAAGACCCTGGGATCATGACCTGAGCCGAAGGCAGAGTGCCTAACCGACTGAGCAACCCAGGCGCCCCTTATTGTCCTCATTCTATACATGAGGAAATTCAAGTACTGCGCGCTGAAGTCCCTGGCGCAGGGTCCCTAAGCTAGCGGCCTAGGTGGGATTTCAGCCAGCAAGCTGCAGAAGTAGGATTCGAACTCTCAAACCACCGACAAGGGCATTACTGCAACCCCGGCTAAGGCTAGTTTCGGCTGGGTGGTGTAAACGCACATGCACAGGGAGATGGTTAGCGCATGCGCATGGAGAACGCAGGGCCTCCAGCCGCCAGGGGGAGCGCGCGGCATTCCTGCCTCTCTGGCCCGCTCGACCCGCGGAAGCTAGATAGCCCAGAGTTCCGCGGGGCGACAGCCCTTCCGCCGCGGGAGCCATTGAAGAACAGCAGGTTAGTGGGGCACCGGGCGAGTAGGATCTGCTGCCATCCGGACTCCGGGGCCCCGGTGCGGCCCAGGGGTCTGGCTGCGCGCCGCGAGCGAGTCCGGGGGAGTCGGGCGGCGGGGGCCGAGCGCGGACTCTCTTCCACTTCCCTCTCCCCTCGCCTGTCTGCAGCCATGGCTCTGCGCTACCCTATGGCCGTGGGCCTCAACAAGGGCCACAAGGTGACTAAGAACGTGAGCAAGCCGAGGCACAGCCGCCGCCGCGGGGTGAGTGCGGGCGCGCGCGGTCGGGGGGCGTGTTGGCGGGGAGAGCGGCGGAGCGCGGGGCCGGCGGCGGTCCCGGCGGAGGGTGGACACCCCTGGGAATCGCCCGCGCGGCGAACGGCCGCCTGAGCGCACCCGGCCGCTGGCTCGAGGCTGGGGCGCGGAGAGCCGAGGCCGTCGGCGGAGGAGGTCCCGGCCCAGGCAGGGGCGCCCGGCGTGGAAAGGCGGGTGAGGGGTTGCACGCCTGCGTTGTTGCCCCGGGCGGCGCAGGCTCGGAGCGCCTCGCCCTGACGGCCTCCCCTCTCCCCAGCGCCTCACCAAGCACACCAAGTTCGTGCGGGACATGATCCGAGAGGTGTGCGGCTTCGCCCCGTACGAGCGGCGAGCCATGGAGCTGCTCAAGGTCTCCAAGGACAAGCGCGCCCTCAAGTTCATCAAGAAAAGGGTAGGTGCCCCGGCGCGGCTAAGGGCAGGGCGAGGGGCAGGGCTGGGACTGGGGGCGCCGACTGAGTGCCCTCCTTGCCCGGCAGGTGGGGACACACATCCGTGCCAAGAGGAAGAGAGAGGAGCTGAGCAACGTCCTGGCCGCCATGCGGAAAGCAGCGGCCAAGAAGGACTGAACCCCCCCCCCTCCCTCCTGTGTAATAAAGCCTTTTTGGAATTTGGGGATGTCGTGCTGGTCGGGGTTAAGAGGGGTGAGCCCTCCTGAGCAATGGCGAGGGGCAGGGTGGTGCACAGAGAGCAAGCAGCCAAGCAGTACTGGAAAGGGGTTTTAATCATAATTAAATAGTTCATATATGGCAGACACCGTGATTAAGCCGTAATTGAGGTCCTTCAACTCGGGCCTCTGCTGAGCCTCCTGGTGGCTCAGCGGCCCAGAGCTCCTGGCCCCAGTGCCACCTTGGCCCAGCTGGGCCCGTCCGTGCCAGCAGAGCTTGGGCTGCCATCACCGCTCCACTGCCAAGGCCTCTGGCTGCTCCTCGGGGAAGGCAATGTTGAAGATCTCGCGGTAGTGCTCCACGAAATGGACCTCCAGGCCCTCCGTGATGAAGGCAGCCAGGTCATAGAAGTCCTTCTTGTTCTCAGCTGGCAGGACAATGCATGTCACTCCAGCACGCTTTGCCTGGGGGCCAGGGGGAGAGGGGGCGCAGGCAGGTCAGTTGGGACGGCTTGGCCCCGACCAGGCTCCCCTGCACACCCTGTCTTGCAGCTGAGGAAACGGAAGTCCAAACCCCATTCCTGGCCTCTGTTCCCAGGAGCCTCTTCTCCCAGAGCCCCAGTTCTCTGATGAATGACAGTAAGCAGGGCCTTCTGTTTACTGGCTTGACAGCTAAAAGTACATGGGATCTGAACAGATAGCGTGCACTGGAGCGTGCCCGGCCTTGCACAGCCTCAGGGCACCTGTGAGCTCTGGATCCTGGTCTGTGCTGCGCCCACAGTCCTCCAGGGTTCCCACCATCAGGCCCTATTTCACCCAGAGTGCTGCTGCCCGACTACCCCCTTGGGGGACCAAGTTTTCCACTAGCCACCAGGCATCGTCCAGGGACACGGCATGTGCTGCCTTCTTTCATCTCCCATTTTTCAAGTGAGGAAAGCTAGGTGCAGAGAGCCTCTGTTGCCAGCGGTGGACTGCCTTGTGGGCAGGTTGTGGGAGGGGAAGGGGGGTGCAGATAAGGCCAGGTTTCGGAACGCAGGGGATCGAGGGCTGGACAAAGGGGCAGGAGTCCTAGCACTGAGGGGGGAAGCATGGGACCAAGTGTGATGAAGGCAGACCTATCTCTGCATCCCCCATTCTCGGTGCTTGGTTTAAGAGGAAGCAGGTGTCCACCCTACTCCTAACTTAAAAGCAGCGGAGAAGGGAAATGTCCTTGAAGAGGGGGAGGACCACTATGGGGAGGGGCAGCTAGGACACTCCGCCCCACTTGGGCCCAAGTCCCAGTCTGTAAGGGGCTGGTACCCTTCCTTGCCTGCCTGAGGCCTACACCAGCTGTGCAAGGACACAGGACGGTGCAGGGGTGGGGGGCGCCCTCTGGTCCAGACCCACCCCAGGGGGGAGGAAGTGACACTTACCGCAATGGTCTTCTCCTTGATGCCACCCACCGGCAGGATCTTGCCTGTGAGGGAGACCTCGCCCGTCATGGCCAGGTTTGGCCGCACCGGCCGGTCCATAGCCAGGGAGAGCAGGGCCGTGACGATGGTGCAGCCGGCGCTCGGGCCATCCTTGGGGGTCGCACCCTAGCGGGGAGATGCAGGTTGGGGGGGTGGGCGGACTGGATGAGGGCTGGGGACCCGCCAGGGGGCCGGGGAAGCCGGGGGCTCACCTCGGGCACATGCAGGTGGATGTGCGAGGTCACCAGGTAATCATTGGAGGGCTCGTGCTGCATCAGGAAGGCCCTGGCGAAGGTGTAGGCGATGCGAGCACTCTCCTTCATCACATCCCCTAGCTGACCTGTCACCTCCAGGCTTCCGTCCTTGTCCCCCTTGCTGTCCTTGTCTCGGGGCCGCCGAGGGGATGTCTCAACAAACAGCGTGGAGCCTCCTGGGAGACCAGCGTGCAGAGGCTGTGAACCCTGGGACCTCTCCCCCGACCTCATGGGGTGCCTCGGGGACACCCCGCGTTCCCTCTGCCCTCTCCCCCTGGCCTGGTGCCTGCTTCTCCACATCGCAGCGCCGCCACTGGGGCTGCCGCTCACCCGTGCTTTGGGCTGCCCTCGCTGACGTGGACACAGCAAAGGCACAGCCTCACAGCACCGAACCCCAGTTCCTTTAGATCTCAAGTGAGCAGACACTGCGCCATTCCGAGCCAGCCTGTTTGTAGACCACACCCCACAGCACCGCCCTGCGCGCTGGCTGAGCAAGGGCACCTGGACAAGGGCGCCCCCTGCTGGGTGGCAGCCCCAGGGCCAGAGCGACTCCCCTCAATCCAAATAAGGCTTGTGGGGCACTATGCCACCTTACAGACCAATCTCTTCCCTGGCCTCTGGCCTCCCTTCCCGGAGGGGGGCTCGGCGGCATCTGCTGCTCACCCATGGCGGTCCAGGCCAGCCCCATGACCACGCCGGGGGGCGTCACGTCGTACATGCGCTCCACGGTGAACACGGGCTTCCCCACAAAGTCCTGCAGGTTCTCGGGCGTCACCTCTACCAGGTCGGTCTCGCCACTGACGATCTTGTAGGCAGACTTCCGTAACACCTGGGGTGGGCAAGGCAGCAGGGTGGGCGTGGGCCCCTCACCCCACTTGTTTTTAGTTTTTTAACATTGCGGTAAAAGACAAAATAACCATTTCAACCACTTATAAGTTTGCAGCTTCCATGCATCAGATGCATTCACATCTGTCTCCAGAGCGTTCCATCTCCCCACACGGAGACTCTCTGTCCCAAGAAGCACGGACCCCCCACCCCCTGCCCCAGCCCCAGCTCCCACCAGCTCCTGTCTGTGTGGCCGGGACTCCTCTGGGGAACTCCTGGGAGTGGGGTCCCGTCTTCCAGGCCGCAGGCCGCAGCCTGCGCTCCGCTCACCTTCTCCACCTGCTTCTGCAGGTTGCGCACGCCGCTCTCCCGGCAGTACTGCTTGATAAGCAGCGTCAGCACGGCGGACGACAGCTTGGCCCTGCTCTCGTCCAGGCCACACAGGGCTCGGGCCTGAGGCACAAGGTACCGCTGGCAGGGGACAAAATGCCATCAGGACCCTGAGCCTCAGGGTCAGGAACCAGTGGTTCTCCTGTGGCCCCCACTTAGCACCGAGCCTTCCCAAGACCCCCGGCTGGCTAAAGACGGAGGGGGACCCAGCACCTGCCTGCACAGACCTCTCAGCTGGGGGCAGGGGGAGCTGGGGAAGGCTGTCCCAGGAGGGGACACCAAAGCCAAGACCTGAGGGGAAGGAGCCAGGGACTCTGGGCAGAGAGCACGGCAGGCCCAGGACCCCCACAGACGCCCAGGCTGCCACCTCCAGACGCTCCCAGGCCTCTGCTCCTGCTGCACCCTCTGCCCAGATTCCACTCCTGTCCTGCCTCCAAATCTCATCCAAGACGCCACTCCTCCACGAAGGTCTCTCCTGATCCCTGGGCTCACCCCACTCACACTGAGCAGCCGCCTTCCCGAGCACAGGAATGGGGAGATCAAGGCTCCCAATTCACCCACAGCCCAGCCTGACTCCTGCCACACAGCAATCATGGGACAGACAGTCCAGAGCACCAACTGGGAGGCAGAAGGCAGCTGAGACACGGGGGACACAACGACACACGTCAGTACGTTTGTCAACAGGTTGGCCCTGAAGCCTCCGGGAGTCCGTGTTCTTCTTGTCCCTTTAAAGGTTTAAAAGTAGTACCCTGCCCAGGTCCCCAAGCCTGTCCCTCCTTGGCGGGGTGGGGAGGCTCCAGGACCCCTATAACTACCTCAGCCAAGAGCTCCTCTGGCTCCCCTCCCACCCCAGGGGACAGGCAGCCGCTGTCAGGCCCCAAGGGCTGGGGCCCAGCGCCCGAGGGCTGCGATGAGCTCCGGGAAAAACGTGTTCAACCCATTCCCAGGAAGAAAACACTGGGTCCGGGATGCCTGGGTGGGTCAGTCGGTGAAGTGTCTGTCTGCCTTTGGCTCAGGTGATAATCCCATGCTCCTGGAATCAGTCCACACTGGGCTCCCTGCTCAGCGGGAGCCTGCTTCTCCCTCTGCCTGCCGCTCCCCTGCTTGTGCTCTCTCTCTCCCCCGCCCTCTCTCTGGCAAATAAATAAATAATATCTTTGAAAAAAAAAGAAAACACTAGGTCAGAAACACCTTCCCTTTTCTCTGAAAGGAAATCTGGCTCTCTGCTTCATTCTTTAGGGTAGGAATCCAGCCCCGGGCCTAGGGAGACCGCTAACAACTAAGAAATGCACCGAGACCTGAATCCCAGGTGACCCCTGGCCTAGGACACGTGTTCCATGGTCACAACTCGAGGCCCCACAGCTGGCGGGAAGACAGGTGGAAGGGGCACTGGCCCTGAAAGCAGCCGAGGGGCCCCAGGCTGCCCCTGGGACAGGTGTGCTGCGGGACAGGGAGCAGCACACTAACGGGGCAGGGCATGACACTATCAGGACCGAGCACAGAGTCCCCAACGCTGCACAGGTAGCTTGTGCCCGGAATGCCCAGTAGAGACTGTGTTCTCGCCAACATCACGCTCAAGGCTCTCTCCCCCTTATTCCTCTTCCGGGGCCCAGGAGAGTGGGGTAGAAAAAATCTGTACTCGGTAGGTCTCTGATCCCAGGTCCGGACCCAAGAGTTTCCAAGACCCTGGCATTTTCAGAGTGGCAGGGTGAGCGGGGCAGCTGCTGGTACCTATGAAATAGCCCCTTGGTCTGAGGGCTGGAACGGTCAGCCTCGCCCTTGAGCCCCAGGCACAGAGGGCTGCAGGTACAGTCAGTCACCAGTGGCTAATGATTTACTCAACGACGCACGTGGAATGAAGCGTCCAGAAACACCCTAGACTGTGGAGCTAGGAGACCGCGGACCCGCTGCGAGGCGCTGGGAGGGGGGCGTGCCCAGGGAGCGCATAGAAGCCCCTGCCCCGTGCTGGGCTCCATGCAGCTGTTCCGGCTGTTCCCTGGTTGTATCCTTTATAATAAACTGGTAAGGAAGGAAACTGTTCTCCTGAGCTCCGTGAGCCGTGACACCAAACCATCAAACCCAAAGGGGAGGTCAGGGGAACGCCTGACTGCCAGCCAGTCGGTCAGAGGAAAGCGAGCCCTGGAATGCGCAACTGGCGTCCGAAGCAGTCGCAGCCTGTGGGCCGGAGCCCCCAGCCCTCGGAGTCGGACGCCACCTCCAGGAGGAGCGGAACGGGAGCTACTGGACGCCCAGTCAGAGAAGCGGGTGGGGTGGGGAAGTGCCCTCGCTGGGGTCAGACGTGCGCAGTTACACGGTTCACAGCAGGCCTCACCTCTGCTCTCGGCAATACTCACAACTCCACGAGTGGGCAGACCCCGGCCATCCCCCCTCCGAGCAGGGCCACAGCTCTGGTTAGGGGCCTGCCACTCGGTGCTCAAATATGCCTTGAGCCCCAGCTGCAGTGGGGTACCCTCTTCTGTCCAGAGCTGGGGTGAGGGTCCTGCCCTCACCTCTGCGATGGCGAGCTTCTCCTGGGCCACGTAGCCAGACACGTTGATCATCTCCATCCGGTCCCTCAGCGGCTCAGGGATGGTCTCGGTGACATTGGCCGTGCAGATGAACAGCACCTGGGGAAGGCGGCAGGGGGGTACCGGAGGACTGGCCACCCTGACTCTCCCCACAGGGCCCAGCTCCCTGGCAGGACACACACCTTGGACAGGTCCACGGGCACATCCAGGTAGTGATCCAGAAAGTTGGCGTTCTGCTCGGGGTCCAGCAGCTCAAGCAGTGCTGACGAGGGGTCCCCCTGGTAGCCCCGGCCTATCTTGTCTACCTGAAGGGGCAGCAGAAGGCGGCTAGTTTGGGCACCTGTCCTGCTCCCCATGTCTGCTCACCAGACACCCTGGCGGGAGGGAGCCAGGAGGGACCAGATTTCACCCGCACCAGGGGCGGGCACTGGGCAAGCCTGGAGCACAAGCAGGTGGGCTGCCATGGGTCCTCCGAGGCAGGACAGAAGCTGTGTCATGAAGGGGCCTGGCGGCTGCGGGGCCACCCAGTGACTAGGGAACGACCAAAACGGCGGGGGCCGCGGGTCTGATCTTGGGCACAGACTCTGCCTGGTCGGCACCGCCTGGAGCTCTGGCCCAGGAAGGCCCAAGGGACCATGTCCGGCCTTGGGGAAGGGTGCCGGGAACGTAGGCTGCGCTGCCTCGTCCGCGCCGAGCCCGGCCGCGCCCAGCCCCTCGTTGTGCGCACCTCGTCTATCAGGATTAAGGGGTTCTCCGTCTTGGTCTTCTTAAGACACTGGATGATCTTTCCCGGCATGGCGCCCACATATGTCCGCCTGGGGGCAGAGCAGAGCAGGAGCGGCTGACCCCCCGCCCACCTGGGGCTGGCCACGCCGGCACCCACAGGCCCAGCTCGCAGACAGCACCAGGATCTCAGGGTACCACCTGGCCTCCATGGAGGGCCGCCCAGCGGCGGCAACGGGAAATGCAGAGCGGTGGCAACAGGAAATGTGGAGGCGGCGTGGAGGCTGGCACGAGCGGACAGCTACCCCAACGGCCTGTGCTCTCCAGCAATGGGAATGTCGGCCTCGTCCCCCAGCTCCGACTCGGGGCAGGGAACAGACGCAACACCAGGTCTCACTCAGACCCGTCCCCACAGCCAGCACCTCCTATCCGGATGGTGAAACCCAGCCCACACTGCCCAACCCAACAGAACAAGAGAGATCAGGAGCAGCCAGGTGCTGACGGCAGAAACGTCCCCCCGACCCAGGTCCTCCCAGGCACAGCATGGCCTCCGAGGTCTCGGGGTCACTGGGCCCATGGCCCGGACCTGGCTGGCACTTGCTGGACTGTTTCTTGACCACGTCCTTGCTCTACTGTCCCAGCTCAGCTGCGGGGGTCTGGCACTCAGAGAGAGTAAGGCAGACACGAGTCTTGTGCCTGCGAGGTAAGACCCAGCAAGGCAGACAGATGGCCCACCAAACGAAGGAGATCATGAGGTTCAATAAACTTTATACACGCTACAAAGAGAAGGAAGGACAGGGGCTCTGGAATGCCATTTCAGGGGTGTTAAGGTGGAGATACAGAATGTCTTAGGGAAACGTTCTGAGCAAAAGAAGTGAAGAGGCAAGCTGTGTGGGTATTTGAAAGTAGAGGGTTGTCTGTGGGAACAGCCTGTGCAAAGGTCCTGGGGCAGGGGCAGGCCTAGGCCTGGTATACTGAAAGCCCCTATGGCTGGAGCAGAGTGAGTGAGGGGGGAAGAAGGAGGAGGAGAGAGGGAGGAAGCAAAGAGGGCGGGGTGTGCTGGGCCTTGCAGGCCTCAGTGTGGATTTGGGCTTTTACCCTGAGGGAGGAGGAAGCCCTGGAGGGCTGCGGACAGAAGAGGGTGTCACTGCTGTTACAATAGGGTAAGAGCAGTAAATTCCCTGTTCTCATCCTTGTTTGGGATCCCAGACCCAACATCAGCACAGAATACCTGTCCCTGCCTTCTTGGGCCCCTCTCCCTTGCTGACTCACCCCGCAATGTTACAGACATGCACCTGTTTAAAAACTCTGCCAAGGCCTCTTCTCGGCCTGGGTGAATGGTGCTTGGCCACACTCTCAGGCGTTCTCTGAGCCAAGGGCCCAGGTGACGCCAGGGCCTGACTCTGCCCCCCCCCCACACTTCTTCCTGAGCTCCTCCCAGCTCAGACCCCAGCCCTGAGCCAAGAACCTGCGCGGCTGCCCCACCCCTCCCCGGCACCACCGCAGCCTGGAGGCTCCTCGCCCGCCCACTCCCGCCTCCACGGCCCTGCCACACTCCAGGTGCCTTCTCTGAGCTCCTGCAGCCCACACGATCCTTGTACTCCTGTCACACTTGCGTCTCACCAAAACTACCCAGGAAGCTACTCCAAGAACCACCCTCGGCAGAGGCCAGCGTGGCGGGAAGCCCCGGGAAAACACGCCATGGCCGCCCCAATGGAAGGGCGCGGGCACACAGACCGGCGGTTTCCAGACCCTGGACGCGGGCCTGGAGGGGGAGCAAAGACCCAGGAGAGGTGCTGAGGCCTCACTGGCGTGCCGCCCTGTCCTCAGTGGGGACACTGCCTCACCCTTGGCTCCAGTCCACAGTCCTGGACACAGAGAACTCTGGCCCCAGAGCCAGGGGAGCTGAACTGGGTAGGATGGGAGCTGGAACTAGCACCAGCCGAGGAAGAAACACTCCTGGTGGTCTGCCCTCCTGGTGGCTGAGAGGCCAAGGTTTTGAGCCAACGTTTGCGCGGCTGGACTCAGCCAGGCCTGCAGTCAGTGGATGGCCGCGCTCATCGGTCACTTAGCCCAGCGTGAGCAGAGGTCACCGCTCGCCGCTGACACCCCCTCACACACACAGGAACGGAGCCAGGCCAAGCCTACCTGTGCCCTTTGATCTCGGCCACGTCCGTCATGCCCCCGACGCTGAAGCGGAAGTACTCGCGGTTCAGGGCACGGGCGATGGAGCGGGCAATGCTGGTCTTGCCCACGCCAGGGGGACCATAGAAACAGAGAATCTTGCCCTGGGTGGAGCCTCGGAGTTGGCTGACAGCGATGAATTCCTGCAGGCAGAGGCGGGCTCCCATGAGACACGCGCCGTCCTTTCTGCAGGACCGGGGGCCCTGCCTGATGTGAGCCTCGCCACTGTCACGCTGACTTTCAAGCCTCTGGGGCCTGTGGAAGGGACGAGGCCTGTCCCAGAGGGGCTGAGCTGACTGGAAGGCTCACACGCCCCAGGAAGGGCAGTGACCCACTGTGGGTGACCAGGGCGCCAAACCAGGCTGGTAGTAACCCCTTCCTCCCACATCCTGGACCGTATCGACCCTCTCGCTGCTCCAGCCACGGCCTACTGGCCCTGAACCAGGCCCGTCTCGTGTCGTCTCAGGCACTACTCTTGTCCCTCCTCAGAAACCCGAGGCCCCTGGAGCAGGCTGCCCGGCCCAGGCTGCCCTTGCCACCTCTGAGCTGCTCCAATGCCAGTCTCTCCCCCTGGAGCCCTCCCTCTCCTTCCTCGGCCTCCGATGACCCCCGCCAGCCCTGCCTCAGCCAAGGCCCTCCTGGACCCTAGACGAGAAATTCCCCAAGGGGCTCCTCTGGGACCCCCACCAACATGGGGGAGGCCTAGGTCCCGAATCCAGACCACGACAGACCCAGCCCCTCAGTGCCCGCCCTGGGTGCTTGGAACAAATGCCTAGGAGGTGGGACTGTGGCGCCCAGAGGCGGCTTCGAGCAGCCTGTGCCCAAGGACCTGTGGGAGGGGTGCAGGCGGGCCTAACTGGGACGGTGGGGGGAAGGCCTGGGACCCAGGGGAGGGGTGCAGGGGGCCTCACTGGCATGGGGTGGGGGGGAGGGAGAAGCCTGGGACCCAGGGGAGGGGTGCAGGGGACCTCACTGGCATGGGGTGGGGGGAGGGGGAGGCCTGGGACCCAGGGGAGGGGCGCGGGGGGCCTCACCAGGATGCGCTTCTTGACATCCTCCATCCCGTAGTGGTCCTCCTCCAGCACTGCCTGGGCCCGGGCCAAGTCCAGATTCTCGTTGCTGTACTTGCCCCATGGGATGGACGTCAGCCAGTCCAGGTAGTTACGAGTGACGCTGCCAGGGAACAGACCAGAGCCGGTGAGCGGGGCCCGGCCAGCTGCCCAGCACTGCCGCCAGCCCGCGGTACTGGCGCCCACTGAGCCTGACGCATGAAGCACGGCCAGCGTGCCCCAGCTGGCGGAGCCAGTAACCGGCGAAGGCCGCGTGGTGGGAACTGCAGAGCCCCCAGCACAGCGGCTCGGCCCGTTTCCTGGCCCAGACACAGCGAGCACGAGGACTGCTCAGAATCCCGTTCCATGGAGGCAGCAGGGGTAAAAATGGAAGAGGACTTCACCCAGGGGATACGTGACACAGGCCTGGCTAGGGGCAGATCAGCACTGCCGGGAGAGAGACCCCAGGCTGGGAGCTGCGCACCCAGGGGGCAAGGCGGAGCCCCCAGGAAGACACGCTGACTTCCTGGCTCTCAAGGCCACGCAAAGGAGGGAACAGAAGGAGAGGGGTCCTGGCTGAAAGCCCTGCTCAAAGCCAGACATCCCTGGGTTCAAATCCCGGTCCCCACCCACCAGCCCAGCGGGCCTGCTCACTGACTGACTTCTCTAAGCATAAGTTCTCCAGCTGGGAAACAGGTGACAAAGAAAAGGGCGTTCTGCACGGCGGCGCCGAGACAGGACGGTCACAGGCCAAGTGCTTCTCAGGCGCCCAGTGTGACCAGAGGGTGGCCAAGGGACCCACCCTCCCGGCTTCTGGGCCTGGCATCCTGGCCCCTGGCGGGTCAGCGGCTTGGCTGAGGCACGAGAGGGGGCCGCCCTCGAGGGTGGACGCCACGCAGAGACGGGCACAGCCCCCAGGACGCTCACTTGAACTCGGAGGAGTGGTTGTCCAGCAGGCCCAGCTTGCTCAGCTCCTCATCCACGACGTCCATGACGTGCTTGGGGACCACGAGCTCCTTGAGCCGCTCGCGGAACTTCTCCTCAATGGCGTCCTTGTCCTCCTTCTCCAGGCCCAGCTCCTTCTTGATGATCTTCAGCTGCTCCTGCAGGAGGTACTTGCGGTGCGTCTGCTTGATCTTCTCCTCCACCTGCAGGCCCGACGGGCCACGGTCAGAGCGCACTCAGTGCACGGGAGCGCGCACACGCGTCCGCGGACTGCCAGGGGTCGGGGGCGCGGCTTCCTCCGGACACAGAAGGAAAGCCCGAGAGCCGCCACCCACTCCCTCCCCCTCGAACCCAGTCTCCCTGAGCCGGGCCTGGAAAGAAACAGTGCCAAGAGCGGAGAGGACTCGCTCTTCAGTCCTGACTGCGACCAGGTGAAGCTCGCTTGACGCTGGGCACCTCCCACGGGCGAAGGGCTCCTCTGGACGGACAAGGCCGCCGAGCACCCAGGCCGGCTACAACCCCCATTCCTGAGTCCCATCGGAGGCGCAGTAAGAACTGCCTTGTGCAGGGGGCGCCTGGTGGACTCAGCCAGTGGATCATGTGACCTTGTTCTCGGGGTTACGAGTCTGAGCACCACACTGGGGGTAGACACAAATAAATACTAAAACGGGGGGGGGGGGTGCCTGGGCAGCTCAGTCGGTTAACCGTCTGCCCTCGCCTCAGGTCAGGATCTCAGGGTCCTTGGACCGAGGACCACGTTGGGCCTCCTGCCCAGAGGGGAGCCTCCCCCTCCTCCCGCTCGTGCTCTCTCAATAAATAAAATCTTAAAAAAAAAAAAAGTTGCCTCGAGCTAATAACCAAGTATTAAAAATTTTCCAATTAGAGATGTGACCAGAAAGTATTTTCTAAAATAAAGCAAAGCAGAAAAAGCCAGTCAATTCTGAAAAACAGCACGACTGGTAAGCAACCGACGACGCAGGCAGCCCGCGGATCTGCCCACAATCGGGAAGGTGGGCCACAGACCACAGAACGTTGGGGAAACAGAGCTTCAACCTGTCCGAGGCTGGGTCCCAACGTGCAGCATGCTCCCAGGACGCTGAAGCTAGAGCAGTGCCCCGCCGCGACGGGGGGCATCCGGGCCGGCTTCCCCGCCCCGAACCGGAGTGACACCGCACGCCGCCCTCCCCGCGCGGTGGGTCCTCAGCCCAGGCTCACCTCGCGCCCCAGGCGCTGCTGCAGCTTGCTCAGCTCAAACTCCTTCTTGAGGAGCGACAGGGCCTTGTACAGCCGCTTGGGAATCTGCCAAGAAAGGGAAGATGCGAGTGACGGTCAGAAGTTGGCATCTCTGTGTGGTGAGCGTGTGGGGGGGACCAGGCACCTCCCAGACGGAGCGCAAACGGGCCAGAGCGACCTGGCCACGTGTCGCCAACTGGAGACAAGCCCCCTCTGACCTAGCAAACCCAGTTCTGCAAACACCTCCTACAGATAAAGTGCGGCACGTCTGCGAGCTGTGGTCGAGAACGTTCGCAGTGGCATCGCTCATTCAGAGCACAAGGCTGATGGCCCAAAACAGCTCCCGCTGAGCGGAAGGCACCGGCGGAGGGAACGCCGGCAGCTGCGAGACAGACCAGGGAGCAGCACGCAGCCTGACCGACCCGGGCGAGCGCGAACCGGACTGGGAAGCGAAACCACGCACAAGCAGCCGGGCTGGGAGGCCGGCCGCCACGGAGATCAGCACGGGCCGGGGTGCACTCACGTTGGTCTCCTCCAGGACGTCCTGCAGCTCGTGGGACTCAGCTCCGGTCAGCGCGGCGCCCATGTCACTCAGGTAGATGGGGTTGTCCACCACCCTCTGGCCCGCCTGCATCATCTGAAGCACAGACTCTCTGGAAGGGACAGAGGACGCCGCCACGGGGCGCGGGGATGCTGCAGCCGCTCGGGCTGGGCCCCTGGCAGGAGCGCTGGCCTGCGTCTCCCCTCCCCAGCCGCGATGGTCAACGTCCTGGGATGCCCACGGAGAGCCAGGTGCGGACCAGTGGGGCCACCCGTCCTAGAGTCGTGAGACTAACGCCCCCAGGCCCAGACACGAGCCCCCTCCAGCAGCCACGGAGCAACCCCCAAGTGAGATTCCTCCCCTCCGCCCCAGCCGATGACAGAAGGCTTCCGGGCAAATCCAAGCCCTTGCTGGTATGGAGGAGGCAAAGAACCTGCTCTGGGTAAGGCACCACCCTCGCCCTCCCCACACAGAGCCGGCCTGCCGCAAGGGAGGCAGGTCTGTTCACACAGGCCGGGGCCTGAATCTCTGCCCCTGGCAGGGTTTTCTATCAGGATGACACTCTGAGAAAGCCTCCCAGCAACCCCAGCTGCAGAAAGAGGCCCACCGACCCCAGCCGGGCCTCGGCGAGGGTCAACCACACACCAGGACCGGGGAACGGCGCCGGAGACCCACCTGTAGAGCGGGTTCAAGGCAATGATGTCCCGGATGGTCTTCACAATCTCGGCGGTCAGGGCCTGGCGAACAGGGAGGCTGCCATCGGTCCCGGGGGCCAGCAGGGGCTGTGGCGCAAGGAGCCCCTCCCGCCTGGCCCAGGCCAGGGATCGTCTCAGATGCCCGGGAGCGCAGCCTGAATCCACCAGTCACAGGGACTCAGGATCAGGACAGTAAGGATGAAAACCAACGCCTACCTCCTTACACCATGCTGAACCTTGACCTTAAAGTCAGCCATTTTGAGGAAAAAAGGGTGACAAGGGATTTCTTTATTCCTTTATTTCAAGCGTGAGCCTCACAACCAACACCCTTCTCCTCAACCTCAGCACACCCTGGTCTGAATTCTCCTCTGTCCGGGGACGGGCCTGCGAGTCACCAGGGCTCTCAGCCTGTCCCCTCCCAGAACCTCAGGTCCTGGCTCCCCGAGGAGGTGGAGGGGCCCCTCTGCTGTGGATACCACAGGCACCACTGCCACAGCGAGGCCAGTAATGCTTCCGGCGGGACCGTGGACAGTTTATGGTGAACCACTGGAACCTGGTGATTTCCAGAAGGCGGCTCCCAGCATACCACACCCCAGTGAGGGCACAGGTGGGGACGGAGAGAGCGGCCACCACGCGTTCCTTCACTGCAAGCACCCAGCCTCTAGTTAGGGGTTTGTCCCTGAACTGATGGGGCTGACCTTCCAGAAGGAGCCTGCAGAGGGCAGCTAGAGGCCCGCGGCACCTGCACGGACAAACACGAGCCTGTGGCCTCAAGTCTCTCGGATTCTTTTCCCTGCGGCATCTACGAATCTCATCAGTGAATTTAACTTTCTCCCACTACCGATCCTCACAGGAAACTAAAGCTCTGCTGTCCAGTCCAGCAGCCAGGGGGCAGCTCCTCACATCCAAATAAATCAGAATTAAGACAAACCCCGACGTTTCGTCCCTCGGTCACACCAGCCACAGATCGAGCGCTGACCACCGCGGGGCTGATGGCACAGAACCAGAGACCACTTCCATTACCACGGCAAGTTGTCCTGGACGGCGTGGCCCTGTGGGTCTGACTGCTGCCCTGGGCCGCTGGCAGAGGCAGCCAAACCCCTCCCAGCGCCCGGGGCAGACATCACCAATGGACCCCAGCTTTCCCCGCCAAGCTCAGAAGCCTCCAGAACTCTGTTCGACACAGCACCACAGGAGCAGACCGAGGCTGCTGGCTGGCTACGCACGGCGTGTTCTCCCCAGCGAGGCCCACGACGCCGGGACGCACACCGGTAAGGCGCCTTCGATTACCTCTGCCTTTCCTCACCCCCACCCACTGGAAACAGGTCCCCTGCCTCTAACCTGCACTAGGAGAACGGGTGGAAGGACATCACCCACCACCTTGACAGCTGGCTCGATAAGCTACGAAGACAGCAGGCAAGCCTGCATCCGGGGTCAAGGCGGCCAGAAGGCTGCTGCTTTCTTATCTAGAAGCCACGGGTCACGGTGAGTGGGCCCTGCTCCCTTCCCAGAGCCCTGGGCTTGAGGGGAAGGAGCCAGTACGGAAAGAAGGCCGGGGGCTCCTGAGCAGCTCACAGGGGCTGGCGCTGGACCCAGGTTCCAATCCTGCCTCCCTCACGGGCAGCTAAGGACCCCAGGACATTTCCTTTACCTTCTAGATCCCAATTTCTTCCCAGGACTTCGGGGGGAGGGGAGCACTTTTTGCATTCCACGAGAACCTGACGGCTTTAATGGGCTAGAGCCTCGGTGGCATGTCCCCTGCTCAGGTGGGTCCCTGGGCGGGGGCAGCGACTTACTTTCACTTCTTCCGTGACCTGGAAGTCCTCGTGGACGACATTCTCCACCTCCACCATGAGCACCTCGCCGGGGGGCCCCGAGGTGGGTTCCGTCATCACCTCCACGTGCTGCCCGCTGCTCAGCTCCTCCTCCGCCTCCTTCTTGCCCCGCTTCGCCTTCCTGCGCGGCTTCTGCTTGTTCTCGGCTTCGGCCTCCTCGGGCTCCACCTCCAGCTGTCTGTTGATGTGAATCCTGAAGACGGAGACGAGGCAGATATGAAGCTGCCAGGGCTTCTGGTGCTGGCCACAGAGGGACCTGTGGGGCCCAGGAGCTGGAGACCAAGCCGCTGTCTCAGAACCCCAAGGCTAGCACCCCCCACCCCCAGCACACAGCTGGCCTCCAGCTGACCCAGCCATTCCGTGTTCCACGCCAACACCCCGCTGTCCTCTGCGAACATCTGAAGGCCGACGGGTAAGCCAGCAGCACCCAGCTCGGGGGCCCATCCCAAGTTGTTGGCTGCACCGAGCACAGCCCGACTCTAGGACTCCGCCTGTCCCTCCCTCGGCCTTCGTGTTGTTCAGGCCTCAGTTCAAGGGCACCTCCACAAAGAGGCCCTCCCTGCCCACTCTGTGTGAGGTCCATCCTGTCTATGCCTTCTCCTCACTCTGTTCATCTTCGCGTCCCCCCAGAGCTCCCACCACCTTCAGAATTCAGCTGGTGACCGGCTTTGAAGCTCAAGTCCTCCCCTCCTGGGGGTAGGGGGTAGGCCTATTTCTGGCCCACACCCTAGTACCCAGCAGACACCAGCGGTTAGGTGACGTGAATGCAAACATGCCACTTCACCTCTCGGCTCTCTCCTGTCACATGAGGTAACTAACTGTCCCCTTGCCTGGAGGGCCGGCTTGAGAGCTGGCGGGATGGGGACCCAGTGCCCAGCTGACCCCAGCAAACCGCATAAAGGAGGCCTGGCCCCTGGAGCCAGCAGGACTCCTTCCGTAAGGCCCCTCACAGGTCAGGACAGCACTGGGTAGCCACCGCTGTTTTTATTCATTTTCTTGCATCTTCTACTCCCTCCACCTCACACATGCCCCCAGGAGAGAGCAGCAGCCTCCTTCCTCTAACGTGAGCAGATGAAGACGGGTGCAGGGGCTTCGTGTGGTGGGACCACCACCAGGACCTTTCACAGAATCAGCGCCTAACACACCCCGTTTCCCGAGTGTGTTCTGGGGGTGCTGCCTTTCTGACGAGGAAATGGGTCTGGCTGAGTGAAAAACCACAACACTAAGCTGGGCATCCAGCAGGATTTGCAGGCAGAAGCAGACAAGGCTCCTGGGGAAAAGCACGCCCACTGTGAACAGCAGACCCCGAGACACACTTCAACGTGCGACACGAGGCAACCTGCTAGTTCACGCTTGTGATGCTTTTGTGAGTCATGTGCGTAAAAGATACAACCTGTCACTGACCACCCATACTGCCACTTTAACAAGAGGGACCCGGAGGTGACCTGTCTCCACCATCTCCAGCTTTCACCTAGCCCCTGCAGTGACAAGGCCGTAGGGCTGAGCAAGAAGGACGGGTGATACCAGAACCTGGGGACACTCAGCGCCTCTGCTCCTGCACCATCCACTCACTCGGGGCCCCTCACCTTCTGTGTCCCATGACAATCATGCGCAGTTTGTCCCCAAGGTCTTGCATCTCGTGGATCTGGACAAACGTCCCCGTGTGGTAGACCTCATCCAGGCTCTCGACCACGTCAGACTCATTGCTAAGGGTCAGGGACACAAAGGTACATGGTCACAGGCCCTGATTCTCAGTGGGATGTCTCGGGTGAAGAGGGAGGAGGAAGAGAAGAGAAATAACCCTGCCAGCCTCAACTGAAAACCGAGGGCAACCCCCTCGCTCCCACAGGTGCCGCAGAGCCCCGCAGAGTGCCTGCCAGCTAAGGGCGGCCCCTGGCGGCTGCCACCAGGCACACGGGTGCGCAGCTCCTAGGCTAAGTCAGCTGTAAAGACAGGCCCAGACAGAAGGGATTTCATTCCACGCCTCCCGCCACAGAGCCTGCTTAGAACAGACCTTCTAACTCAGAAGTGGAACGAATTCCCACCTGGAGTCAAGGTGGATGTACCTGGAGCTGTACTATCTGCCCTGCTAGCTCTGCTCTGAAGCGACCTCACAGGTGGGGTTACCACCAAAGGTCCTGGAGGCGAAGTTCCACCCACCACCCCCACCCCTGCAACTTGACAATACATGAAACCTAGAGCTGAGCCGGGTCTTCAGCCCAGACTAAAAAAGTATGCTCGGCTCCTGGCCTTGTGCTCCGTAGGTTTTGCTTGATTCCTTCCAGGTCAAAGGTCAGAGGTCCAGGCTACTCTATGGAGCAGGACTTGTGGTGAGCTACACTCCAGGGCAACTTCAACGAAGGCGTGAAGGAAAAGTTACACTTACTTGTCATCCCTCTTGAGAAAGACGCCAGCATATGGCTGGGCGAGACGGACTTTCCTCCTTAGCAGCTCAACCAGCTTCTTATTTTTAACCTAGCATGACAATGATCCCAAAGTGAAACGCAGGGCAGGTTTTCTAGCTGACATTTTGACAGTAGTTCTAGCGTTTTGTAGATTATTCTCCAGACTATGCTAACCTGACCCAGGACACTACCCAACACAGTCCAGGAAGTCCCAAACCAAAAGCACACACACAAAGGCGTAGAGAATGTAGTGGACAGGTTGACAGGGCTGCATTCCCTGGTGGTTTCCCCCACTCTCTATAGAAAACTTGAAGCAGAACAATGGCCAGAACCAAGAAATTGATTTAACTTCCAATTTCAAGAGCTTGTCAGAGGTGAACTGTCTTTGCTTGAACATCTAGACTACTCTGATTTTATCAATGTCAGAAGGACAACACTAAATGTGCGTAATTCCACTGTGGCCCATCCCACAGGCTGGCAACTTCCTCCAATTTGGGTTCAAGTATTTCCCAATCACATCTACATCCTTTTCGTCAAGGACTGAAAGCCCCAGGATGACAACGCATCATCTTGATGTCATTTCAATGGCAGAAAGAGGGCTAATATCTTCTAGGGAACATCTGATGGGGCAGGTGCACAGACGTCTGTAAGACTCAAGTGATTTCCTTCCAGCGGGCATTGATTCCCACGCCAGACTCTGATTACACTTAAGGGCCCTCAAACTTCAGTAGCATTGGAATTACCTGGAGGACTTGCTAGACAGATGGCTGGGCCCCAGCCCTGGAGTTTCTTGACAGAGAAGGCCTGGAGTGGGCCTGAGAATCTGCATTTCAAACAAGCTCCCAAGTGATGCCGATGCTGTTGGCCTCAGCACCACAGTTTGAGAACCAGTGTTCTAACTCATCCCTTAACAGGGGCTCTTAACTTGTGGTGCAGAATTCCTGACCCTACGGATGTATTTTTCCCAGAGAAAAGGTCCATGACAGCCATCAGGATGGATACATGACCCACCACAAATTAAGAGCCACTGATCTATACTGAGAGGCCACTAATAAGGGGAGAAACTACAGGGACAAGTTAGCCACAGCCCGTGTCAACCACAGAATCAGGAGTAGAGCTCTGCCAACAGGTTCAGAAACCTTTACCCACGGCCATGGAAGTTTCCCTAATTCCTCTCTGATAACAGCTGCTGCATCTTAGCTCTTGCCTCCTCCCTCTGGCAGGACTCCTTGTTGTCGCTGACAAGGTAACAAAAACAGAAATACAGTGCATACCATGTGTCAGTCTCACGCTTTCCACAGCGATTCATTTAACCCTCCTGGCTAACTCCGGGTGGGCAGACAGAACCTCCAGGAGGAATCATCTCTCTGGGCACAGGGCACAAGAGGCATCTGCCCCTTTGCAGGACTGAAGAGACCGTAGCTGAACACTCCTGGCCCTAGAGGTCGGCTAGGGTCAAGGACAGGAAAAAGGCCTCCAGGACAAGCTTCTGAAATGTCAGGAGTGTATCATACTGCAAACAATAGCAGCAGCTTCTGATTTAGATATTAGGCTATTCCTCTGACTTACCTCCCGGACCAGCTCTAAGAACTGAGGTATGATAATGATGCCCATTTCACAGATGAGAAAATGGAGGCCCAGAGGACCAGCTTTCTGAAGGTGAAGGAGCTATGGATGGTGGAGCCAGGATATGAACCCATAGGCTCTGGGGCCTGCAAGTAACCACTACTCAAAACCAAGGAAGGCCCTTGAAGAGTAGCGCGGACACACGCAATCAGCAGGTGGGAGAGGAGGTGGGAGCGGCTCCTCCAGTCCTGAGATTTGTTTAGCAAAGACTAGAGTATGAGGGAGAGGCTGGAGAGTGAATGCAGAGGCTGACTCATCATATGACCTTGCTCAGTTAACAGATAACCTTTCACCAAGGACTCTAATTTCCACGTTTTAAAAAATAGAGGGGAGGAAGGCATTTGGGTCCTTCCTACTCTAAAAACTCAAGTTCCTTGCACTCATGTTGCTTTCTATTACATCACCCCAGTCCATCATCCCCACCCCCTTGGCTCTTAGTCTGAAATGATCTTGCTTAATGTCTCTTCCACCAGAATACAAGTTCCTTAGGCACAGGGACTGCATATGACTTGTTTGCTGCTGTATCCCCAGTTCCTGCTACGTAGCAAGAGGTCAAGAACACTCTACTGAATGAATAAACCATGGCTGCATCCCTCTAAGAACATCTGTACCCGACCTTCCTCCTATGCCTCCTGTATTCTATTCCTGGCTTTATTATCCCTATGGTAGTCTTGCCTCCCAACACGTAATTTACTTACTAATCTTATTTATTGCCTCTTGTATCCCGCTAGGACGTAAGCTCCAAAAACAGGAATTTTTATCAGTCCTGTTCACTGTTGTATCCCTAAGAACCGTACCTGGCACGTGGTAAGCGGTCAAGAAATGTTTAAGGGAGGAATGAGTCCTGATCCCAAAGGGACTCGCAACCACACTGCAAACCGCCCCGAGGGAGAGTGTCACGAAACATTTACCAAAACCCACAGAAAAGTAACTGGGCCGTAAGATTGTTCTCTGGTCCGGTCCTTCCCAGCATCGGAGATTTCTATGACTAGGACTCTAACTGGGCAGTCCTAAACTCACTGGGTTCATCAGGGATCTGAAAGGGGGAAGAATCTGGCTCGAGTTCACCAAAGTAGTGAGAAAACAAGGACTCGAACTCCAACTTTTAAGAAACTTCATGCCTGGAAAAAGTTGTGATATGAGGGTGCTCAAGGATCCCTCGGTCCAACCCGCTGCTTGCAGAGCTGGGGAAATTGGAGGCCACGGCGGGGGCGCTCATTACCTCGATAATCTTGATGAAGCGCGGAAACACCGGGTTGCGGGTGACTGCAATGAGCGGCAGGTGCGGGAAGACGTCCGGAATCGTCATAGGAGTCAGCGCCGTTATGATCTGGCCGTCCCCACCCCCTGCGCTGCCCCCCGCGCCCGCGGCTCCATCCTCCGCACCGCCCTCGGAAGCATCCTCGCCGCTGGAGAATGCGCCGCCGCCGCGGCTGTTCGCCTCCCAAAGTCCCCGCCACTGGCCCGTGGCCACGGGGCCTCGACCCCACAGCGCCCAGGGAGGCGCGGCGTCGCAGGCCCGCCGGCCTCTAGGCAACCACACTCCAGCGGCAGTCGGAAGCCGCCCTCCGGCGGCGGCCAGCAGTGGCCGCCGCAGCGCCCAACATCGCGCAGCGTCCCACAACCGCACGTAGCCTGTGCCCGCCGCCATGGCCCGGCCATTCTGGCGACTCACAGGACTTGCGTCATTTCCTCTCGCCCGGCTAGTGCGCACGTGAAATCCCGCGCGTGTCCAGGGGCCCGCTTGGCTGGGGGGGCGGGGGAGGCGGGGCGTGACCCGGAACGGAAAGCGACGGGGTGTGGCTTGCAGGAGCGTGGGGGCGGGGCTCAGCCTCTTCACCTCTTCCGCCTCTTCCGGCCTCCCAGTTGGCGCGCTGCAAGCCCCTTCTGCTCATGTGGAGGGCTGTGGGCACGCTCCAGGGCCCCTGATAAGCGAGCCGTTGGTGCGGCGAGAGCCCCTGTGAGAACGCATAGACAGCCCTGTGCATACACTTGGGCTAAGGCGCGCAGGCGACTTGCGCTCCGACTCTGTAGTGCGACCTGGTTGGTGGATTCGGGTTTCCCGGGACACGCTGTGCGCAAGCTCAAATTAGCCTGCCCACGGGCGGCTGTGTGCGCCCGCCGGAGCCCTTCCCGGTGGCGGTTTCGGGAGACAGTGAACGCATGCTCAGGCCGTAGAAAGCGTGAGCGTCAGTGTGCGCACACCCAGGCACTCAAGGAGGGGGGCGTGTTGAGCTGTGCGCCGTCGCGTTCCCCGGGAGACGAGGTGCGCCTGCTCAGACGCCAGGCCTCCCGCTGGCGGCGGCGCGCTGAGGCTCAGGCGCCGCTCTGCGCATGCCCAGACTGTGAGGCGACACCCAGTGGCGGTTGAGGTACATTGGTGGCGGTGGTTCTTCGAAGATGCTGGTGTTGATGCTGGTGGTGGCGGCGACCCTGCGGCTCTGCTTGCTGGCGAGAGCTCAGCCGCTTTGCCGGTGGGGCTGCCCTCCCCGGGGAGGGGTGCTGCCCGGGGTCGGGGAGGGGGCGGCTCGTCCCTGAGTAGGGGCTCCCAGCCTCGTTAAGGCTCCCCAGTTTCTTGTTCTAGAAATTGAACTCGATATTTCCCGTTCTTTCACCCCAACTCTCCATCGCCCACTCCCGCAGGCAGAGGGATCATTTGTAAACGAATCTGATCTCGTCATTCCCCTGCCCTGATATCTGTGGCGCCCGGAATAAAACCCAAGTTCCTGGCGCCTGGCGCAGCCTACATTTCCCCGCGTGGTCTGGCCCAGACGTTCTCAACAGCTGCGCTGCTGACATTTAGGACACTCTTTGGGATGGGGCTGTCCTGTGCCGTGTAAGATGTTGAGCAGCTTCCTTGGCCTCCACCCGCTAGATGCTAAATCCTACCCCAGGCTTGACAATCCCATCAAGAATGTCTCTAGGCACTGCCATGTATCCTCTGGAAATTTGAGAACCACCGATCTGGCCCCCGCCCACCCCTGGTCACACCATCCCTTGAACAAGCCAGACTCTGGCCAGCCTTGGGGACGAGGAGACTGCGCTTGCTACTCCCTCTGCCTGGAACACTTTGCTTCCAGATTTCTCCGTGGCTGGTTCCTGATCCTGGTTTAAGTCATTCTGATCCTGACTTACATAGCACATCTCCTTATTTAAAGCACTCCCCCCACCACTCCGCAATGGCTTTTTCCTATCAATCACTAATTTCTGTTATGTTTTGACAAATTTTTTGTCTATTGCTGTCACTAGAATATTAGCTCCATGAGGGTGTGAAGTATTTATCTCACTCACTCCTTACCCAGAACATTTTTAGATTCCAGTAAATAGATTAGTGAATACTGTATGGAGGGTGTCACGGGGGTTAGAAGATAAATGCTAATGCCCAGTTCCTGCCCTCAGGGAATCCCTGCCTGGAGTAAGCTGTCGTATTCAGCAGGGCCCTGTTTGCCCATGAAATAGTAAATGTGTGCTCCTGGTGCATGGCCTAACTTGAAATTTACAACAGTTCATGGAGCAGTGATTCCTTAAGATGGGAAAACAGACCCAGCAAAATTAAAGACTCACTGACCTAAAGACACATAGCTAGTAAGCAAAAAGTAGAGTTTTCCAGTAAGATTTACCGATGGGATTTGTCCCAAAGTTTGGAAAGATTGGTGATACCCAGTTCTCCCATTTCCTCACACTGGTTCTGCAAGTGTGATCCTGGAGCAGCAGCACCAACATCACCCGGGAATTTGTTAGACTTGCACTCCCTGGATCTACTGACTCAGAGACTTGGGAGGTGGGGCCCGGCAATCGACCCTTCATCAAGCCTCCAGGTGCTTCTGGCACATACCAAGCCGGAGAACCTCTGCTATAAGCTATAAACTGTATCAACATTCTCCAGCCACCAATACCATCCATCTCCCCACCCCTGGCCATAGCCAAAAAAGAAGAGGGGGTGGGGGAAGAAAACCTGGAGTTGGAGTAAGAGTTCCTAATCCGAGGTCTGCAAATGAGCCTTTATGAGCTCTTGGGAATTAAATCTCCATTTTTGCATGTACGTGTGTGTGTTTGTGGGAGAGGAAGGCCCACAGTTTCATCAGATTTTCCAGGGGCTCCCATAACCCTAAAGCATCAGGAACAGGTATTTTAGGGTTCATCCAGAGGCACCCTGGTAGGAGTCATGCTGAATATTCGGTAAACATGACAGATGGTCTCTCTTGTCACTTACCTCTAGTAATCACATGGTGAGGACAGGAAAGCTGTTTCATATCAGTCAGCAAATTCAAGGGGTATGTGGCTCCCTACTTCTCTCATTCTTCACTTTCAGAACTAACACTTGCTAATATTTCTTGGGTGCCAGTGATGTGTCAGACATAGAACATTATCTAATTCCTACCATTGTGCTTTGAAGTAGGGGTTAATCTTTCCCATTTCACTAAAAAACTAGGTGAAAGCCACCCAATGACCCAAAGAAAACCAGGAGATGGAAGTGGGCTTAGAACTCAGATCCCCCTTTTCAGTGTTCATTTGCTGCATTGTAACTGTAGGATAACAAGCAGCAAAACGTTCCTTTGCTTCCATGACATCCTGCAAAAAGGAACTTTTATTTCCACCCCATGTGTGCCTACAAGGCAGGAAGAAATATCTCACCTGTTAAAATGTGTTTCCTGTTGACATGGCATTATTTCAGAAGTGATATCTGCATTTCTAAATCCTCTCTGAGCGCCTGGTCCCTAACATGTTACCTTTACAATTCCTCATCCTCTGGTGTCTCTTTCAAAAACTCATGATCTGTGAATCAGCAATAACGTGTACAAGGAATGCGATGTGATATCAGTAATTGTCCTGTGACTCTCTCTTAATCTTTTATTTTGACATAATTATAAATACTCAGTAAGTTGCAAATGTAGCACAGAGATGTCTCAGGTACCCTTCACCCAGCTTCCCCCCCCAGCCCCCCACTTTGACATCTGACGTCCTAGTGTACTAGGAAAACAGGAAAATTACGCTACATTGCTATTATGCCCCACCTCAATTTCACCTTTACAATTTCAATGTTATACATCAGGAAATTGTTTTTCTCAACGATTCGTTATTATTGATACTAAGATTTGTGTGACTATCTCTCTAGGACCTTCTGTATTTTTCATCTACGACGGCACACTTGATTCAACATCCTTGCAAGAAAAACATAGCCCTGTATCTAGGGTAAGTGATCATTTTATGTACTGTTACCTTCCTTTTTATTAAAACGCTAGCTTTGCCCTCATTCATTCATTCGACAAACATTAAGGAAGATGGCTGCGTCCTGTGTTGCTGGTCGCTGGCCTGTAGGGAGTTCATAGTCGGGGTGGGGGTCAGAGGAAGAGAAATGAAGAAACCAGAAAATAAAAGAATTACAGTGTGTGGGGCGCCTGGGTGGCACAGCGGTTAAGCGTCTGCCTTTGGCTCAGGGCGTAATCCCGGCATTCTGGGATCGAGCCCCACATCAGGCTCCTCTGCTAGGAGCCTGCTTCTTCCTCTCCCACTCCCCCTGCTTGTGTTCCCTCTCTCGCTGGCTGTCTCTATCTCTGTAAAATAAATAAATAAAATCTTAAAAAAAAAAAAAAGAATTACAGTGTGGTATGGTACCCCCCGCATCACAGATCCTGGATATAATTAATCATCACAGAGGGGGGCGCATTCAAAGGAATGGGAACACTCTGCCCAGCATGCACCTGAGGTCATCAGGGTGCAAGGTTAGAAAACCAGGTGTGTGCACCATACTGAAGTGTTTACTACTCGTCCTAAGGGCGGTGGAGGATTGGGGGCTACACATTCTATATGCAGGAGGATTTCAAGAGTTCAGGCCAAAAGAAAAAAAACCCAAAACAAAATAACAACAGGCTAAAGCCTAAACGGAAGGCGAGGCTATAATAGAGGAGCAGGACGGGACTCAGCAGGACTTGTCAGTTCTCCTGGTGTGTGGAGAAGGGAGGTGGGCAAGCAGTTTAAGATGGCCCTCAAGCTTCTGGTGTAAGGAACGGGGTGGGAGGCGGGGGAAGAGGTGGCAGCATGGGATGGCTTGCTGCTTGCGACACATCGAGGGCACATGAGGCCAGAGATGGTAACAGAAGGTCATCTGCATGTCAGTGGTGGTTCTGGCTGTGGGCCGTCACCCAGGGATCCCATGTCAGCGGCCAGAGGTTCTGGTGAATCTTGATTTTACAGAGCAGGTGGGAGAAGAGAAAGAGAAATTGAAAAGCAGGAGACAAAGAAGCTGAGGAAGGCAGGAGCCAAGGAGGAGGAAGGGACATCCCAGAGAAGGCAGAGCATGTGGGTGGGGAAGCAGCCAACAAAGCAGTGGGACAGACAGAGAGAAAGCAAGGACACAGAGGCCCAAGGTTTATGTCACTCCAGAAGCCAGGACATTCCAGCACCTGGTACAACATGGGTGAACCTGGAGGACGTTATGCTCAGTGACATAAGCTAGGCACAGAAGGACACATCCCGCAGGACCCTACTCCCAGGAGGTCCCCAGAGGAGTCCCGTCCACAGAGACTGAGAGGAGATGGTGGGAGCCAGGGCTGGGGTCGGGGGTGGGGAGTCCATGCTTCCTGGGGACAGAGTCTCAGTTTGGGGAGATGGAAAGTTCTGGAGACAGAGGGTGGGGGTGGCTGCACGACCACATGAAAGTGCTTAATGCCACTGAACTGGACACTAAAAAATGATTATAATGATATATTTTATGTGTATTTTATCACAATTAACATAAATTGTGAAATACACATGTGTGTTTTACTGCAATTAAAAAAATTAAAAATTTTAATTAATTAAAATTAAATACAGTGCAGAATCCACACAAACTAAGCGCGTTTCAAGCACTGAGTGGAGCTAGTGGCAAGCGTATTGGACAGCTCAGAAGCGGAATGTTTCCCTCATCACATCTGCTTTAGAGCAGAAGTCACAAACGATGGCCTCACAGGCCAGATTCAGCCCACCACCTGACTTCATATGGCTGGCAAGTTAAGAATAGTCTTTACATTTTTATATGATTGAAAAAAAATCAAAAGTAGAACCATATTTTGTGACATGTGAAATGATGTGAAATTCAAATTTCGATATCCACAATAAAGTTTGACTCTCTGTGGTGGCTTTTGTGCTACAAGAGCAGAGTTGAGTGGTCAAGACAGAGGCCATGTGGCCCCTAAAATATTTCCTTTCTGTCCTTTTACAGGAAAAGTTTGCCAGACCCCCAGCTTAGAGCATAACGTGCTTAAATGATATCCTGATGCTCAGAACACATTGGAGTCAGAGAGGGTCTGATTCCAACAGCTTCTGGCAATGAGACATTCTAATGCTTAATAAAATGATGAAAATGTCACTTTTTGCCTGTAGTGTTGGCGAGGGTGAGGGCAAACGTGGATGAGGCTAAATACGTTTGGACAGTTTGGCAGAATCTGTCAAAATGTTCAACACACGTTCTCAGACACAAGGATCCCATTTCTTAGCAGTTAACCTAAAATTATAACTTGTTTATGTTGCTACCGTGTATACTTCTTGAGACATTTGTCCCACCTGGAACCTCTCCCTAGGGTGTCCTTTCCTCTTGCAGTCAGGGGGTAAAGCTTCCCAGGTGGCAGGGGCAGCATATGCAAAGGCCCTGAGGCAGGACCTTGCTTGATTTTTGGAGGAACAGCTCGAGGACAATGAGTGAGGGGAAGGAGTGAAGGGAGATGTCAACAGTATCAAATCACATGGGGCTTTGTAAGGTGTGGTGACAAATTTGGATTTCAGTGGAAAGCCACCAGAGATTAGGCAGGGGAGTGACACAATCTGACTGACTTCTCTTTTAAAGGACAATTCATTGTTGGGTGACCAACAGGAAGCAGAAAAGTGAGACAGCATAAGGAGACAAGTGAGGGTTGAGGCTGTGGTCCAGTGAGAGACCAGGGAGGCAGCCCTGGAGGGAGATATGGTTAGGAGAGTTGTACATGGAAACTAGTGGCTCAGAGGAGGAGGGGTCTTGGGAGGAATCAAGGAAGGCTGCATGGAGGAAGGGGCATCAGGGACTAGCTGAAGCCCAGGTAGGATTTCAATCCATCAGGGTGACTGTGTAGGGAAGGTCAGGAAAGCAATGAATTGAGTTGAGGAACCTGACTGGGGAGGGACAGTAGAGTATCAGCCCGGAGAAGGACACAGAGCTGTACTTGGCTAAGAGCTGGCCTTCTGTCTGTCAGCGTAAGGACTGAGTGCCTCCCAGGATGAATAGCAGTTGGCTTTGGAGGGAATAAGCAGTATCAGGTGGCGTGAAGGAGAGACACATTATGACGCGTGAGGCCGGAGTATAAAACTTAAGGCTAAGGTGGCGACCGAGGAGGCCAGGGTGGTGGTCCTCAACGGGGGGGGATTCTGCCCCCCAGGGGAGGTTTGCACAATGGTGGTAAGCGTGTGTGGTAGTCACAGCTGGGGGTACTACTGGCATCTAGCGGACAGAGGCCAGGGGTGCTGCTGTCCCAGCAGTGCATGAGACAGCTCCCTAGGAGAGGATCATGTGGCCCCGATGTCAGTAGTGTGGAGGGCAAGAAGCCCTGGGATAGGGAGGCAGATCATGGACCACCCTGTAGGTCAGTTAAGAAGTCTTGCCCTCGATCCTCTAGGTTATAGGTAGCCGTTCAAAGTTTCTGAGTAGGAGCGTGGCCTGGCTGATGCCGGCTGCCACTGCCGTTGGAGCAGGCTGTTACCTTGTGCTATGACATCGTGATACGTCGAATTTAAACATATTTCCTGTTTCTTTCCCTTGTTTACAGACACAATATTTTGTTGTCGGCATGCCCGTCTTTTGCAAGACTGGCATGAGAGTCCCCTACTTTCTAATTTAGTATTTCAAACTTAAAAAAAATATATTTTATTTATTTATTTGAGAGAGAGAGAGAGAGAGAGAGCACAAGTAGGCAAAGCGACAGGCAGCAGGAGAGGGAGAAGCAGGCTTCCCGCTGAGCAGAGAGCCCAATGTGCAGAGACCCTGGGATCATGACCCAAGTGGAAGGCAGATGCTTAACCGACTGAGCCACCCAGGCGCCCCTCACTTCTAGATCCTTAACTAGGTTTCTAATAGCTACGGTTCCTGAAAAAGTGAGCCACTATATATTTATTTCAACCCCAAACTTGTGTCTTTGTATTTTTTTCCCCCTAGTGAGCTAAAGAAGGTCTTGTAGGTAGAAAAAAATGTTTGGTTATCTTTATGTCCCCAGAGCTTAGTATCCAATAAATGTGTGCCAAATGCATGAATGAGAGTTTGTTTAAAAAAAAAAAAAAAAAAGGCCAAAATAGGTGAAAACCTTATAGTATTTCAGAAAACTTTCCTTTAGAATACTCACCTCAGGGGCTCCTGGGTGGCCCACTTGATTAAGCACCTGACTCTTAATTTTGGCTCAGGTCATATCTCAGGGTCATGCAATGGGAGCCCTGCATTGGGCTCCATGCTGGGCGTGGAGCCTGCTTGGGATTCTCTCTCTTCCTCTCCCTCTGTCCCTCCTACCCACAAACCCCCGCCCACTCCCCACCCCACCACCCCTGCCTCCTGGCTTACGTGCAGATGTGCCCACTCGCTCACTCGCTCACTTTAAAGAAAAGAAACGAAAACTCACCTCAATGACAGATTCTAAAACAGAAACAAAACCCAAGAGTGGCTGACTGGCTCAGTCCATTAAGCATCTGACTCTTTTTTTTTTTTTAATTTTTTTTTTAAGATTTTATTTATTTATTCGACAGAGATAGAGACAGCCAGCGAGAGAGGGAACACAAGCAGGGGGAGTGGGAGAGGAGGAAGCAGGCTCATAGCGGAGGAGCCTGATGTGGGGCTCGATCCCAGAACGCCGGGATCACGCCCTGAGCCGAAGGCAGATGCTTAACCGCTGTGCCACCCGGGCGCCCCAAGCATCTGATTCTTGATTTCAGTTCAGGTCTTGATCTCAGGGTCATGAGTATAAGCCCTACATTGGGCTCCACACTGGGCATGGTACCTACTTAAAAAGAGAGAGAGGGAGGGAGAGAAACAAAACCCAAAAATAAGTAAACAAGTAAAATAATATTCCACAGTTAATGCTTCAGTGTTCCTTTCTCCTCCAATGTTTTATTGGTTTTGATGTCAACTATTTGCTGAAAAGTATTACCCTTGTAAAAGACACAGTATACACAGAGAATTCATATCACTCTCATTCGACTTTGTATTGGAGGTCCCAGCCAATGCAATATGATGAGATAAAGACATGAAATGTAAAACACATTGGAAAGAAAGAGACAACATTTGCCAAATCCGAGTATCAGCTGCTAGAAGTAATAACTGAGTGCAGCAAGATGACCAAATACAACACACACATTGAAAACATCAACACCTCTGTTGTAAACCAGCCATGAACACTCAGAAAAGGCAGTTATGATAAACATCATTCCCAATAGCAACAGAAACTTTAAAACACATAAGAATTAACTCAGCAATTCCTTTCTGTCTAAAACCATAAAACTCTCTTGAGGAGGCAGAAGAACAAGATCTGGATAAGGAAGCAATATACCATGTTCATGGATGGCCTTTCACTTCTTAAAAGTTTCCTGCCTGAAGGAACACATTGTTTCTTTCATGCACACACGTTCCTGGTCTGAAACCTTTTACTTTAGTGGGATTAGAACCATATAAATGACAAAGCTGAAGTTCATCCTGAGTAAGGCAAGCTGCTTAATGTACATTTTATATAATTTTATATTTGACATGGTCACACTTTTAAAATGTTATTTGAAGAAGTCAAATACCCAGTCTACAAAGTTTACTCATTCAAAGATGATAGATAGATGATAGATAGATAGACAGACAAAACCTAAACCTAAACTTTGTTTTTAAAAAGGGCAGTCTGTTGGGCGTCCCGTTTTTTATTTCAGCTCAGGTCATGATCTTGGGATCATGAGATCGAGCCCTGTGTCAGGCTCTTCTCAGCGGGAAATCTTCTTGGGATTCTCCCTCTCCCTCTGTCCCTCCCGCCGCACCCCCCCACCCACATATGCACTCTCTCTCTCTACAATAAATGTTTTTAAACACAGAAGATTTTTAACCTTGCCTTTTTTTTCCCTTTCTTGTGTGAAATTGTCCTAATTTAACTTTTATTATCTATTTCAGAAGACAAATGTTTTTCACGAGAGATAATTTCAAAAGTAGTCTCCTTCCACTTTCCATCCCTACGTCAATGAAGGTAGTTATTTTACTGAACCATCTGAAGGATTCTCAACATAAGTAACACTCACGGGGAAGACACAGTTTGAAAAGATCACTCCAGTCTGTTTTTGTTAGTTTGGGGGCTTATATTACAATGTACTTCTAAAGATATTGAGAACAATTTCTAAGCCAGGAGAAGGGTTAATTCTATTCTGCCCTTACTACTAAGGTAGGCTTTTTTTTTCTTTTCTGAAGCAGAATTGTTGAAAGTGCTCCTTATAACTGTTTGTGTTATGAATAGATAGATTTTATGCACTAATTTCAGGGCCTCCCTAAACTGTCCTAAACCAAAACAGAAAAACCATTACCTTCTCATTAACTATCTGGAGAAATTCTATGACTGGCCCCTACACTAAAGAAGGCTTTGCCACCTATTCAAATGCCAGTGTTTCTCTTATAAGCAACACATTTATCATTTATGTTCATTGTTCATTATTTGCACTTTAGGCTTTATCCTCAGGGAAAGTTTTGATAAAGAAGAAAGAGATAGATAAGGAAGAAGGAGGTATCCGAGGGCACCAAGCACCAATTCCAAGTTCTCGGTTTCGGTTCCAGCTGATCGCAGAGTATTCAGTTCCCAACACCAAGGAACCAAACAACTTTTGTTAGCTTACATGTTTCTTTTTTTTTTTTTTAAAGATTTTATTTATTTATTTGACAGAGATAGAGAGCCAGCGAGAGAGGGAACACAAGCAGGGGGAGTGGGAGAAGAAGAAGCAGGCTCACAGCGGAGGAGCCTGATGTGGGGCTCGATCCCATAACGCCGGGATCACGCTCTGAGCCGAAGGCAGACGCTTAACCGCTGTGCCACCCAGGCGCCCCAGCATACATGTTTCTTAAATGTGTGTCTAGTCGTCTTACTTTCTGAATCGTTGGAAAGGATGCACTTCCTGATATCCTGTGTTGTTATTTTTAGGTTGGCATACCAGAAGTAACATCAGCACATATCGCTGACTCCGTATTGCTCTTAGTCGTGAATCAGAAAGTCTATATTTATGATTATGAAGCCAATTCCTGGAACGCATCTATAGGTATACGTGTTTTGTATTTTTTAAATTTTGTTTGCAATCTGCCAACATCCAGGAACAGGTTTATTAATTTTGGAAATACAAACAATGCTACTCCTTGGATGTCAGCCCCTAGACACTACCTTGTCCTTTCAAATTCAAATGAAAATTATTCGTATGGTGGGAACCTAGTTTCTATCGGGGATTGTAGTCACAAGCCGCAAAAGCCTGCTCTTACATGATTGAAGTAAATGAGGGACATCAACAGGAATTGCATTGGAGTATATGTCAGAGAGGATCGAGGAGGGCCAAGAATGGCTCATACATGCTCGGTGACAAGGCTGGGTGATGGGAATATTCAGTCCCACCTACTGCCCATTAGGGACAGGGAACAGGAGAGAAGGTAAGCTGTATGAAGAGAGAGAAAGAAGAAAACCCTCACGTAGGAGGGAAAGGGATGAGGTCAAGAATGAAGACAAGGGAGATGTCATTCTTTAGAAAAGAAGGATGGTCAGGTACCCACTGTGATGAGAAAGGGGTCAGTTTGGGGCGCCTGGGTGGCTCAGACAGTTGGGCATCAACTCTTGATTTTGGCTTGGGTCACGATCTCAGGAGGTGGGATCGGGCTCTGCATCGGGTTCCATGCTCAGCATGGAGTCTAATTCTCCTTCTCCCTCCACTCCTCCCCACCCTCCTGCTCTCTCTCTCTCTCTTAAATAAATTAAATCTTTAAAAAATTTTTTAAACTAAAAAAGAAAAGAACAAAAAAAAGAAAAGAGGTCAGTTCAAGGTTAGCACAGCTGACATTTAGGGCCAGGTCATTCTTGGGGGGGGGGAGCTGCCCTGGGCACTGTGGGGATGTGGGGCAGCATTCCTGGCCCCATCCACCCTCTGCCAGGAGTCCCTCTCCCTCCCCCCCCACCTCATCCTAACACCACAAATGTCCCCGGATATCACCCAGTGTTCACTGGGAGTCAAAGTCTCCTCAGTCCAGAGCCACAAAGCTTGGCAGATCACCATCTTGCAATTCGTTATTCCTTTTTTTCATTTATATTAGTTTTGGCAAAAGACTATGGACCCCACGAGAGGAATCCTTGCCCAGCCAGTGTGGTGCCTGCCAGGTGCTTGCTGAGCCCTGGCTGGAGAGGGGCTGGCAGCCCACTGGGAGAGACAGAGAAGCACAGGAGAAGAGCCACACCTTGGTTTGGGCTCTGTCTCACTTTTCATTACGTGTTGGGATTTGACCCTCAACAACAAGGTGACCTGGCGATGATGCTGAGTGCATGATGTGTGGCGGGGTGGGGGTGCTGGTAGAGAATGTACCTAATCCAGGTGGAGCCAGGACCCAGGGCCTCTTGTCGGGGACTATAGAAACAAGCCCCAGAAACCTGCTCTGACCCGTCTGGGGGCCATGTCATCGATTGTCACATCCAAACCAAACACCCAGCTGTCTCTGAAACATCCCTTCCTTGCAGAACTTACTGCCCCAAGCCAAACTGCCACACAGCCCTCCCTGCTTCCTCCCTCCTCTCCCTCCCTCCAAAATTCACCCATGAGCTGGCTCTTGCTTTGCTGCCTGGTCCTCTATCCCCCTCCTGACCTTCCGTGCCACTTCTTTTCTCTCTCACACTTCACGTCTCTTTCTCCTTTTTGGGGGGGAAGGGAGCATAAAAGTCACATAAAACTGACCCATTTTAACCATTTTAAAGTATACTGTTCAGTGGCATTTAGTACATTCCCAATGTTGTGCAACCAGCGCCACTATCTAGTTCTGGAACATTCCATCACCCCAAGAAGAAAGACCATCACCATCAGCCGTCACTCCCCACGCGTCCCCAGCCCCTGACAACCACACACCCACTTCCTGTCTCTGTGGACATGCCTGTTCTGGGCATTTCACACACATGGAATCACACACATTGTGGCTTTTTTGTGTCTGGCTTCTCTCACTGAGCGTTGTGTTTTCGAGCTTCCTCCCCATTTTAGCGTGTGACTGCTCCTTTTTAAGGCTGAATAATATTCCACGGTATGGGTGAACCACTTTTGTCCATTCACTAGCTGCTGGGCACTTGGCTTGTTTCATCCTTTTAGCCATTGTGTGATAGTGCTTATGTGTGCAATCCTGTATGAGTTGTATGTGGACGTGGGTTTTCAATTCTCTGGGGTAACCTAGCCTAGGAGTGGGGTTGCTGGGTCATATGGAAACTCCACGTTTTAATATATTGAGGGACCATAAGGGCTCCTTGTAACATAAGTCAGTCCAGTCTCTATTCTTCCTCTTCTCTTCCTCACTTTCTTTAATAGCATCCGAAGGGCTGACTCTCCACCCTTTGCCCCACCCTGGCTCCCACCATCTACCTTCTGTCTCTATGGATGGAGCTCCTCTAGGGATCATATAAGTGTCCTTCTATATCTGGCTCCTCTCACTGAGCCCAACATCTTCAAGGTCCATCCATGTTGCAGGAGGTCTCAGAATGTCCTTCCTTCCTTTTCAAGGCCAAATAATATTTCACTGTGTGTCTACATGACATTTTTGCTCATCCATTCATCATCTGTCAATGGACACCTGGGTTGCTTCCATGTTTTAGTTACTGTGAATAATCCTGCCATAAATATAGGTGTGCAAATATCTCTTTGAGTCTCTGCTTTCGGTTCTTTTGGGTAGAGACCCAGAAGTGGGATTGCCAGATCCCTATTTTCAATTTCTTGAGGAACTGTCATCCTGTTTCCCACACCACACGCACCGATTTACGTTCCCACCACCAGTGCACGAGGGTCCCGATGGCTCCCCATCCTTGCCAACACTTGATTTCTGATTCTTTGATAATGGCCATCCTAATACGTACGAGTGCCATCACAGTGTGGTTTTGCTTTGCATTTCCCTGATGATCAGTGATGCCGAGAGTGCCTTTTCCTGTCTTGTTGGCCACGTGTATATTTTCTTTGGAGCTGAAGCTTCTGCTTTTACAATAGAATCAAAGAATGCCTCCCCAAGAGAAAGGACCCCTTCCTGCCATTTCGTCAGGGTCCTAAGAGTTCCTGCAAAACCAGTGGTTCTCAACTATCACAGGTACACCCCCCTGTGGCAATGTCTGGAGATAGTTTAGTTGTTAAGACTGGGGGAAGGTGCCACTGGGATCGAGTCAGCAGAGACAGAGGTGCTGCGAAACCGAGTACAACGCACACAGGACAGCCCTACAACCGAACACTCTGACCCCAAATATCAGTAATGTCAAGGTTGAGAAACCCTGCTCTTCCCTTTGCCCTAAAATTGATGGAATTTCAGTCATGGTTAGTTGGCTTGTTTGTTTATTTATTTAAAAAGTAGGCTCCAGGGGCGCCTGGGTGGCACAACGGTTGGGCGTCTGCCTTCGGCTCAGGGCGTGATCCCGGTGTTATGGGATCGAGCCCCACATCGGGCTCCTCCGCTATGAGCCTGCTTCTTCCTCTCCCACTCCCCCTGCTTGTGTTCCCTCTCTCGCTGGCTGTCTCTATCTCTGTCAAATAAATAAATAAAATCTTTAAAAAATAAATAAAAAATAAATAAAAAATAAAAATAAAAAGTAGGCTCCACCCCCAATGTGGGGCTCAAACTCCCGGCCCTGAGATCAAGAGTCTCAGGCTCCACTGACTGAGCCAGCCAGGCGCCCCGGAAGCTCATGTTTTTTAAAATGATCTTGTCCTTTTAGGTATAGAGCACCGTGTTTCACGTGTTTCTGGGGACAACTGTTGTTACAGCGGACATCCCTTCTGCGTGGTGAGTATACGGCGTGGAGCCTGTCATTTGTTTTTTTCACTCTGTTTTGATCATAGATAATGATAAATGAAAATACGGACAGAGTAATCCCTGAGGGCTGGGCCATCATGTTCCATGAGGGACCTGGACAGGGTCCCTTCCCCAGGGTCCACAAGAGGACCTGAGATACAGGATCACCTGGCTGACACACTAGGACTATACCCACCTAGCTTCCTTTTTTAAACTTTTATTTTGAAATAAGTATAGACCCTGCAGGAAGTCCCCGTCCCCTTCACCGATGGTCCCTCCAATGGTTCCACTTTACATAACTATAGTAAAAAAACGAAAACCGGGAAGCTGACAAGGAAATACCGTGTGTGTCTAATTCTGTGCCATTTATCACATGTGTGAAGTCACAGAAAGACTACTTCCTTCAAAATACTAGACTGTTCCATCAACCCAAAGCTCTCCCTACATCCTTGCCCCACAGTCCCTAACCCCTGGCAGACACTAATCTGTTCTCCATCTCTATAATCTCATCATTTCAAGAATGTTCTATACATGGGATCCTACAACGTGTAACTCTGGGGATTTGCTTTTTTCTGCAAAATGCCCTGGAGACTCCTCTCACTTCCCCTTTGTTGTCAAGTAATACTCTACGGAGTGGATCTGGTTGTTTCCACTTTTTGGTTATTATGAGTAAAGCTGCTATGAACATTCATTTTTGTCTGCACAGAAGTTTTCATCTCTGGGATAAATGCCCAGGAGTGTGATCACGGGCATCTATCTCTTTTTTTTTCAATTGAAATATAATTGAAATACGACAGTGTATAAATTTAAGGTATGCAGTGTGTTGATGGGATACATGTGTATGTTGCAATATGATGGCCACACAGCATTAACTAATCCTGCATCAGGTGATCATCATTTCTTTATTGTGGTGAGAACAATTAAGATGTAGTCTCTTAGCAACTTAGAAATTTATGATACAGTGTTGTTGTCCGTAATCACTGTGCTGTGTATGAGATCTCTAGAACTTATCTGTCTACCCGTTGCAAGCTCGTACCCTTAAAGAACATTTCCCCAACCCCTCTAACCCTCCATCGCCTTTTAAAGAGACTGTTTTATGTGTGTGTGTTCTTCCAGGATATAAGTAATTCAGTTTTTGCTTATTTGCACGGAGATCAGATATCTCAGACCAATGTCTATTTCTCAAACACCCGGGGATACAGATTTCAGAAGTTTGTCTATGAAAAACAGGTATGTTCAATTTGGTAAAAAAGTGAACAACAAAAATAAATATATATTTATGTCCTGCACAGGAGTAATTAGCAGTTGCTGGATGAATAAGAGCTTTTCTCTTTTTCAGAGTCTGATGGGCTGGGAGAGTAGGGAAAATTACAGGGCGAAGGAGCTGGCTAGGCAGATTAGGAAGTTCGGAAAGGTTTCAAAAGGTGTTGGGTCATTGGATGATTTCAGGAGTAGTCATGTAAATACACCCGGTGCCACAGCGGAGTCTGCACTGAACCCCAGGCCCGCCCAAAGACCGGTGCCAGACGGTACCATTCTCATCCCAGTTATACAGAGGAAAGAACTGTCCTGGGTCAGTTCCCACCCTCCCCAAATTATATTCATCCAGAACCACAGAACATAGCCTTACTGGGAAATCGGGCTTTTGCAGATTTAATGATTTAAGTGAAGATGAGATCATACTGGATCGGGGTGGGTCCCCAATCCCCTGCCTGGTGTCCTTCTGAGAGGAGAGGACACGGCGAGATGCACACACAGAGAAGGAGGCCGTGTGATGATGCCACCAACATTGCAGGATCCATCTGCAAGCCAGGAGATGCCGAGGACTCCCGGCAACCACCAGATTCTGGAAGAGAAGGATGGCGAGGTTTCTTCCTCAGAGGAACCAGCGCTGCCAACACCTTGATTTCAGACCTCCGGGTTCCACCAATGTGATGGTACATTTCTGTCGTTTTAAGGCATCAAGCACAGGGTAGCCCCAGGACACGGATACAGGGGTGAAGGCACAGAGCGGTGCAGGGCCTGTACCGCACAGCTTGGCAGAGCTAGGATCCGAACAGCTGAAGTGGACAGGATCCTTGGGTAGCCAAGGGCACGAGGAGGTTTTGTTCTGCTGCAGAGAGTGGCTCCAACCCCAAACACTCGGGACGTATGTGTAAAGGAAGGCAGACAGTCTACTCTGCTTTCGAGTTCTGACCGTGTCCTGAGTGCAATTCTCTGCCCTGCCCAGGAGGCCCAAGGGAGCCTAGAACCTAACTGACTGCATATTTTCACCAAAATTAGGCCTAGAAGGACTTAACATCTGTGCTCAGTTGAAAACAATCATCGCTAACAAAACCAGGTAGGTAGACAGATAGCTAGACAGACAGATAATAGGAATTGGCTCATATGCTTAAGGGGTCAGAGAAGCCCCGCTATCTGCCGTCTGTGAGCTGGAGAACCGGGAAGTCTGGTGGCATAGTTCAGTCTGAAGACAAAGGCCTGAGGACCAGGGAACGGCTGGTAGAGGTCCCAGCATCCGAAGGCCCAAGAATCAGAAACTCTGATGTTTGAGGGCAGAAGATGGACAGGACATCCCAGCTCAAGAAGAGAGAACAAATTCACCTTTCCTCTTCCTCTTCGTTCTACGCTGGCCCCCAGTGGATTGGGTGATGCCCACCTACGTCGGTGAGAGTGATCTTTATTGGGCCTACTACATCAAAGGCAGATCTCTTCCAGGATCACCCTCACAGACACACCCAGACACAATGTTTTACCAGCTACCTGGGCATTCCTTGGCTCAGTCCAGCTTGTTGTGAACCAACACAAGTCTGCCCCTTGTCAACTTGATGCCCATATGCATCTTCTTCAACCATCCTTAGTCTCCAAATAAAGACACTGACAAGGTCATCATTCCACCCAACACAAAACAACCATCCTAAGTACAACTGAAAATGCACTCCTCCTTTTTATGTGAAGTTTATTCTTTTTGATGTCCCCTCAATCAAATACCAATTATTAATACAATAGTCTTTCTGCTCTGTGCGTGTGTGTGTGTGTGTGTGCGCGCGCGCGCTTATTGTTGTTTTCGAGGCCAGAAGGCTGACATTCCTGAGCAGTTATGATTCATCTCCTTGGAGTTCTGCCAGCAGGGCAGGAGTTGGGGTGTCTGGTGGGGAGGTGATGGGCTGGGAAGTCCGGCAACCTGTGCCAGTTGGGATAGATTGACTGTATGTCTTAGTCACCTCGGGCCACCATAACAGACACCACAGACTGGGTGACTTAAACAGCAGACATTTACATCTCACAGTTCTGGAGGCTGGAAAATCCAAGATCAGGGTGCTGACTGACTCAGCTCCTGGTGAGGGCTCTCTTCCTGGCTCACAGATGGCCACCTTCTTACCGTGTCCTCACATGAAGAGAGAACGCTTGGTCTCTCTCTCTCTCTCTTTTTAAGATTTTATTTATTTATTTGAGAGAGAGAGAGAGCATGAGCAGGGGGGAGGGGCAGAGGGAGAGGGGGAAGCAGACTCCCCGCTGAGCAGGACCCTGAGATCATGACCTTAACCAACTGAGCCACCCAGGCGCCCCTCCCAATATGAATTCTTGACCAGGTGCTCTGGTGTCTCTTCTTACAAAGACACTAACCCCATCCTCAGGGCCCCACTCTCATGACCTCATCCAAACCTACTTAGCTCCCAAAGGTCCCACCTCTAAGGACCATCCCATCAGGGGTGCTAGTTTGAATGTTAGTGTCCCCTCCCCAATTTCTATATTGCCATCCTAATGCCTAATGTGATTGTATTAGGAGATGAGGCCTTTGGAAGTGTTTAGATCATGAGGATGGAGTGCCCATGAGTGGGATCAGTGCCCTTCTAAAAGAAGAGGCTGTGGGGGCGCCTGGGTGGCTCAGCGGTTAAGCGTCTGCCTTCTGCTCAGGGCGTGATCCCAGTGTTATAGGATCGAGCCCCACATCAGGCTCATCCGCTATGAGCCTGCTTCTTCCTCTCCCACTCCCCCTGCTTGTGTTCCCTCTTTCACTGGCTATCTCTGTCAAATAAATAAATAAAATCTTTAAAAAAAAAAAAAAAGAAGAGGCTGTGGAGAGCTCGCTAGCCTCCTTCTGCCATGCGAGAACACAGTAAGAAGACCGTAACCCGGAAGTGGGCCCTCACTTGACCATGCCGGCCCCTTGATCTCAGGTTTCCAGCCTCCACAACTGTGAGCAATAAACTTCTGTTGTTTATAAGCTACTCTGTGGCATTCTGTGATAGCAGCCAACATGGGCTAAGATGGGGGTTAGGCTTTTAACATACGAATTTTGGGAGAGACACAATTCAGTCCATGGTGCTGTTTATAATAGAAAACTCCCCATTTAACCCAAGAGGCTTAAATAAAATAGTAGTCTTTCTCTTAACCGAAAGATGTCTGGAGGCAGCCAGCGGGGCTGTCCCACTGTCCCGAGGGCGGGGCCCTCGACCTCATGCTCCAACTTGGCTTCTGGGCACTTTGCTGACCAACCGAAAATCAGGAATGAGGAACCGAGGCCGGAGCGTAGACAGGCATCTAGCAGTCTGAGGCCACACCACTTCCTCCAACACCCCCCAAAAAAGCTATCTTCATTCAGACTTCTGTCCTACATGCTACATTCCCGTAGAGGGGAAATAGATGGTAACAAAAAAGACTTTCCTTCATTTTAGCTTATGCGGTAATCTGGAGTTAAAATCAAATGCGTTAATGATTTATTGATATGTGATTTTTTGTTTGTTTGTTTTATAGGCAGAACTAGTCGGGTCTTTGGGTGGGATCTTCTACTTTCACTCCTTGTCACAGGTTGGGCTGCTTCTCATTGATCAAGGGAAGGTGAGTAACTTCGGACTGGGAAGAGAGACTTAAGTGACCTTTGCCCCAAGCCATGTTTTTGTTAAGACTCACACACTTGGATTTTCATATCTGAAATCCACCTAGCTCGTCATTCACCCATCCATCCATGTATCCATCTGCCTAACTATTCATCTGTCCGTCCATCCATCCATCCGTCCACAACTATCCAACCACCCACCCACCTATCCAACCTACTTATCCATCCATCCATCCATCCATCCATCCATCCATCCATCCATTTACCTACTTATCCAGCCATTCACCCACCCACCTGTGCACCTACCTACTCAGCCATTCACCCGTCTACCCACTCGCACACCCACCACCCTCCTCCCCCTTTCATTTGCTCATTCAGTCATGCGCTTGGCAATATTGAAGGTAGTGTCTAGGAGGTGCTAGGCCCTGCACTGAACGCTAGGGATGAAATACAAAGTGTGGTGTATGCATCGCTGACAACGCACAAGATTGTTTTAAATGCTTCATGTTGAACTCTGTTAATGATGATTTTCGTGGGTATTCGGAAAATCAGTACGTGACACCTGTGACCTCACAGATACCATGTAGAATAAGACTAAGTTAAGAAGAGGAGTCAGTCCATGTAAACTGCATTTGAAGAAAAAATATTAAGGCAGAAGAAGATTAAGCACAGGATTGCACCCTGGGTAGGCGGCATGTGCAGCTCTGGAGTTCAGGGGAGCCCCCGCTGTCAGGAAGCTTCGCGAGGTTGGGCTGACTTCCCGGCTGAAGCCCCACCCACCCTCTGACCAAGTGCTGGGTCGTATCCCCGCCCAGAGCGCCCTCATTAGCATAGCCCCCGCCCAGAGCGCCCTCATTAACATAAAGTGCCCGGGCCCTGCACCGCTCTGGAGTGACCGCAGAGTCCAGGGTTACCACCTAAGCGCGATTTCTCAGGCTGCCCACCCGCAATCCCACAGGCTTCGGCTGGCGGGTGTCCACACTCGGGGCGTGGGGGGGGGGGGGAGGCGGGCAGATGCCCTGCAGACTCCGCAGGCTCCCTCCCTGTAGTTTAGCTGCCTCAGTCACCGCCCTGCAGGGCCTGTTTCTCTGTTCCGTACTCAGTACTCAGTGCTTTTCTGCTCCTGGCCGCTGAGTGCCTGAAACTGCTGGAGCCTTTGGCTTGGGGCTCCCCCCGCAGTGAGCCGAGCCCCACGCCGGACCCAGTGGCGCTCCGCTGCTGTGGCTCACCACTTTCCCTGGCCTCACCTGCCAGCGATGGAAGGCTGACTCCCTCAGGGTTGGCGCGTTGCCTTGGTCGGCTTCTCTGCCACCCGGCAGCGCAGCCCTGGCGGGCAGGGCACCAGAGGCAGCCGGTGTATGACACAGTGGGCCTGGGCGGGGACTGCGATGTGCACTCACAGGCTCAGCACGTTGTGCAGCTGGGCCTGCACACCCCACCCCCCAACTTCCCCCACCCCCGTGTCCGGGAGGTGGCGGCGTCGGGGTCAAGCACCATCCATCCGGCCCTGAGCGCTGCGTCTCTGGCAGCCCAGACGGAGAGGGCAGGCTCCTCAGCCTCCCACTATGCACGTGGGGGGAGGAAGAGTTCTTTGTCTGGGGGCCATCCCGGGCACTGTGGGGTGTAGAGCAGCCCCCCCACACCATGCTGGGAGCACCCCCAGTCCTGACAGCTCCTCCTATCTCCCCCAGTGTTCCCTGGGGGGCAGGGCTGCCCCAAGCTGAGAACCACCGGCCAAGAGAATAAGGTTTGAAGGAAGTCTCTGCAGCAAAGCACGTGGACCCCTGCCACCACTGCCCCCGTGATTCCTCCCCCCAGATTCATTGGTCTTTTCCCCTCAGGCTAGGTTCAGCTACTCAGAACACCCCCTGAACACCAGTTTTGGGCTGCCCTTCGACTACAACGGGACCCTGGACATCCTCATCACCCCGGGCCAGAAAGGCATTCTGATCTTCTGGTTTCAGAAGAGCCTGTTGGTTTCCAGAAACTCAGGTGAGTCAGGCTGAGGCTCAGCGCTGCCCTGGGTGTCCCGTTCTGGGCAGGGAAAGCACCGCTGGTTTTTCTCTCCCCTGCCTCAAGCAGACTGGGACCAGCCTGTTCTCACTCGCGGTCTGGTCCTCGCTGTGTCCATCTCTCCCCCTGCCCCCCACCCCGCCCCAGTTTCGTGTCCTCTGGAGTCCTTAGGACCACGTGGGCAGGTTCCGAAAGTCGCCCACCAGTCCCCTAGGGCAGAGCCCAAGCCTTCCCTCCAAGAACCACAAGCCTTGTTTTGGCGCCAAGGTCAGTGGCTCCAGGACATGGCTCGGGGCTGCCCACCTGGACTTCCCCTGGCCAGAGAGAACCCGGGAAATAGCACAGCACCTCCCGCTGGCCTAGCCGGCCTAGCCGAAGAATCCAAGAATCCGAGCAATGCCTGCCAGCCAGCAGGAGACAAGAAGCAGAAGGGGGCAGGGGCGGGGAGGGGAACTGTCAGGGACCCCTGGGCACAGGTGTGGCTGCACACACTATGCAGAACCAGTCAGGCCCCCTGACACCATGGATCCCCTCCCCTCCCCCCAGCGCAAGAGAAGGGTTCAGGGCTGGCCCGGCCATTTGGAGAGCTCCTTCGAGAAAGGAAGTTCTTATTCCTTGCACATGTTACCCATATCGTCAAAGGCATTCCATGTTCACGCCTCCAGCAGTGAAACAGCCTTTCTTGTGAACTCTGCAGCCAGATGTGCCGCAGTCCTGTCCCATGGGGGCATGCTGGGCTGGTTTTCTGGAACACAAGCACCTTCTGCACAGTCTCTACAGCCGTGCGCCTGGGTGCTGTTTTCCTTCACTCTGTATCATCTGAGTCCCTTACCAAGGGTTGGGGCGAGCGGCAGGGATTGCTCCATGTTTCAGCAGCGGGGGGTGGGGGGGTCCCTTTCCTCACGACTCTGCCCTGTCGTCTCACAGGTCAGCTCGTTTACCCCATCCATGTGCGAGAAGGACCCAACACCTTGTATTCTTCCATCTCTGAAGCCAACATCACCATCCACAGCGTTGCTGCCAGTGCGTGCCCGACTGATGCGTAGCTTTCTAGAAGGGCCTTCTACGGGGCTTACTAACCACCAACCCACTAGATCCAGTCCAGCCAAAACCGAACCAAACCAAGCTATACCCCAACCAAATGTGATTATCGCATATTCGGGAACAATTCCCGACATATATTTTTGTACCCTTTCACCATGAAGTAGAAGATGGGTTGGGTGTTCGCTTCCTAGGGCTGCTACAGGAAATGCCCACAAACTGGGGGGCTTAGAACGACAGACGGTTCTGAAATCAAGTGTCAGCAGGGCCCCCGGCTTGCAGATGGCTGTTTTCCCCCTGTGTCTCCACACATGCTCCCTCTGTGTGGCTGTGTCCAAATCCCCCCTTTTTACAAAGACACCAGTCATACTGGATTAGGACCCACCCCGATGACCTCGTTTTAACTTAATCACCTAAAGACCTGATCTCCAAATACAGTCACCTTCTGAGGTCCTGGGGGTTAGCACTGCAACATATCTTTTTCAGAGGGGACACATTTCAACCCATAACAGATGGCATCTCAGGATTTCTTTGCTCCTTAATTGTCCTGCTGCTGTCCTGAAAGACGACCATTGCCCGACTAATATTTCTCCTCACACAGCTCCCAAGTTGGAAACTTAGAGGCAAAGAGTGGGACACACTGGGGGGGGGGGGGTCACTTGGGTGCTGAGTCAGTATCTTCCCTGTTCGCTGATCATCACATTACATCTTACTATCTGCGTCCCCGTAGCTGTTTAAAGTTGACTTAGAGTTACAGAAATTCGTGATATAAAATGCTCTAATAATTAAACCAGTGGTACATGGTCCTTTAATTTTTTTTTTTTTTTAATATTCCAAGTACAGTTAAAGTCCCTTGGGGCGCCTGGGTGGCTTAGTTGCTTAAGCATCCGACTCTTGATTTCGGCTCAGGTCATGATCTCAGGGTCGTGAGATCGAGCCCCGCATCAGGCTCCGTGCCGAATGTGAAGCCTGCTTGAGAGGCTCTCTCTCCCTCCTCCTCTGTACCCCCACCCCCACCCCTGCTCGCTCTCTGTCTCTTAAAATAATTATAATAAAAATGAAAAAAAATGAAGTCCCTCAGACCGGCTCCCTAAACCCAGGCCCCTCTTTGGCTTCCCGGAGGTACCACGGTTAGGAAGTTGGGGCGACAGTCAGTTGAAAGACGCACACCGTGGATCAATTACGGATCTGCCGAGAACGTCTAGCATCATCCACACAGGTCGTTTGCTTGTATGTAAGTGGCGTCCTGTCACTGTGTGAGTCCTTCTGCCCCCTGCCTCCTCCACTGCACCTCATTTTCTATTCCCTTGTGCTGAGAACACATAACAGGAGATCTGCCCTGTTAACAAATCGTGACATGCCCAGTGCAGTATTAACTATGGGCACGATGCACAGCAGAGCTCCGAAACAGACTCGTCCTGCATCCCTGAAACTCAAGCCCCCCCTTCCTCAACCTGGGGACACTCAGTGATGTCTGGGGACAACTGCGGTCATCTTGTCTGGGGGCGTGCTGCTGGCATCCAGTGGGTGGAGGCCCGGGATGTTGCTCAGCGCCCTACAAGGCACAGGACACCCCCTCACACACACTACAAAGAAGGATCTGGCTCCAAAACTCAGTAGAGCCAAGGTTGAGAAACCCTCAGCTAGGTTAATTCGCTCCTTGCTCTGCAAACACACCTCCGCTTTTCTACACCAGATGCTTTCCCCAAGTTTCAGCCCAAGCCTCGCTTTTTCTGAAAGCTTCCTTGATTTTCATTTTTTAAAGAGTAAAAATACGCAGGAGATAAGCCGACCCTTTCACAAAACCTTTTAGTGGTGTCCTGTGTTCCTTGGAACTTTGTGTCTGCGAAAGACCAGAAACAACCTCATTATGTCCATCTGTGGAGGACTGGTTTAATCAGTTATGGTTCATCTGGGTATATTCATACACATGAAAGAAAACAGTTAGGCTTTTTTTCTTAAAAAACTTGAGGGGCTTCCAGAATATGATACCACGGATACAAAACTACCAGAAAAGATGTTCCCTAAAACATTCAACCGGGGTTACCTAAGTCAGGGGTCAGCAAACCATGGCCCAAGGGCCAAATGAGGCCCCCACCTGTTTTTGTAAATAAAGTTTTATTGGAACAGAATCACACCCATTCATTTACAAGTTGCCCCTAACTGCTTTCAGAGTTAAACACTTGTGTTGGGGCGCCTGGGTGGCACAGCGCTTAAGCGTCTGCCTTCGGCTCAGGGCGTGATCCCGGCGTTATGGGATCGAGCCCCACATCAGGCTCTTCTGCTATGAGCCTGCTTCTTCCTCTCCCACTCCCCCTGCTTGTGTTCCCTCTCTCGCTGGCTGTTTCTATCTCTGTGGAATAAATAAATAAAATCTTTAAAAAAAAAAACACTTGTGAACATATCACATGATCAGCAGAGCAGAAAATATCTACCATCTGGTCCTTTACAGAAGTTTGCTGACCCCTGGTCTATATGACGGAATCTGGGGTAATTTTTTGTAAACTTTTAATATTTTTAATATTTTCATCCATTGAAACAACCCTCAGTTGAATTTTGTTCTATCTTGTTTGGTTTTTCCTAGATGAATACGAGCTGGCGGTTTTAACTCAGGAGAACAATTTGTATTACGGCAGCCTGGGAATCCTGCCAAGTTCTCTGATCAAAGTAGGTAAAATCAAAGTAGTGTTATTACCCTGTCAGTGAAGAAATGGTACTTTTCTCAAACTGTTTTTTTTTTTTAAGAGAGCAAGCGGGTGGGGGGGGGCAGGGGCTGACGGAGAGGGAGAGAGAATCTTAAGTAGGTTCCATGCTCAATGCAGATCCCAACATGGGACTTGATCTCACGACCCTGAGACCATGACTTGAGCCGAAATCCAGAGTTGGACGCTTAACCGCCTGAGCCACCCAGGTGCCCCGTTGTTTCAAACTTCTTATCCTTTTTTTGAAGGCCAGAAGTTACTCTAGTTATTAAAATAGTCCTAGTATTTTAATAACAATAGCAATAATTTAATATTAATTTTAATTAATATTGAATTAACATTAATATTAAAAAATTAATAGTAATAGTGATTTTACTAGTTATGACAATCACAACAACAGCAGCTAAAACTTACTGAGCACTCAGAACATGCCAGGTGCTGGTCTGAGGGTTTTCCGTCTGCACCTCATTTAATCCCAACCATCATCTTTTTTTTTTTTTTTAAGATTTTATTTATTGGGGTGCCTGGGTGGCTCAGTCGTTGGGCGTCTGCCTTCGGCTCAGGTCATGATCCCGGGATCCCAGGGTTGGGCCCCACATCAGTCTTCTCCCTCTCCCACTCCCCCTGCTTATGTTCCCTCTCTTGCTTTGTCTCTCTCTGACAAATAAATAAATAAAATCTATTTATTTGTCAGAGAGAGAGAGCATGGCAGGGCAGAGAGGAGCAGAGGGAGAGGGAGAAGCAGGCTCCCCACAGAGCAAGGATTCCTGACTCGGGACCCAGTTGCAGGATCCCAGGATCATGACCTGAGCCAAAGGCAGATGCCCAACCGACTGAGCCACCCAGGCGTCCCAATCCCAAACAGCATCTTAAGAAGTGGAACCTTAGCGGGCCCTGGCTGGCTCAGTCGGAAAGTGTGTGACTCTTGATCTCGGGGTCGTGAGTTTGAGCCCAATCTCTTGGGCATAGAGATTACTAAAAATAAACAAATATAAACTTAAAAAAAAAACCAGAAAGAAAAGAAGTAGAGCTTTAAATTGTCCCCATTGGACAGATGGAAAAACTGAGGCACAGACAGGTAGGAAGTGGTGGTAGGGAGGGGTCATTTCACATTACCTTATACATCATGCCTGCCTGGCTCTATTTCATCCTCACCAAGCCCCAGGAAGGAGATCATAATGTCCAACTTTTACAAGGGAGGAAAAACTGAAGTTCAAGTTCCCCTCTTTCCTAAGGCCCTGTAACTCAGCAGCAGCCATGCCAGAAAAGTCCGCCAAGTGTGCTGATCCCTATGTCAGTGCTTTTTGCTGTTTGGGCTGCAGGCACCATAGTTCCAGAAGGCTGCCCGGCATTGGAATAGGATAGGATGAGGAATAGGACTGTCTCCTTGAAGGCTTCGGGGTGACATTCTGACAACCAGGGCATTTTCTGGGTGAGGGTCTGTAGCTTCCGTCCCAACTCTCCAGAGCGGTCCAGGACCTGTGCATAAGTTTAGACTTCGTTCCCGCCTATCCTCTCTGGTGAGGAAAGACAGCGTTTCCATTTTTAATCACCAAGGAATGAATGAAGCTGGAAAGTAGGTATTTTCACAAAGTGTACTGGTGACTTTGGTTGTTTGTTTGTTTGTTTGTTTGGTCTACCTGCTTTAAATCTGAAGTGTAAGATAAAATTGGTGTCCTCAAAAAAGACTTAGAATGACCTGATCTCTGAAATCGCTTTCTGCTTAGTTTGCAGGCCAAAACATCTGGTCCCAAGAGGCAGCCCTGATGTTCACTGATGTGGGGAGAGTGGAAATACTGACCCCGCTCCCCGATTCGGTGTTTCCAGCTTTCGATTTCCAGAAGTGCCCCGTGAACATCCAGGCGATTCTCATGGATCCCCAACTCCGAGTTGACGTTTGCAAAGTATGTGATCACCACTGTTTGGATCAATGGTCCAGGCACTCTTCCTAAAAAAGACAAATCTCACAGACCCAGAGTTGGGCATTTGTCACCAGCCCCACACCCAAGAGCTCTAAGGAAGGTTGGAAATATGGGACGAACAGTTCCACTTCAATTTCACATAAACAACCAAATTTGGCAACCAGCCACCACTGCCCCCAAAGGCTGGCGCCCTCTCCTTATACGGGTTTCATGCCTCTTCTTTCAGATACAAACATACATCACTTTAGTAGACGCTCTTTGTAACCAGGAAGCCAGCCGAGAATAAAGCAACGACGCGCTTGCCAGGGCTGCTCCCTCCTCAAGGAGTCAAACGAACCGTCAGTGTTCTACAGGCTCTTAGGAGAGCTCTGGAGAGGGAGATTCGATTGGGCCCAAGGCTTCCACTAAGCCGTGGGGGTCGGCCTTGACCCCCCCCCCGCTATGTGGGCTGATCAAAGCGGGGGGGGGGGGATTATAGAAATACGGAAACATGGATGCATCAATTTTGATTCGTTATTCTGCGAGTAACAAAAAGTCTAAATCGAATGGGTTTAAGCTGCAAAAGCAACTGGTGGCTCATGCAGCCAAAAAGTCTGAAGGGGGAAGACCTCAGGCGAGGCTTGATTCAGTAACTCAGGTCATGCCAGCAAGGAGCAGGCTCCTGTCCATCTCTCCATTCTGCCTGCCCGGGGTGTTCCATGCTTCATCCTGAAGATCCATCCAGATGCCTCTGAGAGGCCCTGGATTCTCCTATCATGGCCTCGAGCTGGCAGGTGCAGACGGGCAGCCTCACACAGTATCCAGGCAAGAGAGAGGGCCTTCCATCAGAGTTCTGCAGAAGCCAAGAGACAGCCCCGCCCCTGCCAGTGTCTCCCGCACCTCATTGGCTCAGAGGGAATGCACGCCCACTCCCACACCAATCACATGGCTGGAGGTGAGCCAATGAGAGTCCACTCCTTCGGACAGTAACGAGGTCAGTCCACCAGGCCATCTGCCCAAGGATGTGCAAAGGGCCCGTCTGCCAAAGGAGACTGAGGATACCCTGGGGAAGAGGGACGAGCCGCTGGACAGAAGTAGTACAGTATCTTCTTGGGGCCCCTCCTGAAGCCACTCTCACAGACCCTGGCAATCACATGGTCAGAAGTGCGGGAGAATGCCATTTCTTTTATTTTTAATTTTAAACTGTTCCCAGTTTTCTTGAGTTGTAACTATTTGTTTATTGAAATATGTTTATTGGCATTATAATACTGTATTCCCTTAAGGCGGACAGCACAATGGTTTGATGTATACATTGCAAAATGATCACAATTACTCTAGTTAACGTCCATCACTTACGTAATTACAAATTGTGTTTTTCTAGTGATGAGAACTTCTACGATCTCCTCTCTTAGCGCTTCCAAACACGCACTGCAGTATTGTTAACTGTGACACCCCCGGGACCAATTTATCTTATAACTGAACGTTTGTACCTTTTGAACAACTTCACCCATTTTGCTCACCTCTATCCCCCACTGCCGGCAACCGCCAATCTGTTTTCAGTATCTATGAGTTTGGCTTTTTAATTTTTATTTTATTTTTTTCAAGATTTTATTTATTTATTTGAGAGAGAGAGAGCACAAGCAAGGAGAGTAGCAGAGGGAGAAGCAGGCTCCCTACTGAGCAGGGGGCTCGATGCGGCACCCAATCCCAGGACCCTGAGATCATGACCTGAGCCGAAGGCAGATGCTTAACTGAGGAAGCCACCCAGGCATCCCCATATCACATATTTTAATCCATTCATCTGTTCATGGCCACGTAGGTTGTTTTCATATCTTGGCCACTGTGAAAAATGCTGCAATAAACATGGAGGCGACAATATCTCTTTAAGATGGTGATTTCATTTCCTATGGATACACACCCAGAAGTGGGATTGCTGGGTCGTAGGGTAGCTCTATTTTTAATTTTTTGAGGAACCCCTGTACTGTTTTCCAGCACCAATTTGCATTCCCAGGGAAATGCCATCTCTGGGTTGGTCCTGTCCAGCAACCTCATCCCATCTCTCAATGCTCCGAAATCCACAGAATCAGAAATAAGGTCAGTGCTGTGCTCCGTGGAGCCCGGGCTGACTCGCTGTTATGTCTCTGCCAGGCCACTTCCCTTCTGAAGGGCCACAGAAAAATCACAGAAAGATTTTAGGGGGTCCATTTCCAAATGGCCTTTGAATCCATGCCCTTTAGTGATACGAGGGGAAAAAGGTATTTGTGCCATACACGGAGTATATCAATTGATTGAAATATCCTTTTGTGAAACGATGGTGCTGATAGATGAGAGTGTTTTTTTCTTGTTTTCTTCACTTGCCACGATAAAATATCCATCCCCAGCTACGGGGATTTTCTTGTGGGCGCTTGAAATCCCATGTCTGGAAATTGCCGGTCTTAGACACACGTGGAGGAGAAAAGGAGAGAGGGTGAGAGCGAGCAGTAGTAAGGCTTTTGGGCAAATGTTTGGCCCCTTGAACTCTTCTGAGGAAGATGGCTGTGCCACTAGCGAGTAGTTCTCCCAAATCGCACAAAAACGACAACAAAAAACGAAACACCCAAAACAGCAACTACTGGCATAACGAAAATCCACGGATGATGGGGCGCCTGGCTGGCTCAGTCGAAAGAGCGTGAGACTCTTGGTCTTGGGGTTGAGTTCGAGCCCCACGTTGGGGTGTACAGCCTACTAAAACAAAAACAAAAACAAAACTAAAACAAACACAAAAAAACCCATGGATGAAAGCTGGGACAACTGGTTGGATAATATGAGTCCTCAGGGATATAAATAAGTAGCTGAATAAATAAAAGGAGCGGAGACACATTCCATTCCCCCTGCAGAAGAACCTGAGTAATGTACCTACATAATCGCCCTCCCGGAGGAGAAGTTTAACCCCCGCCTGAGGGTGGACTGGTCTTAGTCACACGCTCACAGGGAACAGTCTGGAAAGGGTAGTGGAGAAACCTGGCAGGCACCATCGACATCGGTCAGTCCCGTAGCTAGGGCAGGATGCCCCAGCTTCTCTTGGTCGTTTCTCCACCCCAGACCTGGAATCAGCCACTTTTCCAAGAAGCAACTCATTGGCTACCTTCCTAGGATGGCAGGAAACCAGTCCGTCTCCTTGAAAATGGGGGAAATAAAAGGCAAGATGCAAACATTTATCCCATCTTCCCTTCCAACTGTTCTACTGGGTCAGCTACAAGTAGGAGGGGGAAAGTGTCTATAAAATTCTCCCAGCAAATTCGTGAAAACAAAATGATAGAATATCGTCTTGTGGCAACCCCACAGCAAAACAGAGAGACAGCCAGTCCTAGGTGCTGCTGACGGAAGATCAACCACCTGTTGAGTCTTGTCATCGCGATCCAACCACCGGTCTACCAGAACCTCAGAGCCCAGAGGAACACGCCCGCCTGCGCCAGGAAAACTAGACTGGGGATCTACAGGTCCAGTGGCCTGGGCGCTTCAAAGATGAATAAAATGAAAAGAAGGGGATGAGGGGGAGCCTGGGGACTGAAAGAGACTTAGAACAAAGTTGGAAAATGGGCAGGACCAAGTCCCATCCCCTAGGAATGCTCACACGGCAAAAGTCAGGTAGGGGGGGCTCTTCTGGAGAGAGGAGGGCCTGCAATGGGGTGACGGGGTGGACCTCGAGCGTCTTCTGGGGGCTGCAGGATCTAGCGGGGAAGACAGTGGCATGAGTGACAGACTGGAAAGTTCCATCCCTAGGGGAGACCACGGAAGGCCTCCCACCTGCTTGCCAGTTCTGCTTTGGCAACAGGAGCTTGGTTTAATTCATGGATCTATTTGGCGTTTCCACCTAGGCCGAACTTCTGCAAGGAGACTTTGACAACAAAATGTACAGCATTGATATGAACAGCAAATTGGAGCTGACCGCTCTGATGATACCGCGGCCAGGCATGTCCCTGGTCCCACTGGTAAGGCCACCTCCTGCATTTGACAGGCACTCCTGAGACGGGGCACTCCCCAGCGTCCCAGGCTCTGAAAGTCCCCTGATATCCCACAGGGAGAGACCTCGCTCATGAGGCTTCATAGACATGCCCTGTCCTGCTCCTCAATGAGCCTCTGCCTGTCTGGCCTCCTTTCTGGGGGCCTCTGCTCCTTGTTCTCCACCCTTCTCTGGGCTGCCCCCTGCTTCCAATGAGCTCCTCTCTCTCTTAGCCCAGCCAGAGCCCGACTCATGCCTTCCCTCAGGCAGCAGGAGGTGCTCGAGAGAGAGTGGGTATCCCCCAACCTGAAACCCAAATGTCCAAGCCTGGACTCTTGGGTACAAGTAATAAAGCTGAAAATGGGGAGCCAATTAAAGCAAGGCCATGGGACAAAGTCCAGCCACCAGGACCAGCGCCTGCAAGGGGACGCCAGGCCATACACTGGGGCCAGGTCTGAACCTCCAGACTGTCTGCAGCACGGGGCTCAGCAGCCACAGCTGGGGGGTAGATGAGGTGGGGCGCATTTGGGGGTTGGAGGACCCCCGCCTTTGCAGAGCAAGCACGGTTTTCAGTGTGAAGGTGCACGGGGGTCCCCAGTGGATGAGAGCCCCCAGTGGTACCCCTACGTGCTTGCTGGCCCAGGACATCTGTGTGTGTTTCTCATCCTGGGCCCCTGCCAGGCGATGGTGAGCAACCCCCACTCCCTGGGCCTGCAGGCCGTCATCTATGAGGCCGGCTACACTTACGACGGGAACGTCAAACACAGACTGGTGAGCTGCGCCCCTGCCCCAGCCCCAGGCGCGTGTGATGAAGGGCACAGCCTGAATGGCGCCCAGCCAGCTCCGGGATCCTTCAGGCGCTCCACGGCCTGATCTTCCTCCCCCCTTGCTTCCTTGCACACGGCGGGTAAGGCGCTGGAGAATCCCGAGAGGGCACAGCCCTGCCCCTCCCCCCAGGCAGGCAGCAGTCGCCCAGACTAGTGAGGTCATTAAGCTGTCACAGGGGATAAGCACAGAAGCCATGGCAGAGAGCCTAACACAGCCCTGTGGAAATGTGGGTGGTTGGGTAAAATGAGGCATCAGGAGGGGGATGAACTAGGGGGACCAGGAGGGACTTGGCCAAATAGGAGTCTGGGGGATCCGTAGGGCCAAGCCAGGCCACATGGTTGCACTATTGGTTTTGCGCTTGACCCCGGAAGCCTAGGGTGGAGTTGGGAGGTTTCGATGGGAAGGGGCAAGGCATCAGTCTGCCACAACAGAGCCTTTGACCAGTCCTTGCCACCTTCTAAAGAAGAGGGGAACAAAGTCACCCCTCACTAGGTCCCCCAGACAAAGGCAGCAAGGAAATGCAGGAGCTTGGGGTGGTCATTTCCATGAGCTTCTAGAAGCCTCTCGCCAGTTGGACAATTAGAATCAGGGGGGGGCTAGACACTTTCCCAGCTCCCCTTCCCAAGGTCCCGTCCTACCTCCATCTCCCCTGATCCCCGTCTGTGTGCGGCCCCAGGCTGTCCCACTGTCGCAAATGTGCCCATTTGCTCTTGATTCCACAGAACATTTCCCTGAGGCAGCAGCACCACTGGGGCAGAGCCGACCCCAATTTCACCTCCAGGTATGTGACCAGAGTGGGGGAGGGGTGGCCCAGGCTATCTATGGGGTTCCCTTAACAGGATCTGGGAACACAGGGCCAAGATCCAGACTTAGCCCCTCCAAAGAAGGTAAGGCCAGAATGATTGAAAACACTTTCTAGGTGGTGGGTTCCTCAAAAAATTAAGCCTAGAATTACTATATGATTCAGCAACCCCAGTTCTAGGTCTACACCCGAAAGAATGGGAAGCAGGGACTCAAACAGACACTTGCACACCCACGTTCATAGCAGCATGATTCGCAGTCACCAAAACGTGGAAGCCAGCCCCATGTCCACACACAGATGAGTGCACGAACACAGTGGGGTCCGTCCACACAATGGGAAATGAGCCTTAGAAAGGAAGGGATCCTGACACCTGCCACAACGTGGACAAACCTTGAGGACACAGTGCCCAGTGAAAGAAGCCAGTCACAGAAGAACACATCCTGCAGGATTCCACTCCCGAGAGGTCCCCAGAGTATATATTTCAACAGCAAGTTTTAATTCTAGATCTAGCATTTTGTACCACGGTATGGTATAACTGAAATTTGCTAAGAAAGTAGAAGTTAAATATTCTCACCACCCCCCAAACAAAGGTAGATATGTAAGATGATGGATGTGTTAATTAACTCCATGCTTACAGCAAATAATTACATTGTGTACCTTAATGATCTTATAATTTATTTATCAGTTATACCTCAGTAAAGCTGAAAAACATTAATGAAAAGTAAAAAAAAAAGTACGTTGAATGTTATTAATATAGAATATATGTCCCTCTCTCATACGTATGCTGAATTTATTTAAAAATCACTCAATTTTTGTATATACTTGGCCATTAGAAACATCAATCAGGATCTCCCAGGAGAGATTTTCAGACCACATGTGCAGACTTTAATCCGACAAAACTAGAATTGAACGGCCAGAAAGCAAAACCAGTAATAAAAAGCCCCTTTTCTTGGAAATTAAGAGACACTTTTCTAAATAACCCTTGAATCTTAGAATCCATGGAACACAGCTAAAAGATACTCAGAGGAAAATGTGTACCCTGAGCACTTTTATTACTAGGGGGAAAGATGGACTAAGGATGCACGAACTAAATATTTAACTTAAAGAACTAGGGGAACCACAAAAAGAAGGGAATTAACAATGATACCATCTGAAATATATTAAACAGAGGGCAAAAGACAGTATCAAGTCACAATGAGACATAGGCTGGTTCTTCAGAAGACCAGTACACTAGGTGAGACCCTGCAAATCTAACAAAGGAGGAGAGAGAGAGAATTGAAATGAACATTGGGAATGGAAAATGAAAAGTATGGACACAGAACCTGTGAAAAGAATAATGGGAGGGACTTCCTCAAACTAAAAAGGTCCTTCGCATTGAAGGAAACCATCGACAAAGTGAAAAGGCGACCTGCTGACTGGGAGAAGATACTGGGACTGATCTCCACACTATGAAAAGAACACACACCACTAAATAACAGCAACAACATCCGATTAAAAAATGGGCAGAAGATCTGAATAGACACTTTTCCAGAGAAGACATCCAGATGGCCAACGGTACATGAAAAGACACTCAACGTCACTGATCATCAGGGAAATACAAATCAAAACCGCCTCACACCTGTCAGAAAGGCTAAAATCAACAATACAGGAAACAACAGGTGTTGGCGAGGATGCAGAGAAAGGGGAGCCCTCTTGCACCGTGGGGATGCAAACTGGTGCAGCCACTCTGGAAAACAGTATGGAGTTTTCTCCAAAAGTTAAACGTAGACCCACCATACAATCTAGTAATTCCACTTCTGGATATTTATTTGAAGAAAACAAAAACATTAATTCAAAAAGGTACATGCACCCCTATGTTTATAGCAGCATTAATTAGAGTAGCCGAATTATGGAAGCAATCTAAGTGTCCCTCTGTGGAGGGATGGGCAAAAAAGATGGGGTATATATGTACGATGGCATATTACTCAGCCCTAAGAGGAATGCAATCTTGCCATCTGTGATGACATGGATGGATCTTGAGGGCATGATACTAAGTGAAATAAGTCAGACAGAGAGAGACGAATATCATATGACTTCACTTACATGTGAAATCTAAAAAACAAAACAAATGAACAAATAAAACAAAACAAAACCAGACTCATAGATGCAGAGAAAAGACTGATGGTAGCCAGAGGAGAGGGGGGTTGGAGAGTGGGCAAAACAGGTGAAGGGGATCAAGAGGTACAAACTACCCATTAAAAAATAAATAAGTCACGGGGATGTAGTGTACAGCATGGGGAATATAGTCAATAATATTGTACTTTGTATGGTGACAGTGACAGATGGTAACTAGGATTATGATGGTGATCATTTTGCAATGCATAGAAACCTCAAATAACTATGTCATACACCTGAAACAAATACGGTATTGTATTTCAATTATGCTTCAGTGAAAAACAGAATAAGAAAACATTATATGTAGCTTGGAGATAATGAAATTGGGTGTCAGATGTTGTTTTCAATAAGTTATTATACGTAAATTAACAAAACTGACTCAAGAAGAGGTAGACACTCAAGGGAGGGTGGGGCCACCATGTGTGAGCAGACGTTCTCGGTCACTATCCTGGAACAAATGGCTGAGGGGATGGATGAACAGACAGATGAATGGACAGATGGACAAATGGAGGGATGGATGGATAATGGATGGATGGATGGATGGATGGATGCATGCATGCATGCATAAATAAATTGATGGGTCTGTGATTATTTTTAACACTGGCGCAATTTTTTTTTAAGATTTTTTTTTTAATTTGAGAGAGAGAGAGTGCATGAGCAAGGGGGAGGAGGCAGAGGGAGAGGGAGAAGCAGACTCCCCACTGAGCAGAGAGCCTGACATGGGGCTTGATCCTAGGACCTTGAGATCATGACCTGAGCCAAAGGCAGACACATAACCATCTGAGCCACCCAGGCGCCCCAACGCTGATGCTATTTGTGAAACAGGTATGAAATACCACACATTCCTGTTGCCTTGCAGCATAAAGAGACCCACAGGATCTACCATCACTCTGGACATAGCCAACAAGGAAATTTCGTGTGTGGACCTCAAGCCACTGGTATGTCCCAAATTTTTGCTGTCCCATATTCTTTGTTGTTAGTGTTAAGAATAATGGCAGTGTGGGGAGTATGGCACCTGGGGGGCTCAGTTGGTTAAGCGTCTGACTCTTGGTTTCAGCTCAGGTCTTGTTCTCAGGGTCGTGAGTTCAAGCCCCGCTTTGGGCTCCACGCTGGGTGTGGAGCCCACTTAAAAAAAATAAAAGAAAAAAATAAAAGAATAATGGCAGTGGGCCTCATCTGTCTTTTCCTTGAGGGCTGGCTGAGCCCATGCCCAGGGTCTGAAAATGAAGGTGATCCCGTCCCAATTGCCAGGGTCACTCCCTTTCCTCCTGACAGCATCCCCCAGGGCTGCCCCTGATGACTCACCGTCCTCGGAGGAGATGCATGCATGGAAGTCTCATTCCTTGTTGGATATCCCCAGAACAGGTCTCACCAACTCTGGTAACAGCATTTCTTGGTGCTCCAACACAACGGAAAACAATATACATCCACACGGAAACCTGTACACAAGTATTCATAGGGGCATTATTCCTAATAGTCAAAAGGTAGAAGCAACCCAGATGTCTACAGATGGGTGAATTAATAAACACAATAGGGCCCATCCTCACACTGGAATATAATCCAGCCTTAAAAGAAAGGACATCCTGACACCTGCCACGACGTGGCCAGACCCTGAGGACACTGGGCTCAGCGAGAGGAGCCAGACCCAGAAGGACACATCCCGCAGGACCCCACTCCCAGGAGGTCCCCAGGAGTCCCATCCACACAGACAGAGAGGAGGTGGTGGGAGCCAGGGTTGGGGCAGGGGGTGGGGAGTCCGTGCTTCCCGGGAACAGAGTCTCCAGGTGGGGGAGATGGAAAGTTCTGGAGACGGAGGGTGGGGTTGGCTGCACGACTGTGTGAGTGTGCTTCATGCCGCGGGGCTGTGCACTTAGAGATGGTTAATATGGTGAGTTTCATGTTGTATATTCTATACCACAGTTTTTGTAAAATTGATACAAATCTTGGATTCTGTTCCATGGTAAATCCGGGTTCGCCTTAACATAAAGCTCTTTTTCAAACACCAAAAGTTTCTCTTATGCTTCTTAGACTCCTTTTCGTATCTCTGAGGATGCCACCGTACCCCAGGTTGAGAAGCATGTCCCTAAGACTCTCAGGCTCACCCCAAATAGCTTTTTCTCTTTTCTCCTTTCTGTTTGTTTATTGAAGCCCATTCATTCATTCGTTTGTTCATTCATTCATTCATTCTCCTCCCCTGTCTTCTATATGCCAAGTATTATCCTGCATTTATAAATTGGTTTCTGGTTAGAGCTAAGACGTAGGCCGGTGATGGGAGGCGCTTAGGCTTACCCCATAGCTCTGGTGGGCTCTTAGGGCTTGAGCTCCAGGGGCCAAGCCTGGCTGCAGTGACTCCCAGGAGCCTGGGTCATCGTGTCAGGATCCGGGCACATCATGTCCAGTCTCTCCTGGGTGTGACTTTTTGCTGGGGCTGGGCCATCAGTGGCTCTCACCGACCCAGGTCAGCATCCCTGCCTCTCTCCTCCGCAGACAGCACTCATTTCCGTGGGTTGCGACCAGGAGAAAAAGATCGTCATTCAGAAGTAAGTGTGCTGCTGTCAGGGTGAGGGGTGGGGACGGACAAGCGTGGTCACAACTGCTTCACGATGGTTGAAGTCAGGGGACGTTATTCTGTCTACTTTTGTGTATATTTGACATTTCCATAATAAATAGTCAAATAAGGACTACGAACGGGTTAAGTTGGTGTTTCTGGCACAGTGACCTCCCCTCGTTTATCAATTGGTGACGCTTACCTTTTTTCCTGTTCCCTAATCTGTTTGTGTGTTCTCTTTTCTTTTATGAGTCCCTGAAGTCTTCATTTTGGTTAAAATTGCTGAGGGTTTTTAGTTTTAATTGGTTGCGGAAATTTTGGGGAACTTGGCCTCCACTATCCATAGTTACTCCCAGGGAATGCAGCCATGAGAATCCAATTTAAAAAAGAAAAAAGCCAGAAGATCGGCCAAACTGCCATCCTTTTCCCATTCAGGCAGTGGTGTGCTGATAACTGTGTTAACAATTGGTTCTGGGTGGAGGCCCTGAATCCAAGCACGGCCCAATTCCTGTGGTGTGAATCCGCCCGCCCCGTCGATTTTTAAGCACGAACGCTGGCCGGCAAAATTCCAGAACATTTAACGCTTGGCTCTAGGATTAGTCGGGGCTAGCTTCAGTGCCCCACAGCTCAAGGGCAACAATAAACTCAGGCGATGATTTTACCACATTTCCCGCAAATGGAAACATTTTGTTGAATCAATAAATTATATATTTAGGACATGTGTGCAGGATACAGTTTTTAAACAATATACAAAGAGCTTCTGCCAGAAAGAGAGTGGGGTAAGATATTTGCCACATGTGTAACCAACAAAGGACTTGCATCCAGACTTTATAAAGAATTCCTACAACTTAATAATTTTTTAAAAAGACATTTTTTTTAAAAAGGGCAAAAGTCTTGAACAGGCACTTCTGAAAAAGAAACAAGAAAGAAATCCACATGGCTGGTAAACATGAAAAAGTGCTGGAAAGGTGGCCAACCTCACTTAAAAGGGAAAAGAAAATGAAAACTTTTCTTAGAGGCCATTATTCACCCACCAGCGTGGGAAAATTTACAGAGCGTGGCCAATGCAGCGTGGCAAGTGCTGGTCAGCGTGGGGAGCCCCTGGCGGCCTCCAGAACGCACTGACGTCGCTGGTAGGTAGATGCGTTTTTCAGCTGCTTTAGAAAGCACATCTTTGACCCAGCAATTCCAATCATGCACTTGGACATTGGCAAGGTTCCAGAATGTTCTCAGCAGTATTATTCCTAATAGCTGCCAGCTGGAAGCAAGCCAGCTTGAATCTATCGACAAGAGGATGGACGGACAGGTGCGGTGGCTGCATGCAACGGACGACCCCAGCCGTGAAAACCACGGAGGCAGAATTGCCTGGACGGGTTGTACAAACAAGGATGTGGAACAGAAGGTGCAAAAAACACACAACATGATTCTAGTCTTTAAAACCCCAAATCAGGCAGAAATACACCACGTTGCCTAAGGAGGCATGCCCGGATGGTGACACCACAAAGAAAATCCAGGAAATGATTGTCTCAAGAGTCCAGACACCCAGCGCCTAGGTCTGGGCCTCTGACAATCATTCTCCCACAGGAATTTGGGCTCCTTGGAGATTCTGGGCAGGGAAAATGCAAGCCAAGCCTGGAAGTAAGACAGGTCTCAAAAATGAAGCCAGCGGGGGTATACGTGTCCAAGGGAAGAATTCGAGATTCTTTGGGTGCTGCATGGGGGCAGGGAGCTTCTCACCACCTTTTGTCGCTCACAGCGAAATCTCAGCCTGTCACCACGGCATCCTCGACCCCGTGGGCCTTCAGGACAATTACAGCTACGTCATCGAGAGGTGAGCCTGACATTTCCCTTCAGGGCATTCCTCCCGTGACTGCCCCCCGGGCGCCAAAGGCAAATCGGAAATCATTTTTAGATTGATATCTGGACAGTAGGGAATCTGAGGTGGGGAGGGGACAGGTGGGGGGGGCTGGGTCTGCAGGGAGCCAGTACGATGTGGCAGGGCCCCCGGCCCAGGCCTGCCCACCTACCAGGCTACCCTTCCGCCATCTTGCCAGCCTCCCACCTGCTCTTGGATCCTGAGCACCTGCTCACCTGAGCAAGCAGAGGTAGCCAGACACCATCAGCCAAGGCAGGAGGGGGTGAGGGCCAGGGTGACCCTCTGTGCATGCGGCTGGTCCCGAGTGCCACCGAGCAGGCATGGGGTGAGACTTGGCCCTTCTTGGCACCCAGGCACAGGGAGCCTCCGACCCCCAGCATAGGAACACACACACCACGGCCCCTCAGATACAAGCCCCCACCCCACCTGTCTCTGCCTAGGGAAGCCTACGACCCCAACTTCCAGGGGCAGAAGGCCAGTGAGGATCTGGTGGTGGACTACCAGTACGAGAAGCTGGGCTGCCCCCACCTCGTCTACTACAACACCCCGTGGAAGCCCGTGGTGGAACTGTAAGACCCCAGGAGGGCCCTTCACGCACCCCATTACCTCCGATAGCACTCCCTCCTCCCTGCTGCCTTCCCCACCCCTCTCTGCACAACCAGGGCCCCTCCCGGCCCTGCCCCTGCTGTGCCCTCGCCATGCAATGCCTGTTTTCTTTTTTTTTTTTAAGATTTATTTATTTTAGAGAGAGAGAGAGCGCGTACAAGTGGGGGAGGGGCAGAGGAGAGAGAATCTCAAGCAGACTCTGCACTGAGCGTGGCAACCCGACACAGGGCTCGATCTCATGAGATCGTGACCTGAGCCAAAAGCAAGGGTCGGACCCCCAACTGACTGAGCCACCCAGGCGCCCCCTCTTCCTGCAATGTCTTACCTCACGCAGCCATAACAAAATATCACCGACTAGGGGCTTAGATGACAGACGCTGATTTTCTCACGGTCCTGGAGGCCGGAGGTCCAAGGTCAGAGTGCCGGCAGGGCTGGTTTCACTGAGGCTCCCTCCTTGGCTTACGGGCGACCACCTTCTGCCTGTGTCCTCCGGTGGCGGAGGGAGCGAGCACAGCCATGCTTCTCCCCCCCTCCCGTGGGATCAGGGCCCACCCTTACAACCTCACTCAGCCTCAGCTACCTCTTTAAAGGCCCCAAGTCCAAACACAGTCATATGGGGAGCTAGGGCTTCCCCACGGGAGTCTGGGGACGCGGCTTAGCCCACGGCTCTCATTTTGCTCCCCCATCCGTGGACTCTGCTGCCTTCCTTCGTCACAGCCCCTGCACACCCACCATGCGTGGCTTCTGCACTGTCGTGGGTGGTCGACCCGTGGGGGCCAGAACCACACCACCCCAGGGGGGAGCTACCTCCCTGAAGCCCCAGACCGGCCCCGCCCGGTGGAAAAGCTCCATCCTTCCGCGCGCCCAGTCGGAGTGCTCCGAGTGTGGCCGGTGCACCTGAGGAACTGGCTTTTTCCATTTTACTTAATGATGATTGTTTTAAACAAGCACGTGTCGGCCAGCGGCTCAGCTCTGTGCCCTGCAGACCATCTGAGTCAGTGGCAGTGGGCGGACTTCACGGTGGCAGGAACCCGCTTACACTTGAAAACAGGCAGGGTCATTAGGACGTCCTGTCTCAGCTCCCCATGGCCCTAATCCCATGTGCCGGCGAGACTGTGGGCAGGGCACACAGGACCGAGCCCCAAACTCAGGGCGGCCATATGGGGGGATGCAAGCCCAGAAGGAAAGAGACCAGTCAGAGGAGGGGCATAAGCAGGAGACCAGTCAGAGGAGGGGCATAAGCAGGAGACCACAAACTGCCCCCAAAACGATGATTTTAGAACAACCCAAATCAACAGCCCTAAATATATCCCTTTGGAATGGTGGCAGATGTCATCAGAGAGATGTCAGAGGACAAGTGTGAAGGGTTTTATTTGTGTATTGGTTTACTTGCTTGTTAACTAATTCATCCATTTCTTTACAAGTGATAGTGTTTGGCCATAGACCCTCCCGTCAGTTTCTTCCAGTCTCTGCTTCTCAGAGAGACCTTGTGGCCACCCGGCAGGAGACAGGGCCCGTGCCCCCCAGCTCCCCACCCTCCCTTGTCCCACCTGCTGCTGCTTCCCTCCACCAAGTGTCAGCCTGGTGAGGTGGGGGGGCACCCCGTTCCTTGCTGCCGCTGCCGCCCCCAGCACAGCCTCAGCACACCTCGGGACTGCCGCATCCCCGCCCCTTGCAGCCCAGTCCTACACCTGTGTCCTAGGTGGCGGGAAGGAAAGTTCCAGGAGGTTATCAAGGCAGAGTTCGTCCTGCTGGAGGTGCACGGGCTGTTCACGTACACGTACTCCCTGACAGCCCAGACGGCGCTCTGCCGAGCCCAGCCCCAGAATTGGACCTCCATCATGGAGAACGCCGGCGACAAGTGGCCCTTCGCCTGGGACCGAGAGGTAGCATTCCCTCTTTTTCCAAAACAGGTCCGAACAATGCGCTGTTGGCCAGCGGTCAGACGGGTCTGACTGGTCATGCTGGGGTGTGTTGGGGGGGCTGTCTCAGTGCACGGGGGGCTGCTGTAACAGCATACGCTGGATGGCTTATGACAGTAGGCATTTATGTCTCATGCTGCTGGAGGCTGGGAGTCCCAGTTCAAGGCTCGCTGACCACTGTCCTCTCCGCACGTCTTCACAGGGCAGAAGGCATAAAGGCAATCATCCCATTCATGGGAGCTCCACCCTCATGACCTGAGCCCCCCCCATCATCTGTGGGGTAGGGTTCAGCGTAGGGATGGGGGGGGGACACAAGCCTTCAGTCCACAGAAAGGGGGTGGGGGGTGGAATGCACACGATGACCCCTGGGGCCCTGGGGCTGCATCTGGGAGTGTGAGGCTAGCAAGTCCTTCGGGAATCTTTCCCACCAGAGCTGGCCAAACAATCGGGGATGTCAGCACCAAGGCGCTGGGCCTTGGTGGGGGGGGGGGGGGAATTCTCATAATGCGCAAAATTCCAGAACCATCCAAATGCCTATCACTACTGAGGCTGATTAAATTCATGGTCTCTCTGGCCGCGGGAGCGTTTCTATAGTGCACACGGGTTCGTACGCAACGGAGAAATAAGGGCATGGTGTCCGTGTAAGGAAGAGCTCCCGCGGGGCCTCCTTCGAGCCTTCTGGCGGACAGGTTGTGGCTATTCAGTCTCTCAAAGCCAAGGGCGCGGACGCGACGCAACGCAGCGCAGCAACGCCGCCAATAGGTGGCGCTCGCTCCCCACACCTGAAGCCGATCCCGGGCGCAGACACTTGGCTCCTGTATTTGCGCTTCCTTTACCAGCCGGCACCTTCCAAGCTTTCTCACGCTCCCTCTGTCTGAGTTTGATCATTTATTTTGTTACTGACGATGCGCTTACTTTTTTTTTTCCCCCACTCTGAGGTGAAATTCACCTAAACTATAACCAACCCTTTTAAAGTTGCACGCGTTTGCTGCGCAAGCCCCACGTCCCTGATCTTTTTTTTTAAGAGAAAGCCACATATATGTGATTTGCGTTTATTATTTTCCGACTGTGTCCATAAGGAGTATGCATTCCTCTTGTTAGTGCTGTCATTCAAAGTAGCATGCGAGCATGCGTTTAGGAGATTGTCCCAGTACTTCCCCCGCCCGCCCATCAGTCCCAGTGAGTGGCAATTTGTAGGATGTGAAGGTTTTTCTATCATGGAGCCACAATGCCTGGATTTTCAGCACAGTCACTGGATGGGCTGTTCGACGGCCACTCGGCCACTGAAACCCACAAAGTGGAGTTAGCTACGTCAATATATACGGGGCTTTAGGCTAAGCAACTGTCTCCTTTGTTCGTTTCACATGGTCTGTATATGACCCAGCTTTTTAATTTTTTTTACTCCCAGAGCCTTTTTTTTTTTTTTTTTAAGTAGGCTCCATGCCCAGCCTGGAGCCCAGCATAGTGCTTGAACTCACAACCCTGAGATCAAGACCTGAGCTGAAACCAAGAGTCGGATGCTTAACTGACTGAGCCACCCAGGCGCACCCTGAAGGATTTTTTTTTTTTTTAAGTAAGCTCTACACCCAGCGTGGGGCTCAAACTCATGACTCTGGGATCAAGAGTCGCATGCTCTACTGAGTGACCTAGTCAGGTGCCCCACACCCCTTTTAAAAATTAAGGATTTGTAAACGTGTTTTCAATTGGGGTAAAATACGCACAACATAAAAGGTACCACTGTGAGCATTTTAAGCGGCACGAAGCACACTCAGGCCATCGTGCAGCCACCCCACCCTCCATCTCCAGAACGTTCCGTCTCTCCACACGGAGACTCTGTCCCCAGGAAGCACGGACTCCCCACCCCCTGCCCCTGCCCTGGCCCCCACCAGCTCCTCCCTGTCTGTGTGGACGGGACTCCTCTGGGGACCTCCTGGGGGTGGGGTCCTGCGGGATGTGTCCTTCTGGGTCTGGCTGCTCTCGCTGAGCCCGGTGTCCTCGGGGTCCGTCCACATCGTGGCTGGTGTCAGGGTCCCTACCTTTTTAAGGCTGAATGACATTCCACTGGATGGACAGACACCATTCATTCTCCTGTCAGTGGACACTGGGATTGTCCACATCTTGGGCAGTGTGGCTAATTAATGCTGCTATGAACACAGATACGCAAACATCTCCTTGAGACCCTCACTTCAGTTCTCCAGTGTCTCTTCTTAGAAGCGCACTAATCTCTCCCTCAGGACCTCATCCAAACCTAATTACCTCCTAGAAGCCCCACCTCCAAATTCCAACCCTTTGTGGGCTACGGTTTCAACATATGAATGTGGGGGGGGGGCACGTTCAATGCCTAACGGGCAAAACAACAGGGCCTGGTGCGGGACTGGATGATGCGGGAGGAAAAGGGAAATGTCAAGCCTTGAACACGTGGGCGGACCCCGGGGCCATTTCCATCACAGGGATGAAGCAGGCAGCGGAAGGGAATGCAGCGCTCTAGCGGCATGCGGGAAACTCAGAGGTGCCACAGAGGAGCCCAGTGGCTAGCGAAACCCAAGGAGACGCCAGAGGACAAGTCGGGGCTGGCGTGGGTTTGAGAACCAGCTCTGTTGGTGTGCTGACTTAAGGTTGTGTCTGCCAAGGAAGCCAGGGGAAGGAGCAGAGCGGCTGGAGGGCTGTGCTGGCGGGGGCGGGGGGGGGGGCTCCTCAGCAGGGTTGTCTCTTGCAGTTCTGCACCTCAGACCCGAGGCAGGGACATCCAGCTGGCGGGTCCAAGAAGATTCTGTCCTGTGCGGGGCTTCTGTTAGCCCAGAGCTGGGTTGTCCATGTGCTTTTTCTCTCCCCAGCACGGTAGCCTGGGCTCCTTTACAACAATGGCCTCGGGGTTCCAAGGGCGGAAGGTTCCAGACCCCCGAAGTCCCAGACCCAGGACCCTCCCACGTTCTACTGGTCAGAAGCAGATTGCAGAGTCCACCAGACCCCACCTCCTGATAGGAAGAGCTGTGTCTACACAGGGGAGGAGGCATAGAGAGCAGCTGCCTCTTAAGGTCACGTAACCGCGCTGCACGGGGTCGGTGCTCCCAGGTGCCTCAGCCGCTGTCCCACTGAGGGGCGCGGGCCATTTCCAGTCTCACTTCCATCCACCCGCATGCGTCCCTTGTCCTGTGGAGCTGCCTGCAGGCAGGGAAGGGCTGGCTGGGTTATAGGCTACACACACGTGCAATCTGGGCAGATGCCACGAAGGTCCCCTCCGTGGGCTGTTGCCACAAGCCTCCCACCACGCACCTGCCTCCACGGCACACCAGCCAGGTGTACCATCCCGGCACGAATTTGTCCATTTTCGTGCGCCTGCCTCCGGCTGGGGGCCGGGTTCCGTGTCTTTTCCTGTTTGAGGGCCACCTTCGCTTCTTTGTCCTGTCGTTCATGTTCACAGCCTGTGCCCCTGTTCCTACTGGGATTTCAGATGCTCCTTGCTTTTCAAGAGCTCTTTATAGAGCTGAGAGATTAACCAACCCTTTCTTGCAGTACAGTTTGTAAATGCCTCCCTCGGATTGTCTTTGATGTCTTTGGGGTTTTTGCTGATGCCCTGCAAAAGGAGCCCTTCATTTTTTTATATTGCTGGGCTCACCATCATTTTGACTTTCTTGCTTTTCCATTTTCTTCTGTTTACAAGGCCAGCCCCTCTCCCTTCTGGGTCCACCAGCAAATAAGGCAGAAGAGCAAAGTATTGGGCTCAGGGAGGCAGCATGATGTGCTGGTTAAAGGCCAGCAGTTGAGTTCTAGGATATTCCCCCTTTGTGTGAAATCCTGGGATCTGGAGACGGGGCAGAGAAGCTGCTGCCACCACCTGACCACTTCCTGACGCCACGACCGTATTCGGTGGCCGCACCAGCAAGAAGCCCCAGGAAGCTGGCTCTGTCTCCTCTCGACCTTCAGATTTCCTGGGTGTATCAGTTAACTAGGGCTCCCATAACAAAACCACCCCACGCCGGGCAGCTTCAACGCCAGGGACAGATCCTTTCCTGGTTCTAGAGGCCCGACGTCTGAGATCGAGGTGTTGGCAAGGTTGGCTTCTTCTGAGAGTGAGCGAGAATCTGTTCCAGGCTCTCCCGGCCTCTGGTGGTTTGCTGGTCATCGCTGGCATTCTTTGGCTTGTAGACCTACACCCCACTTTCTGCTTCTGTCTATACGCGATGTTCTCCCTGGGCACGTCTGTGTCAAATTTCCCCTTTTTATAAGGACACGAGACCTATTGGATCAAGGCACCCTAACGACCTCATTTTAGCTGGGTCACCTGAAAAAACCCGATCTCTGAATAAGGTCACATTTTGAGGCCCTGGGGATTAGGACTCCAGCCTATGACGGGCTGTGGGTTCGGGGGGACGCCTCGGCCCATAACACCAAGAGTACTTGAAACTGTCAGCGTCTGCTTCACACCCGGACTCAGGGCTGTGAGGGATTCTGGCGAGCAGAGCGGCTAAGCCTGCAGTCCCTGCAGCATGGGAAGGCCCGGACACCGTAGGGCAGGATAAAGGCTGAACAGCCACCCACAGTGTCCCGCGCGAAGGTCACGAGCCACCTGCCCACCAGGCACTTGGCCCTGGGCTCACCCCCCCTCCCATGGGTGTTTGGTGAGAAGTGTTGCAGGTTGGGCCCTGCATGCAGTGGGGGTGCATTTGTGGGCCTGGCACGGCCCAGCCCAGCCCCTGGAGCCAGTGGGCATGCCTCTGTCCTCCCCAGAACTACGTGAGCTGCCACGACCCCGACAACGATGCCCCCTTGAGATGGCCAAATGTCCCGTATCAGATCTTGGGAGGTCCGACGGCAAACAAGGTCATTTTTGACCAAAGGAATGGAATCTACGTCTTCTACGTCTCTATCGTGGATCCATACTACAGGTGAGCCGGGGTGGATCGCCCTGTGCCAGGCTTCTTGGGGGATGGCTGGCTCTCCTGGGGCAGGTCACACACACGCAAGGGACCCACTTTTCTCCTTCCCCTTGGCGGGTCCTGCATAAGCGTCAATTTTCCCAGCAGCCCAGACTCTCCCTGGGAAGAGTGATAGTTTAAGTTCTAGCTGACATTTGTTCACTCACTAAATGAGTCCTCATTCCAAGCCCGTGCTGGATGCTGGGGAAACAGCAATGGCCCGCAGCTGCATCCCTCTCAAGCCCCATCTCATTGGTGGTGGGCATGAGCAACTCTTAAATCTCCAGGGATCTTGCAAGCCAATTGTCTTTCCCTTGGTAGCCTGAAATCAGCCACGGCGGGAGAATTTACACCATGGGATTCGGCACACCCTACAAATTCAGCCTTTCCCCTTAGAGCTGGTAGTTGAATATTTACCACCCACGTGTGCAAAGAGGCTTCTAGGTGTGCTGGCCTAGATTACCAACATCTCCCACTGTGGGGGTGCGTATGGGACAATAACCTTCCCCCCCATCATCCATCCCCCACAGTCCACCCCCAAAGCACATGGAGACCCTACCTTCCCTTGAGACCCCACACTCTGACCTAGTGGGGCCCACTCTGGGATGGCCATGGGTGGAAGGCACGGGGTAGCATATCCAGAGGAGAGAGAGGACTATCTTTGGCCCCGGCAGCTCCTCTCTCCGCACCGTGCTTCCAGTGAGTTCTTCTATACCCTGGGTCCCCTCTCTTGGGATGCCCTTCCCTCCCGGCTTGCTACATCCTGCTGCTCCCTGCCTGCCTCATGGATGCCTGTGTCCCATCATGCCCACCCTCTGCTTCCACTTGGCAATGGGATGGGTGGTTTGTCTCTCTAGACCGAGCCTGGGCATGGAGTCAGGAAGACACCTTGTCCCCAGAGGAGGGGGTACCACAGGGAATCTTGAGGGGGGGGGACAGGGCTGTTGCCAGCAGACAGAGGACAGCAGACTCAGACTGGAGAAGAGTTGAAATGGACAGAACTGGAACCCGGCGTCCCAACTCACCACCGGGGCCCAGCGCTCCTATCTGTGGGTTTTAATACATCTACTGGGCTGAAGGGCAGGGCCCCAGGGACAGCAGCCCATGGCCTCTCTCCAACTGCCCCTGCAGCTACTGTCACTTGCACACCACCTTCAGCGTCTACGTGTACGGGGCCTTCCCCCTGTCCATCATCCCGGCGGCGGTCACCATCATCCCGCTCATGGTGGCCATGCTGCTGTCCGTGTGGTTGGCCTACGCCATCCCCAAGCTGCTGCACACCGAGAAGGGCCTCAGGTTCAAGGGCTTCTGGATTCATCTGTGCAGGAGGTGCCGGAAGGCTTGTACGTGTTTCCGAGGCAGGTCCTGAGCGCGCCGGGGGAGCCCAGAGTGGTCTCAGAGCGTTCTATAAACCAGCCGGCGGCCGTGCGTGTGCAGCGTGTTCCGAGCGTGTTCTGTCCCCCTGCCCCCGCCTCCGCCGCCTCCCGCAGGCCGCAGCTCCTCTGCACCGGGACCGGGGCAGCCCGGATCCTCGACGGGTCGTGGCTGAAATGAGGGAGCTGAGCACCCAGCGGAGTGCGAGGCGATCCTCTGAAAGGCCTAGCACACAGCCCCCTGTCCCGCTGGAGAAATGGGGGGTCTGTGCAAGGCAGTGACCAGTTGAGGTTCCATTTCTGGGGTATAAACCCTCACGTGTGTACAAACACGTACGCGCATGTCCTGCTACATACACGGAGAAACGTTGGGAAGCGTGGGTTTCATGTGCACACGTAGAAACGTGGATGCGTGCACACGCGCACAGGGCTGTTTCGTGGTGTGTGTATACACGCATGTGCGTACGTGCCTCGTGCACACACACCCAGACCTGTGTGTTTACTAGGACACGAACGTTGTGTACGCGTACACACATTGACAGACGTGCATACCTGTGCACACACATATAGCTAACACGTATACACGTGCACACGTGTCTACACACATGTGTGCACGTGCACATGTGTGCACGCATATACCACGTCCACGGCTATGCGTATTCTCCCTAGCCATCCAGTGGGGGTCCCTCCCCACACACCACCTCTAACTCCAGGTGGCATGGGCTGGCCATCTCATCCAAAGGGAGAACTTGGGTGGTCCCGTGAGTTTCCTGATTCTTAGGTTAAAAAAATTATATTCCACGGTCCGCTTCATGGTCCAGTCCCATCTCAGTCTAGTGGTGGAAAGCCGTGACCCGCAGACCGCGCAGGGAGCCGTGACCCCGCCCTCCCTGCGAGCGTGTCCCCAGCCACCCTCCCCGTTAGGCTGACAGCTAACATTCATGTTGACCTTCAAGGAAACCAAGCCCATTCTCCGACGTCCTTCGCCAGGGCCTTCCCTTCACCAAGCGCACTTGGCTTTAGTCTCAAAAATACCCCCAACGTGGCTGTGGGGAGAGGCGGCTCAGCAGGCAGCGGAGGGCAGTGGGCTCCAGGCTTCTCCATCCAGGCACAGAACAGGGCCGGGCAGGGGCAGGGGCGGACTCTGCCTCCGTCTCTCCCCGCAGCTCTGGAATGAGCGTGCAGGGAGGCAAGCCCGGCAGGCTCCTGGCGCGGTGCCTGGCAGATGGGAGGTGCCGGGGTTCCGGCTACAGAATCTGCCTCCCCACACCCAGCCACCCCCGGGGCTACCCCAGCACAGCGTGACCATGAAGGCCCTGGAAACCTGGCCCAGGGTCTGGGGCAGGACGGCCCCTTCCTCCTCTGCAGGGGGAGAGAGGCAGGTTGGGATGGGGGCGGTGGGGAGGGTAGGCCTCATCTCCAGGCCATTTTCTGCCCCTCTCTGGGCAACCCTTGCCCCACCAAACACCTGGGCAAAAGATCCCTACAGTGCAGTCTGGACAGTGTCTCCCCACCTTCCAGAAGCCCCCCGTCTCTGCTGGCTGACTCCAATTTTCCGGGGCTTGGAGAGAAGGGATTTCGAATTCCCCGTGACCAGAGGGCTCCCTGGCTCAGCTCTGGAAGCCCAGCACCCAGGAAGTGCTGAGGGCCTGCCGGGCCTTCCCATGTGACCCCGGGCCGGCTGCGATGGGCGGAGGAGGGGACCGTACTCCACGTCCAGCCTCAGCCTGCTGTCCCCAGGCCCCGATGCCACCAAGCTGATAGCCAGCTGAGAGGTCAAATCCATTTTAATGGGGGGTGGCTCCCAGGTCCTGCCTGGGCCCCGAGGGGGCGGAGCTGGCCGGGCCTGCAGCCTGCTTGCCCTTGCCTCCCTGCCTCCCCTTCTTGGCGGACGAGGTGCCAGCCTTCCTCTTGCTGGGAAGCTCAGGTCGCACCGTGGGGGCCACAGTGTTGGCAGCTGGGGGCCCTGGGCGGGGCGGTGGATCCTCCTCCAGGGCCTTGAAGTTGAAAAAGTAGTCCACGTGGGACACGGTGTCCAGGATCTCTGGCACGCTGTAGTCAAAGGACAGCAGTTCGTCCGGCAGGTGCAGCGAGCGGATGTCGCTGGACGAGTCGTCCCCGCCGCCCCCGCTGTCCGGCAGGGCTGGCCCAGGGGCCTTGCACGGGGACCCCTCGGGCTCAGCATTGCCCGGCAAGCAGTCGAAGAGCTTCATGGCATCTTCCAGAAGCACCTTCTCAGGCAGCACGAAGGCCCTGGCTGCCTCGGGGGTTCTGGCCTCGTCCGCCCCCAGTGGGGCTGCCTCTGCCTCAGCCACCTTGGGCTCCCCAGGGCCTGGCGGGTACAGCAGGGCCGGCCCGGCCCCCCCACCCTGCAGCTCCTTGGACGGGAAGGCCAGGGGCTCGCCGGGCCCGTGGAACTGACTGAGGCGGCCCTTGAGGTGGCCATAGGCGCCTGGGGGCAGCGAGGCCTCAGTGGGGAGCGTGATGAGCAGGGGAGGTAGTTTGTTCTCCTTGGGGACAGGCGGCGGTGGCGGAGGTGGCGGCGGCAGGGCTGGCCCCAAGCTCTCCTTGAGCAGGGGTGGAGGCAGCTCCATGTAGGCGGGGGGTCCCCCATCCCCCACAAAGCCCAGAGCCTCTGGCCCAGACCCCTCGGGCGGGAAGTAGGGCAGGAGGTACTGCGGACCCCCGGGCAGCGGCTGGTAGTGCGGGTACGGTGGGGGCGCAGGGGCGGGCACCGGGGCCTTGAGGTACTGCTGGGGCTCTAGGAGGTAGGTGCCTGGCGAGGCAGGGCCCCCAGCTGGACCCCTGGGGGGTCCCCCCCCGCCCACCGCCGTCAGCTTGTACAGGGACGACTGGCCGAAGTCGGTGGTGGCCCACTCAATTCGGTAGATGCGGGGGTCAAAGAAGCACCCGCAGGGCGCCATCTGGAAACCTGCAGGCCAGGGAGGGGCAGCCCTGAGAGCAGCTCTGGGACCCGCCTGGGGGAAGGAGTACAGGGTGGAGGGGGTGAGGGGCACGGCCCAAACCTTGGGGACCCATCTGTGGGAAAGGCGATAGAGACCTGGCTTGGGGGTCCATCTGAGTCATGGGGAGACAGATCCTGACTTTGAGGACCCATTTGAGAGCCAGGGGCCTGGGGCATCATTCTGGGGACCTGTCTGGGGAATGGGGGGCACAGGCTTTGCCCTTAAAGGCCTACTTGAGGAACCAGAGACATAGGCCTTAGCTTTTGAGGGCCACCTGGGGCCAGGGGCATGGGCAAGATAGGCCCCGACCCCTCCAACCCACCCCCGGGTCCTCATCAAGGGTCGGGGGGAGGCTGGTACCTGCCGGAGGGGCTGGAAACACCTCTTTCTCCGGGTTTGGGGGCTGATACAGGTTGGAGGAACCTGTGGACAAAAGGAGGTGGCTGGGTGGGGCCCTGAGCCCTGGTCCCCCACCTCGTCGGGCACCCCGACTCCCGCCTCACACCCGATACCCTCTGACTCATACCCACAGCAGGAAGAGGCTCTGCGCAGGCAGGAGCGGGCTGGCTGCCTGGCCCCTCGGTGCCATCCAGGCCCCGGGGGCTGAAGCCTTCTGGGGGAGCTGTAGGCGCATAGAAGGGTTTGGGGTGCTGCATGGGGAGGCAGGGGGCCCGGCCTGGGCAGGCCAGGAGGGCAGCAGGTGGGAGCACAGGTGGCCCACCCGGAGAACAGGCTCAGAGTCCTGCCGAGTTCTGTTTGCCTGGTTACTCCGGGCGGCGGCGGGTTCCAGGCTGCGGCCCGCCCACTGGTCGGGATTCCGGGTATCGGGGAGGTGGGGGGGTGGGCAGAGGGCAGATGGAGAAACCAAGGCAGCCAGAGACAGGCCCCACAAAGGGCGGGGCAGACCCTGGACTCAGTCTGCTGCCTTCCACCTTTGCCAGCCATGCTCTGGGCAACTCTAGGGCTCTTTCCTCCAGGCAGCCTGCCTTGATCCACACCCACGTAGGTCAAGGCCTCTGCCTCACAGGCTCTAGTGGTTTCTTTGTGGGTAAGGCGTCTCTGGGCAGCCATAGTGCCAGCACAGGGCTGGGCCCATGCGAGTGGCTGGGAGACCCTTATCAATGAGAATGGAGAAGTAACAGCTGGGGACAGGGTCAGCCCAGCGTCAAGACAAAGCTCCCCAGAACGGGACAGGGAAGCCTCGGGGTCACAGAAAGTCTTGGGTTTTTAAAAGAATAAAATTTATTGTCTTCTCATGCAGCAGGAGGCCCTGCTGGGCCCTCGCACGCCCCCCCACCCCACGGCTACTTGTACGCGTTGGCCTTGTGCTTTGGCAGAAAGACGAAGTCGGGCGGCACAGGTCCCAGCAGCATCTCACTGCGAAGAGGGCACAGGGGGAGGTCAGGCCTGCGGCCCATGGGCCCCTCAGACTTCCACAGCCCCGCACCGGGGGTTCCCGGCACCTGATCCGGATCCAGTCAGCGGCCCTCTGGCTGGCCATGAGTGTCTCCAGGTAGTCGCGGCCCACGTAGTAGGGCGGCCGCTCATTGATCCTCTGTGGGAGCCGCTCCAGCAGGCCCACAGGCACGTACCTGCGGGCGGCGGTGGGTGCGGGGTCAGGCTGGGCTGTCCCCACACATGGCCCCCACCCACGCCTGGCCGGCCCCAGCACCCACCTGCACAGGAAGGACAGCCACTCGAGGAGAAAACGGCGGGTCTTCTCCACGCCCTGCGTGTCCGAGCCCCAGTGCTCCAGGCCGTAATGTGTGAAGTCCTGCAGGATGGCCAGGCGCTCGGATGACGAGATGTCCCAGTGCCGCTGCTCCTTGATCTCCGTGAACAGCCACGGCTTCAGCAGGGCGCCCCTGCAGAGGGCGGGGAGGGGGCTCGGCGGCCTGGCGGCTGCAGCCCTGAACCCCACCTCCCCACCAGGCTCGGCCGACCTTCAAAGCCCGAGAGTTCCACCCACAAGTGCAGAGATGTCCGCACAGATGTCCGGTCCACCCCTTCTCCCCAGCCGTCTCGGCCCCCTCTCTCTGCCCCCTGTCCCGGCAAAGCCACCTGCTGGGGACACTGAGCAGGGCAGGGGGCAGGGAAGCGGGGGGGCGGCTCCAGCGGGCTCTTTGCAACACCCCAGGCACAGGGCACACTTACCGGGCGACCATCACCCCAGCGACACCTGTCTGCATGGCACGGTTGGCATCCTCGTACGACAAGATGTCCCCGTTTCCTGAGGGACAGAGGCTGGGGTGTCAGCGGGCCATGGGCAGGCGGGAGCTCTAGGGGAGTTCCTGCCAGCCCAGTGACACCCACGGGGGCAGGCGTGTGGCCTCTGAGAGCGGGGCTGGCGGGAGGTCCGGGCTGAGCGGCAGGGGACCCACCGAACAGGGGCATGGGGCTGGCTGCCGTCACACACTGCGCGATGTACTCCCAGTCGGCCAGCTTGGTGTAGCGCTGCTCCCGGGAGCGGCCGTGGAGCTGGAGGAGAAGCCACGCGCGGGGAGGGAGAGACGGGCCGGGAGGCGGAGGATCAGACAGAGAGAGAGAGACCCAGAAAGATCAAGAGAGACAGGCTGAGAGAGAGAGACAGAGAGACAAAGAGACAGATGGAGACCGAGACGGAGGGAGAGCCAGAGAGCAGGAGGGAGAAGCAGGAAGAGAGACCGTTAGGAAGGTCTGCCAAGTGCTCCCGAGGCCCCCACACCCTCTGTGCCCCGAGACCCACCGTGACCAGGGCTGCACCCCAGTCCCGCAGCTCGGGGAGCAGGCGGTGTGCCAGATTCACGCGCTCCTGGACGCCCGTGCGGATCTTCACCGTCAGCGGCACGTCCAGCACCTGTGGCGACGGCGGCGGTCAGCGGGAGCGGGGCCAGGCCGGGGAGGAGGTGGGGGCGTCCGAGGGCGTACCTGGTTCATGCCGCGGACGATCTGCTGGAACTTGGCTGCGCGGTTCATGAGGGCACAGCCCCCGCCCTGCGAGAAACGGGAGGCGGGAGCGAGGAAGGGCGGGACCCAAGCTAGGCCACACACCCTTCTCTGCCTTCGCCATCCAAACGGGGAAACCAAGGCACAGTAGCCCCCGCGGGTTCCCAGAGACCCAGGTGGGAGCAAGACCAGGGCCCGGGCTCCTGCCCCACCCACACCGTGGAGGTCCAGGGCCACGAGGCCGCTACCTTCTTGTATACGAGGTCGATGGGGCAGCCGACGTTGATGTCCACGAAATCCACCTCGATGGTACGGTTGAGCAGCTCGGCGCACTTGGTCATGGTGTCAGGGAAGGCGCCCTCGAGCTGTGGCCGGGGGCAGAGCAGGGAGTGAGGGGCTGGTCCAGGCTGTCCCTGCCACTATGGGGATCGAGCCAGCGGCCTTGTCTCCCCAAAGTGGCCCTGCGCCAAGGCCACCGGCCCTTAAAGGGGCATTGGGTCAGCCCTCGGGCCCATGGCTGAGGCAAGAGGGGTGTGGGAGTGATGGAATCAGGCCTGGGGTCAGGGAGATCCGACCCTGAACCTGCCCCAAAGCCAGGCAGCCAAGAGCCCCTCCGCCCTTCCCGCCTCCCTCCCTCCAGGCGGCACCAACCTGGACGCCAAAGACATCCTCGCACGGGTGGCGTCTGAGCAGCGCCCATTCAGATGTCTGGCCCTGCAGCAGATTGGTGCACACGGCCATCTCCCCGCACGTCACGTCGGCCCCGAAGCGTTTACAGATCCGCCGGAAGGGCAGGTTCCCGCACTGGGAGCAGCAGGGGACGCAGGCACACGTGAGGGGCAGCAGGCAGGGACCCCGGATGCCTATCACAGCCCCATGACCCAGCAGGCAGGGGCAGACCCCGGGCACGGCCGGGCTGACCTACCGTGGTGAGGGGGGCCAGGTACAGCTTGCCGCTGATGTCCAGCTGCGGGGAAGTAAAACCCAGGGGAGCTTGCCAGGCCTCCGGGGTTTCCCTTCTCCCCGCCCCACCCGCCATCCACCTCTGGGCCTCTGTGCAAGCCAGCAGATCCCTGTGCGAAGACTGTTCTGTTCCTGTCTTCCCCTCCGCGGCAGAGCTTCCGCCCAGCCGTCAAAACTGCAGGCCTGATGCCCCGTCTTCTTCCAGGAAGCCTTTCCCTCCCTCCCTTCCTCCACCCCGGCCCAGGCTCTATGGGGCTGCGGGTGTGCGTCCAGTTCTTTCTGCTCCCACGCTACCAGCGCCCTCAGCAAGAAGCCCCGACCACATACCCTTCTCTTCTCACAAGGCCGCAGCCTGACCACGTCCTCGTCCGTCAGGGGCCCGCAGGTCCGCACCGAGCTGCTGGCAAGGGCACCAGCGCCTGGCTCCGGGAGGGCCTGCTGGGCGTCACCGCTGTCCTGCAAGGGGGCACCTTTGGCTCCCGACACCTCGGGGACAGCGGCCTCAGGGGAGGGGCCTGGCACATGGCCCTTGCTTAGCTGGCGTAGGGCCTGCTCAGCGCGCTCGAAGCGGACCTTGCGCTTTCGCAGTTGCTGCTGCAGGGCCTTGTCCAGGCCGTTGCGGACCAGCGGGGCCTGGACCCGCTCTTCTTGCACCAGGTTCTGGCCTTCGGGTCCCAGATGGGCCCCACCGAAGCGGCAGGTCACACCATAAGGGCACCGGCCAAAGGTCTCGAAAAGCACACAGCGGGGGCCCAGGTCCGATGGCTTGGTCTCCAGATAGAGGCCCACGTCATGCAGGAAGCGGCAGCGGTCGCCGAAGAAACACTTTGCAGCTGATTCCTGCAGGGGAACCAAGAGGCCATGAGGGAGGATGGGGAACGTCGGGACAGCCAGGCAGTCTGGGTGTGAGCCTCTAACCTCCCCCCGCCTCCTGCTGTCCTGGGGCAAGTCAGGAACCCATCAAGCCTAGGTTTCTTCATCGAGAAGATGGGGACAATAACACTCACGTCACAACTTCCTGAGGATCGAATGGGGAGCAGGGAGGCTAAGACTGAAGGTCTCTAGGACTCTCAAACAACAATTACACTCACCTGGACCAGGGAGGGGCAGAGCCTATTCTTGTCATAGTGGGTGGGTTTCATGTGGGGCCGGCCCTTGTTCTGGCCCCGGGCTCTCTTCTGAACCTGCGGCCGCTCCCCGGGTTCAGCCGCCTCCCCTGGCTGCCCATCTTCCAGTCGGATGCGCTTGGCCTCAGGTTCAGCCAGGTCATTGCCACTGCGGTCTCCTGCCTCGATTTCCTGGCTGGGCTTCTCCTGCCCTTTGGCTTCCAGGAATTCGTGGAACTGCTCCTTGGTAGTCAGGTATCTGCCACCAGAGAGGCAGTGGGAAAAGGGCTTGTGGAGGGGCTCCCTTCTCCAGCTCAGATGCAATGGACGCTGGGGAAAGGGACTGAGAACACCTGTCCCTGCTTAGATGCCTCTGCAGATGAGGAGTGCACGACTTAGAACCGGCCAGCTGCCAGTGAGGGCGCACCTCAAGGCCACAGGCAGAACTAGTTTTGTCCCTGGGTCCCACTGCCCAGAGTACTGAGCCAAACTACAAACAGGCATGAACATCCCCAGCCACATTTGGCTATAGAAAACTACATGTCCCCGCATGCCTTGCAATGGGGCCACAGTCGCCACATTCCCCAGCATGCCCCACGGCCCTCCCTTCAGACAAGTCCCTGCCTGTAGCTGAGGCTGGCTGCAGGTGCGCAAGTGCTACTCCCGCCGTACGCCGGGACTACAGTCCCCAGCATGCACTGCGGCCCCAGCCTCCAACTCTGCCCACCCCTGCAAGCACCGTGGTGTCCTTCGCACACGTGACAGCCCCCAACGTGCGCTGTCTACTCCGACCCTGCGGGTGCAGGAATGGCCCACACTGAAGAGCCTACGAGCTTCCCGCCTGGGCTGCTGCCCCGTCACCCGGCATGCACCGCCTGTAGGTGCCGGGAAGGCCACGTGAAGGACTCCCCCTGCCCCAGAGACTCACTGAGGTTTAATGGGCGCCACCCCCCGTTCCGGCGCACCGGCTCCTGAATCGCCACCGCCACCACTCTCTGCTGGGGCCTCCGCCGCTCCCTCCGCCATCGGCCCCCCTCACGCCGGCTTTAGAGTGCAGCGGGAAGGCCTTCCGGGTCGCGAGAGTGTCTTCCCGGTCGTGTTGGGGAAATGCGCATGCCCGGGGCGCTCCAAGTGACGCCATTGTACGCGGGTCGACGTAAGGGGCGGAGCCTGAGTGGGGGTGGAGCCTCGGGCCCGGCTTAGGGTAATACAGCTGAGCTGTTTGCGGGTCCCGGAAATCTTCAGTGGCTCTCCCGACCGGCCGCGGTAGACGCAGGAGGGTATTCGAAAAACTTTAAAACGGGGGCTTTAAAAAAACTCAAACTCCACGATTTTTATGCGAGGCATTATCGACAGATAATTATTGAGTGCCTGCGTGCCAGAGGCTGTCCTGGGTGCCCGACATGAGCAGTGACTACGACAGGCGAATCCCTGCCCTGAGAGCTCGCGGAGGGGCCGAGGGGGTGGTGGGCGGGGAGCGGGCTGGCTTCCACCGCTGGCCTCGGCTGCCCTCTGTAGGACAATCTGGGGATAAAACGGTGGGATTGCGGCGTCCAGTCCTGGCGAGACTCTTTGCCCAGCTGTGCCTGCCCACCTCCGGGGACGGGAGCTCACTCCTCCCTCCTAAGATGCCCGTCCCATTGCCCTCTGAGGTTCCACCAGGAGTCTCCCCCCACCGTCCCACAGGCACTGCAGGCCACTCCGGGGAGGCGGTTGGATAGATGGGGAAACTGAGGCCCACAGAAGGCTGTCTGAACATAGCCTCCCTCTCTGGGACTCCACGGGCTCCCTGGCTCTGCCTTGCGATGGCCTGCCTTTCTGTGTAAAGCAATCAAGGAGGGCCTCCTGTGAGCGGGGAGAGGGGGGAGGGAGCTGTGGACTGGCCATTGACAACAATATTAATATTAATAATATTAATTGCTTATTATAATGGTGTAGTGTTAATCATTTACCAGTAACTAAACAATATTGAGCACTTATTTTGTCCAAGCCCTTTTCTTGCTTTAACGCACTTACTCTACTCTCTGACTTCGTGCAGAGGGAACAGGCATTCATCCCAAATCCACCTGAATCTATGGGTCCCAGAGCTCCCTGGCCCAGGGACTGCCCCACCGTCCTGAGACAGAGACCAGGGTGTCAGCCTCCCCTCCTGCCTCTCCCCCCGCCCCACAGCCTTTGAGTTCCTGTATCCTGCCCACTTGCCCTCCAGAATCTGTCTTTAGTCCATCCCCTCTCCCACCACTCCCCCCGCCCACTTCCGGGCCTCAATCTTCCATCCTGCTCCCAGCCACAAATATGACCATGGCTTTCCCCTGCTCCCAGTCCTTCCAGGTCTCCCTACTGCCCCAGCCCTGTACCACTGCCCCCAAGTTCTTACAGAACCCAGCCCCTGCTACCTTCCCCAGTTTCATTCCTCATCACTGCCTCACTCCCTAAACTCAAGCACCAAGTTCATTCCAGACTTCCCATGAACCAGTTGAACCTCTCAGCCTTTGCATGTGCTGTTCCCTCTTGCAAGAAGTCTTTTCCCTGCTCCCAATCACCTTGTTCATTCCGCTCACCCTCTAGTTCTCTCCTCTTCCCTCTCCTCCTCCTTGTCTTCCTCCTCTCCCCCCCCCCACTTCTCCTCCAGAAGCCTCTCTAACTGCCCCCTGCTAGGGATACTGCCCCCTCAGTCTCTGCAGCCATCTGAGCATCTGGGAATCATCGCCCTCATCATCCTGGTGCTACCTGGCCACGTGCCATCTTCCCCACTGTCCTCTGAACTCAGAGAGGGTGGAAATTGGTCCACCTCAGTCACTCTGTGTCCCCAGCACCCAGCACCAGGCCCGGCTCACAGGACGTGCCCAATGAACACTTGCTGAGTGAGTGCATCTTACCGTGGCTGGGGAGACTGAGGCACAGAGGGGCCAGGACCTGCGCTGGGGGTCCTGCCTTCACTGAGGCTGTGGCAGGGGCATAAGAACGTCCCAGGTGTCACCCTGGAGAATGTGGGGACATTCAGGAAGATGCCCCACCCACCCTGAACCAGGCCTGAGTCGTCCTCTGAATGCCTTATCTTGACTGATCGGGAGACGCAGGAAGGAGACAGGTGGCACAGGGGACCAATGGGGATATTGAGGCACTCGGGGGGGGGGGGAGGCAGGGCCTGGAGAATGTGCTGTGTGTACTCTCTCTCCCATCTGTCCTGTTGGTCTCCCCCTCCCTCTCTCCCTCTGCTTCTCCCTACACCTCTCTCTCGGAGTCCCTCTTCTCTGTCCCCCTGCTTCCTCCCTGTGCCTCTGTCTCTCCCTGCCCTCTCTCTGTCCCTCTCAGCTGGGCCGGATGGGGTGGCAGCAGTGGGCAGGTGCGGCCCGGGCTCAGTGCCCGTTTCTGCTGGGGCCACCCCGGATTTGTGGCTGCGCCTCCTTTATCTGGGGCTGCAGCTGCCCCTTATCTTCTGGCTTCAGGACACGAGACAGGGATTAGGGCAGCCCAGGCCAAGGACGTGAGACAGCAGGGTTGAGCGGACGGGTGGCAAGAGCCAGGGTGCTGGGGGGGGCTGCTGCAGGGCACCCACAAGCCTTGGCAGCTGGGGCTGCTGTGTGTGTGTGTGTGTGTGTGTGTGTGTGTGTGAGACAGTTTGTACACATTTATGGCTTTTGCATGTGTGGCGGTATATACGCAGCTGTGGCTGAGGAGTGTGTGTGACTTGGGGGCTCTGTGTATATAATTGTGTTTCTGAGTGTGAGTGTTTGTGTCTGTGTTTATTGTATGTGTGTGTGTGACAGTGTGTACACATTTGTGGCTTTCGTGTGTGAGTGTGTGGCTGTGCTTTGTGAGGCCCGCCCTGCCCCACAGGTGCCCACACAACCCCCGGCCCAGCCCCCACCCAGCTGCCTGCCCCGCTGCCCTGGCTCCCCCGGGCTGGCCTGATGGCTTTCCCACCTTGCTGACCTGGGGCCGCCAGGGACAGGGCCCCTGACCTGTGGCCTGTGGCTGCAAATGGCCCTATGGGGACGGCCGCCAGCCCTGCTTTTCCCATCCTCCCTCGCCTGGAACCAGCTAGCTCCTTCCTGCCGCCCACGGACCTCAAGGGCCCCATCCCGGCTGAGGCCACCAGCTCTTCCTGGCCCCCAGGGCCCTCGCGCTGACCCTGGGCTGTGTCCCCTGTTGAGGCTGAGGCTTCTCTCCACTCAGCATTGTCCAGCTTGGGGCCAGGATGACCGTCAAATTAAGAACCCTGAAGCCTAGTTCGGGGGAGCTTCTTGGCTGGCAATTGGCAGGCCGGAGCTGTCCCAGTGACCCCTGGCAAGCCCTTTCACTTCTCCACGGGAGAACGACACTATGAATCCCTGAGGATCTGCACTGGGCACAGAACGAATATGGGAGCAATTTCACCGATGAGCCAACTGAGGCCCAGCCATCTCCGTGACCAGCTGGGGTGGGGCAGTGCCGAGTGTATGGACCTACTCCGGCTGGGGGTGGCGGGAGGGACAGAGGACACAGAGGGCTCCAGGCCGCCTCTACCCCTGCAGCGCTGGTTCTTGGGGGTCCTGAGCTACAGCCCTGGGCCCGCAGGGCCTGGACCAGCTCCTGGTGCTAAGATGGAAACTTCTCCACCAGCCAAGTCCATGTCTTGGCCAGCAGCCGCTGGCCTCCCAGAACTTTGCCTGGGCCTCCACTAGTGAACAGAGCACTCCCCTTGGGAGCAGTGACTGTGCAGGAAGGGCAGGGGGCCAGCCTCGGGGGTCAGGGGTGGAGGAGTGGCCAGGGCAGTGGCTGAATGTTCTGGAATCATCCAGCCCCAGGTTTGAGCTTCTTCCCTACCCTATGACCTTGGGCCAGCGTCTTGACCTCTCTGATCCCCAGGTTTCACAACTACCAAGTGAGCACAGAGCAATGAGGGGGCGGGGGCATTGCCTGGAGCTACCTGGGGCGGGGGGGGACATCCGAGGAGGCAGTGAGCGAGCGGAACTAATTCCCAGGCAAACACCATGGAGGGCTGGCAGGTGACAGGGCCTGAGCTCTGGGTGCACCTGCGCTCTCACACCCCTGCCTTCACCTTGACCCTGGGGCCAGCAGGCTCACATCAGCCACAGGAGCCACGTGCCCCCAGATGCCCCCTACTCCACAGTGAGCCTCAGTTTCTCTGTGCATATTTGCGCGCTGGGGAGACCACAGCCCCACGCAACCCATGGCTGCTCTAGAAGCAGGGGAGCTTCAAGGCTCTGTTCCACCCACTCCCGCCCCACAGCAGCCACAGTCTGGGAGAAGGAAGGTTTAAAAATAAAGCATTGTAAATACCCGTGTTTCCTGCAAATAGAACCAGCCTCTGAATCCCCGTGGCCTCCCAGGCGGCTGGGCCCAGACAGCTTCTTTGAGGGGGGCGGGGGCCAGAGGGAGGGCGTGTCTGTGTGCGCCCCAGTTCCCAGCTGCTGTGTGAGTCAGCCAGTGTGACAGGGTGTCTGTCACCGTCTGTCCAGGGGGTGACGAAGTGCGTGGGTTGGTGACAGAGAGTGTCCGGAGATGCTGGGCTGTGTGAGGTGACACACCAGTGCGTGAGGGTGTCGGGACAGAGTGAATGTGACGTGTCTCCTGTGACCACGTGGGGCCCCAAGCAGAGCAGGGTTTCTGAGGGCCCGAGTGTGATGGGGTTTCCAACCATGGTGGAAGGTGGGCATGTGTCCTGGCGTCCCACCTCCCGCCTCCTGTCTCGCCCCACCACAGCCTCACCCTGGCGCCCCTGCCCACCCCAGAGGAAGAACCGAGTCTTTCAAGTTGCTGTTGCCAGGGCAACCATTTTACGAGCGTCCACATGGTGGGCACATGTGTGTGTCCTCCGCCCCATGTGTCTGCACGCCCCCACCCCCATGGCCCCAGCCCCGGTGGGGAGGGGGATGCCGGCAGTGTGGGGTGAGCAGGAGGTGGCCGAGGGGCAGCCAGCGACAGTTTAACGGTAGCTGGGTGCGTGGGGGTGGGCTCCTGGCTGGCCTGCGTGTGCGCAGGGGCCTATGCCTCCCGGACTGGCCTCACACGTGTGTGCGCTCGTGTGCACGCTTGACGGTGTCTCTGAGCTCCTTCGCTTGTGTGGCTGTGGGTGCGGACGGCGTCCTCGGTGGTGTGTCCTTCTCGAGTTACTGTGCGAAACGTCCACGTGAGGGCTGTGTGTGTGCACACCGCCGGGATGTGAGTTGTCTCCATGTGGCCGTCTGTACCAGCAGTGGGTGTGCAGTGGGTCACACGGTGTGTGTATTAACGTGTCGTTAGGTAACATGGGGGTGTGTAACGATCCGCCGAGTGTTCACGAATGTGCACAAACAACCAAGGGGCCAATGTGAGGGCCGGTGCGCTACTGTGTGAATACCCCCTGTGTCTGTGTCTCTACTGGGCAGTGTGTGTGTGTGTGTGTGTGTTAGGGGTAGTGTGAGCTTTGTGTCCATGTGCATACGTGTGTCTGGCTGGAAGCGAAGTAAGGACGCCTGTGTGTGTGTCCATGCATGCCCTTGGGCAAGGACGTGGGTGGTTGTGACGGCTCTGTGTGTCTTAGGGATGGTGCCGTTCTCATAAAGAGTGTCCCAGTGTGTGTGAGAACAAGAACAGCACCAGGTGTGACCCCGCCTGGATCACAGATTTGGGGGTCTGTGTGTGAATGGCCACAGGGACCAAACCCTTCGAGTGTGTATCACTGGGAGGGAGCACATGGTGATACCAATAATGGCAGACACTTGGGCATCGCTCAGCACGAGCCAGGGATGGTTACTTCTATTTACTTACTCAATTTCTACTACAACCCTATTAGAATCTACTCATAATACCCCGTGTTACAGATGGGGAAACTGAGGCACAATCAAGAAATGTTGGCCCAAGGCCGCACGGAGCTGTTACCCCTAACACACACACACACCTGTCCTTCCCATCCCGGACCAGGACCCGGCAGCTCCGACTCCGCCACTACTCTGACACCTGCTCATTCTTACGCCCCCACCAGACCCACAAGCTCACAACCTGGCGTACTTCCTTCCCGCTGGCTGTGCGCAGACCCCGACGTGCCCCACCCGCATGAGCCCAAGTACAGGAGGTGCGACTGCCTGAGTGTCTCCTACCACTGCGTACACTGCGTAGTGGTGCAAGTTGTACCAGCCCCTTGGGGGTGTGTGTGTGTGCGTGTGCGTGTGCGTGTGCGTGTGTTGAGGGCGGGGAGGTTCGACAGTGGTCCTAGGAAGGTCTAATAGCCATACGAATCGCAGGGCTCCTGGGATCAGAGGAATGCAGGCAGCCTGGGCCACAGTAAGGCCCCAAGAAATCAGGCGGCAGGAGAGAGAAACCGGAGCACCCGGCCCCAGGAACGCAGGCGGCGGTGGGGACCGCGCGGGGAAAAAACTCGATGCGGGGGCCGAGGGCGGGGTTGTAGGGAGGGTGTTTTTCGGTAACTAGGCCGCGGGGGGCGGGGCCACGGAGGTTCCAGCCTCTCCCACTCCACCCACCCCTGGAGTCAGCTGCGGCCGCCAGGGGGCGCTTTAGGAACGCGGAGCCGTCGGGGAGGGGGCGCGGTGGGTTCGGGCGCGCAGGAGGGAAGGGGCAAACGCCGGGTCTTGGTTATCCAGAGAAAGCCGTGGAGAGCCAGGAGTGGGAATGGGATCCCCCGCAGGGCTCTGAGGCCAGACTGGGGAGAACTGCCACTTGATGAGGGGCTCTGTGGGCAGCGGGTATCATCAGTCTCAGGGTATCACTTACTGTCTTAGAAAGAAACTTTGGGTCTCAGTTCTCTAGAATGGCTCTGTTACGGGGGGCTTCTTAAGCTTTCTGGAAAGAGGACCTAGGGCAGGACTAGGAGGACCCCACAATCTTCAGTGGGGTAGGAGGAGACTGTGGCCGCTGTGACCGCCGTCTAGGGTAGTGCTGTAACTCCTAATTCCCCGGAGGGGAATCTGGGAGGGGCTTCTCGGGGCCCCAGGCGTATGGAAGATGCGCGGTCCGGGTCTCTGGAGTAGGGGTGGGAAACAGCTAATTGGGGGGGTCCCTGCTCTGGGGGTTCCCTTGAGGGGCTTCCTTGATGAGGGTACTTCTTGGGGCCCTGCCTTCCGAAAGGGGACCAAGCAGGACCCGGGAGTCTGGCAGTAAAACCAGATTCTCAACAGAGCTTGGGGCGCTGAAGGCCGCGGATACTGGCGTCGGGGGCGCTGTGCCTCTTATCCCAGAAGGGGGCCCTTGGGGAGGGGAGGTCTTGGGGCCCTGGCTTTCCTAAAGGGGCGCCGCTGTGGTCTCCGGGAGCGCTGTGGCCCCTGCACCCCAGCCACCTGCGCTCCTCCCGCCCCCCTCCTTGGGCGGGGGCGGCTCCCGTCCCGGGAAACCCGAGCCACCGCCCCTGGCCCCGCCCCCGGCCCCGCCCCCCGCCCGGAGCCGGCCAAGCCGTCCGCGGCGGGAGCGGCGGAGGCGGCGGGAGAGCGCGCCGTGGAGCCGCTCCGAAAGCCCGGGCCCCTCGCGCCGCAGCCCCGGAGCCCAGCGCCGCGCGCCCAGGCCGCCCGCGCCGTCCGTGCGCCCCCGCGTCCCGCGCCTTCAGAGCCGCCGGCCGTCCAGGGCACCCCCAGCCCCAGCCCCAGCCCGGCCGGGATGGCCGCAGCCCGCGGCTGATCGAGCCCGGGGGGGCCCCATGAGCCGGCCCGCGCCGCGTCCCCCCCGCGGCCGCCCCCTCCGGCCCGGGCCCCCCCGGGCGCCGCGGGCCCAGGCGGCCCGGATGGCGGTCGCAGGGGCAGGGGCTGGGGCCGGCGCGGGCGGCAGGCGCGGCCACCACTGACGAGTAGTCAGGCACCCCGAGCAGGTAAGCAAGGGCAGGCGGGGGACCCGCAGGGGACCGGCGCTGGGGGAGGACCGGGCCCGTGGACGGAGGTTTGGGGGCTTACAGGGGCTCCGGTTAGACCGGTAGCTTCCCTGCTCTAGCCAAGTCCTGGCATGTGTATGAAGGTGGTGTCTAGGGGGCGACAGGTCCGCGCACGGCAGGGGGGCAGAGGTGGGCAGGGCGATCTTCGGCGCCTCTCCAAGCCAGGATCTGGCCCAGGTCCTTGTCCGACGGGACCGGCGCGCCTCTGCCTCCTTGGACCCTCAAGTGTGCGCCTGAACAGGGGTGGAAGCGGGGGCAGCCGGAATCCACTCCCTAGCCTCTAGGAGGGCTAGACCCAGACACCCGGGCTGCCTTGTGGTGTACGAGGGCCTGTGGGGGGCATTCGGATCCTCAGACCCCAGCCGGGGAGCTGCCGTCGCGGCCCAGCTGCGCGCAGAAGTAAACATCTGTCAGTGGCGCGTTCCAGCCGCCGCCGCCGCCGGGGACACGGTGTCCTCCGGTAAGGGCCCAGCTCTCTCGGCTCCGGGAGCCGCCTGTTCAGCCACAAGAGGGCGCGAAACCCTTTTTGGGGGGAGGGTAGTCCCTTAAGGGCAAAGAGTGGATTTGAAGGAGAGGGGGCTGCGGCTTCCTTGCTTTTTAAAAAGGGCATCTCTCGCTCAGGGTAGTCTTAGAATTCTCCCAGAAGGTGCGGTGTGTGGGTTAGCAGTCATTAGGCGGGGAGGATGCAGACAGCGGGCAGATTTGGGGTGGGACTGGAGGGAGAAATGGCCACTCCCAGGGGTTGGTGGCACCACTACCCCTTCCCCCAAGAAGCAACAGTGTACGTTGTGGTGTCACTGGCTGGGCTCGGGGCCTGTGGTTACCTGCAAGTCTGGGACCCCAGCCCAGATCTGGGGCGCAGGGCCAGGGTCCTGGGAGGGGGGTTGCTGGAGGCCAGCCCCCTGACTTTCCTCTCTCCTGCCTGCCCGCCCTGCCGTCTCTCTGCTCAATCCTTCTCTGTGTGTTCCATGACACTCTTTGTCTGGCTTCAAGTGCCCCAGGCTGAGGAAGCCCCGATGGGGTGTGACTGGTCTAGGCGGATGTCAGTGGGGGGAAGACTCCCAGTTTTGCCAGTTCCCCCCACCGCCAGCCCCTTGCCTTGGGGCCCTTTGGACACCCCTTCCCATTCCCTTCATCCAAGGACTCCTGAGGTTCAGGGTTCCGGAGCCACCCCTGGGCCAGAGACCTCTTCTAGTGGCAATCAGCAAAGAGCTAGTTCCTGGGGTACAGGGAAGAAAACAAAACATCCGCCCCCCCCCCCCAGGTGGCAGGGCACAGTGGCTGAAATTCCACCATCAGTGCTTGTTCCTCAGGTTTCAGACCAGTTTTCAGGATACAAGCAGAGGACATAGCTTTCAAGAGTCTGGGGCAGGAGAAGGAACGAGTTTGCAGCCAGGCACAAGGACACAATCAAGAGATTGTTCCCATAAATGTTTGCTGGATGGTGATGGTGTGGCTGACTGTTGGTGTCCGGGGTCATGGGCCTTGTCCTTCAGGAAAGACAGACTTAGACCGAGGGTGGAGCCCAGAGTGAGGAGCAAAGGGTCTACCTCAGGGTAAGATGATCAAGGGAGACTTCCTGGAGGAGGGACATTGGGGCTGGGGCTGTGAAGGATGAGTAGGAGTTTTCTAAGTGGGAAAAGAAAGGGCATTCCAGGTAGCAGGAACTGCACATTCAAATATCTGGAGGCAGGTAATAACATGACTGGTTTTGGAAAATCCAGGGTGTCTGGGTGAGTGTGGGAGGAAGAGACCATTCTGAGAGGTTGGCAGAGGGAAAACTGGGCTGGGGCATTCAGGGCCGGATTCCTGAAAGTTAGGGCTGGAAACACAGAACAGAGAGGAATGGGCCTTTAATGCATCTGGCATCACTGGGCCTGGCCTTCTTTGCTGAGACTGTAGATTCCTCTGCAGATACGTCTTTCCTGGTCCCCAAGGTGGGGTCTGGGTCTCTGGGGGGAGGCCCACATG